>NC_142347.1:30313007-30965507 GCF_054954075.1 Amborella trichopoda
GATTAAAAAAAAAATAACAAATTTTCAAAAAAATCGATCATGGATTAAAAAAAAAAATCACAAATTTTCAAAAAATTCTATCATGGATTACAAAAAAAAATTCGATCATGGATTAAAAAAAAAAAAAATCACAAATTTTCCAAAAATTCTATCATGGATTACAAAAAAAAATTCGATCATGGATTAAAAAAAAAAAATCACAAATTTTCAAAAAATTCAATCATGGATTACAAAAAATTCGATCATGGATTACATAAAATTCGATCATGGATTACAAAAAACAACAAAAAAAAAAAAACAAAAAATTCAATCGTGGATTACAAAAAAAGAAAAAAACAATTCGATCATGGACTACAAAAAATTCAATCATGGATTACAAAAAACTCTATCATGGGTTACAAAAAAAGCAAAAAACAAAAAATTCAATCATGGATTACAAAAAAAAAAACAAACGTTTCGATCATGGATTACAAAAAAAAAACAAACATTTCAATCATGTATTACAAAACATTCGATCATGGATTACAAAAAATTCTATCATGGGTTACAAAAAAAAAACAAAAAAACAAAAAATTCGATCATGGATTACAAGAAAAAAAAAAGAACATTTCGATCATGGATTACAAAAAATTCGATCATGGATTACAAAAAATTCTATCATGGGTTACAAAAAAACAAAAAATTCGATCATGGATTACAAAAAAACAAAAACAATTCGATCATGGATTACAAAAAAATCGATCAAGTATTACAAAAAAATCTACCATGGATTACGAAAAAAAAAAAAAAAAAAAAAATCCGTTCGGGACTCGCCGATTCACTGTTCGGACTCGCCGATTCCGATTCACTGTACAGAATCGTCTGGTTCTCTCTAGAACCGGACAATTTCCAATTTTTTAACCAATACGATCCACTTTTTGCAATTTTCGAGTCGAACAGGGCGAGTCCGGTTCGACTCGGCATTTTTTAAAACACTGAGAAAAACATATTACAAGAAAATATGAGATTTATCGTCTTTAGTTAAAATAGAAATAAATTATACAAGATTTACACAAAATTTCCCCAAAATGCGTGAAGGGAAACATATTGCAAGAAAATATGATATTTATCGTCGTTAGTTAAAATAAAATAAATTACACAAGATTTCCCCAAAATACGTGAAGTCTATTACGTCCAACATGACTGTAAAATCCATTACACGGTTTACGAGTAATCTAACCTCTCTTGCCAAAAAAATTATGCTAATGTATCTTGCCAAAAAAAAATCTCTCCCTATCGTGTCAACCTCTATTGTTCCGCCATTCTCCTTCTCTCCTGCAAACATCCATTTCTACTTTCTCTCTCTAAACTCCACTTATAAGTTTTTTCACATCCTGCACACATCTATTTCTACACTATCCTGAGCATATCTATTTCTACACTCTCACACATCCCTTGAAGCAATTTTAGGTACAGTGCCGGTAAGAAAGCGCTTCGCTATATGCTTTTCTCTCATGCCTTTTTTCGTTCGTGGTTCGATATTATGGTGCCCTATGAATAGAGGAACCACACCAATCCATCTCAAACTTGGTGGTTAAGCTCTACTGTGGTGACGATACTGTGGGGGAGGTCCAGTGGAAAAATAGCTCGACGCACTCTTTGATCAATGATTCACTAGCCACTAGATCGATGAAGAATTTCCTCATCAATCCAAAAGGGATTTGGATTGATGGGTTGTTGCAGAAGATTTCTAAGATCTCCTCATTAGAAGAAAACTAGATCTTAATATCAATTTGAGATACCCCTTTCTTCTGATCCTCTATTCTGTGTTGCTTTGCTTTCTTCTGATCCTCAATTTGAGGAGTTCTTCTCTCCCATTAGCTAGTTTTCTCTCTCTCTTTCTTGGTTTTCTGTCACTATACTGAACTAATTTAATCTCTCTACAAGCTCTATGACGTAGTGATCCCCATTAAAGCTAATTTGCTTATGTTGCTTCTGTTGTTGAATTTGGTTCATTGCTCTATCTTTCTAGAATGACGATGGTGTTATTATTTGAAAATCTTTTTGGAATGGTGTGATGATAACTTTAATTCTGCATTTCAATGGAATTTTGTGACAAAAAATAAAAAAATGATAGTTTATAGGCAAATTGTGATGATGTTCTAGGCCAGTCGGTTGGAAAACCCAAGGTATCAGGGCATAGAGAACAAATCGAAAAGGGTTATAGGTTATCCCTTGATGAGGTCAGAGCTTATGCTTGGATGAATTAGCTGAGGGACTGTGTGACCCTCTTGTGTGATGGTGGGCCAATAGAGACATGGGCCAAAACCTCATCCATGATCCATCACACGACATGCATATCGATAAATCATTTGGGAATGTAAAATCCATTACATGGTTTACGAGTAATCTAACCTCTCTTGTTAAAAAAATTATGCTAATGTATCTTGCCAAAAAAAAATCTCTCCCTATCGTGTGAACCTCTATTCTTCCGCCATTCTCCTTCTCTCCTGCAAACATCCATTTCTACTTTCTCTCTCTAAACTCCACTTATAAGTGTTTTCACATCCTGCACACATCTATTTCTACACTATCCTGAGCATATCTATTTCTACACTCTCACACATCCCTTGAAGCAATTTTAGGTACAGTGCCGGTAAGAAAGCGCTTCACTATATGCTTTTCTCTCATGCCTTTTTTCGTTCATGGTTCGATATTCTGGTGCCCTATGAATAGAGGAACCACACCAATCCATCCCAAACTTGGTGGTTAAACTTTACTGTGGTGACGATACTGTGGGGGAGGTCCAGTGGAAAAATAGCTCGACGCACTCTTTGATCAATGATTCACTAGCCACTAGATCGATGAAGAATTTCCTCATCAATCCAAAAGGGATTTGGATTGATGGGTTGTTGCAGAAGATTTCTAAGATCTCCTCATTAGAAGAAGACTAAACCTTAATATCAATTTGAGATACCCCTTTCTTCTGATCCTCTATTCTGTGTTGCTTTGCTTTCTTCTGATCCTCAATTTGAGGAGTTCTTCTCTCCCATTAGCTAGTTTTTTCTCTCTCTTTCTTGGTTTTTTGTCACTATACTGAACTAATTTAATCTTTTTACAAGCTCTATGACGTAGTGATCCCCATTAAAGCTAATTTGCTTATGTTGCTTCTGCTGTTGAATATGGTTCATTTCTCTCTCTTTCTAGAATGACGATGGTGTTATTATTAGAAAATCTTTTTGGACCGGTGTGATGATAACTTTAATTCTGCATTTCAATGGAATTTTGTGACAAAAAATAAAAAAATAATAGTTTATAGGCAAATTGTGATGATGTTCTAGGCCAGTCGGTTGGAAAACCCAAGGTATCTGGGCATAGAGAACAAATCGAAAAGGGTTATAGGTTATCCCTTGATGAGGTCAGAGCTTATGCTTGGATGAATTAGCTGAGGGACTGTGTGACCCTTGTGTGTGATGATGGGCCAATAGAGACATGGGCCAAAACCTCATCCATGATCCATCACACGACATGCATATCGATAAATCATTTGGGAAAGTCAGATATCCCGCTTTTAGGGTGAAGCGTATGCATGTGCGAAAGATACCCCTATGCGTCATAGAGCTGTTGCCGTATAAGGTCTTATTGACATTGACTCGCTTCTAGGGGAGGACATGAAATGAGATTACGACCCCTTGGCTCATCGGCCAGACTTTGATGACTAGCTAATGAGCCCCTGCTTAGACTGTGGGTCATGAAAAACACTAGGTTGGTCTAATAAAGCAAGTGTGGTCCGTAGTCTATAGTTGAAGGTGGAGTGCCCCATGATTGTTAATTCAATTCCTAAACCATATGGATCCATTTCCCATCATATTAATTTACTTATGTTTGTTTTATGATAGAAATTGTTTTAGAATTATTATTTGAATTTTTATAAATCTTTTGATACTTTATTTATAATTTTTGGACTTATAAAAATAAAGTTATTGATTTTACAAAAGTATAAAATTCAAATAATATTTTAAAAATTAATTTGTTAAATATCATGGGGGCCATAGTGTGCATAGGCCCACCATGTACCATGTGGGTAAGGCCCACACATGGATGGCATGCCCCACCTCTTGGTTGTTTGCTTTGTTGTCAAGTTATTCAAATTTAGGAAACGTATCTTGTGGCATGTAATCTAATATTAGATATGGAAAAGATTGACCACATCTTATCCTAAATATTGAAAGCATATCTTTACTTGTCATATCTTTGAATAGTATGATAAAGAATATGCTATTTTATGGAATGAATAATATTTAAATAAGATCCAATTTATTTAAATATATTGATGGGAAAATAGTTTAAAGAAATGGAGTTAATGTTAATGTTGATGGCCCATTTATGGAATGGATGACTGAGATCTCTCACCCTACAAATCACCTTGACCAACGGTCCATATTAAATCTCAAGAAAGAGGCAAATTATGAGAAACCCTAAACCTAATTTTTTTCTATAAATAGCGGTGCACCATCTCCCTATTCTCTACACTTTTCTACCTCCACAACTCTCTCTCTCATCTCTCTCCCATAGGGGCATACCCCACTCTCTCTCTCTCCAACTGTATCTCTTGCCCCAACCCTAGATCTCCCACTTTCTCTCTCATGCTTTAAAAATATTAAGGGTTGAGAAATTAGGGATAAGCCAAGTAAGTTTTGAGGGTTAGAGTTTGTAGAGATTTAAAGATGAATACTCAGTTTAGTCGAAATTTGTTTTTCCGGTTCAAGATTGAAGCTAAACTGTTGATCACGCGCCATCGGATGTTGTTGACTCGGTGTGGGGTGTAATAAGTCCGATTTTGGTGATCTCCGACACTCTTTTTTTTTGTTTCTTGCTATATTAATTATATTAGTTTTATATTCCCAAACATAATAATTGTCGATATTTTCTTTGTTTAAAAAAATTGGTTTAATAGCATCAAGGTTTTTAACATATTGGATTTGTTAGTTTTATTTTCTTTGAAGCAATAATTATTGTAATAAGACCACTTGTTAGTGATCTTTGCCAAAAGAAAAGAAAATAGGTGAAAAGAAGAAAAAAAAAAAAAAAATTCCCCGGCACAATTAGTCTTTCTTTCATTGATATCAAAGCTATTGAACCTTGATGTCATTAGTTATCTTTTTCTCTTTACTGAGTCTAGATCAAGCTTGGGAATTAGATATATAAAAGCTAATGACCTTTGTAGTCAAGTAATACACCCACAGTTAAGAATTATTATAATACTCAAACACCGAAAAGGCACTCTGCATAATGAGCATTGTGGGCTATTTTGGAGCAGTGATATGAAGAAGATAATGATGTATTTTCTATTGCATACTTTAGTAATATTGTGTGTCTTTGAGAGTAGGATCTACCTATAAAATTTCAGTAGGAGATCTTAAAGGAATTGAAAGTTATGGACTCATTAATAAAAGGTGTCAGTGCTTACCTCGTAAAATCCAGCAACTATCTACTAAGTTTCGTAATTTTTCCCACCAATGATATGACTTTATTTTTTGGTAAAATTTTACTGTGACTAATAAAATTGAGTCTAATTTCAAACAAAAAAGGTTTTATCAAGAAATTCCTTGTGGTTTGAAAGATATGATTTATTTATTAAAGGGTGCACAAGTGCTGTTTTCTACAACAAAAATTATT
The DNA here is from genome assembly GCF_054954075.1 of Amborella trichopoda. NCBI lineage: Eukaryota > Viridiplantae > Streptophyta > Magnoliopsida > Amborellales > Amborellaceae > Amborella > Amborella trichopoda. The sequence goes on from NC_142347.1 coordinate 30,318,666, forward strand.
TATATGACTTGAAAGTCAAGATTTTATTTCTATTCTTAACAGAATGTTTTATGTCTCACACTAAGTTTTTAGACTTTCATTCTAAGTCTAGTTTCTAATAAAATTTATTTGAGAGAGAGATATATATATGGGAAGAGAGGAATAAAAATTTTGGATTGAAGATAGGTCATCTTGAATTTTCTGTAATTTGGTATGTCCTTCATTGAAGACATAAATAGTAATATTTATCAAGCCAACTTAATAGAGTGATATAAGGCTTATAGAAATATACATGTTAATGTTATGTGTCTACTTTCAAACAAAATTAGTTTGAAAGGGAAACTCCATGATGATAGAGAGAAAAAACAATTTTACTAGATAGTGTTCATCCTGAAATTTTGTAGTATGATTTATTTTGTGACGTGAATGTCACTTATTTATTTGTCTGATGAAAAGTATTATTTGGGATTCACACTATAATGTTATGATTTGGTTTTGAGTCTAGTTTTTAACAGAAAAGATTTCAAGAAGAAACTCTTTGAGGACTGAGAGAAACAAATTTTTATTGAGAGGTGTTCAACCTGATTTTCAACTGAAAAATTTGCATTGTGCCGTAAATGTCACTAAAATGAATACTCACTAAATGATATGATTTAGGTATGGAACTGAGCACTATTTTATACTTTTTGAGTCGATTTCACTACTAAAAGGCTTCGAATATTAACTCTTTATGAATTGAAAGATAACATATTTTTATCATGTGATACTCAAGTTCTATTATGCCGTAAATTAAAAAGATGTGGCATGTTAAGGCACATTTTTTTTATTCATAATTATGGAGACTATTTTTTCGGGCTCATTTAAAAAGATTTTATAGTGTGCTGTGAGTATGGTTTATTATAATAAAATTTCAAAGAGAGGTAATACAGAGTTGGCAAGATATGACACGTTATGTGAAAAGTATTCGATTTGGGAATAACATAAAGAAGAAGAAACACAATACCTATAAAAACATCTTGGTTTCTTCGAAATGAAGGGATATATAGAGAGACTTGATGGTAGGATAGAAATGCTAAAAATCAATGGAAAAATCGAAATTGTGATATTTGAAATAATGGGATGAAGAAGATATTTTCTTCATGGTGTAAGAGAATCCAAGTGACGAAGAGATGGATACTTCGTGATATGTGAAACCGATGACCAATATATTCTTCATCAGTTGCATGTACATCCAAGATCACAAATGCTTGTCAAACAAGCAAACGTGATGAATAAAAAAAACTCATGTACCACGCTACAAGGTTTTGAGGTATGAAATCTATCCCACATTACATGGTAAGGGCATATAGGGAAAGATGATTTAATAACTTTGTTTAATAAGCTTTGACTATATTTTAGCTAATTGTTTTATGAATATATATGGAGTGTATGAACATTAAGTGATAAATGCTAACAAATTTGAAAGAGTTGATTTAGAATACCTTGTGTTTTTGTGTCTCTTTGTGCTTGAGTATGAACTACTTAAGGTAGTGATATACATGGAGATGTGATTTGGTCAAGGGCTTTGAGCCCTAAGGATGAAATACGAGAGATGGGTGTGGCTCATTCAAATATGTAAGTACAAAGGGAGTGTTCTGATGGAACTCGTTCTTGGTGACTATCCTTTCAATAATGTATATAATATGATGTGTTGCATGTGATGCTGATCTCTTGATAAATTTTCCATAATTGTCAAAAAGAAAGTATTTTGTCAAGGCTTTAATAGACACTATTTAGTCATGCTTTATTTTGGATAAAATAAGATGGTATATATGTTTTGTTTTTGTGGCCATAAACTTGACTTGTTAGGAAATTAAAGGTGAATGCGGTAAAATGATTTATGAAGGCTAAACATGTATTTTAAAATTAAATTGGATGATTTGAGAAAAACCTAAGTCCATGAATATGGTTTTGAGAAAACCATATACTCTTGTAATGTCCATCAAGTTTTTATGAAAATCATTTTAAATTATCATACTATTATATAATTATTGCTTGTGAATGCATATATATATATACCAAGTCAAGTTTTTTTATTAAAAAGAAAAACGTTGTGTCTTGAAGGTATTTATAAAAGTGGGAGAAAAACTATCATGCACTGTTTTTTTTTAAATACCTATATGCATTGACCCATGTTTCTAGTTATTTAGAATCCTTGATTACCTGTGACTTTAAACTATAGGGAATGTTGTAGGAATGCCATCATGCTAAGCTTCCTTGACACATGTTGTGTTGATTAGATAACTTGATTTGTATGAATTTACTACCAAGATGTCTAATGTGATTGAACCTTTGTGCTTAATGAAGGTTTTTGCATATTGTGAAACCAACATGTATTTAATTACATATTGCATAAGATTTGATATGCTATCTCGTGATATATACATAAGAATGTTGAAAATGTATATGTTGTGTATGCAATAATTGAGTGGGAGCTGCTACAGTCCCACTCAATTATAAATAAGGAGAAAAAGAGAGAGAGAGAGAGAGAGAGAGAGAGAGAGAGAGAGAGATAAATATTATTAAATAAGAAAAATCAATACTAAAATAAATAAGGAAATGAGAGAAAAAACTAGATCATAAAATGAAGAAGGAAAACAAGAAAATCATGACTATAAGTAATAAATGAAAATAAATATTAGAAAAACAAAAGAAAAATTAAAGAAAGCAACATTTAGGCCGACCCCCAAGGCCAGCACCTCGTACTCCTCTAGGTCCATGGCCTTCGCTTCAGACTCACCTTATCGTTGTTGGGTTTATGTGGCCTAGGCCTTACGAGTGCTTGTAAAATGAAATAATATAGTGAACCATGAACTCAGTGGGAGTGTGGTCCATCGTAGACCATACTAAGCAAACGATGTTTGTTGATACCAGACTGTGCTTGATGATCTAGGCCAGTTGGTTGAAAAAACCAAGGTATCTGGGCATCGAGAACAAACCGAGAAGGGTTCTGGGTTATTCTTTGATGAGGTCGGAGCTTATGCCTAGATAAATGAACCGAGAGACTGTGTGAGCCTACAACGCTAGGGGTCAAAACCTCATCCATAATCCATCACATGTCATGCATATCAATAGATCGTTTGGGAAAACTAGATATCCAGTTTTTAAGGTGAAACGTATGCATGTACGAGAGATACCCAGTTGCATAAGATCTTGGTGACCTTAACTCATATCTAAGGGAGGACCTGAAATTCACAGACTGGTATTGCGAGCCCTTTGCTCATCGGCCAGACTTTGACGACCTGTTAATGAGCCCCTGCTTGGACTGTGGGCCATGGAAAATACTGGGTCGGTCTAATAAAGCAAGTGTGGTCCGTAGTCTACAATTGAAGGTGGAGTGCCCCATGATTATTAATTCAATCCTTAAACCATATAGATTCATTTTCCATCATATTAATTTAATTATGTTTGTTTTATGATAGAAATTGTTTTAAAATTATTATTTGAATTTTTATGAATATTTTGATATTTTATTTATAATTTTTGGATTTATAAAAATACAGTTATTGATTTTACAAAAGTATAAAATTCAAATAATATTTTAAAAATTAATTTGTTAAATATCATGGGGGCCATAGTGCACATGGGCCCACCATGTACCATATGGGTGGGGCCCACACGTGCCACACATGGGTGGCACGCCCCACCTCTTGGTTGTTTGCTTTGCTATCAAGTTATTCAAATTTAGGAAACGTATCTTGTGGCATGTGATCTAATATTAGATATGGAAAAGATTGACCACATCTTATCCTAAATATTGAAAGCATATCGTGATTTGTCATATCTTTGAATAGTATGGGAAATAATATGTTATTTTATGGAATGAATAATATTTAAATAAGATTCAATTTATTAAAATATATTGATGAGAAAATGGTTTAAGGAAAAGGGGATAATGGTCCAAGCATTTTCAATAATGTTAACGGCCCATTTATAGAATGGATGACTCATATCTATTACCCCACAAGTCACCTTGGTCAATGGTCCATATTCAATTTCAAGAAATAGACAAACTATGAGAAACCCTAAGAAACTCTAAACCTAAGTTTTCTCTATAAATAAGGTGCACCCTATTCCTATTCTCTATATTTTTTTCTCTCCCACAATTCTCTCTCTCCTATAGCGGCACGCCCCACTCTCTCTCCTTTAGGTATCTCTCTCTCTCCAACTTTCTCTCTTTAACCCTCTCTCTCCTAAGCCTCTAGAGGGGCACGTACCAACCTTAGGTCTCCCACTTTTTCTCTCATGCTTTAAAAATACTAAGGGTTGGAAATTAAGGGTAAGCCAATAAAATTTTGGGAATAATAAGGGTTACCAAATTAGGGGTAAGCCAAGAATCGGGATTAGAGTTTGTAGAGATTTAATAGTGAATACTCAGTTTGGCCGAAATTTGTTTTCCCAGTTCGAGATTGAAGGAAAACCATTGATCTCACGCCATCGAATGTAGGTGACTCGATGTGGGGTGTAATAAGCCCGTTTGAGATAATCTTCGGTATTCTCTTTTTTGGTTTCTTGCTATATTTAATTATATTGGTTTTATATTCCTAAGCATAAGAATTGTGGATATTTTTTTTGTTTAAAAAAAAAATGGTTTAATGGCATCAAGGTCTTTAAGATGTTGGATTTGTTAGTTTTATTTTCTTTAAAGCAAGAATTATTGTAATAAAACTGCTTGTAAGTGATCTTTGTCAAAAGAAAAGAAAAAAAAAAAAAAAAAGGATGAAAAGAAGAAAAAAAAAAAAAAAAAATTTCAATAAAATTGCATTAGTCTTTCTTTCAACCGCAGCACGGTGTCGGTACCCCTCTCCCTCTATTGTTGCTGCTTCTACCACTCGTCTCTTGTTCTTTTTTTTTCTTTTTGCTTTTTTTGCATTTTTAGGTGTCCGACTTGTGATAGGTGTGTTTGTTTGCTAGCTCAAGAGAGAGAGGAGAGGGAGAGGTACTTTATGTAATGGGTAGAGGTACAAAAACTAGAGAGAGAGTTGCATTGCTTCAAAAAACTAGATACTGTTAATTTGCTTAAAAAGCTAGAAAGAAAGCTAATTTGCTTCCACACAAAGAGAGAGTTTTCGTTTTTGAGGGGTAAATATAGCGGTACGATATTTTAAATATCGGATCGAGGGCAAATTTGATAATAAATAAATAAAAAATTACTGAAGCATCCTTTCAAATAATATCGGCCAATTTTTAGGCCATACCGTTATAACGGTAAAAAAAACCCAATCCATTCGTAAATTTCCCTTATTCTTAATATGGAGCCGCATAAATAACGGTGCCTTTCAAGCAAACATGCTGAAATCGGAATTACTCTTAAACAAGAGTAGACCAAACATGGCTTTTAACTATAGAAAATTGTTTCATGCGGGCTGGACTTCATTCCTACACATGCCTTCCAGAAAGCATAAAGCATCCATGTTAAAGATGGATGCAAGTAGATGTTCCATCAAAAAACAATAGAAACTACCAGTCCAAATGTTTTCTTACTAGAATTATTACTTTTAGTTTTTAAAATATATTTATTTATTCATATTCATGATCTTCATGTTAGAGATTACAAGTCCTTAAAATTAAGTCTTAAAATTTATCTAAAAAATAGATTTATTAAGGGACCAGCATTTCTACATATGCGAGCTTGGCGGAAACCGGTCCTTTTATTATTTCAAGTACGCGAGAAATGGAAACTTCTCAAAATAAGTGGTCCTTCCAATCTAGCCCTAACCAGACACACTATATCGTTTTCTTACACGAAGGACCAAAAGTATTCATGACTCTTAACTCATCAAACTTGAAATCACGCTCTTAAGTAAAGTCGCATAAAATAGGCAAAACTCTATAATATTTTTCAAATATGTAATAATACATACTTGGATTACTTTGAAATCGATAGTTTGAAATAAAGTATTTCCGATAAATTTGTTTTCTTGTTTCAAAATAGCTAAAAGATTTTTGACTCCTGCGGGAGTATACTATTCATCTACTATCTCAGGCAAAATTTACACTAAAAATATCTGAGTATACTATTCATCTACTATCTCAGGCAAAATTTACACTAAAAATATCTTTTAGATCGCAATTTTTGGAGATGTGATCTCTAAAATAAAGAAAATTAATATCAAAGACAAAAAAGGGAAAATATCTCTTTATCCTCTATTTTTTGCTTCCATATCTCATGAGATCTAAAAATTGGAAATATTACTTATAAGCAAAAGGTCTTCATCTTTTCTATCTTACACCCCTAGACCTCTTTAACCATAAATTTTTTACCCAAACAAACATTAAAATGATACCCTATTCAAACTATATATCTCTCTCTCTCTCTCTCTAAACTCAATCTTTCTCTCTTCGCTTCTCGATAAGTTTACCAGCCAAGGGTTTTAGCTTGAGCTCGAACACGAGCACACTTCTTATATGTGAGAGAGAGCTGGAGTTTTAGAGAGAGAGAGAGATAGAGTTTTAGAGAGAGAGAGATGGAGTTTGAGTTTTAGAGAGAGATGCAGTTTTAGAGATAAAGAGATGGAGTTTGAGTTTTAGGGAGAGAGATGGAGTTTTGAGAGAGAGAGAGAGAGATGATGATGTAAGAGAGAGACGGAGTTTGGGTTTTAGAGAGAAATGGAGTTTTGAGAGAGAGAGAAAGACGATGATGTGAGAGAGAGATGGAGTTTTAGAGAGAGTAAGAGATAGAGTCATTTCATAAGTTGTTGAGGTCAATAATACATTGTCAAAAGGGTTTAGGGGGTTGAAAGATAGAAAAGATGGAGTCTTTTTGCTTATAATATTTTCAATTCTGGGGTCTGATGAGATATAGAAGTTAAAAATAAGAGATAATAGGATATTATCCCAAAAAAAAAATACACTCTCTATGTGCCTAAAAAGAATGGAATCCCAAGATTACACTGGAACCATCTAATTTTTGGAGGACATGATCTAGATGTTCAGGAACTCAAAATCTACAATTTTTTTATTTGAAAATAATCTTCTAGTTATAATTAGATGGAACACAAAATTTCAAATCAAATGCAAAAAAAATTCTTTAAAATAAATGTTTCACCCGATGGAGTAAATGTATAGTATGCTCCTGAACATACACAAAGCAAGGAGAGAGAGTGTGTGTGTGTTGGCATGTGGGCCTTTAAAGAATAATTACTACATTACATTACTAGAAATAATCATCAACATTCAACCTCTATCGATGCAGAAAAAGCATTGGTTACAGTTGTGAAAATTAGATTTATACAAAAATCAAGGGAAAAATGATTGGAGTTTGTTATGTTATGACAGTCAAAGCCCGTCAGTGAGATGTCTAGGGCTGGCTATAGATCGGGCCAGCCCCCGAGGCATTGCCAAGACTGGGTCAAAGGGATATTGGCTCAAGCCAAGCTGGGTCACATAGACCATTTTAAAAAAAGAAAAAAGAAAAAAAAAGGTCTTTAAGGAGAAACACCAGGCCTGCAATGGTCTAGCCGCGGTAGACTCGGCCCTCGAGCCGCAGTGGCCTGGTCCTCGGGCCATATTTTGTGGCCCACAGCCTACATCTTTTGGAATCATGCCGGACTGTGTGACCCATTGCCAACCCTCTTAGTTAACCGCCCGCCACAAAGAACCTTTACAGATAGGGATTCTATACAATAAAACCATTTAGCTTTGGTATATTGAGGTCACAATTACTTATAACCATCCGATGTAAAATCTGATAGCTTGGGTGTGTCACAAAGTTCGAGAAAATTTTTGAACCTTGAGCTCGGTCAATGAAATAAATATGTCACCGAATTTTACATCTAATGGTCAAGATTATTTGTGACCACCTTGTAACAAAGGTTAATGGTCTCTTTGTATACTTTCTCTTGAAAATATAGTAGTTTTACAAGTACATGTTCAAACTCCTAAGTTCACAATGAACAACCCGTTAAAAATATAAAAGTCATTAAGAAGCCTTTGGTTACCAAAAACACAGGATTTACGATAGGAAAAGTGTTCCATGCATCAAGGGACGCATGCCATATGCGTCCCCTTGATGCATCAAACATCCATCTCAAAAATATCATTTTTTATTTTAAAATGTAATTCTTTTGTTAGATTCATATTCACTGTGATGGAGATTCTCAACCCCTAAACTTTTGGATCTAGAATCCATCTCGAAGATAAGATGGATTTTGGAGGGAGCACTTATATAAATAGATGAGTCAGGGGACCGTCATTTATGGTTTCACATACATACAGTTACTAAAATTCAATCCCCGAATGCCCATCACATTCCAAAAACCTATTGAAAAGCTAAAAACACCTTTGTCCTTAGACAAGTTTCAGCGTGGAATATCTTCTTTCAAGTATCATGCAATGGGTGTGGAATATTTTCCTTCGTGTATTGTACAATTGCTCCATCCTTAAGGTCAGATCAGAAAATGAATTCAAAAAAATGAATTCAGAAAATAATTTCAGATTAAATTATAATATACAATGTCATAGCTAATACATGAAGAAACAAATAAATAGATGAAAATGAACAGATGGATGGATTGATAGACAAACAAATAGATAGATAGATAGAGGGAGAAAAAGAGTGTATTGCAAATTAATTATTATACACAGCATCTTAAAGGGAAGATCAGAGCAAATATTGAATGACTCAGCAACCTCTTTTGGTTCTGTTTCTTTCCTCCTGCCTCTGCAACTCCTAAGGCAATGAAAGGCCGGTTCTTCTTCTTTTACACCAATCTCCTAATGGAATTCGACTTTCGATCCTTCAAGCTGATGATACATAAGCAAATTTACAGTGTTAACTAGTGCAAATGAAAACCTTTTAATCAGGTAAACAAAAGAAAAATGACATTGTTGAGATGGATTGAGAGAGAGAGAGAGATGTTAAGGACTCCTCAGATTAAACCACAAAAGAGCATTAAGTTTGATGATGCATATGATATTGGACACCGATGAGGTGGGGAGGGGGGAGGGGGGGCGCGACCATACATTGTTCTTCAGTGCTCTAGTAAGGATAGCTCTAAAACATCAGATTAATACGGTGGGGTGCGGGGGTTGGGGGAAAGCGACCATCCATTGTTCTTCAGTGCTCTCAACTGGATTAGCATTTGAAAGTGATCTAGTACGGATAGCTCCCTATCATGTTTGAATCACATCTTTCAAATGCCTTTTCCATTTCTCCATTGCTCAGGCATAGCATCAGCTAGAGTTAGCATGACCACTGAAAAGTTCAAGTTCAAAACAATTGGGATATTGGCATTGCTCACCCAAGTCGAAGAAGAAGATCCTACTCTATTTGAAGTTGAGTAAAGAGATCATGCAATCAAAGGTTGTAAAATAACTATTAGAACCCCTTTCCCATGTGTGCGCATGAAAGGTAACAGGTAGATTTGTTTATTTTGCTTTTTTCTTCAAAGATGGAGATTGGGTTCATTTGATCATTTAATTTTTTTAGTTATCTTAGGTAATTAAGTCTTTTTTTGTTATAGAGAACTGAGGGATAGAGTTAAAATTTAATTTGAGAAGATGAAGGGCGAAGATTTAATAGTGACTAGGGTTTCTTATGGGAAAAGTGACTTAAGGTTACTTTTATAAATATGTAAGAAGGAAAACAGAAATAGAAGTACTGAATTTTGGGTCTCATAAAAGATTATTTTATGTTTTATTTTCCTTCTCTCATTTTCCTAAATCATGTTGTAATATGCAATGCACTCTCATGACTCATGTTACACAAAAACCATACAATCTTAGAAGGAATATTCATCAAGGGAAAACAATGGTATATACATGGTCAAGGGAAATTATGGCGTAACCCAATACATTGTAGAAATCCCCATTCACCCTCCACTAAAGCCATGGATAGTGATGGAGGAACAGTGGCAACCACCCTCAGGTGAGTGGCTCCATGTCAATCTCTATCACTATCCATCACTTCAATGTATAAGGAAGATCCAACATGACCGGGGTTTTACAATACTGCAGTGGATTAGAATATACTTTGCCCATGGTAAAACAAATGTAACTAACTACATATTTATCAATCCATAGAAACCCCAGAATGGGTCCTTTCACAACTTTATAGTGATTCAACTTAGCAACATATTTTAACAGGAATGTTCAACAAACCCCTTTTCTGCTCACCTTGTTATTTTCCGCTTTGACCCTTCAGTGGCTGACAATGTAAGCTCTTGCGGAAATTGTCATGTAGAGTATCAATGATCACAAAAGAGGAATGCTTTGCACGGCGTAAGGTATCAAATTGTAAATGATTATCTACAGAGAAGCCTAAGAAGCCTTGTGGTGTATAAAATATTTCACTTTGTAAAATACCATCCTTGTCCTCGGTGCTTGACGAAGGATCATTCATCTCGACCCGCAAGGAGTTAATATGTGTTGTTAATATAGCCAAAAGCATAGCGATCAAAAAGCTAAATGAAGCCTTAAATAGAATTTAGTAAGGGTAAATATAACCTAATAAAATGGAAATGGGTAAAGCAATGTCCATTGGATCATCAACCTCCAATAATGGGATGGAGAGTGATGGAAAGAAGTAAGGTTTCCATGTCAGTTCAAGTGAACCCAACACACACTCCATCACGGCCCATCTTTCAAAATGGTCTGCAATGACCCAATGGACCATGATTTTTATATAGTCCACCATACTATAAAGTCACATTTAAGAAATCTATAAATATTAACAGTTGAAATGCACAGAAGATAATCCATGTATGCCGAAATTTAGATGAGAGACTTCATGTCTAATTGCTCTACTTACAGGAGAAAAGGAATGCTTTCCCCTTCTGTTACAGGGAATTTGATTCTTGCAATCAACATTTTGTTCGGCCTCATAACAACTTCAAGATAAACAAAAAATTAGTTAACATTTTCATCATTTAAAAGTTAAAAACTACTTTTGATTCAAATAGATATTGCATTGCCTACTGACCGAATTAAAAGGTGAAATTATAAGTGCCTTAAAATATCCACTTTAGTGCATTTTTGCAATTAAATTCTATAGCATTCATTCAGTTACGAAAGCTTTTCTTTTCTGTTCTTAATAAAACATAGATGATATGATTTTCAAGAATCATGTGAGTTTATCTTAAGACGAACATTAGAAAGACAACAGTCACTTAGAAGGGTAAATTGTAAAAATTCATTCATCGAAAATAAGCACTTACTTCTCACGAAGATAAAAAATTTCACACAACATGCAAACCCGGAGCTTGCCGGATATTTCAAATTCACCACAGTACTTTCATGCATGCTGCATGTGAACCACAATAAAATCCTCCCTCTTCTTACGAATGGAATCTCCAAGCTGGCAAAGGAAACACAGTGTAAATTAGCATTACATTCAATAAGATGATCAAACTAACAAAGAAAGAACCACATAAACCCTTAAAAGGATAGAAAGAATGTTAAAGATCGCAAGAAAATGGCAGTTAACTAATTAATGATGTTATCTTTGTAAAAAAGTGGCATCTGAGGACAAATGTGGTTTTTTGATAAGTGGTCAAGAATGTTTAATATATAACAGTTCAAGTAGCAAAAAAAAAACACAATGATTTTGAAAGATATAGCTAAAAAAAAATTGCTTTGTACTTTCTGTGTCAAGAGTGCTTCCTTTGCAGTATCATTTGTAACAATAGCTTGGGTTGAATATTTCGGAGCCATTTTTGAAGCTGGACTTTTTCCACTCTTTTGTTGTTTTTCACCATCTTCTTTATCAATATTAGCAATAATATACGCTGCCCTTCTAGCAAAGTAATCCCCATCAAAATATGGCACAGAAGTCAAGGTCACATTTGCCTTCTTTTCACCAGTACGCACAAAGAATTGTTCATACATATTAGTATGCTCCACTACAATATCTTCATCTGTAATATTCCAAAAAGTACAGGAAGTAGCAGAATTTATACCAGACAGATTGCAAGTTTTCTAAAATGGTAGAAACCCACTTATATAAATCACCTAATACATTGAAAAAACCAGCAATGTACGATCATTTTTGCCAGTCTTGACCTAGACATCATAACTATCCCATCTCGTAACAGGCAATGAACCGACACATCAGATTCTATATTTTTAAATCAGCTATACAATTTTTGAACCACGCATGCAATCCATAATTCTGGATTGGAAAATATCATATTAATATCTAACCTTAATCTTATGCAATCAGATTAAGAGTGAGACAAATGAACAAAAGAGATAAAAAGGAAAAGTATGAAGAATTATGAGATTCTCACCAAAATTTCTCGATATACAAAAGTACGAAGAGCCTCCCCAGTAATAGACTTAATCGCAGGCTGGAAGTACTTGACAGAATCAATATATGAAAGACAGACACGACAATTGTTTGGATATGGACATTCCGAACCATATTCTTGGACGTACATGCAAAAAAGACAACGTCTACGCCTTCAATTTTTTGAAACAGCAATATGACCTGCAAAAAATCATCAAATAAATCCAAGTCAAAAACACAGTAGAGCTAGCAAAAACCATCAAATTCAAGACTCCTTTCAACATCAACGCCTCAAAAATGACGACACAAGTATCATGATTGGCTTACTAATTTTTTGGAAATGTTATCTAACCTTTGACTTGTATGGAAACTCTGAAGAGTAACTTTCATCTTTAACAATCTCCAGAAAACGTTGGCTCACTAGCAATTTCTTGTCAACAGATAAGAAAACTCTAATGACAAGATCTTTGGCCCCTGGCACCTGGAACCAATGTGGTCATCATTATAATGAATATAACTTGAACACTCCATTCGTTGATGAACCAAGATTCACAATACTATAGTGTCCAGACATCATCATTATAATGGTATTAAAAAAAGAAATTAATATTAAAATATTAAGATGTTAACATGCAATTCAAATTATAACAAAAGGACAAGCCTTTGTTCTCCCACAGTATAAAATCTTTAGATAACAACAGCCAAATGACCAAAAGGACTTGAATCAAAGCATCAACTTGAAAACAAAACAGAACTCATTGTTATTTAAAACTTCTTCTCCCTAACTATGATAGAGATGTTATCTCATATTGTGAATGAGCAATAATATAAAAAATGAAAACAAAATGCATGCATGTGAGAATAAATCCATATTCAGCAAACTTTATATACTCTATAATGGCATAACTTACATACCTTGAGATATGAAATATTCATGCCAAAATCTGTATTATAAAATCAAGTAACAAGATAAAAACAGGAAGTTATTCAATGCCAAAAAAAAGGTAAAACAGACCTGGTTTATTTCAAATTTTCCACTACACATTTACATACACAACTCATAGTGCATGTGAGTGTGTGTGGGAGAGAGAGAGAGAGAGAATAAAAATAAAAACAATAAACTTTAAAGGTGATCCAAAAAATGCAACCACGGTACCTCATCAAAATTCTTCCCTGATACTTTTGCCCTTTCTTCTCTCTCCCAATTTAGCCGCCTAAGTAGCCTTTGCTCCAACTGATCACTAAGGATTGTCATTGGCAAATCTTTAGCACTGTGAAGGTCACTTTGAGGTAGAGGGTTTCGTTTTCCTCCCTCAACCTCTTGTAAAAAACAATAGGGACAAACATATTCAGTCTGCCCAGAATAACTTCTATTATTGAATAGCGCACATATCTGATGGTTCCAAGATCCACATCCACTGCATTGAACCCACTATACAGAAGCATTACACAAATAAGGGGGAAATATCGACAAAGATGAGAACTGGCAGATCTAGCTTTAACAAGATGGATCCGTACCTCTTCGTTAAGTTCATCAATGTTCTTTTTCTCAACAAAATTAGACTTGAAAACCTGAAATCCTTCAACTTCAATGCTCTCACCGCGTGCTCCACGGAAGCATCTAGGACAAATATAAGATTGTTTGCCCCCATTGCTTGTGATATAATATATAGCATCTCTCTTGACATGGAGACCACATAAATTACAATATACCGCAAGTGCAAAAGAAAGGTTCTCCATACAGCACAACTGGCAACGACTTTGATTTGAAGAATTCTGCATTGCTTGACGTTGTTCTGCCTTCGATTTAGTCTAGATACATTGAAAACATAAAAAGTTAGAGAATCTGAAAATTAATACTCGCATTAAACATATTCAAGGAAAACTGGGATCAAATAACTAATATTACAAAAAAAATATGAAATTAACACATTTATGCTTGCAGAGGTCACAAGATAAAACTATCTAAAGCATCTTAGAGTGGCTATAATGTTATGGTATCTTAGAATGACTATAATGAAAAACACCAAAGAATCAGTACAGTAAACTTCTCAACTCTAAAAGGATGTTTACAATGTATTAAACCCTAGAAAAGACAAACACTAATCCCGAGACACCACTATCTGCCAAAATGAACCATCAACCTAGTGGACTGGCATAATAAATACAATCAAACCTTACTCGCATCTCAATATACTAACATGGCCCTCAATTACCCAGAATCTATGAAGGGAGGGTTCAAGGCCAACTGAACAACTAGCACATTCCCCACTAATCAGATTAAATTTTGATATAAAGAAATATGCATATCATGTATGTTTCTGTACATGAAAGTTCTCCAAAAGTTAATGAAATTAAGTTACCAATCAAAAACAAAAAAGGCCAATTAAGAAAACAAGAAAGAACGATGACTGCATATTAGAAGTCCGACTATTCTACACGCCCACAGATGCGCTGTCCCAGTTCATGCATGTGGAAGAATGCACTTAAACAGTATTATTATGAAATTTTCGTGAAGATTGCGCAAGATTTTCTTTTAACATATCATTAACAAAACTAGGCTACACAAAGTTCAAAGAACTCAAAGGTAGACCAGCGAAAAGTGAAAAATTGGTGCCAACAAGATGATCAAACCAATACTTTATATATCATGTTCGAGATTGAATAATCCCAAAAAGAAAAAAAAGAAAAAAAAAAAGCAGCAGCACAATACCGCAAATATATTGGAAATCAATTATCTTCGAATACTAAGTCAAATAACCATTTGAAAATGTACTTACCTCGACAGTCTTATCCATTTAATCATATGCACCATAAAAATAAGGCAGAATACCGCATTCACAGTGAGAAAAGAAAGTAGACAAGTGGTTGTAAATTTCATAGGACGAGACAGTTATATCTATTAAATTAAAATTTTGCAATCCCAGAGAGAAACATGTAAATCTTACGGTTACAATAAACTAAGACGATTGCATTTAGTTACCCCAAGGCTAATATATTTCAGGATGTAAATCCCAAAGAAAACATAATGCCTGCATTCCCCCCATAGCAAAGACATTGAGAAGCATGAAATTAGAATGGTATGCCTTGAGAAAGTAGGGTACTAACCGGACCCACAAACTGCCTTGGAGAGTTGATGTGAGTTCTAATTTGCTCTGGAGTGAAATACTCAAGCAAAGAAGCACCTCTTAGCTTCTGCGTCCCATGCATAGTTCCTGCTCCAGGATCGGCTAGTAAGACAACAGATTCCTGGTTTATTTCCATTCAGCACTCGTTTATCTCAGTGCAATCTTCATTGGTGGCTTGGGATGACAACCCATCTGAGGAAGTGAAAGAAATATCACCTTTCACCTGAGAAGTGTGCTCCATACCATTTTCCAGTTTGTTCCCTTGACTCTCATGACAAAAAGGTAAGGAACTCCCAACATCAACAAAACCAGGCTCTTTGATTTGAACACCTGTTTTTGCTTTCCCAAGAATACAAACCTCTGATATTGGGTATGGCACTTCATTGGTGCAATCTTCATTGGTGAAAGTGGGCATTGCACTTTCAGATTGTTCAACCCTCATTCTTTTCAGTGGGTGTTGCACATCCCCCAAAAGCTCTGAGCTCATAGCCTCTTCCCTACTCCTTATCAAATCCGCCTCCCCTGAATTTGATGGCTGGTTCAAAGATGGCTTCTGTTCAAATGTAATCACACGAGTCCAAAAACAAACAAAGCAAGCATCCTTGCTACAATGACAATAGTGCCCCCACAATTTCCTCAGCGGCTGACAAAGGGTAACGTGACAATGAACACTTTGACAACTAGAAATATGCATCCAAATCCTTCGTGCATTTACACAGTCATGATATGCACATTGGTTTTCCAGAGCTGAACATTTGCTGCCATAGTGCAAAATAACCAACCATTCAACATGTATCCAATCTTTATTAGTAAGATTTTCAATCGCTTGGGTTTGAGCAAAATAAGCTATCAATTGAGGTCATGACTGGTCTGAGCCAATGCAATCTTTAGAGACAGGTCTACATCTTGAACGTGACGAATGTCTTTTTTCATTCTTTAATTTCAACCTCCCAATACGGCAAGAAAGCATTGACGATTCACATGATTTCGCCATAATTGGAGAAGCCACCAGCTTTGAAGTATGCAAAAACTCTGCATTGTACCATATAACCTATCAATTCTCCATCATAACCAATGTCTGAAACAATGACTCGGGCTGGTTACCCAGCCAATGCCCAAGCCGAGTACTCGGACTCGGCCTGAGTCCCAGTAACTTGGCCCAAGTAAGGTCGAGTTCCGGCCAAGCTAAAACGTGTTAAAAAAAAATCCAAAAAATAGGAAAATATGTTTAAAGAAAAATTAAACAAAGAACATCTAAATCAAGTTAAAACAGTAGTGAAATTTGAAACAATCAATTTGTGAAGGGGTATTTTAGAAATAATCTAAAAAACAAGGGATAATGTAAAAATAACTATTCATGGCCAAAGCACTTTCCAATATTTGCCAAAATGATAGAAAACATAAAATAATATATATATATATATATATCACAAATAATTTAAACTTCTTTTTTTTTTTGAATTTTTCTTAACATCCTCAAGTGGGATACCCAACTCAAGGATAGTCGGGCTTGCCACCCTAGCGAGCCCAAGTACGCGGAACTCAACCCAATTAGTCGAACACTGATAATAACATAAGGGTAGATCAAATAAGCCTGTAACAAGGGCTACCTCAAAAATCTCAGATGAGGAAAAAATTAATAAAGATGAAAAGACCCAAGGAAGCCATCAAATAAATGTTTTGAAATATACTTTAAGGTACAATGGGGGGCCGGCCCTTTAGAGATGCCAGGTAAAAGCAAATGTTTAAATGAAGATGAAAATAACCAAGGGAACCATGTAATGACGTCTCTGTACATGCCTTGAAGTAACCCTACAGTGGAGGATTCTTTAAGAATATTACATAAAATTAAACACATAAAAAACAGAAAATGGGTATCATAGTTTTGAGTCAAAGAAAATTCGAGAAATAACAAAATAACCTAGGGAACCATACAAGAAGCATTAGAGAGACATGCATAACTGTGCAATGGGATATTCTCTAAATATATAAGACAAAAAAAGCAAATTCAAGAAAATGAAATAAAACCCTAGAATCCAAATCATATTTCTGAAACCCTAGAATTAGGGTTTCTTTGAGTAAGCGTGAAAATTTCAAGAAAATGAAAAAAAAACCCTAGAATCCAAATGATATTTTTGAAGCCCTAGAATTAGGGTTTCTTTAAGAAATCGAGAAAAATAAAAAACAACCAAACCAGGAACGAAGGAATGAGCCTTACACGAAGGGATAGATTCCTTTTCTGTTTCCTTCTCTTTCTTCTTAGCAGCAGAAGAAGAAGAAGCAGTACAAATGTTCTCTCCCTCTGTAATGGCATAACCTCGCTCTCCACACTCTCTATCCCACTCTCCCCTCTCATTTGAGCTTTATATACTTTTCGTCGCTAAAAAGACGGGATAGAATTCATGGAAGTTAATTAATTTAAGTACGGAAGTTCCCGCGGGAGTACACGATGCATTAGTAAAGAGCTAAACTCCCATGCTCGTGCGGTATTGAACTTCAGTTACTGACTAACGGCAAATTTAGGATCCGAGTTTTCGAAAATGTAACAAAAAGAAATATTTCGAAACTCCACGCTTTATGCACTTAAAAAAAAAAGGGGTGCGGTTTCTATAAGGATGCAACTTTAAACGACCCAATTAAGGCACACCTTCAAATTCTATCATAATATGTAATTTTGATGTAAAGATTCTTTAAGATTATCTTAAAATCTATATTTATCTCTAATTATAAAATTTTAAACTTTAAATATGGTTAAAATCTAGTAGATCTATAAACATATGAAAATATTAAAAACGGATGGGCTAGATATTGTGTAGCAAGATACACTATTTTTGAGACTCAAATCATGTTTTATTTCATATTCATACATTTTGATGCCGAGATGATCTTTTAGAGGGTTTTTCCAAAATAAAAGAACCTCTTTCTATGGATTTTTGAGATGTACATGTAATTCTACATTTTATGGTTGCAACCATATATGAACTTTTTCCAAAAAAAAAAGTCTCAAAATTGAACATTTTTTTAGGTTAAACTCAAAACTCAAATTCTTCCTTTCAGAAATAATCTAAAGCAATGTTTTAAAAACCAGCTTGGGGACCCAAACAGGTCCATGTAGGGTCCAAGTTGCCCATTTAACTCCGCAAGTTGGATTGGTCGACTTGGTCAATATTATAAGAAACAATAAAAACATAGAAAAAAAGCCAAAAAGTATGAAAAAGATATATAAAATAATTAATTGAAAAGCATACTATAGGAGGCACAAATCAACATAAAAAAAATATAAATCAAAAAAGCATTTTGAAAGAAAATGATAGAAAAAATATTGAAAATTAACCAAACATCAATTTCCAAGATTTTCCCTTTTTATCCAAAAAACTTTGTTAGGAATTTTTAAGATCAATGTAATATGAATAGTTTAGAAAAATTTAAAGAATTTTGGTGAAAGAATGATAGAGATCAAACGTTTTTTTTTTTTTTATTTCAGGTTAAAAAAAATCACAAAGCTAGACTATCAATTTCTCTTATTTTAGTTTTCCATCCAATAAAATGATTTGGGCTTTCAAATGGGGCTTAAACATGATTAATTTGGAACAAGTTTCAAATTAAATACTATATGCACACAAAAAAGAAAGGAGGCACTTGAGAGAAATTGGTGATCACCAACGATTGTTTATGAACACCTCCATTCACAAGAAAATATGCATCCATATTGGACTCCTTAAAGTAATGGTAAAGCTCATTCGAAAGAGAAGATAAAATATCTTTGATCTCATCCATAATGGGCACGGCCTAGCTTCTCCCTTACTCCTTGCTATAATATTAGTAAGATCACTCTCAATGATCTTGTTGCTTGCCAATTTAGATATCAACTTTAAGCCGTGTAACATCGCTCTTGCCTCAGCCTTATTTACAGTAACTAAATTATACGGACCTGAGTAAGAGATAAGTATCCTACCTATGTGATCTCTAATGAGTCAATCGAAACTAACCGAGCTCGGATTTCTAAGAGAACTACAATCAAAGTTTAATTTGAGGCATTCTACTAGCAGATAAATCCATATTGTCTGCCTCTTACACGGATCAAAAGTCATTTTGAATACCTCCATTGAGTTTAAGATGAGTTTATCAGAAGATACAAATCTTCCTTGTTTATGATTCCCCGTCCATTCAACTGCCAACGCCAAAACTTTGAATCTTAATATCGAGACCTCTAAGCAGGCTCTTTCAAAGATTTTCCTTTTTTTTTTTTGACAAGAGCACAAAATTTTTTTAATCAACGAAAGATCTTTCTATTTCTTTCTTTCCGCACATTCCATATTATACTCACCTATAAGGATCTCCACAAAATAGTTCCGAGCTTAGATATCCCCGGTGAACTCCATTGTGGGGGAAACAACTCCATAGTACAAGGTACCTGAATATGCGGGTTCAAATGTTCCGTTCCCCAATCCTACAGCCTTATAGTAAAGGCAGTGAAAGAATAAATGATGCACCGATTCATTATCTTCTTTACAGCATATACAAATATTAATTGAGATAAAACCCCATTCGTAGATGGCCAACTACTTTTGATAAGCTATCCAAAGGAAAACTTGCTTTGAGAGGAATATGCAAACACCATAGTTCTCCCAAACTTGATTATGAAAATCTACCACATTCCCCATTAAGGAGCTTATACACCGACTTGACCATGAAGTCCAATGAAGTAGTGAGATCCCATATTAGGCTATCAACTTTGTCAGGGCAATAATAAAAAGTTTGGGGTAACTCCATAAGTCTTTGAAATTCAGCAATAAATATATTGGACGTTCTCCTATACCTCGAAGAAATAGACCAGTCATTATTAGTGTTCACCTCTGCCTGACCTCCTAAAAAGATGACATCTAGGAAAATGTATATGAGAGCTTCCAATCCATGTATCCCACAACTAAAAACGTATTATGTCCTTTTCCAACCGACTTGTGGCAATATTGTAGATTAAGAAATTTACAAAAATCAATCCCTCACCAAATGAACTTTTTGATATTGCTAGGGTGACAGGAAAAAATGAGCTTAACGGTTTAGATTGAATTTGGGCCGATCTAACGATCACGGATATCCGATAATGTTTGAATTTTAATTTTTTTTCTATCAATCCAAATCACTTGAAATTTTCAACATGTATTGATAAAAAATAGGTGAATATTGAAAAAATATTAAAAAAAAATATTTTACATGAAAAACAAGATCAAAATACCCCTGTAAAGTTTTGGGGGTATTTTGGTTATTTTTAATTTTACGGATTATTTTTTTTATAATTTTAGTACGTGCGGCTTGATGAGAAGAATAATCACTTAAAATTTCAAGTGCTTTGGATTTGTAGAAAAAAAAATTAAAATTCAAACATTCTCGTCCGTCAGATCGGCTCAGATTCAATCTGGACTATTGGGCTTACACTATTATGTGAGCTAGGGGGCTCACCCAAGCTTTTTTACACACACACACATATATATATATATATATATATTAAAAAAAGATATGGCCAGCATCCTCGTGTAAATAAGCCAAATGCGCCAACGACCTAGATTGAATCTGGGCCGATTTGATGATCACGGATGTCCAGTATTGTCTAGTAGTTTTTTAATTTAAATTTTTTTTTACTAATCCAAATCACTTGAAATTTGAGGCATGTGTTTTTCAAAAATAGATGAATCTATAAAACTTATTAAAAAAATATTTTACATGAAAAAAATGATCAAAATACCCCCACAAATTTTCAAGGGTATTTTGATCAATTTTTTCATGTAAAAGATTTTTTAATATTTTTCCGTAGATTCACCTATTTTTAAGGAACATACGCCTAAAATTTCAAGTAATTTAGATTTGTAGAAAACACTTTAAAATTCAACCACTACTAGACATCCGTGATAGTCAGATTGGCCTAGATTTATTCTGGGCCGTTGGCACATTTAACTTATCTACGTGAGGCTGTTGACCATATCTTTTTCATATATATATATATATATATACAACCATCACAACCCCTTCTAACTTGAACCTTTGTATTTTGAGGGGTTGTAAACTCTAAACAACCCCTCAAAATACAAAGATTCAAGTTAGAAGGGGTTGTGATGGTTGTATTTATTAAAACAATCATTATTTGTTATTAAAAAATTGTTTAAATATGTAACTTTACCATTAAGCAAAGGTAAATTTGAAATTTTCACAAAAGTACAATAGCATTTTGGAAATTAGTGTCTTAAAACTTTATTTGTAGATTGCCCTTGTTCTTTAGTTAAAATTTCAATTTTACCTCTTATGGAGATGACAAAAATACTCTTTGTCCTATAATAATATTTACAAATTTGCCCCACAAAAGTAACTTTTTAAAAAAAAATAGACAACAAAATTAATAAATCCACCCTTCCCAACTCTCTCTATCTTGAATCTTTGTAATTTGAAGGGTTGGGAAGTTTAGAATGTCTCCTATATATATATATATATATATATATATATATATATATATATATATATATATATATATATATATATATATATATATATATATATATATATATATATATATATATATATATATAGGAAAATATGATGTGCACCCAACTCTCTCTATCTTGAATCTACGCAAAATATCAAAAAATTTACATGAAATAAATTGACTAAAATACCTCCAAAAAGCATTAGGGGGTATTGTGGTCAATTTTTTTCGTAAATTATGTTTTTTATATTTTTATTAGATACGTCTTGATAAGAAGAACATACACCCAAATATTAAAGTGACTTGGATTTGTAAAAAAAATTAAAATTCAAATCCGTGAGCATCAGATCGGCCATAGAATGGCCCAAATTCAATATGGGTCATTCGCGTATGGGCATACAGTAGTGACTCCATATATATATATATATATATATATATATATATATATATATATATATATATATAGAGAGAGAGAGAGAGAGAGAGAGAGGGGGAAGATGCTAGGGTGAGCCCACTAGCTCACATAATAGTATAAGCCCAATGGCCCAGATTCATCTGACAATCGAAAGTGTTTGAATTTTAATTTTTTTTTTACAAATCAAAATTACTTAAAATTTTAGGTGAATATTCTTCTCATCAAACTGCACTTAATTAAAAAAATAATAATAATAATCTGTAAAATTAAAAATGACCAAAATACCCCCCCAAAAATTTACGAGGGTATTTTGGTAATTTTTCATGTAAAATATTTTTTTAATATTTTTCGAATATTCATTTATTTTTTAGCAGCACGCGTCTAAAATTTAAAGTGATTTGAATCTGTAGAAAAAAAATTAAAATTCAAATACTATCAGGCATTCATGATTGTTAGATCAGCCGAGATTAAATCTGGGCCATTGGGCTCATTTTTTCTCGCGAGCCCATTGGCTCACATAAGCCTTTTCCTATATATAGATACACTAAAAAGGATCTCATATGTAGTCTCGTGTACATAGTCGCTATATGCCTAATGGTGGAGATTCAAAATTGAAAATGGACGGAGCACAATAAACAAACAATTTTTTCTTTAGCTTGCTCTTTCGTTAACTCTCTCTCCCCATTCGCCCTTCTTCGTCTCCCTCTCTCTCTCGCTCCCCTGCCTCACCCATTATCCCATCTCTCTCTCTCGCTCCCATGCCTCACCCATCGTCCCCTCTCTCTCTCACTTCAGCACTCCATAACCCATCTCCCTCTCTCTCTCTATGCCATGCATACATTCTTCTAACTGTTCAAGCACTTCATTTGTCAAAACCTGATCCTCTATGGACCATGGAGGGGACTCTGAATCGACCTTCCGCCCATCCACCCATCTCGACTCAGATGATAACAACCTGCAACTATCCTAGCTTCCTTACTCCATTCCTCAATAAACCCAAACTCTCAATCTAGATATTAGCTTTAAAGGGAAAAAAACCATGTCTAGTTTCTCTCTCGAAATGAAACTTCAATTTCTCTATCTGATTATCTCTGAATAGGCCTAAGCATATGGTTTCCTTCTGTTAAGATTTCACACAAATCAAAGTCTCCAATTCTGCAAAGGATGTGATTTTACAAAGTAAACAACCAACCACCTTTAGTTTTTCTCTCTCTAACAATATAAGAAATAAGGATATGATTTTACAAACTAAACAACCCAACCACTCTAACCATAGCTGAAAGATATTCCATAATATAAGTGATAGAACCCGAGTTGGATTCTCTCCTCTGTTTCTGAGAACTCAAACACTCATCTTGAAAAAAGAGGTAATTTTGTAGTGGAAATAACCATATTTGCTTTCTCGCTCTAACCATCAATACTTATCACATGATAAGCTATTAGACACAAGCTCGAAAATAGCCATGTTGCAAAAGCCCATGGGGTGGCTGATGAAAATGTGGTTACCTAGAAACTCATGGATATGGAGAGAGAAAATTGGGATAGGTGTAGAGAGAAGTTTTTTATTAGTTATCTTATTTTAGTCTATTTAAAGTGACATCTCCTTTCATTGTAAATTAGTCTATGAATTGAATAAAAATTGGTCTTTTGAAAGAGATTATTTTGGGGGCAGATTCCCTTGTAAACCTTTGAGAGAGGGCATTTTTCTCTTAACATTCCTTTTTTTTTATTGCCAATTTTCTGGTTTTATTCTCTCCTTGCATCACTCAATCTCCCACAAAGCCTTCTTCTCTACAAATTTCTCTCTCTGCAGAACCCTAAAAAGTTTCTTTCTATTTTTCTCTATGTACTTTCTCTCTCTACAAGAGATGATAAACCCAAAGTGCACCTATATATGACCTACTTTTCCACACATGCTTTCTCTCTCTAGAAAAACATCTTTATGTAGAGAGAATAAAGCCCCAAAAGCAAGTACGCCAAACGAATCTCAACTTTCATAACTTTATCAACAAAAAACTTTATTCCTATCCATTTGGACCTAAGGCTCTATCCTAGTCCAAGTAAGACTTATCCATAAACTTAAATCGTAAATAATAGGCTCTACCCAAATAAATAAGAAACCTAAATTAGAGGAAATGAATCCCTTAAAATTAGGGATTCAATAATTCAAGTTAAATATTAACAAATCTCCACCTTAGCTTGAAATTTAAAAGAAATTCTCATCAACCGTCTTCTCCACATGTGCCTCCATAGACGCTCACTTGGGCAACACATTAGTCAAGTCTAAGCATAGCTTGGACTTCTGTAATGGAACCAATTTTATCAATATATTTGGAACATTCTTCTTGGTGTCAATCTTCAGTAACAAGATATCACCTTCAGCTATGATCTCACTTATAAAATGGTATCTGACATCATGATGCAGCGAGAAAATAAAACCAGAAAAATAAAGAGAAAAAGTTGAGAGAATATACTCTCTCTCAAGGTCTGTAAGGGAATCCACCACAAAATAATCTCTTCATGAGGCCAAATTTTATTAACTCATTCACCCTTTTAACAATGAAGGGAAATGTCTACTTAAAGAGACTAACAAAAAAAGAACATATACAACTGACTTTCCTATTTTATCTCCCTTAACCTATTTTCTCTCATCCCTATCTTCTCTGTCTTAAATTCACGTGCCACCCACATTTTACCCATTGTTGAAAAGATAAACTTCAACGTTTTAACCTTATCCTATTTACTCATAAACTAACCATATTTAACCATATCTTATTTACATTCCTAAACTAACTAACCCAATCCATAAATATCAACTCACGCACAAACTCAATGCCCACCTATCCCTGTGCACCTCTTAATTTTAAAAGATAAACTTAAAAATCCTAATAATAGTTTTTTTTTTTTTTCATTGCATCACATCAATATGCTTCGTCCTTACATGATATACCTGGTTCTTCGCCAAATGTATTGCACTCTAACTGTCACAATAAATGACAGTCTCATCCCATCGTAAGCCCAAATCGCTTACAAGCCCTCTAAGCCAAATGGCTTCTTTTACTGCCACAGTAACAGCCATGTATTCTGCTTCAGTCGTAGACAAAGCAACAACGATTTGTAGCATCGACCTCCAACTGATTGGAGCTCCTGTAAGTGTAAACACATAACCTGTGGTATATCTCCTATAGTCCAAATCACCTACAAAGTCAGCATCAACATAACCAACAACCTTATCACCAAATTTGTTATCTCTATCAAACATTAGACCCACATCTAATGTACCCTTTAAGTAAAGCAGAATCTATTTTACCGCATGTCAATGCTCCTTTCTTAGATTAGCCATATACTTGCTAACAACATTAACGGCATGAGAAATATCTGGACGAGTGCAAACCATTGCATATATAAGGCTTCCAACTGCACTCGCATATGGAAGATGTGATATATATTCCTTTTCAGCATATGAACTTAGAGATAATGCTCCCAAAAATCTGAAATGTGCAGCAAGAGGAGTACCCACGGGCTTTGAATTTTCCAGCTCGAATCTAACGAGGACCTTCTCAATGTACTCCTTTTGAGATAGCCACAATTTACCCAACTTTCGATCTTTACAAATCTCCATACCCAAAATTTTCCTTGCTGAACCTAAATCTTTAATTTCAAATTCTCTACGATGACCTAAACTTTTCTTGGCTGAGTCGAGAACCCATCATCGGCTAAGGAGAAGACTAGCACCGCCTCTGCAGAGAGCCAAGCGCCGGTTGAGGTGAAGACCAACGCCGCCTATGTAGAGGGCAGCACTGGCTGGGTTGTGTGCAGCGCCAGCTGTGAAGAGGAGAAAGTACCAGCTCCAACAGAGTTATGGGCAACACTGGATGAGTTATGGGCAGCGCCGACTGAGTTGTGAGCAACGCTGGTTGAGTTTGTGGGGAGCGCCAGCTGAGTTATGAGCAGCGTCGGGTGAGTTGTGTGCAGCGCCGGCTGGGTTGTGTGTAGCACAGGCTATGAAGAAGAGAAAGTACTAGCACCGGTTGAGTTGTGTGCAACACCGACTGGGTTGTGTGCAGTGCCGGCTGTGAAGAGGAGAAAGTACCAACGCCGACTGAGTAGAGAGAGCCTAGCCTCAGCTGTGTAGATAAGCAGCACCCGCTGTGTAGTGGGCCAGTGCCGGCTGTGTCTCTGACATGCATGAGTTGAGTATGCCACTTGTTGAATGCATGCTGATATGAGTGCCACATGTCTAGATTTTAAGTCTTTTGATGACACTTGAACCACCACCCCAAACATAATAGTACTTAAGCCTCTTCTCTCACCCACGATACTCATTCTTACCTCATTTCTCTCTCTCTCTAAGACTCAAGATTAGAAGAAGTGACTGTTAGAGGGCAGCCATTGTTGGGTGGGTGAGAGATGTGAGAAGAAGAGTGGAGAAGGCACCATTGTTATTCAAGTAAGTGGATTCATCATCATTGCATGGTAGTCGCAAAGATACATGGGAATTTATGCAAGTGAAATAAGCAAGGTAAGTGTATTGTGATATAGAAAATCCTTACACCTTTTTCACTAAAATTTGGGGGTTTTATTCTATAATGAAAGTAGATGCTAAGACTAAATGTATGATTCTTAGATTACGTGAGAAATGCATGTTATGTGTGTGCATTGTGAGTGAATGGTTGTTATCATGTTCCTCACCATGAAATGAAGGCCATGGAATGTGTTCTTGAGATATGTTATATGCCACTGTAAAATTCCAGGAACATATGTGTTCTTGAAAGAGACTTTTGAGCAGACAAATGGGGTCCGATTGACCTCAAACTACCACCATTGGGAAGATATACGAGTAGTCAAATGTTTATTTTTGGCCACTATTGAAATTCCTTACGAAAATGAAGTTATGTTTCAAAATGGGAAAGTATATCAATGTTGAATGTTTTCTTGGATTTTTGCACTCATACCATTGTGGTCACTCATTTTAACTAACCAAACAATGCTCATTTTTGGCCAAATCACAACCATTTAAAATATATTTGAATGGGCTAAAATTTACATGTAGAAACTATTTTTAAATTCCTTTTAGATTGAAAGTTACACTTTGTTTTATTAAAGTATGTCGCTGTGGGCAGTGTTGATAAATTTCAGAACTATCACTTTATTTGACACAACTCTTTGAACCACCAAATACAATCCAAATGCTTTCAAATTTGCCTTGTTAGAACGATATACATCTTGGCTTAAACATTGATTTTGAAATTGTTGCAAGTTTCCTTACGGTTTGAAAGTTATAGTGATATGAATTAGGGTACATCACTGTCTACTGTACACAGCAGGGGGCAGCTAATTAACCCTCAGTTCCTTGAACCTTTAAGAGGTCAAACAGTGTCCAATTGTCTACAAAACATTCCCATTTGAGAGATAGGTGGGTTGGGTACAAAATTGATTTTGGAACCATTTTCAAACTCTAAATAATCCAAGAGTTACAACCATAATGGTGAGCACATGTCTTTGTCCTTAATGGCAGGAAATTGTGCAGTAAGGCTTAACTGAAATAATGTTACTGTTATTATGATATTGTCATTGTGATACTGTTAAAGTGTGATGTGCCACTACCAAAATGTGATATTACTATTTATGTGATATGTAAATGGATACCTACTGTGTGAATGATGGTATCATGCTATTTATATGATATGTGAATGGATACATACTGTGTGAATGATGATATCATGTTGGTTATGTGATATGTGAATGGATACCTATTATGTGAATGATGGTATCATGCTGCTTATGCAATATGTGAATGGGCACCTACTATGTGAATGATGGTGCTAGCAGCGGCTTGTTGGGAAGGGTACCTTCTGTGTGAATGATGGTGCCTGCAGCTGCGATGCTTATATGTTATTGAATAGGCACCTACTGTGTAAATGATGGTGTTGGCAGCTGCCTGTTGGGAAGTATACCTACTATGTGAATGATGGTGTCGGCAATTGCGATCTTCCCCTGACTTCCCATGATAGGACAGGACTCAGGATGTGAGTAGTTGGGAGGGTCGCGCCCCCCAGATCTATGTAGGAACTACGCATTGGGTCACGTAATGGTAGTGTAACGCTCTCTCGCCAGAGGGCTTAAGGAGAAGGTCGTGTCTAGCAAGGTCACTGCTTATCAAAACCCCAAAGAACGTTGGGGATTGTGTGCGCGAGTGAGGACATTACAAAGTAGATTTACCTAATTGTCAATGTCTACCCTCTTGAGTGAGGGTAAAAATCCCAAGTTCAGAATTGACTTAGCCTGATGGTGTGGTTTCCGCTTCAAGAGTAATTAGATCTATTTGCCTGTCTTATTTAAGCTTTCTGTATGAACTTTTCACTGTATCTGTGATCTGTTGTCCTTATTTCTCTACTTTAAGTGAGGTGATTGTGACTTATGCATTATATCTTAAACTGCCTTTATTACATTACTGTTAGAGTGTTGAAAAGCAGACTTCATTTGATACATGTGTATATATACGTACAATGTGCATTGCATATTGTTATCACTATCATACTAGTTGGAATGCAATGGTGTAGATTTTCTTACTGCGCTTTTAGTTCATTCCATCTTATTTTCATAACTGTAGAGTGAAAGTGGGTGGCAGTTTGGGGATTTGAAGCCCGACATTTAGAAGTTTTGAGAAGCCACTTTCCGAAGACCTTCACAGTATGTTTTGGTGGTTTCAACATTATGATGCATACTTTCTTTTGTGTATTTTGGGCCAGTAGCGCCTTGAAGAAATTGTAAGGACTTTTGATAATGAATGAATAAAGTGATTATACCTTTTCGATTGATATTTGTTGGTGAATGGATTTATTCTAGTTTTCTTTCGTGGTTTTCTCTCGATTCCGTGTTTTTATGCGTTGAGCCACTCCTACCTGAGAGACGAACGTGACATCCGATCGCGATCCCGTACTCTGTCGCCGTCCGAGGTTAGGGAGCGGGGTTGTGACATTCTCTTGCAAGCTGAGTCTTCAATTTACTTATTCATAAATAATTTTTTACAGTAATAAGCATATGCTTGAAGAGAGGTTATCCTGAATTTTTTACAATTTGGTATGTTCGTCATTGAGACATGAATAACTATATTTATCAAACCTACTTAATATAGTCACATGAAACTTGTGAAAATATATGTGTTATCATTATGTGTCTAATTTCAAACAAAATTAGTTTGAAATGAAAAATCCATGATGGTAGAGAGAAAATACAATTTATAAGACAATGTTCATCATGCGATATGATTTATTTTGTAATATATATGTCACCTTATTTATTTCTCTGAAAAAATGTATTATTTGGGATTCACACTATGATGTTGTGATTTGTTTTTAAGTCTAGTTTTCAACACTAAAGATTTCAAGAAGAAATTATTTGAGAATTGAGAGAAACAATGCTCAACCTAATTTTCTGCTGAAAAAATTGCATTGTGACCTAATATCACTAAAACAAAGACTCATTTAATGGTATGATTTAGAAATGAAACTGAGCATTATTTGTATTTTTTAGTCTATTTCAATACTCAAAAGGATTCGGATATAAACTCTTTATAAGTTGAGAGATATCATATTTTTATTGTGGGATGGTCATGTTCTATAATGTAATAAATTAAAAGTTGAGGCATATTAAGGAACATATTTGGATTCTTAATTATGGATACCTTTTTAAGGCTTATTTTAAAAGGTTTTATAGTGTGCCATGAGTATGGTTTATTATAGTACAACTTCAGAGATATGTAATACATAGTTTGCAAGATAAGACACTCTATATGAAGAATGTTCGATTTGGGAATAGCAAAAAGAAGAAGAAACACAATACCTATAAAAGCATTTTGGTTTATTCAAAATGAATAGATATATAGAGAGACTTGGTGATAGCATAGAAATGCTAAAAATTAGTTGGAGAATCGAAATTGTGATATTTGAAATCATGGGATGAAGAAGATTATTTCTTCACGGTGTGAGACGGGGAGAATCCAAGTGCCAAAAAGATGGACACTTTATGACATGTGAAACCGATGATCAATAGATTCTTCATCAGTTGCGTACTCTTCCAAGATCACAAAAGCTTGTCAAACAAATAAAAGCAATGAATAAAAAAACTCATGTACCACACTATATGGTTTTGAGGTATGAAAAATATCCCACATTATATGGCAAGGTCATATAGGGAACGAGGATTGAATATCTTTTTATTTTATATGTTTTGGTTATATTTTGGTTAATTGTTTTATGAATATGTATAGAGTGTAAGGACATTAAGTGATAGGTATTAACAAATTTGAAAGAGACGATTTTGAAAACCCTATGTTTTTTTTTGTGCCTCCTTGTGCTTGAGTATGAACTACTTAAAGTAGTGATACACATGGGGATGTGGTTTGATCAAGGGCTTTAAGCCTAAGTATGAAACACGAGACATGGGTGTGGTTCATTCAAATATGTAAGCACAAATGGAATATTCTGATGGAACTCGGTCTTAGTGACCATCCTCCCAATAATGTCTTTAATATGATGTGTTACATGTGATGATGATATCTTGATAAAGTTTTCATATTTGTCAAAAATGAAATATTTTGTCAAGGCTTTAATAGATATTCTTTAGTCATACTTTATTTTGAATAAAATTATAAGATGGTATTTATGATTGGTTTTTGTGGCCATGAACTTAACTTGGTAGAAAATTAAAAGTAAATACGCTAAAATGATTTATGAAGGCTAAGCATGTATTTTAAAATTAAAATTAGATGATTTGAGAAAAACCTAAGTCTATGAATATGGTTTTGAGAAAACCACATTGTTGTTATGAAAATTATTTTAAAATGTTATACTATTATATAATTATTGCTTGTGAATGCATATATATATATATATATATATATATATATATATATATATATATATATATATATATATATATATATATATATATATATATACCAAGTCAATATTTTTTATTAAAGAGAAAAACATTGTATCTTGACGGTATTTATGAAAAAAAATTTGAGAAAAAAACTGCCATGCACTAGTTTTTAAATACTCATGTGCCTTGACCCATGTTTCTAATTATTTAAAATCCTCGATTACCTAAGACCTTGAATCATAGGGAATATTGAAGGAATGCCATTATGTTAAGTTTCCTTGACACATGTTGTGTTGATTAGATAACTTGGTTTGTATGGATTTACTACCAAGATGACTAGTGTGGTTGAACCTTTATGGTTCATGAAGGTTTTGCATATTGTGAAACCAACGGGTATTGAATTACATATTGCATAAGACTTGTTATGCTACTTCTTGTTACATGCATAAGAATGTTGAGAATGTATATGTTGTATGTACAATAATTGAGTGGGAGCTGCTACAGTCTCATGTTTCTTTTAGCTGCTTGGGTATTCAGATATACATGTGCAAGCTATCTCATGGATACAGATGATGCAAAGTCGATATCTGGATATGTGTTTATGCTTGGAAGGGGTAATTATTCTTAAAAATCAAAGAAACAAGATGTGAAGGAATTATCCACTATGGAGGCAGAGTACGTGTCGTGTTGTTTGGCAGCCAAGGAGGCCGTATGGATTAAGAACTTTCTTAATCGACTTGACTTTGACCCTATGCATTGTGAGGTAGTAAGAATTTTTTGTGACAACACGGTGACGATATGCATGTCAAAAGAGTTATGATTCCATAAGAGCTCCAAGCATATGAAACCATGTTTCTATCGCCTGAAGAATGAGGTGAGATTGAGAAATATCTAGATCCAGATAAACTAAATATTTCAACAGGAGCACCTGCTAGTATTTGATAGGCTAGATAGAACAACATACTATAATGTTGTTCACCCATGGAACCAAGATGTGTGGTGCTGGTTGTATGGCTACAAAAGAGAGCAGTTTATTTGAAGAACTCTTTTAAGCCCATGAACATACAACCCCATGTGATGAGGGTACGTGATGGTCTGCTGCAACAACAGGTCCATGATTCGTGATGCGATGTGAAAGATGGGCTACGACCACTTTTGGGATATGATCTGAGCAGCAAAGAGAAAAAGTTGTTGCCTCTATAAATCATTTTGTGAAATAATTGATGGAGAAAGCTATGATTAGTGTATTAAGTTATAATAAATGAAAAATGCTTGAGAAAGAGATTGTAATTGGGAGAGAGAGATAGGGATGAAAGAAAGTGAGGACGAGAGAATGTAAGGCCTTCAAAGGTCAAGTGGGAGATATTGGGTTTATATGGCTTTTGAAGGCCTTACGAGTGCTTATAAAATGAAATAATATAGTGGAACATGAACTCAGTGGGAGTGTGGTCCCTCGTGGACCATACTAAGTAAACTATATTTGTTGATACCAAACTGTGCTTGACGATCTAGGCCAGTTGGTTGGAAAGACCCCATGTTACCTGGGCATAGAGAATAAATCAATAAGGGTTCTAATGGGTCATCCCTTGATGAGGTCGGAGCATATGCCTGGATGAGTGAGCTGAAGGACTGTGTGACTCTTGTGTGTGATGATGGCCTACATAGACGGGGGCCAAAGTGTCACACCCCAAGAATTTACAGTACTGTTATTCCTGAGATGTGACAGACAAAACATATATACATCTATTGATAGGATAAATTTACAGTGGCGAGGTCTTACAAAGTAAATAAAAAAAGCTAGCACAACAACAGTATCTTCCAAGGTTGATCTTGACTGGCACTCAAAATGAATCCGCAGTTATCCTGAAAAAATGTTTATCATAGTTTGATGAGTTTGGCTACTCAGTAAGTGATCATCATAATCCTAAAAATAATCATGATTGAAAGATATCAATATTTTCCAAAATGAGATCTATTAACAGAAATGCATCAACAGTTTCACTTTCAATAAATGCATAATTAAGTATAATCCGAGTAATTGAAATGCTTATAACGCTTTTAACGGCAGTACATAATTTAAAGGATTTCACAAAATACCCTACTGGCGTCCCAAGTAAGTCACCTATATACCCCATCAGCGTCCTAATGGGTCCACTTAATCCCTATCGGCGTCTCAGATAGGTCCACTTAATCCCTGCAGGTCCACTTATACCTCACCGGCGTCCCGAATGAGTCCCCTTAATCCCTACCGGCGTCCCAGATAGGTCCACTTATACCTCACCGGCGAACCGGATGAGTCTACTTGCATACTTAAATTATTTCTAAATCTCTTTAAACATTCGAAAGCAGCAATATCATGTACTCAACATATCACTGAAATCATTAATATGAATTTCACTTAAACTATTAATAACAGTCACTCTTTATAACATTTCAAATATAACCAATCAAATATTTTCGGCTCAAATTTAGAAAGGTAGCAGTTTGTAAAGGCATTCTAGCATAATTGCCAATTTAATATGTATAGAAAAACTCTTATAAAAATTCAAAAATACGGAATTATCACAATTTATGGGATATCAATCCACAAATAAACATTTCACAACAATACTATAATCAATTGCAAAAATGTCAATTTTTTTAAATAATAAGGTAGTCATTTGCACATGAATTTTACAATGTCTAAATATTCAGAACAGTAGAAAGAAATATCACAATTTTACTAAAAGCAGAAATATCACATTTATTTCTAACAATAAACAAGAAAAATAAATAAATTTATTTTTCTGATTTACAGCATTCAAAATTTCTAACATAGATAAAATATCACAATTTTTATTAAAAAGATTATTTTTCAAGATAATGAGGTCACGTGCACATGAAATTTATCGCACCTAAAATTCATGATAATAAGCAGAAATAATTATTTCATTTCATTTTTAAAAAGAATGGATTATTTTTTGAGACAATGGGGTCAATTACACACAAAACTTATAAAATAAAGATCCTGGACGGAAATATCACTATTTATTAAAAACAGACTATTTTTCAGGAAGACGATGTCACTTACCCACAAATATTTGCGAGGGAGCTTCCGATAAAAATTCGGTTCGAGATAGGAGTTCACTGTGTTTCAACCAGAGAGAGAGAGAGATCTCAAAATTTTTTAGGGTGGGGGTGCTCACCTCCCCTATTTAAATTCTTATAACGTATTATTATATTATTTTATTACACTCTACCTCATACCTGAGGTGTCGCGTTAAGAGTCTGCTTTTAACATACGAAAACCACGTCCACTAAAGGACGTGGCAAGCAGCAAGCAGCAGCAGGCAAGAGCAGCAGCAAGCCAAAGCAGGCAAAAGCAGCAGGCAAAAGCAACAAGCAAAAGTTTAAACCAAGTAAAAACTTTTGAAAATAGTGATGGTCCCCAAGGACCATCATACTCAAACAGACCATCACCTATTTAAAAGCATCTTTTCTCCTTTTTTTTTTTTTTTTTTGTGAAATTTTAGGATTGTTACACAAAGTCTCATCCATGTTCCATCACACGGCATGCATATTGATAGATCGTTCGGGAAAGTAAGTAAGCCACCTTTCAGGGTGAAGCATATGCATGTGCGAGAGATACCCCTATGCGTCATAGAGCTGTGGTCGCATTAGGTCTTAATGACCTAAACTCATCTCTAGGGGAGGATCTAAAATCCACATACTGAGATTGTGACCCCTTGGCTCATTGGCCAGACTTTGGTGACCCGCTAATGAGGCCCTACTTAGACTGTGGGTCATGGAAAACACTTGGTCGGTCTGATAAAGCAAGTATGGTCCGTAGTCCACAGTTGAATGTGGAGTGCCCCATAATTGTTGATTCGATTCTTAAATCATATGGATCCATTTCCCATTACATTAATTTAAATGTGTTTGTTATATGATAATGATTATTTTAGAATTTTTATTTGAATTTTTATTAACCTTTGGATATTTTCTTTATGATTTTTGGATTTATAAAATTAAAGATATTGATTTTACAATATGTTAATATTCATTAGAAATTATTTTGTTAATTTAAATACATAAAACAAAAAGTAATCATAGGGGCCCATTATACACATGGGCCCACCATGTTTCTAAAAGGTGGGGCCCACTTGATTCTCCCATGGGTGGCACATCCTACTTCTTACTACTTTATATTTTATGGAAAGTTTTGTTTTGTGGTTCATGTGACCTTATGTTTTGATAACTTTAAATTGTGACGTGTGGTCAAATTATGGATTGACTATGTATTGACCATATATTAACTTAATATGGAAGTAGATATTGACTTGATATATCTTTAATAGATTTTATGGAAAATATTTGTAAAGATGTGCTATTTTATGGAATGCACAATATTTAATTAAAATTAATTTAACTTATTTTCTATTGATAGGAAAATAGTTTAGGAAATAAGGATAAGAGTTCATGCACTTTCCATAATGTTGACGACCCATGTATGGAATGGATGGCTCAGATCTCTCACCCCACAAGTCACCTTTGATCGATGGTCCATGTTTAATATCATAAGAAGAAGCAAGCCAAGGAAAACCATAAGAAACTCTAATGTTGTTCAAGCCTATAAAAATGGATTGTCTCTACCCAAAATCTCTACACCTTAGCTTTTTATCTCTCTCTCCCATATTGCGAAATAACCTAAGGGTTTAGGTTATGGAGTTTTTCTCTCTCCTATCTATCAACTATGAATTTATGGCTAAGGGGTTTTAGGGTTAACAAAAAGATAATCCTTCTCTCTCAAACTAGGTTGTTAAGGGAATTCACCTAGGGAAGGGAATTTGCCTAGGGTTTGAGTTTGTGATCAAAGAGGTTCATGTTCTATTGGTGTGGCTTGATCTAAACTTATTTTCTCGGTTTAAGATTTAAGCAAGATCGTAGATCTCACGCCATCGAATGACGGTGTCTCGATGTGGGGTGTAATAAGCCTGGTTGAGGCAATCTTCGGTACTCTTCTCTTTTATTTCTTGTAATCTTATTTTTTTATTCTCAAGCATAGTGCATAGTTATTTCAATAGCATCGAGTTTTAAGATCTTGGTGTTATTGTCATGTTGATTTTATTTTGAAGTATATGTTGTTGTAATAAGACCACCTATAAGTGATCTTTTGCCAAAACAAAAGAGGTGATATATAAAAAATAATAATAATAAATAAAATATTATTCCCCGATAAAAGATCACATAGGTCTTTTTTTCATGCATCATATAGTTTCTATACAATTTATTTTCAAAATTTCTTAAAGAAAACTATATTTTTAATACTTAGTAATATACTATCCTTTTTAATAATTAAAATTTTGAAAATTAATATATAAAAAAAAAAGAAGTCTACTTTCATATTTTCATGATTTCAAATATTATTTATGACAATGTTTATTTTTCATTGAGAACATATAAATTGGTCAAACTAGCATACCTACTCTCTCTTTTTCTCTTCTTAATTTCCAATATATGAATTTTTGTGGTTTACCTTTAGTAGGGCAATCTTATGGAAGATCATGAGAGCATCATATTGTGGGAGATTTGGAGAGGATGCAACAGGAATTTTGATTGGGTCAATTTAAACATATATAATGTTAAAGGTAGAATTTTACAGAATCTATGGAATTGGTTCTCTTTAATTTAAGGAGAGACATGGGACTTCAAGAATGGATGTTGAAATAAATTTGAAGAATCTCATGAGACAATCTTTTATTAAGCAGAGCATAAGAAGTAAACAGAACCCATGAAGCATCAAACTTAATTTTGATGAGAGTTCCGCAGGAAGTCCCGGGCCAATGAATGTTAGTGTTCTTGTGAGAGATTCAACAAAGCAGGTGATATTTCCTTTTAGTGGACCTTATGACATTTCATCAGCTAATAAGGCCGAGTTTTGTGCTTTGCTTCTAGGGCTGAAGTTCATTAAGGAAAAGAATTTCAAAAGATTTTGTATTGTGGAGGATGACTAACTTAATGTGATGAATAGGTGTACATGGTCACTGCAGTCTCTATGGATAGATGTTATGGACCTTTGTAGGGTATTGGAGGTGAATTTCCAACACGTATAGTGAAAGGCTAATGACATTATTGATGTTTTGACTAAGAGGGGCCTTTCTTCTAGTTATTTGATTGTTGCTAATGGTTTAATTGAATGGTGTAATTGTAATCTTCTTTGATTTAATAAAGTTTTATAAACCTTGGCACAAAAAAAAAAAAAAAAAAATTACATCACATCATCATGTAACCAAAGTACCAAACACTATCAAGAGCCATGAGAATCATTATAGTTGAGATAAGGGAATATGAATTAATGTATATAAATATTTTACCTAATTGAGAGTACATGTATAGAATTTTCAAGAAAATTAAGGAGATAAAATTCAACAACGACGACAATAGAAGAAAATGGGTGGATGAATAAAAGATAATAAATATCCTAAAAGCATAATCAAATGATTCAAATCAAATGAGATTGCCTGTAGCTTTTTTGTTTTTCTAGATGCCAGAATGCAAAATGAATTCCAGTTCGAGAGACATTTCAATTAGAATCAAAAGGCAAATGTCAATAGCATCAATGCAACCATTAAATAAAATAAGAAGAAAACTACGTCTTTCATGCTACTTTGGGCCATTTAGCCCCTAGGTGTTGATAATGAGAAGAAGGACTCTTCTCAATACTATCATAATCATAATAAAGTTAATAATTAACTTAGACCCATGATCTTGATAATAACTTGTCACTTCTTGGTTTTTAAAATCAGCCAAATCCATGATGATTTCAGATGAAGACCCTCTCTGTTATATCCTCTAAATTAGTTAGATATAAAAAATTAGTAAAGATCACGGGGCCGGTCCAATTACAATTTGAAAATATACAAATCATGATAGATTAGCTTTCTCTTCATATTGTTATGCCAAAACACTACTAAGCTACTGCAAATAATAAATTAAAGGTCAAAAGAGAAATAAACAGATAACATACCTACCCAGGCCAGTTGGCCTGGAATGCTTAAGAACTGCAGTTGGTGATCATATCAGGACCACATGTTGTTTATGCCATTGCCTTCACTTTTCACATCAACATGACTGAAATTAAATTTCAAGATAACTAAAATTGGCTAGACGTTGATTTTGAAAGCTTGGATTTTTAGAGTTTAAGCTCTTAGAGTTTTAGGGTCAAAAGTTTAGGCTTGGGATTAGCTTTTAGGTTTTCCTAAACTGTGGTTTTCTAAAATTAGAGTTTTGAAAAATTAGAATCTAGCTCTCTAAAGTTTCTAAAATCTAGGGTTTCCATAAGTGTTGAATAATTTTCATCTTTCTAAAGTATTTTGGTCCAAAATACACTAAAAACCTATCGTATTTGTTTTTCCTTTTTCTCCCTTTCTTGATAATGAAATTGGAACCCTGGGTTATGTATTTGTGCCAAAAAATAGGGCCTCTAGGAAAAGTTATTGGTGGGAACTTGGGTAAATTTCTCTATCTAATACTCAATTTCTAGTCTTATTTAGCCGCTCTTGTTTTTATTAATCCACGTGTGTCTTAAGTAGTAGAATCAATTAGTGCGTGGATTACTGAATTCTCAAGTGGTTAAAATTCTCTTTTGGCAAGAAATATCATTTTAAGGAGATAGGAGCCTCACAAGTATAACTTAGGGATAATATATTCAATTCATGCCCCACTAACAACTATCCCATATTTAGATTACAATTAATTTTATTTTGTTTTTTAAAGTTAAAATACTCTGGATAATATTATTCGGTTAGTTGTTTGGTACATATCATGCATTGTATATAATATTATCTAATTGTTTAACTTTGTTTGGCTTTGTTTTAGCTATTTGTTTCTATTTCTATCCAAAAGCATGTGTTTTCAGTAAATTGCTTCGAATAATGGAAAAACAACTTTTTAAAAGATAAACTAATATGTAAAACTCCTATAAGTTTATCCTTGATAATTTTATGATGGCAATGACAAACAATAGATAATTCGCTATCAAGATTAATTTTTTTGAAAAAGTAAACTATTAGTGATAAGTACTTACAAATATGCCCTAAAAGTATGTTACACAAAGTCAAATCCATATGCTTTTAATTAAATTTAAATTTAAATATATATATAAAAGTAATGATCTTATGAGACCCTCCCACACCTATGTGTGTAGGATCCTAAAGGATCACCATTAAATTTGGTACAGATCTCTAGAAAAGTTAAGTCCCACACCCATGTGATAACTTTTTTAGAAATTTGTGTCAAATTTAATGGTGATCTTTTGGGGTCCTACATGGAGGTGTGGGAGGCTCTCATAGGATCATTAATATATATATATATATATATATATATATATATATATATATATATATGTGTGTGTGTGTGTGTGTGGAAAAGATATGATTACCCCACTAGCTCATATGAACATATGAGCCCAACGTCCTATATTGATTCTGAACTGATCTGACGATCACAGATGTTCAATAGTGTTTGAATTTTAGTTTTTTTTTCTACAAATTTAAATCAATTGAAATTTTAGATATGTGTTCATCAAAAATATATGAATCTTAGAAAAAATATCAAAAAACTATTTTAAATGTAATAAATTGACCAAAATACCCCCGAAAAGCTTCGGGAGGTATTTTGGTCATTTTTTCTCAGATAATTTTTTTTTATATTTTTATCAAGTGCGCCTTGATGAGAAGAATACACATCTAAAATTTCAAATGATTTGAATTTGTATAAAACAAAATAAAAATCAAACACTACCAAACATCTGTGATGGTCAGATCGGCGCAGATTCAATATGGACCGTTGGCTCATATATTTATATGAGTTAGTGGGCTAATCATATCTTTTTCCATATATATATATATATATATATATATATATATATATATATATAAGGGATAATCTCATCTCTTCATCCCAATAATGAATCCACAAAAAAACAAAAACAAAAATTCAATTTTGATCATAGAGAAGGCCAAAATGTCCCTTTCAATAATGAATCTAGACTATCTATTTAGTGAATTTCAATATCTAGGCATTTATCAATTCAAAATCAAAATTTTCTTTTTTAGCATAGTTAATCTAATGATAATAAAGCTATCTAAAAAAATTTGGAAAAGAAAAAGATCATTCTAAGCCTTGGATCTAAGCATCTCACATAAATGTATGGCTTATATTAACCGGGCTAAAGACATACTTTCCAAGTTGTATTTTCAATTTTTTATTTTTATTGTTCATTAGAATGAAAGGAGTGTATATTTAAAAGTCAGGTTCAAACAAATGGCCTTAACATGATTTTTTAAAATTGTTTCATTATATTACTATGGAGCAGTTGAATGAAATCACTCCTCATATACAAATTGGGAAAAAAAATATGGATGGAAAAAAATGATTGGTTAGTTGAAGTTGGATCCTTCACCGTCTTTCTTTGAACTATTTTCATTTCTTTTAGATATAAATCTCTTGAAACATTGTCCATCTCTTATAGGAGAGTTGTGATCTTATGTACAATCCTCAAATTTTCTAACTAACCCCCCACACTAAAACTCTCATAATTGGAATCTTTTATCATTAGTCATGTGTCAAACCATTATTATCTTTTACTTAATATATGTAGAATTAATTTAGATTTATTGAATTACATTTTTGTAATGGCCAGCCATAGATTAGGCATGGGCTAGGGCCACCACAAGTTGAACTTGGGTCTATTTCGGCTCAGCCCTACCAACATGTTCTGATTAGGCATATTACCCGTTTTACTAATATTCTCAATTATAAGTTTTTGAAAATTATATAATAAAACTATTTATCTTAAGTACAAGGAGGTTATTGAATATAACATGGGTTGGTGGAGGTGTTCTATTGACTGTGCTTAGAGTCTCCCAATAATTTTTTTGAATTTTGCGACGCACACTAAGCTGTCAAATTATATATTTTATAGTTGTAGATGATTGTGACCTTCATGTACCAAAATAAACAATATTCTAATATGCTATCTAATAATTTTTTGTATACAATGAGTGTGTTACTTTTGCTATGGTCCAGCCACACCACCTCAGCCTTTATGTGAACAACAGATGGCTTGATACAATGCATCGATGTACCCCGGTAATCCAATATTGAGATTCTATGCTTGGGGGTTGAGTGAGGGGTTTATATGAAAGAAAAAATGTGTTTCTTGTATAGATACTTGACATCAAATTATTTGCACAAATTGTTCTAGGTTTTTATTCCAAATTTTTGGTTTTTTTTTTTTTTTTTAAACCACTTTTATAAGCTTTTGAATTCTTTTACGTATCAATTTCTTGGGATGTATCTCCATACCATCATCATATAATAAGTGCCCTCAGTTTTCATTGATTTCACAACGAACTTTTGATCTGTTGCTTTTTCAGCTCTCTTCCCTGACAAAGAAGGAAACTTCCTTCACAAAATGGAAAGTTTTTAGTGTATCTTTTTCTTTCTTGGCCAAAGCAAGCATATTAATATTCCCTTGTAATAGAGTTTTCTTACACACATAGGATTGAGATGAGATTTGAGTTTTTTGAATTTTATTAATTTTTAATTAGCAAATACAATTTATTGGTTTCAAAATTTTAATGAATATTTTCATTCGATACCGTGAGTTGATAATCCAAAAGAATAGAGAGATTGAGGAAGATGTCGCGATAGAATTAGAGTTGGGCATGCGAAGTGAAGATGTGCATCTAGAGTTTTATGTGATCATTACAAACAAATAAAACTAAAATGAAGTTTTATAAGGCAGCAGTAAGACCGACCATGCTTTATAGGATGGAATGTTAGGTGGTCAAAAAATAACACGTCTATATGATAAGTATAGTTAAGATGAAGATGTTGAGATGGATGAGTGGCAAGACAAAAAATGATATAACTCAAAATGAAAACATATGAGGGAACTTAAGGGTGGCTCCAACACATATGAGGGAACTTAAGAGTGGCTCCAACACGTATGAGGGAACTTAAGAGGGGCTCCAACAAATGATATAAACTTATATGGGTTGGCCACATAATATAACATCGGCTAGGAAGGGCGATTTGGTTCAAGTGGAAAGGCTCTAAAAAGGCAAAGAGAAGGCCCAAAAAGATACGGATGGAAGTAGTGAGAAGATAGATGGCGACTTATGGTTTGACCAAGGGTATGGCCTTTGAAAGAGCAGAATGGCAAAAATTGATTCATGTAACCAACCCCAAAGTTGGGATATGGTTCGGATGATGACGAT
The DNA here is from genome assembly GCF_054954075.1 of Amborella trichopoda. Taxonomy (NCBI): domain Eukaryota; kingdom Viridiplantae; phylum Streptophyta; class Magnoliopsida; order Amborellales; family Amborellaceae; genus Amborella; species Amborella trichopoda. The sequence goes on from NC_142347.1 coordinate 30,361,078, forward strand.
GATGATGATGATGATGATGATGATTACTATTATTATTATTATTATTATTATTATTATTATTATTATTATTATTATTATTATTTAATATTATAATTAAAGGATTATGTTAGGGTGTTCAAACTATGTAGCATTTTATAATTGTATTCAACAAAATTAGACACTTATATATCCTTATTTTGTAATACAATATTATTTTAGTATGGGTATTTTGTTTTCATTAGGAGGAACGTGACATCATCCACATGGAGTACTAGTACTCCATGTGGATGATGTCATACCTCCACGTGGATGATGTCATACTTCTCCTAATGATTAAAAATACCCTTACTAAAAAAATATTCCATGTACAAAACAATGATATATAAGTATCCAAAATTTATTGAGTACATTATAAAATATTCTATAGTGAGCACCCTAACATAACTATTCAATAAACCAAAACAATAAATTACAAAATAGTTTATCCATAGTAGAGTACAAAGTTCAATAGATTATGTTTTTTTTCTTTTTGCATTTAAAGGATGAAGATAAAATTTTCAATTATGTGAATATCCTTCTGTAAATTTTTAGCAATAAAAAGTGATTTTCCACTTTTTAGTATTTCAATATTCCAATTTGTTAATGTTTGAACAATTGCTTATGTTAATTGAAAATAATAAGTTTTGAAAATAATTTGTAAGCCGATTGCTTATGCCTACGAAACTGGTCAGTGTTGCATCACACAGGGTTTGGATCAGTATTTAAAAAACGCCGAGTCGAACCGGACTTGCCCGGTTCGACTCGGGAATCGCCATGGACGGATCGAATAGGCGAAAATAACGGGAATCGTCTAGTTCTAGAGAGAACCGGACGATTCTGCACAGTGACTCGCTGATTCACTGTACGGAATCGGCGAGTCCCGTATGAAATTTCTTTTTTTTTTTTTGTAATCCATGATAGATTTTTTTGTAATACTTGATCGATTTTTTTGTAATCCATGATCAAATTGTTTTTTTTTTTTTTTTGTAACCCATGATCGAATTTTTTGTAATCCATGATCGAATTTTTTGTAATCCATGATCGAAATGTTTGTTTTTTTTTCTTGTAATCCATGATCGAATTTTTTGTTTTTTTTTTTTTTTTGGTAACCCATGATAGAATTTTTTGTAATCCATGATCTAATGTTTTGTAATCCATTATCGAAATGTTTGTTTTTTTTTTTTGTAATCCATGATCGAATTTTTTGTGTTTTGTTTTTTTTGTAACCCATGATAGAGTTTTTTGTAATCCATGATCGAATTGTTTTTTTCTTTTTTTGTAATCCACGAACGAATTTTTGTTTTTTTTTATTTGTTTTTTTTTGTAATCCATGATCGAATTTTATGTAATCCATGATCGAATTTTATGTAATCTATGATCGAATTTTTTGTAATCCATGATAGAATTTTTTGTAATCCATGATCGAATTTTTTGTAATCCATGATCGAAATATTTGTTTTTTTTTCTTGTAATCCATGATTGAATTTTTTGTTTTTTTTTGTAACCCATGATAGAATTTTTTGTAATCCATGATTGAATTTTTTGTAATCCATGTTTGACTTTTTTGTAATCCATGATCGAATTGTTTTTTTCTTTTTTTGTAATCCACGATGGAATTTTTTGTTTTTTTATGTTTTTTTTTTTTTTGTAATCCATGATCGAATTTTATGTAATCCATGATCAAATTTTATGTAATCCATGATCAAATTTTTTGTAATCCATGATCGAATTTTTTGTAATCCATGATCAAATTTTTTGTAATCCAAGATTGAATTTTTTGAAAATTTGTGATTTTTTTTTTTTAATCCATGATCGAATTTTTTTTTGTAATCCATGATAGAATTTTTTGAAAATTTGTGATTTTTTTTTTTTTAATCCATGATCGAATTTTTTTTCGTAATCCATTATAGAATATTTTGAAAATTTGTGATTTTTGTTTTAATCCATGATTGATTTTTTTGAAAATTTGTTAAATTTTTTTTTTAATCCATATTATTCAAAGAGAAAATGAGACAGATGATGATTCTGAGGCCACCCTATCCCAGCCATATTATTCACATATCGAGTCCCAACAGCAACAGTATAGGGATGATCACGACAGTGCAAGTGAGCATGAAGGATGGACAAGCTTCGGGGATTTTAGATTGGGAACACAACAAAACACTAACACTCAGGGATTTGGGAATAGTCAGACGCCTGCTAATATCGATGATTCGTTTTTAGATCGAATCAATGAATTGTTAAACGAATTCAATCAATGGCAACAGTGTGACCAAGAAGAACAATAACGTCGTCTATCATTTTATTTTTAGATCATATGTTACTAATTTTATGCTTTATTGTAGTCCATGTATGTTGATATACTTATTCCATGATAATTCTATGTTTATCCTTTTGTGTGATGTAAATTAAATGCTAAATGGCGGTTCATGCAGGGAAAGAACATATAAATATTCGCATATTCATTCAAAAACATGAAATTCTTAATGGAGTACCCTCATTTCTTATTGAATTCCTAAAAAACAATATTTATAATGAATTTTAATAATTTTTTCGGATTTTTTTTAAGCTTTATTCTGATCGATTCACCCAATTCCCGATCCGGATCGTCGATTCACCGATCCAGATCGGTTGTTTGGGTGCCCGATTGGGGTCACCGATCCGTTTTTTAAACGATTGGTTTTGGTTTGGATAGTTATTACTTAAAAGGAAAAAGTTCATATAGAGCCGAGGCTCTAAACAATTAAATTAGAGCCTACCTCTAAAATTTCACTAGATATGGTTTTTTTTATGCCCAAATGTCTTCGAATTGATCATCTCAACATCAAGATGCATGGACATGAGAAAAAAATGGATTTCAAGCTTTGGAAATAGTGCATCTTGTAATACATTTTTGGACCGTCAATTTTCAAGATTTTCATGCTTTCATAGATCTGCTCGATCTACAATATTTTCTAAGCTTTAAATTTTATAATTAGATATGAAAAAATATTTTAAAGCTATCACAAAGATTTCCAGTATTGAAACCACATTACTTGACACTATTTGAAGGTGGGCTCTACTTTGATTGTTTAGAGCCTTGACTCTATACAAACCACCTAATATTTCTTAACAAATCTCTTCTAAGTTTTCTTTTTTACTAAATTAAAATGTTTTTTACTTATGGGAAAAATATTCAGTGTTAGAAAGATAATTATATACTTACTCTTGGATGCAATTTTATCAGCCAAATCACCTATTATTGAGGTCCCTTATGCGTCTGCGCGCTTCTCTAAGATGGATGTCAGGACCGTGTGCATCCACTAAATGTCAAAATGAATAGCGAAGAAAGAAATTCAAAAAATATTAATTATATTTTGCAAATAAATCCAGATTCATGGTGATCATCATCATGCTCGAGACTAGTAAACCCTAAAAATTTGTATTGAGACTCCATACTTGAGATAAATTTTGGAGGGGGGATGCCTAGCAATAAGTGAGGCGGCCGACACACCAAATACTTTCTTTTACTCGCACGAGCAAAAATCAATCCAAACGGAAGGGGATTTGTTTGACTCAAAACTTTTTAATATTTTGTATTCATTCCAAATATTTTTTAAAAATCCAACCTTGAAAATGGGTCAGATAAACTCAGATGAAGTCCGATGTACTGACCATTTCATAGACAATCAAATCCAAAATCTTAAAAGTTTGAAATTATTCATCTTCTAAAATAAAATTATTATGTGGAATTTCACACATCAATAAAATCCTCTCAAAGTGTTTTGCCCTTGGGAGAAATGCCCAATATTGCTCAAGATTGCAGCATTTAAGAACTCAATGTCAATAGATAACTATCCACAAGTAGATAGAAGGGAGGAAAATTAGATATAAGGTGGCAATGGGCCGGATGGCCCGGCCCAACTGAATCACCTCGGCCCTAAATAAAAAGGGCATGGCCACAAAATGTGGCTAGACTACCGGACCACCATGGCCTGAGGGCTGGGCCTAGGCAAAACTAAGGCCAGCCCGTTTCTAACATGCTAAGCCCTTATTTTGTTTTTCTTTAATAATTTTATTGGCCTTCTTTAATAATTTATTGGCCTGGCCCTAGCCCAGCCTGGCCTGACGTACCTTGGCCTTGGTCGGGCTGGGTCCAGACTTGGCCCAATCCTTTGGGGAACAAGGCCAGGCTGGCCCAGCCCATTGCCAGCCCTAACTAGATGCTAGGGGTCGAAACCCAAAATCACGTTATTTTATAAAATAATATTCGTATGTCGATTTGATCGTACTCAAATTTCCATATCAATCAAATCCACTAATAACGATGTTTCCCTTGAGAGAGGTATACATTGTGTTCTCCCTAGGTCCTACCAAACTTCTAAGTTCCCACAAACTAGTTTCCAAAGAAATCGGGGAGTTGTGAATGCCAATCTCTAAGTTGAAGTTCCATGGGGAACCTAGGAATTCAAACTCTCCGAACGTTTTTATCAATTACTGTTCTTGATGGTCCTTTTTCACTATTAACTATTCACTATTTACAATATATTATGTTATATATTATTTTATTTATATATATATATATTATATTATATATTATTATAATATAAAATATAATATATAAATCATATTTCAATAATATAAAATATAATATGTAAATCATACTTCAATAATATTTAGTTATAATATATAAATAACATTTTATATAAATAATATCTTATTTTATATTATATTATAGTATATAACATTAGTATGATGTAACACTATAATACATGATATTAGTATTATTAACATAATATAATATATAATATTACTATAATATAATATATAATATAGATTGTAATTTATATATCTATATTCATATTATTAATTTATATTGGAATTATTAATATAATGTAATACATAATAAATAATATATTATTTTATATTATACTATAGTATATAACATTAGATAATATATATTAGTATGATGTAATAAAGTAGTACATAATATTAGCATTAAACGTAATATAATATATACTATATATTATAATTTTGGGTGCGGTTTGTATAGATCCTAGGCTCTAAACAATCAAATTAGAGCCTACATTCAAATAGTGTCAAGGGATTTCAATTCTGAAAATCTTTGTGATAGCCTTAAAATATATTTTTATCTTTATTTATGAGGTTTAAAGCTTTAAAAATAGAGTAGAATGACATATCTATGAAAACTTGAAAATCTTGAAAGTTGAAAAGTCCAAAAATACGTTATAAAATACACTATTCCCAAAACTTGAAATCTATTTATTTTATTTTTCTAATGTCCATGCATCTTGATGTCGAGATGATCAATTTGAGAATATTTGGGCATCAAAACAACCTCTTCTAGTGAAAGTTTTGAGGTAGGCTCTAATTTGATTGTTAGAGCCTCGGCTCTATATATCTATATTCATATTATTAATTTATATTGGTATTATTAATATAATTTAATACATAATATTGGTATTCTTAATATAATATAGTATACAATGTTACTATAATATAATATTACATATTTACATATCGATATTCATATTATTAATTTATATTGGTATTATATCATGTTGTCTTATATATTATATTTCTTTTATTAATGTAATTTGTATTATGTAAAATAGTATACTATATATTACATTACAATAAATAATTTATTTTATATTATATAAAAATATACAAATATTATAATATGTTATTAATAAAATATATTGACATTTACATAGTCATATTTTGGATTGTGTTTATAATTTGATGTTCAATCATACTATCTATATTCCATTCATTAATAGAGTAACCTGAGAAAGTTTGAGTGATAATATCAAGATTTTCTTCAAATTGTATATATATTGGAGAGGGACAATCGTAATATTTTTTTGTTCTAAGTATCTGTTTTGGTTCAGTAAAATATTCTGGTTTTATAACAGCTGTCCTCTAATCACACAGGCTGCTTTGATTCATTCTTATCCAAGGAAGACCTCTCCCCTCGGCTATAAGAGGAGGAAGCCTCCTCATCCTAGGGGCATCTAAAGTTAGCCTCCTCTCTTGCCTTCTTGCTGTAATGCTGTTGTTAGAGCACTCGTTGTCCATATTATGTAAAAAGTGTGTGCTTGATTTGGCTTTAAGTTGTTTGGCTTGTAGGGCTTAGAAGGCTATTTGTGAGAATTTGGTATGTATCTTTTAATAAGTTCCGGTTTAATATATTGATGTATGTTACTTCCGCTCTTTTATTTCTTCTATAATTTAGGATTCATTTATGTTTTTATGAACCTGCTTAAAATGGTATCAGAGCCAAGTTATAATGGTATCAGAGCCAAGTTATAACGTTAATCATTATTTTGTTTAGTTTTTAAATTTATTCATAATTTAATAAGATCTAAAAGAGACCAACTCATAAACTTACTGAGCCCAACCTATAAGCTAAAAAGTTATCAAATACGCATGAGCTTTTCATACCCTTTAGCCAAAGATTGGTATTTCTTGAGGTTTTCTTTGGCTTCTTTTACACGGAGAGCTTCTTAGCCTAATGGGACATAGTAAGATATGCTAGGCAAGATGCAGTACTCTAGGCTTATTAATAAATGGATAATTTTGAAGAACTACCCAGAAGTAGTATTTCTGTTGACGATTTGGATAATATAACAAATTTAGAATAAATGTTTATAGAAGATTATGAAGTTAGTTCGAACTAGAAATTACTTTTGATAAAACCTGAAGGTATTTATAAAATAAGAACTTTTAATTTCTTTACTAAAATAATTATCCGAACAATTGAAAGCTCTGAATCCTTATTGAATAATCAACTACAATTCCCATATTAGACAACAAAAATTTTCAACACTGTAAAGAAAAATTTAATTAATTCATATTGGACTATTTCAAGTTGCCTTAGTCCCTCTCACTAGAATTGGTATTAATGCTTCTGTCTTGACAACAACACGTCTATGTAATAGACCTGCCTGGTTTAATTGTTACCAAAATTGTATTCTTTCCTTTAAAGATAAACACTTATTGAAAGCCTTTACACTAACTGTTTGCACGCAAAGCATTGATATGTTAGAAGGTTCGAGAAATATAGATTTTACATATAGAACCAATTTCTGTGTCCTAAACAATCTAAATCCCCAAAATAGGAGTATTGAATCTGCTGGATATGCTACCCTTTTTGAAACCAATATAAAAAATAAAACTATATAAAAATATAAAAAATAAACCAATATCTGCTGGATATGCTACCCAAAATATAAAAAATATTGTTCCCAAAAAACTAAAATGGGAAGACATTAGATTTCCAGAATCCTGGAATCTTCAAATTCCTATTATAAGAAGATTGTTAAAATCTCAATAAAACTCTAAATTAGATACTATAGTTGAATTACCAAAAAGAGATGTAGAGATTACATTTGAAAATAAAATTTTTAATCAACTTCCAATAAAATAAAACTCTAAAGAACTTCAAGTTGATTATATATAATATTACTACAAATATTATGTAATATTATAGTATATTGGTATTATTAGTATAATGTAATACATAATATCGGTATTATTAATATAATATGATATATAATACCAATATAAAATAATATTATAGTATCTATATTATATATTTATCTATATTCATATTATTAATTTATATTGGTTATATTATGCATTATTAATTTATATTGGTATTATATTACAATGTCTTATATATTATATATTATATTAATTTTATTAATGTAATTTGTATATATAATATATATTTATTATATATCATATATATAGTATTTATATATAACATAAGTATATTTATGTTATATTATATTACATATATTATATTTAATTTATTATATTGGTATTATATTACATTGTCTTATATATTACATATTATATTTATTTTATTAATGTAATTTGTGTTATATAATATATTTATTATATATCATATAATTATTATTTATGTATGTTTATATTGTATTATATAACATATCTATTAATATATTATATTTAATTTATTAGTGTAACTTCTATTATATAATATATTTATTAATATTTAGATAAAATTACGTAAAAATCTGTCATAGATTGAATTAATTTGTGGCTCCATTGTGATTGAATTAGATTTTTAAAATTTGTGGGTTATGAGAACTTGGAATTTCGTCGTCTCTGTAGAACCATAAATTTTTTTAATTTGGGGGGTTTATACTCTTAATAGCACAAAATAATAGGGTCTATGCTTATTGGGTCTATGCTTATTGGGTGCGTTTCTTACAAATTGCGGTTTTGAACTAAATTAGGACCTCCTGCTGTCCTTGACATCTATTTTGCTCATGTTTATCAATAGATAAGTGACCATATTATTGGCTTTAATATGTTGCTTGTATTGTAAGTAGCATTGTTCTCTGTTATGGAAACAATAATTTGATTGTTTCTTAAAATTGAATTTTTTATTTTTTGATGGAGTCGTTAGGCTATCTATAAATCGAATTCTTCAGTTTTTGATTGATCTGCTTGGTTTTTTAATGGTTTGGTTGCTTAGCTAACATGAATTCTTTGTTTTTGATGGGATGATTTAGTTGCTTATGAAAGTTGGATTCTTGTCTTTACAATGAAATAATTAGTTGCTTATCAATGTCGAATTTTGGTGAAATGATTTAGTTACTCATAAAAGTTGAATTCTTTCGTGTTTGGACAAGGTTGGTTACTTGGAATGGGACTACTACTTGGAATGGGACTACTGTGTTTTTTTTTATTTATCCATCTAGGGTTTGGTTATTATTTAGCTGAGGTCCATTGAATTGGACTCAGTGTAGCGTTTCATGTGGTTTTGTATTGGTTACTGATAAAAGAAGTGGATGAGGATTGTGCATATCTGGTTAATTATGGGGTCTGTGTATTAGTTCTTAAAGTAGCGATATTAAAATGGATTTAAGATATCCTTAGCTTTTTTTCACTTGGTTTTTGGGTGATATTGGATGGTGAATGGGATAGTTTTTCTTTACAATGGGTGATGAATTGGATAGGAAATTGCTTTTTTGCTTTAGATAATTATGGAAGTTGTTTAGTGGTTTTAGGTTGAGGAGCTTGAATTGGATTAAACTAGGGATATATGTGCTTCTCTCTTTATTTTGTAGATGTGGGTGACTAAAGATGGTAAACTGGGTCAAGATGTATTATTCAGCTAATAGAGATGGTTTCAAGCAGCGAACAAAATTCATTTTGAGTAAAAAAACTTGATCAAGTGGGCAAGTTTTTTATAAATTGAAAATTTGGAAAATATATATATTTTTTTCGTTGTGTATAATTTTTTATGTTGATTTGACAATGACAATGACAATGTTCCTTCTGATGTGGTGCTATTATAGCATATTTAGGTGATAAGCTGGGTTGGATTCCCATTATAGGTGTTTTCTATATAATTGTTTATAAATTTTTTGAAGAACTATTTGAATTCTTCTTAGTTACTTGTTTGACTCAAAGAATCAATTATTTTTTTGGTTACCATATTCATTGATTGATTTCGATTTTCAAGTATAAGATCCTGGGTTGGACTAGAATAGCAATTTCATTTTAGCACTGTTCTTTTTTCATCAATAGATTTATCTACCCTTCTCTAGTCTTCTACGTTTTTGGGTGGTTGGATATAATGAATTTTGGGCAGAGCAACTATTTAATTAGTAGGAATTAGAAAACCACTGGGTCAATTAGAGACTTTCCCAAGTTGGCCTGGACCAACTAGAGACTTTAATTCAATTTCAAGAAACAATCAATTTTTTTGTTTAATAATAGCATGTCATTATTGTTTTTTTGTTATCCACTTAAGTTTTGCATATGTAACCTTATGATTAACATGGTGACTCATATGGGATTTCAGTGCATATGAATCGTATACATCCCGATGGAGGATATCCAGAAGGTCCTCATGACCCTACTTTGCTGTAACTTCATCCAGAACATGCATCATGTTTCACATGGGAAGGACATGGATATGCATATATTCATCTGCCCATTCTATTAATTTGTTAGTTTTCAATAAATTGTAGTTAGGTTCAAACATCCTATGAGAAGTACATGTATATGTATTGGGACTCATATGCTGTCTATTTGTTGTATTTCAGGAGAAACAAGAAATTAGAATTGATGAGAAGACTTATCAATTAAACGAATGACAACTAACATAAGAGCAAGTTCAATTAGTAAATGCGTTTAGGTTGGGTGCGCTATATATTATTCGGCCATGCTTCTGATCATCCTTTGGTCTCAGCCAATATAGAGAGGTGGCGTTCTGAGACCAATACATTCCATTACAACATTCATATTGGTGAGATGACACAAATGCTTTTTGATGTATATGAGATATTAGGTCTGGCTGTGGATGGCGAGCCAGTTACATGGCGTCCTATCAGTGATCTGCGACAGTTTATAGAAGACAATTTGGGTATAGTCCCTGATGGCAACCTGACAGTCCTGCGTCATACATGGTTGAAGGAAAATTTTAGAGAATTGCCACCTGATGCAATCGTTGTTGAAATTTATAGATATACTCGAGCATATCTGTTCTTCCTCATAAGCGTCACCATATTCGCTGATGCATCGGTTTCAACAGTTCCAACAAGGTAGTTGCAATTTTTTGAAGATATTGAGGGAGCCAGCAGATATGCTTGGGGTGCTGCAGCCCTTGCATTCCTCTATTGCTCAATTGGAAAAGCTTGTACTTTCAAATGAAGACATTTTAGTGGTTCAGCCACACTCATGCATGTAACTTTTTTTTTTCGTATATGACATAAACGTAATAGTTTAGATTGCTTTCCTAAAATTTTAAATATTTATCATATCTTAATTTATTGCAGTGCTGGTCGTATGAGCATATCATGCATATGAGGCCCATACCGCATAGTATCTCTCCAAATATGCCTAGGGCCAAAAGATGGGAGCCATAGAAGAATATTGATAACCTCCAACCTAATGAGGTTAGTATGTAATTCGATATTGATTACTTTCAAATGTATTTAAGTATTTTCTCTTATTTTTATTGACTGATTGCATATCATATAACGGGTAATATAGAATCCCTATTTCAAGCCTGATGAGGTCATTTCAAATGACAGGCATGAGGCATATCAATCTGCAATGTACATAACGACACTCACATTTGACGATATTGCCAAGCTGTACATACCAAATCGTGTACGCCAGTAATTTGGGACCAAACAGGGCATTCTTAAAAATCCCTTGGTTGTTAGAAAGAGGTCTAGCAGACAATGTGGACAACGAGATTGGTGAATTGTTAATGCAGACAAAATCCAACACTGGTTGACTCGCCATAATCGCATGATGCTTGATATTGAAGAAGATACTGACAATGGGTTGCCCTCAAAGGAGGACAAGGCCTAATACAACATAGTGTCTCATCCTATAATACGTAAAGTCGCTAACCTACCCAAAGACATATTGCAACCTCATAACCAGGAAAAAGAAGATGTGGTTCTTGCTCATGAACCACAATATATAATAAGACCTCGAGGTTATAAGGACCAGTTAATATGTTTATATTGACCTACAATTTTTTATAGTCTTGCACTTAGTTATTAGTTCCATTAAATTGTTTAAATATATTAATTATCTATCTTGTTTTTGCAAGTTAGTACAGTTCAAGCATATACAAACATGTTAGCAGATGCACTTACACTTAGACAGAAGTGGTATCTTGAAGTTTATAATCGCGTTAACAACACATTTGAAACGTTGTCTAAGTTTGTACCTGTGGATATGGATGACATCGACAGGATGGAAAATTTACTATGTCAATATAATGATGAAAGTGTACCTGACGAGGCCGGACATTATATAGTACGTGAAAGTAGTCAAGCAATAGAAGACTTAGCTCCATCCACAAAACCTGCAGTTGAGGAATGCAGACGCTATAATACACGAAAGAAACACTATCAGCTTAAGAGAAAGCGGTCAATGTAATGGGGTTTTGATGCTTGTAATGTATTGGAATACTTAATCATTATGACTGTTGTAATGTATTGGTCATTTTGACCCATCTAATTTGTTGAATGAATATTATTAAGTAGAATGTGCTTAAGTCTTTTTGCTTTCTTTTAAGTCTTTCTTGGCATGGTTCGCCTTCGTCTCAAGATCGGCGAAAGACTTTGTACTTTCGTTTAAGTCTTTTAAAATAAATTTTCATCTTTACTTATAAAATTTAATGCTTAAAAAATAGTGTAGATCGAGCAGATCTATGAAAACTTGAAAATCTTGAAAATTGACGGTTCAAAAATGCGTTATAAGATGCACTATTTAAAAAATATGAAATCCATTTTTTTCTCATGTCCATGCATCTTGATATCTAGATGATCAATTTGAGAATATGTAGACATCAAAACAACCTCTTCTAGTGTTATTTTTAAGGTAGGCTCTAATTTGATTTTTTTAGAGCCAAGGGCTCTATTCATTCTAATAATATACGTTTTTGGATGTCCAACATCCGAAAAATTGACATTTTCGGATGTTGCATATCTGAAAACGTCAGGTATTTTCGGATGTCCAACATCCAAAAATATAAAGTTTTCAGATGTGGGACATCATAAAATTATTTTGGACGTCCAACATTTGAAATATTGAAGCAAAAAAATGACATTTTGAAGCTAAAAATGTGAAACATTTTTAAGCCAAAAATGTGGGACATCCGAAAACGACATTTCGACGGAAATTACTTAAAAATAACTTAAACATTTTGAAGCAAAAAAATTACTTAAAAATAACTTAAAATAACATTCGAAAATATCAACTAGAGGGCTGATGTACAATTGTAAATGTGAAGCCAAAAATTGAACAAAGTCCATTCATCTTTTGATGTAATTACTTAAAATATTTAAGTTCCAAGGAGTCTTAAGTTTTTTTATTTTTTGAGAACACTAACTTATTGTTTAGCCCAATAGTTGTATGGCTACGAATACTTTGCATTTCTCATCTATATGCAACTTTTTCATTTTTGAATGAATCCTTTACAAATTAACATAGCCTATTTGCAATGTAAAATAGCTTTCAAAATGTCAAACTCATAATAGTTTCAGAAGGGGCTCCAAATTCTCCATTGGAAGATTTAGGACAACACAAAATTTCAATCGCAATAATACCAAGTACAACAACACAATATTGAGAATATCGAATTCACTTCATTCATTAATTCATGAAATTCATAATTTGATACAAAAACACATTATTGACAACAAGTAATTCACTTTATCGGTTCCTTGCATGTCCTCCTATTACCCATTGCGCCGCATCATTTGCACTTCAAAGGTCGGGTGATCGGCTGTTCAGTATCGGATATTCTTCGTTGCTTCTTTGGCCTTCCAAGAAGGCGTGTAGTCCTTGGTGGCAACATTATCCGGTTGAACATACCTTTCAACTCAATATCATGTGGGACAGGCCTCAAGGGAGTTTCAAAGGCCCTTTTAAAGTATTCTACTGTGAAATTAAGGGTAGTACGCAGTGGGATCCAAATGCATATGGTTAATAGTCGCAATGATATGAGCACACGGAATGCCACTGAGTTGCTATTTTCTACAACTGCACGTCCAATGCGTTAAATCGACATTATACTTCTTCCCAAAATAGTGGATCTCAAACTGCGTGTCCATGGCGGATATAACTATGTGCAAAAATCGAGCTTTCATCTTTCGTACATCGAGTAATTCTTGGGCCTTCGGTACTAGCATGCCACTCCAAGTATTACCTAACACCATCTTCTCTTCAAATCTAGTCATCAACTGTACCCTTATTTCTTCACACATTGTAATGATCAGCTTCTCTCGAGTAGATAAAATTCAAGCATCGAAAGACTCTGCAATGTTGAAGGTAAGATGACTGTATTTAGACTCTGAAAAATAGGCATCTGCCCAAAAATTGGGGGGAATATTCTTAATCCACTAATATGCTTCTGGGTCGGCACATTGTATATCAAACATGACTTTTTCAAACCCACCAATGGTCGCTCTACAGGCAGCCTTCCAAAACAGCATAAGCAATACTTTAGTATTTGCTGACCTCTTCATAAAGCCCTCAAAGTTTTCTCCCATATGTCGCATGCAGAATGATGAAAAACATGTCGGAAAGCATTTCTCTATTGCTTCTAAGAGGCTTTTCTGTCTATCTAATATAACTGTTAAGGCAGGCATATTAGAATACTCATTCTATAGCTCATTCAATATACTTAAGAACCAATACTAACTCTGGTAGTTCTCCTTTTTAACCGTTGTAAATGCTAATAGGAAGAGCCCATTATTTGCATCTAGCGCGATGACGCACAATAATATGCTTTGATATTTTCCTTCTAAGAATATCCCATCAATACCAATTAGTGGCCTGCATCTATTAACAAAACCCATAATGCATGGACGATAAGCAATAAATAATGATTTGAATCTGCCTTCATTTGTGTGGATGCGAATTTCGGTTCCCGGGTTGGTTCTTCATATCTTCTCCATGTACAGGGGGAGGTCATAGTATTGTTGTTCATGTGATCCATCTATCCTCTCTCTAGCGTCATCTTTTCCCTGTCAAACTTGCATGTAGGAAAGCCTGGCCATGTGATCACGTTGGATATCCTTTACGATGTCTTTTGCTTTAATTTTTTGTTGGTAAATAAAGTGGCCTTTAGTCTTTTTTGCCACCCAATCACTACAAGCTAGTGGCTGATGGACTCTTCCCATTGGACCACTACGTGTGTGCTCCTTAATCATAGACTTCATTTTAAAGTATGCGGTACTGCCAAATCGTAAGCACTTAACTTGCCATGTGCATCCCTCTGCCTTGCAACTTGCCCACACCCATCCTAAATCATTTTTGTCAAACTTTAGAACAAAATTACTGTGGATTGTAAGATCAATTAGATGATGCCGGCATTCATTAACATTTTCAAAAAATTACCCAACATTCCATTGAATCTCGTTGCCAACTCCTCTACATGGACTCTGTAGTGGTTCAATATCCGCCATATCACGCTCTAGTACAAGCTCAGGGTTGGGGGACCACTTGAATGTTTTGATCTTGATCAGGTAAAGCGTTACACCAACTGTTGACAAAAGATAGAGTGTAAGATGAAATAACAATTTTTGCACATATAAGATTAAAATAAAGCAATTTACAGATGAAAAAATAAATTGTAGATATACCTATTCCTTGAAGATGGGCCATTAGCAACATATTTCTGTTGTGGCTCTATTGTAGCGGCAATATATACTACAATTCTCGATGATTCCCCTCCCAACATAAAAGATACATCTATATCATTACTTACATCAATCAAATCAAGCCCACTAGATAGACTTGTGTTGTGATACATAATAGCTAATTTGTTTGGATCACACTTGGTTAGATTATAAAAATGACTTTTTAATTCTTCCTAGGAACTATTTCCAATTATAAGTGGTGACCTTCAATCTTCCCCCTTTATAAATAACACGTCTGTCATCTGCATTCGTCTTAAATGAACCCCCATATCGGAATACCAGTTGCACTCCCTCAGTAGCCATCGTCAATGCTAATGTATTAAATGAATAACAAAATTTGTGTTACCAAAATTCAATACAATAAGAAATAACAAAAATTTGGATACTTCTAACTACTTTGGGGTTCATAAAATATGAGTATTGCATAATAGATTGAAATAGTGTACTACTAAAAATGTGACTAGTAAACAATAAAAAAAAAAAAAAAAAACAAATACTCAAATAAACACAAAACAAACAACACATTTAATACAAACAAACAAGTTGAACAATATTTAGCGAAAACAAAGAATACAATATATCAACATAATACAAGCAACAAATAATTATGTAAAACAAACAACTTTATCAATATCAAACAAATTTTATTTATTAATCAATAATACACAACAAATATTAATGACAAAATATAATATCATATAAAATATCCGAAAATAAACATAAATTAATCAACAATATAAGACAAGAGTATGAACGGTACCAATCACGTCCAAATAGTAAGTCAATCTCTTTAACTTTACGGGTTACTGTATTAGGAGACAGTACAAGGGGTATGATGGGCAAAGATACTTATTAGGGAACAGTACAAGGGGTATGATGCGCGAAAGATTATGTATTTGTTAGTTTCCCCCCACTTTATAAAAAATAAAAATAAACTCTCCGCCATGAGCGGGAAAATTTAGTACAAAAATTTTTGGTTGTTGAACAACCGAATTAAACATATTTTCGGTTGTTCAACAACGGAAAATGAAAATATGAAATTTTTATCTCTCTGGCTATTTTCTGATATTCAACATCCGAAAATACCATAAATTCGGATGTTGAGCATCCGAAAGTACTAAATTGAATGTTTTAACTTGCGCCCATTTTCGGATGTTGAACATCTGAAAACCCACAAATTCGGATGTTCAACATTCGAAAAAGGGTAAAGTTGTCTTTTTTAAAAAATAGCGTATAAAAGATAAAAATCGGACACAACTGTAATAACAAAAACTATTTGGTATATCCGTAATAATGGAAAGTATATCAGATTTTTACGTAATTTTCTCTAATATTTACGTATATTTACATTATATTATATATATTTCATTATTTATAATGAGAAATGATCCTATAGGACCCTCCTCCACCCATGTGTGTAGGATCCCAAAGGATCTCCATTAAATCTATAGAAAAGTCAAGTCCCACACCCATGTGGTAATTTTTTTAGAGACCTGTGCCAACTTTAATGGTGTTCCTTTGGGGTCTTACACACATGGGTGAGAGAGGGTCTTATTGGATTATTACTCATTTATAAATATATAAATATCATATATTATAGTATATATTATATTATGAAAAATATTATATTATATTATATATTATATATATATCATATTATGTTATTAATAAAATATATTTACATTTATATTAGAGAAAATACATACATATCCGTTATACTTTACATTATTACGGATGTACCCAATAGTTTATGTTATTACATGTATGTCCGTTTTTTACCTTTTATAACGTAATGCTTTTAAAAATATGAGTTTACCCTTTTTTCGATGTTGAATAACTAAATTGGAGGGTTTTTCGGATGTTCAACATTCGAAAATAGACCGAAAGTTTAACGTTTATATTCCCATTTTTGGGTGTTGAACATCCGAATTGAAGGATTTTTCAGATGTTCAACATCCGAATTGAACGATTTTTCAGATGTTCAACATTCGAAAATAGTTTTGGATGTTGGACATCCGAAAATAGTTTTGGATGTTGGCATCCGAAAATATTATATTTTCGGATGTTCATCATCCAAAAATGATTGAGAAATTCCAGAGACTTTCTCGAAATTTAAAGTCATATTTTCGGATGTTAAACATTTGAAAATATGACATTTTCAGAAGTCCAACATCCGAAACCATTTTTACAAGGAATACAATGTATCGACATAACCCTTCAATTCAGATGTTCAATATCCGAAAATGAGATTGTGGACGTTAAACTTTTGGCCTATTTTTAAATGTTGAACATCCGAAAAACCCTCAAATTCGATTGTTCAATATTCGAAAAAGGGTAAAATCGTCTTTTTTAAAAAATTGTGTTATAAAAAATAAAAAATAGACATACATGTAATAACAGAAAGTATTTGATAAATCCGTAATAATGTAAAGTATAACAGATATTTATGTAATTTTCTCTTTATATTATTAATATATATTTGTTATGTTCCTAGAACTTCTTTTAACATTCCAAAAAGTTATCAAACGCATGTATTCAAACTTCTTAAAATTTTTCAAAAACTAACATTTCATTTACTAGAATTTTTTTTTTTTTTTTACCATATAAAAAAACTACTTTTTTTTAAAAAAATCGTTTATCTTTAAGCAAAACAAACGTGCCTTCAGACTACTCAGTGCACTAGCTTCTCCTGCAAGGTGAAAAAGCATGCAATAAAGCAACAAAGTCGAAGCAATGGTCCGATGTTTTGGACTTTGGTGGACTTGGAAGACCTTTTGGACTTTGGAGGGCGCCCAATGCCAAAGCCCGCTCCATGCGCTCCTTCCACTCGCCACTCTTGCGCACCCAAAATAGCACATCCTAAGAAACCCTTAGGCATTTAAATAATGCCAAAAATAGCCCCCTATTTGCCTCCATCCGATGTCATTTAGTAGTAAGATTCATGCCGAGAGATTGTGGTCCATGAAACCCTTTCACGTCATTCATGTAAGATCGGTATTTTGAGACTGTATGAGTTGATTTGAATTGGACCGATTCACGATTTAGATCGATAATTTAAAATCCATATCAATAGATTTTCTAAACACTGTATGATACCAAAAAGAGCGCCTCATTTGCCCTCAACCATAATTTTCGTGGCATTATTTATTACTAACACTTCATGCCTTTATGTTCTTATCGAAGTATTTCATGCACTCCCTTCATTAAAACTAATTTAGAAAAATGATTGAGATTCTAAATTTTGGGATGTGACCTTGTCAACCTCGTTGTCTACCTCGAAAACAAATATGCCAAAAGTTAATATACGAAAATTAGAAAATGTGCTTTACGAACGATTGCTTGATCCGTGACTCCGCCGACACACCTCGTAGCATGCAAGCTTAGGATATATACAATAACTTCTAGTTCATTCAAGTCATTTTAATATAAGCATTTATCCATGATCAATTATTTGATCGTCAGATCGAAACCTTTTCTCAGGATATATACATCAACTTCTAGTTCATTCAAGTCATTTTAATATGAACATTTATCCATGATCAATTATTTGATCGTCAGATCGAAACCTTACTCTTCAACTATTATCGCACTCTCAAATGGTTCAGATCAGAAAGGAAAAGTTAACTATTACCTCATCCTCAAATGATTCAGATCAGAAAGGAAAAGTTTAATATTTGAGAGAATGCAAAGAGAGGCCAAACTCGATGAAATCAATCCTGACCGTCCAGCCGAAGGTTTTCTACTGCGTCATGAGGGTGGCTTTGGAAAATAGGTAGATGTAATGGACAAACCACACATCAACGGTTTCTTAGTCTTGAAGTTCCTCGGCAGTCTGGCAACTATAAACACCAGTCTCTGCAACTTCCATTTCAGCTTCAGAAAATTTAGGACAGGATGCAAGCTTCTCAGAGTACCCCGAAAGACCCCCGCATCATTGCCAGAGAGTGAGAGAAAACCCTAATTCCACTGCTTCTTATTCTCCATTGCTGTGAATTTCGAGCATTTTCCGTTTGATTCTCCTGCATTTTGATTACTCCCTTTATCTCGAGTGGATGCCCCTTATTTTCCGTTGTTTTTGCTCCTCTTTTACTCCTCTCTATAGATTTTGTTGATTTTGATTTGGACATTTATCTGTGGTTGTTTGTTGATTACAATTTTTATGCATTTTTACTCGTGCTGTGTCAATCTTTCTCTAACCTTGAAGCCCGGGTTTGTAG
This sequence comes from Amborella trichopoda, assembly GCF_054954075.1. NCBI lineage: Eukaryota > Viridiplantae > Streptophyta > Magnoliopsida > Amborellales > Amborellaceae > Amborella > Amborella trichopoda. The sequence continues at coordinate 30,380,525 of NC_142347.1, forward strand.
GTACCAGAAGAAGCTTTGTAAGATAGCATTGGAGGAGAACACAATTGTGTACTTGGAAACTGGGTGTGGGAAGACACACATTGCAGTGCTTCTTATGTATGAACTTCGCCACTTGATTAGAAAGCCATCTAAGAGTATCTGTGTTTTTCTAGCACCCACCAATGCTCTGGTTCAGCAGGTACCTTCTGGATACTCTATTTGCTTGAATGGTTGTAGTTTGAAAGTAAAGAGAAACGGGCATTCAAACTGTTTACTTCTCCATGTGTGTATTCATTGCTAGAGGATTATATTGTCTGATACTCTTGATGAAATCGGCTTGATATTTGGTTTCACTTTTAACATCAAACACAGAAGCCGGTTGTTATGCTTAAGTTAATGATCTTTTATACAGGAAGGGTCTGTTGTGCTGGTTTAAAGCTAAGCTTTGTTAAATGGGTTTATAGAGGAATTTTTAGTGAATTGATTTAGAATGTTTTGCGGTTACTCATTGATAGATGGGATACAAGAGGTGGTTTCATGCAAAAAGTGCTTCCTTTTTTGTTCTTCTTCTTGCTTATTACTGTTATTATTTTTTGACAAAGGGGTTTCTTGCAGGAATGCCGTCACTATGACCAATGGCTGTTGCTCCATTTCGGTGGATTTTTTATATTATTTGATTTCTTTTACATATAAAGTTCCATCTGTATGGCAAGTCTGTTTTACAGTAAATTTGGGTTGTCATTCTTGAAACATAACCGGCTAATGAATGGAGTAAGATATTTGGAAGGTAAATCATATGTCGCTACTATGCAACAACAATTAGCCTTCATGAAGAACTTGGTATATCTCAATGATTGTTTAGCATTATAATATTTTTTCCTGATTTATTCCGTATGCTGCATGGGTTAGCGGGATTGTCCATTAATTGTCTCGTTTTTTGGTCATCCTGTACATGTGTGATGAAGTTGAGCAATTCTACAACTCGTTGCTCTGTCAATATACATACTGGTTATTGAACATCTTCCTTGAACTTATATTGACTTTTACATATTTTCTGCTCGAGTGTGCTGAGTTTTTTAAGAATTCTTATTGTTCAGATAAATCCCTGTCACCAGTTGATCATTTTCCTCAAATAAATATCCTTACCTTTGAATTCACATTATTTATTGTTCTAAGTTGGAAATATGAAACTGAATTTTGATTGAAAACTTTTAATTTTTAAAGCTGATCTACTTTTCTAAATCAAAGGAATACACACAACAGGTCAAGCTCAATGATCACGTAATTTTCAAAATTATTTTGAACAAAGGCATGGTTTATTGGTTTCAATTTCCTTATTTTAGTTCTTTTTGTTTTCATGAAGTTAAGCCTTAGATTGTTTTCCAATTCGTTGTGGTAGTTTGCATTCCATTTGCATTATTTCAAAGTTTATCATGTCAAAGAGCATGCTCCAAGTGAGGCTGGTTCAACATTATGAGGTTCTTGATTCATTAATTTGCATGGCGGTGTTTCGTGTAGCAAGCTGCAGTTATTGAGCACTCCACAGACTTTAAGGTTGGGAGATACTATGGAAATTATGGGAATTTTACAAGTCATCATGACTGGGAAGAAGAGATTCAAAAGTATGAGGTCAGGTTGCCTTGCTTCATTCCTTTGGTTAGCACTTTTCATGGTTTGTATTATTATGTTTGTTCAAATACACTTCTTTTTATCCTTAGTGGCCTCTTTTCCTAAATGCTTCCAAGACTGTTTTCTGGTTTTACAACTTTTTACTTGAAGCCACTGAACATTCACTCAAAGAGGGAAAACAAATTGAAGAGAAAAGAACATAACATTTGAAGCCAAACAACAGGACACACTGGACTTCTCATCTAGCTGCTAGTAGAAAAACACTTAATTGAATTTTGAAACTATTGTGTTACAGCTAATTTTTTGGATATGAAAATGCAACTTGGTGTTTCTGTTCCTAGGATTGCCAATTTGTATAATAACTTAGCATCTAGATCATAGTATAGCTTGCTTGATTATATTTCTACTTTTCATGTTTTCATAGCAAGCATGGGATGCAAACCTTCAACCTAGGGTGTCAAGATAAGAGATCCAAACTTTGAGGACATAATTAAAATATAGCTTATCACTAATTACTAATAGTTCATAGGCATTTTATGAGTTGAATTCGTTTGTTACTAATATCTAGCTTTAGGTTATCATAATAGAGATTTGTTTTTATTTCTATTGATTGGAGCAGCATACCATTATGTTTTCTATTTGAGAAAGGGTGACAATATGTGTATTTATTTAGTGTGTTCATACAAAAAACTAACGAGGAGTGAGGTATAAGGCAGCCCACATGACTGGTGCTCATGATACAAAGATCATCAAAAAGTTAAAGAGGCAACCCACGGGGTGGGCGCTCTAGATTGTGAAAGGCATCCAAGGGTATCAAAAGGTGTTTGAAGGTTGTAAGCAGCCCACATGCCGGTTGCTCTAAAATGAGTTAGGAGAAATGGGCTAGAAAAGAAGAAGAGGATAATAGATTCCATCAGAAGAGAAGAGCGATGTCTCAAAAAATGCTAGGCAGCCCTAGGTGGCTGGCCTGGCATCTAGCACCCAGCGCCTAAGGTGGTGCCCAGGACCTTGATTGCCTTAAGGTGAAAAGTTTTCAGATATATGTATATATGTGCTGTTCAAATGCACATATATACAGATATGTGTGTATTAGTCTCTAACTCTCCATACTCCTTTGTGGCATTCAGTCATCATACATACACATATAGACATAGTCACACATACTCCAGGTCTCCACTAAGAGTATAAGACTAAAATATAAAAATAAATGCTCCATTGTGGCGTGCAATCATCATACACAATTATACACAGATAGACATAATCACACAGACTCCAAGTCTCCACTAAGAGTATAAGACTAAATTTAATTCCAATGAGCAAACTTTGCAATTCTTTTTTGACTAAAAAACATTTTCAAAATCAATCAATTTGAGGTTTTTTTTTTTAGGTTTGAGTTTTTTCACTTTGGTGGTATATAGAATACCCCCAAACCACCCCTTTCACTCTATTTCGTGGGTCAAAAAGACTCAAATTGGCCTCAGGGGCCTTTTTTCTTCCTCATCAAAAGGGTGCGGCTTCTGGGCACCCACCTAGGACTGAGTGCTGGGCACTCACCTCGGCTGCCTGGGTGTGCCCCAAGGAACTGGCGCCTAGAGAGGCCGCCTAGGTCTAGGCGTGCGACCGAGGGCTCTTTGGGCTCTTAAGTGCCCGAATTGGCGTCGGACGACCTGCTTTTTGAAACACTACAGACGAGGGATAGTTTGGGCACGGAATGGGGTATGGAAAAAGAGAGAGAGAGAGAGAGAGAGAGAGAGAGAGAGAGAGAGAGAGAGAGAGAGAGAGAGAGAGTTGAATATGGGATGGAAGAGGGGGAAAAGGAAGGAGGACGAAAGAAAAGAAAGGGGTCTGAGAGATAGAAACGGAAGAACGAGATTGTTAGTGAAAGAGAGGTGTCTCTTGTTTAGCAGCCCTCCTCAATGGGCGCTTCACACTTTGTTACGATGGGTAGACAACGAGAGGAAAGCAGAAGAGGCAAAGAGAGAGAGACATAGAATAAGAGGTAGAGAGGGAAGGAGAGATTGGAAAAGAGATTAAGAAAAGGGTAGAGAGAGAAAGACTGGTACTAGTCTACTTGATGTGGTTTGTTGTGGCCCCCAGCTACTCGTTCTTTGCCAATCTATCTGCTGCCTGGTTAGTAGATGTGGTGGAAGGTCCCCATCAGTTCCTTGCAACTATAGTTCACATGGTAAAAAATAGGTAGAAGGCACTAAGGGCACATTGCCTTCAAAGATAGGTCTGTGATACCTATGAATTGTCATGAAGATTGGTTCCTAAGTAAACCCCTTGTACCACCCGGTTCCAGGTCGCCCAAAGAGCAACCACCTATGTTAAGCTTAAGCATATTCCTAAGTTTGGGAGAGTCCATGGGGTAGCAATGTTTGCCTAGGAGAAGTGAGTAGTAAGATATTCATCCAACTAGTAAGGAAGTTTGGGAGAGAAATATCCTTGAGCGCCCTATTGCTTTTAGCCCAAAAAATAGTTCCAGACTTGATGTGGTCTCCATACACTACGAAGGGAAGTACTAGATCCTTGGAAGGTGTGTCTATTCCTCTCTTTCCATACAGGCCTTATGATAGCCATCACCATGTCCCTCCATAGGAATGTTCCAACCTTGGGGCAGGGAGGGGAAAGGTAGGTTTGGAATAGTTGGGTGATGGACTTGGGGAAAGTCCATTGCCAAACAAATTCCTTAAGGAGTTTGGACCATGGACTAGAGCCAATGAAACAATGTAGAAGTAGATGGTCCAAGCTTTCTTCTTTTAACAACCACATGACATATCTATTTGCTAGTTAGATACCTCTATACTGAAGTTGATCTACCATTAGGGTTTTAGTTGGCATTGTGTGGCACTGCTATGGTCCACACTTTGTTGGAGAGTGGGGGCTTATTGATTTTGGAGGAAAGGACTTAAAAATGGAGGGTAAGGTGAAGGTTCCTGAGGTTGTTGGTGCTTCATAAATCCTATATGTTCCATTTAATGGGATAAGTTCCCCAGTTCTAGGAGCATTTCTGCCGGACTCTTCTATCCGTGTCATTAAGGGGTCTAGTGTTTGTCTCCCTAACCATAACTCTTTCCATAGACGGAGTCTTTCTCCATTCTTGGGTTTGGATATGACATGTCTTCTGAGACTTCCTTGGTGTGGACTACGCTCTTCCAGGCCTCCCGAAGCTTTAGTGGGGCATCTTGGAATCTAGCTTGAGCTCTCTTGGCCATACCTCTCAGTGATTACGTTCCTCCATAAGTGATCTTCCTTAATGGCAAATCTCCACCACCACTTCCCAAGTACGGCCAAGTTAGCATATTTTAGGCTTCTAATAACTTTTTGGGTTTGCACACGTTGCCCAATGCAATCAATGGAACTTATGTTTATCTTTTGCTCCAGACCAAAGGAACCTACGTATCCATTTTTCATGTCTCGAGGAGATGGAAGCTGGCATGTGAGACGAAGACATTTGAAAATGGGGATGTTGGATAGGGTGGCTTTAATTGGCATTATACAGCCCTCTAAGTAGAGCAAGTGACCCTTCCTTGACGCCAACCTTTGAGTGGAATCATTCTTTTATATGGTCCTATTGAGATTTCCTAGGTTTATTTAGAGTAGCAGATCCGAGTTTAGGCCACCGTGATTCCCTAACTCCCAAACAATTTGGTTCATAGACAACGGAGATAGTCAATAAGAATCCATCTGAGATCATAGAGAAAAGGCAAGTGATACTGAAGGAAGCAATAATTCTTTGCTATAGTGCATGAGTAGTTGGGTCTTAGATTGCCCTGACCCCTTTGAGGCCTCAAAGGCCACTTGAGTGACTCATTGACCAGGTCTTCTCATCTGACTTGTTGGATTTGGGAGAGGGTGGGGTTGGGCAGTTTTGTTTCAATTAAGCCAAATATATCAGGGTCGTGCATTTGAGCTAAAACTCAGAATGCTTTCTATTTATTTTGATGGCCTAAACCTTAATTTTCCAAATGGTGATCTTCATGGGGTAGTAGTTGTGGTTGGTGGAATTGTGGAGAGTCCCGCCAAAAGGGGACTACCAGTAGAGTCGAGGAGAGGTACTAGCCTGATCTTTTCACATTAATTTAGCAAGAAAGACTGACGAGTTCCCTATTGCCTTTAAACCTGTGTTTGTTATTTATGCGCAGAAATACCTACATTATCCCGAACAACGACATTCAGATCCATTGCTTGACCTTCATAGATGAAACCCATGGATCTTAACAGTTGTCAATGTTTGGTTCTCCTGTCTCCACTCTTGTAAGCTCCTTGGTGTCTGCTGAAAAGAAGGGCTATATGCCGGAGTTGATGTCCTTCTCCAGAATGTTTGGGGAAGTAGCTTTGAATGTCTACTTAATTTGGATTGATGTTGCCTTGAATTTGGGGGTGTACATTGTGAGCCTGTTGTGAATTCGGAAGGGTAGGAGAAGCAGGCAGCATGCTTTGGATAGGGTTTATGTGGGTAGGAAGAGCCCCACCTGTGAGGTGAAACGTGTTGAGAGCACACCTTAGTTTTGGTGGTTTATATTATTTTTAAATTACAATATTGTATTATCTTTCTTGTGTCTTATTTTGACTTATGTTGGATTTATAGCTACTGATGTTTCAATGTTTGTCACAGATTTTCGTGATGACCCCGGAAAGACTTCTACGTAATTTGCACCATTGTTTAATGAGGATGGAATTTATTGCACTGTTGATATTTGATGAATGTCATAATGCGCACAAGGGTCATCCATATGCACAAATCATGAAGGTCTTGTCTCTTGCTAAGTTTTTGTGTCTTTCATATTGTATTACTTATAAAATTTTGGAGCTGTTATTATTTCATATTTAATTAGTTCAATGTAGGTATTCCATAAGTTTCATATTTAGTTATTGCCATGTAGGAATTCTATAAAGCTAACACTGGGAAGAATCCCCGTATATTTGGAATGACTGCATCTCCAATCGTTGGAAAAGGTAATTGCATGAATTGCTTGTCCACTTGTTAAAATAGACAGTTCCACAAAAGTCTCATCTTATATCCAAGCACATATTACCATGAAAACCATAATGCAAAGCTAATACATTGATACATTCATTACATACCCTATTGTTTTATCTTTCTGGAAAAGAGAAACTCATACTTTGATATGGTAAGGTGGAATCCATGGGTTCTTAAATCATCCTTCTTTTGGGGAATACTTATTGGATTTAAGGGTGTATTGGATTTAAGGGTGCCTCTGTAACTTATATAGTTATTAGGGTTTTCACTCATAAGTATCATGCAAGATAGGATATCTTAAGATTAAGGAAATTTATCCCAAAAATGATGGAAAGAAAAGTTTTAACATTCCTACAGCATTTAGGCCATGTCTGCTGTAAAGTTTGTTGGTTTGGATTTGTCACACCCCAAGATTTATAAGACTGGAATCCCTGAGATGTAACAGTCTATATTTAACAAAATGAAAATTTTTTACTTCACCATTTATTGCACTAAAACAGATTTTTTTCCATTTCTAAGAGTCTGTACAAAGTCTACTCATAACTAGTATTAACATGAAGGTTTAGATATACATCTGTTGATAGGGCAAAATTTACAATAATGAATTTGAACAAAAGTCACAAAGAGAAAATTTCATCATAACTATGACTTCTTCCAAAGTTGGTCCTGTTGTGCCTTCAACTAGGGAGGTTGCAATTACCCTGAAAATTTTTTACCATAGTTTGATGAGTTTGGCTACTCAGTAAGTGATCATCATAGTCCTAAAAAATAGTCATAGTCGGAAGATGTAAGCATTTTCAAAAAGGGGGGTCTATTAGAAACAATACGAGCCAGAAAGCATTTATGGATAACAATTTCACTTTCAGAAATGCACAATTAAACATAATCCAAATGATTGAAATGCATATAAATATTTTAACAGCAATGCATAACTCAAAGGATTTCACAAAATACCATACTGGCGTCCCAAGTAGGTCACCTATATACCCCACCAGCGTCCTGGATGGGTCCAAACAATCCCTGCAGGTCCAAACATACCTCACCGGCTTCCCTGATGAGTCCAAATAGTCCCTACCGGCGTAACCAGATAAGTCCAAACAATCCATGCAGGTCCAAATATACCTCACCGACGTCTTGATGAGTCTAAATAGTCTCTAGCGGATAACCGGATAGGTCCAAACAATCACTTCAGGTCCAAACGTACCTCACTGGCGTACCGGATGAGTCCAAATAGTCCCTATCGGCGTCCCGGATAGGTCTCCACATACTTATATTATCTCAGAAACTCTTTAACATCAGAAAGCATCAACATCGTATATTCATAGTATCATTGAAATCATTAATAGGAATTCACTTGATGAAATTTAAACAATTACTTTCATTGAAATATTTGTAAGTAACCAATCAAACAATTTGGATAAAAATTGCAGAAAGGTAGCAGATCGAACAGGTATATTTGAAATGGAATCCAATAGGCAGTCGATTATCAATTTAAGAGATTTTATAGAAATCCAAGGTTAAACACATAAATATCACAATTTTATGGAATGTAATTTCATAATTAATTATTTTACAGGAATAGGTAAAACTTATAGTATCTAAAATTCATAGACAAACAAAAATACAATTAAATGCAGAAATGCATAAATCTCACACTATTGGCAGTATTATAATTAATTGCAGAAATATCAATTTTTCACATAATGATTTTACCAGAAATGACATCACTTACACATAAATTTTATAGTGTTTAAAAGTCATAATAATAGCCAGAAATTTTATTTTTAATAATTTACAATGTCTAAATTTCTAACAATAATAATTTTAACAGAAAAAAAATGATACCATATGCGCATAAAATTACGAGACAAAAATGGTGAACATACTATTTTTCAGGATAATGAGATCATTTACCTATAATATTTGGGAGGGAACTTTCAGTAAAATTCGGCTAGAGAGGAGTTCACTGCGTTCTTTAATTCACAAAGAGGGCTCAACGTTACTGAGAGGGAGGGGCTTAAGAGAGATTGTTTTTGCAGAGAGAGAATCCAACTCGTTCTCCTCTTTTTAAACACAAAAAAAAAATATTATTATAATATATTATTAACCCACCTCATACATCAGGTGTTTAGAAGTTGTTACATTAACACTTAAAGCCCACGTCCTTAGAGGACGTTGCACAAGAAACAAAAGGTGAAGGTAAAAAGAGCCAAAAAAAAAAAAATCATGGTCCCAAAGGAACAAATTATTTGTATGGACCAAAAAAGGTAAAAGGTTTTTTTTTTTTTTTTTTTTTAAGTTTAGGATTGTTACAGGATCTCTAGGAGAGAAGGGAAGGCAAGAGAGACAAATCGAGAGAAATCACGTTGGGAGTGAGAGGAAGGGAAGAGAAAGAAAGCACACGTAGAGAGACAGAGAGAGGCTAGGAGGCATGTTACTGGCTGAAAGCATGGCCTAAGGTTTGTGTGTTCTGTCCTTGTACACATAATAAGTTACAAAGGGAAACTTTGTCCTCTAGGATTTACAAAAGGACTAATCTGTCCTAAAGAATGAACCGTACATACAATGATAAAGAAAGATAAAATCCCACATGTATACAACTCTCTACAGTTCCCTGCATGTTGGTGCATATATTTCATTCATACCCGAATTGTTTATAATGGTATGCAGGTGGTCTCAACCCACTAGCTTGATAAAAATATCACCTAGATGATTATCAGTCCTTGTATATGGAGTGGATATGATTTTGGCTGCCACCTTTTTGCTATAAAATGTCAGTCAACCTGGCAGTGTTTTGTTATTTCATAGAAGTCGGGATTAGTCGCAATAGAAATAGCTGCTTGGTTGTCACAACGCATAGCTATAGATGATGTGATTTTGACTCCTGTATCACTTAGGAGCACTCGTAGCCGTAAGAGCACATGAATTGGTAATGCCATGGCTTATTATTCTACTTCTATATTGCCTTACAGAGCTACACTTTGGCTTTCACTGGGAGTGGTTTTCACTTCTCCAAGTGACCAAAATTTCCTCCCACCATGGTATAGTAGCCCATATTCAACTGATGACCTCAAGTCATCATGCCCCTTATGCCTTATGCAACACATGTGCTACAGGACAATTGGCCTAGTTAGCATCTCTATAGCTACATAAATAATAGAAGAATTGTGCCTGAATGAAATTGCCTTCCCAAGACTATTTTTGAGGTTTCGCAAAATATGTGTAACTTCCTCTAAATTGTGGAGCATGCTAAACTGGTTAACTCTTGTAATGATGAGATAATGAGCTGACGAAGCTGCCTCTGTTGCATTCCGACTTCACTCAGGACCTCGTTTGAAATTGCATCCATGATGCAGAGAACTTGCAGAAACAGTAGAAATTAGAGCACAAGTCGAAGAAACATATGGTTTCTTCTCCAAGGAACAAGGAACCAGCAAAACACATGCAAAATTTGGAGAAACCTAGGTTTCTCCCCTAACCCAGCTAGGGTTCCAAAAGTCAAGCTTGTCTTTCCCTTTCAATTATGAAATCCTGCGGCATTTCCCTCTCAAGGCCCACACACCTCTTGTATATTATAATTTGATGTTCAAATAAATTAAATGTCTATACAATAATTAAAATAACACAAAAAACCAAACTTAAAGACAAAATTTGTAATGAGAAATTTACCCCTGTAACAGTAACCCACAAATACTACCTATGAGCAGTACCTATAAAAATAACTAGTGAATAGTAAATAAAAACATAAAACAACCCTAGAATCGCTAGAGTAACCTAAAACCCTAAAAGTAAAATTAAAATATATATCCTTTGAAATTGAATAACAATTAACAATAACTATAATTTTTCCCTCCATCAATCCATCTTGATAATAGGATCAAGTGTACAAGTCAGAGGTTTAACTATTGTTTTCCTAGTTTCCTGTAAGAGATCAAGGGTTTACTTGTGTTGTGAAATGAATATCCCATGATTGGAAGTTGCAAACAATGACCTTAGGAAATATTTAAGATGCCTCAATTCCTTGATGTCAAATTCTTGGTGAATGTCTTTTTAGAGAGATATGCTATCCATACCTTCCTCTTTTATCACAATATCAGCAACATGAGTAAGGAAAATGGTAGTACCTTAAGATCTCCTCTTTACAAAAGGGGAGGAGTCTGAACAGCATCGAACCTTTCTCGTGGTGATTGCTTAAGGCCATAAAGAGTTTTTTGTACCCGACAAACTGATGCAAATTTGTACAAAAAAAACACAGATTTTGAAAAGAAACTGATTTATAGATTCAAATTTAAAGGAAGCTAGAAGCTAGCAAGTCTAGCTTCAATGGCTATGCAAAATTCACTAGGCTTCATGGGAAACTATGTTTCTAAACAATAACTCAAATCTCTCTTCTAGATTCTCTATGTAGACCCCCATTTATTAAAATTTTTTTTTACTTAAAACCCAATTCTAAAAAACTTTGCAATAAAACCCAAGAAAACCTAATTCTAATTGAAGTCCTAAATAAAACAAAATTCATAATGACATTTCTAATCAGTGTTTCAAAAAGCGCTAGGCGGCACCTAGGCGGTCAGGGGGGTCCAAGTGCCCAGAACCTGGGCGGCCCTGTAAAAAAATATACATTTGTGGGGTTCTCTCTCTAAATTGGCTCTAATGGGTTTTAGGTTTCAAATGAACCTAAAACCCACAATTTTGCCCATTTAGTATTAAAAAAAGACCCAAAAATACCCTCAAGGAGCCGCATTTCTGGCCCTGGGTGGGGTGCAGGCCCTGGGCTGCCGCCTCGGCGAGTTCAGGCGAGCGCCCAGAGATATCCGCCTAGGCGGCCGTCCAGGTGCTGGGCGGTCCACTTTTTGAAACAATGTTTCTAACCCTGATAAAATTCCATAAAGACGCTAATTACTTTTTCGAACAGCTCCTAAAAGTCCTAAAAAACTAAAAAAGCCCTAAAATCCATAAAAAACTTAAAAATTCTAATGTATACTACATCCTTTGAAGTTAAACAAACATAGAAAATACGAATGAGTTTGTCCTTCATCAAACTCCCTAGGTTGGAGAAAATTCACCCTTGAGTTTCGAAGTGGGTACATATGAATCCTTTGTTAAACCCATTGCTTTCTTCCACTTGAACATTGCACATTGATGTTGAGGCTTGATCCTGGGACTTGGTGGTTATGGGTAGTAGGGAAAAATCCTCTAAGAAAGGATCTTGATATATATATATATATATATATATATATATATATATATATATATATATATATATATATATATATATATATATATTAAAAAAAATGATACAAAATATATCAAATTTATCTATCTCGAAATTTAAGCATTAAACTTCTTTCTCACCTTTAACCTTTGTAATATTAGGAGTTCTTATCAATATGGAACACACATCGTTCATGACTTCTTCCACATAAGAATTAGAATTGCCCACGACCTCCAAGCCTAACCGTGGGAATTTGTCCACGTCTTCCACAATACATAGAGGCCACAAGGTTTTTTGTTTCACCTCAACATCTATGATTTCCTTGTTTATCTCACCATCTAGCATTTCCTCATCCTTTTCAAAATCTAATATCTCCTCACTATCCCCAGCAGAATGGGTCCCAATTTATTGAATATACCTTTGAAGGTTATTCATAAAAAATTGGCCACCTACAGTCAATCTCTTGTTTTGTTTTTTGGGGAACGACTTAGTGTAGTATTAAATAGCTTAGGGCCAGTTTGGATGTACCCAAAATTGGAATTTTTTTGATTGCAATCCAGAAATCTTGTGAAACAAACTTTGATCGTTTGGACAACTGCACGATTTTGCTAGATTTTTAGATTGAAAGAAAAAAAAATCCCGTCTCGAGGCAAAAATTACCATCCAAAAAAGTTCAAGTTAGACTTGAATTTTTTCAGATGAAAGTGCGGCCTTTTCCCTCGTCTCCTTCCGCGCCTCTTCTGTCCCTTCTCACCTCACTCTCTCTCAACCCTCTCTGCTCTCTAACTCCCTATCGTGTCTCTGCCATGCCCCTAACCTTGGCAAGAGGCTTTTCTCACTGGTTTGACTCACCAGAGGGGAAGAAGCGTCGTTGATTTTCCACACTTGTAAGCTACCTCCTCTGGTTAAGGCTCCATTGAAGAGATGGAGATTCACAGTAGGAGCAGAACAACTGGCTATGTTTTATCTCTCGTCTTCATCATCTTCATAGATTGAAGCTATGAGCTCGATTTGAAGGCAAGCAAGAGATTCTAGCCTTTGTTTCCACTCCAGTTTGTTGATGTAAGGGTGAAGATCAGAGAGAACCAGAGAGGCGAAGTGGAAGGTGATTTCTAGGGCTTAGAGTGAAGGTTTCAGAAGAGGCTCGCTCCTTCATTCAGAGAACTCTCTAGAGCAAGAAAGAGCCCATAAACGGCCAAGCTGAAGGTATTGTTCATAGGCTAAGCAATCTGACTGGTTCAACTTTAAAGGATCGACAAATTCCTCTGTAAAATTGTGATGAACAGGCAGAGAATCGCTTGCGACTGGTTTTATATGGTTTGTTGCAGAGTTCAGCTCTCGTTGCTCGGCCATCTGATTCTTCAAGTTCAATTCTACCGTGATTTTCTATTCTAGGAGAGAGAGAGAGAGAGAGAGAGAGAGAGAGAGAGAGAGAGAGAGAGAGAGAGAGAGAGAGAGAGAGAGAGAGAGATCAACAGAGAGAGATACAGAGATAGTATGGAATTATGGTCTCTGGTTCGAGAAAAGAGGGAATTTTGTTATCAGTTTGAAGAGAGAGAAACAACAGTTGGTGGAGGACAGAGAAACTCGAAGAAACGAGTGCTTATGTGTTCGACATTGAGGTGAAAATGGTGGAGTAGAATGGAAGGAGCTACCACATAGGGGTAGGTCTCTAATGATGACCAGAAGAAGGCCCTTCTCTTTCTCTTTCATCTCGCTTTCTTCTTCTTCTTCAAACTCTCTCACTTCTCCTTCTACCAAGAAAGAGCTCTGGACCCGTCTCTTGTCTTGGAAAATCCTTAGTAGGAGATGGGGTAGAGGGTTTTTTGACAATTCAATGAAATTAGACATCCAAACAGTTTATCAAGAAAATAAAATAAGACGAGAATGTTTTCCAATTGAGGTGGAAAAAACTTACATTTTTTTCGCTGTAAATATATATTTTTTTTGACATCCAAATTGGCCTGTAGTGTGATACAAAAAATATCCCTTGTAGGCGATTCACAAGCTTGGTTCCTCTGCTACACAATGGGGTAAAGAAAGAGAAAAAAGGGAAACCAAAAATGAAACTTTTTAAAAAAAGGGAAACCAAAAATGAAACTTTTGGCTATGAAATGTAGGCTGTTACATTAGACTTAAAGAAAAAGAGAAAAGAGAGGAGAGAAGAGTTGGAGAAATGAGAGAGAGAAATGAGGAAGAGATTCTAGGTTGTGAATTGTGCTTTTTGTGCCTATATGGAAGCTCTTTGTTTGCCCAAACTATAAGCTATGGTGTTGGCCTCCCTTGGAATAAGGTTGACTGAAATGTTTGAAAAACCGGATCAGTGGGGCTGATCTGCTGTTTGGAAAACTGGTCCGGATTGGTGGATTGGCGATCTGAATTGGTGTATCGGCCGGTTCGGGAAAAGGATTTGATCCCTATCTATTTGCGTCAATATTCAATGTTTTAAAATGCGGGATACGGCCGAAAGCGATGGGGGGGCCGATGCGGCTCAATGCGATCCGGATGCAGGTGCATAGTGGCGATGCGGTCAATAAATTGAAAAAACATCTAAAAAAATAGGTTAATGCATAAAAAAAAATGGAGGTGATATATAGGATAGTAGGTATTTAGTTTATTCATTAACTCCAAAAGTATTAGCTGTGGAAGATTCTGTATCCACTATCTGCTGATGGAAACTAGAAACTTGAAACTAGCTTCATAAAAAATTCAATAATCAACAACCATAAGCACAAATCTGCTATCACGAACTTTAAAGTTACAAAATACTACAAACTAAAAGTCCATGAAGATTAAAAAGTTTTAAAGTCAAGCTCAAGAAGAGTCAATACAATCTTCATCATTTCTCAAATCTTGCGGGTGAGATTCCAAATTTCAAATTTTCAAATACTAATCAGAGAAGTCATCTTGAGAGTCTTCATGTGTATTATCATCAATATCATCCTCGGTGGCCTCCATGTATTCTTCTTCCTCCGTCTCCTTTGAGTCAGCCTCCTACTTGACCTTTGGAGCTGATGTGCGACTAGACCTAGCTCTACTCCTTTGCGCTCTAGTGTTAGGTCGTTATTCTTCATTAGCCCCTGTAGCTAGCTTGACATCATGCCATGTAAGATCCTCACCCTCAAACACACACTCTAGTTGTGGGTCCGTGGTTCACTCACATGTGCAATCATTACCAACTTCATATAATTGTATAGGGTTGTGCTGCATGCACTTTTGATACTTCTCCCTAAGCCGCTTATTATACTGCACATAAACCAAATCATTCAACTTCTTATGCTCCAACCTATTTTTTTTTTTAGTATGGAGTTGTGGTAGAAAATTGAAATTAGACAAATTAGATTTTAGAAAATTACAAATTGAAATTGAAATCTAAGAAATAAGGATTAAAGAATAAGGAGTTACATGCTCAAATGCACTCTAATTGCGTTCATAACCAGATGAGTTACATGTGAGATTCATCACTGGAATAACGAGATGTTGTAAACTTGGTGCCTTGCTTCCATTTAATGCCCACCATGCAGTGTATAATATTTAGATTATAAATAAAATTAAGGGTAAACAATGGAATTATACATAAAGTCATAAACAAGTGAAGGTAGTTGTGAGCCTTTACCTGGATCTATAGTGTCCTTGTTTCGAGTGGCAATCTCTCTCCTAAAGTTTCCCAAGGCTAACTTGAACTTATTCAATTCTTGGCTCTGGATCTCACCTTGGATATCTTTGTCACGCACCAATCTCTCAAGCACATCTAAGGACCCACAATTTATTACACGATTTGACTCAATGTATGGGTGCTTGTAGTGAAGAGATGGATTTAGAAAGTAACCGGCCGAATGGAGGTGCTTATGAAGTTGGGTATCTCATCTCCTATTGATAATTCCAAGTATAGCCTTGGATTTATTTTCATCATCGTTTAAAATATTTTTTATCTCTGATCTTGCCCTAGTCATTGCCTCATCTATGTAGCTCATGGCAGGTTTCACATCACCGTCAACCAGTCAAAGCACTCTCACTAAAGGGCCAGCCACCTTCAATGAAAGAGTTATTTGATTATAAAAAGATGTATTCAAAATAATTTGTTCAACCCTTCTCCCATCTTGATGCTTTGACCATTTACTTTTATTCCATTGCTCTAAAGTAAACATAGTCCTCAAGGTACTTTTTTTGCTTGCCTAGGCTTCGAAAAATGAGAAATGATGTGGCAAATCTAGTGATACTCGGTTTCACTAATTCTCTCTTCTTTGTAGAAGTCCTCATCATGCTTAGGACTATGGTGTGATTGTAAATAAATCCAACAACAAACATAACTTTTAAAATCACCCCACTAAATAAAGATGTTGTACCCATTTTCTTTAGCATGAGATTAACACAATGAGCTGTGCAAGGAGTCTAAAACATATGCGTCCTCTTCAAAGTCAACAAATACCCAACTATAGCATAATTGATACCATTGTCCATGACAATTTGTACCACGTTTTTCTCTCCAACAAACTTTACAATCTCATCCATCAAGCCACATAAGTATATAAGATCATGTGACTTGTCTGATGCATCAACAGACTTAACAAAAAAGTACCTGTTGGACAGTTATGCAAAAAATTAATGAATGCCATTGACTTTCCATTGGACCAACCATCACACATAATAGTGACCCCATACTTCTCCCACCCTTTTATTTGAGAAATCAATTTTTTGTTAACATCAAATACAACTTCCTTCAATAAGGGCTCCCTAACCTCATGTAGTGAAAGAGGAATAAGTCCTGGGCCATATTGCCCAATTGCCTGGACAATACATGCGAAGCTATCGAGGGTTATAGTATTAAACAGAATGGCGGGCATATAAAACCACTTTACAATATACTTACGTACCGACTTCCTTTGTTCTTTCTTGTATCGATTGTCAATTGTGGTTTTTTTTTTTTCCCTCTTATGAACCACAATTTCAGGGTTAGGGGTGAAAAAAATATTCATTGGCCCCTTAGAGAGAGGTGTTTGTTTCCAACACTACCACCAATATTTATAACCCTCTCTCTTGAGATTGGAGTTGGAGTACACCTTTGCCTCATTGCAACTTCTGATATCATCATCAACATCAAATAATTGCATATCATCAAGTAATTATTTTCTTTTCATTTTTTTCTTCTCTTTTTCTTTTTGCAAGCTATCCATATATTCTCTAATCTCCCTTTTTATCTCTTTTTGCCGAAGTGTTCTTTTTGCTGAAAAATGTCACCATATAAGTATTTCTACAAAGCATATAAATCACACAATTTGGATCTTTCCGATATTTAAGTTTGGCATATTTCCAAGCCAGATCCTTATTATTAGAAGATTGAGAAGAAGACATTGCCTCAAAAAAAGTATTACTGTAGAATGAAAAAAAAGTTACCAGTTACTTGAAGCAAGTATCGATTTCTTCACGGCTCTTAAAACCCTCGATTTGTCGTCACAAGTTCGCCTCAAACTTCCTCAAATCAAACCCAAAAGTTACAAATCAAGAACCAAGTATCAACAAATGCGCAAATCCAAGAACTTCTACGAAGAAAATTTTCGCCCAAAATTTTCTTTTGATCCAATCAATCACAAAAAAGCCATGAATGTGGCTGAAAATTTTTGTTTGGGGGGTTTAATACCCCCCCAAACCCTTTTCCCCAAATTTAAATTTCAGAGGTCAAAAAGACCATTTTACCCATCCCCGAGGGGTATTGTTTTGAAAAATATTTGCGGAATTATGCAGCATGATGCGTTTTATGTGCTATGCGGCTTTGATGCAGAGAGATGCGGTGAATATATGAGCGCATCTCTCCAAACCGCATATATGGTCAATTTTGATGCGGTGCTCAATGCATAGCGCCTGATGCGGCCGCATTTTAAAACGTTGTCAATATTAAATACGTATATTGCAACATTGAACGATAAATCCATTTTCTTCTCTTTCGTCTCTAAGACGTAGAAGAAACCCATTTCCTATTTATTGGTAAGCTTTCTCCCCTTCTACTAAAGAAAAGAAGCCACTTTCTTGGTCAGTCGGTCATAAATAAGGGACCAATTTCCAAATAAAGGCGGCTGGCGTGAGGGATACGGCTTTAAAAGTTTTTTGAAAATTGTTAGAGTTTCTTAAAATATGGTTTCTTAGGTTTCTAAAATGATTGGGGTATTGCATTATGGTGTTAGCAGAGTGTATATATTTTTGGAGAGGGTGTATATATTTTAAGGGAGGGAATTTTGGGAGGGATGGAGAGAGAGAGAGAGAGATAGATGGAATATATATATATATATATATATATATATATATATATATATATATATATATATATATATATATATATATATATATATTCAGACCTTGATTTATCATCATGTTTTAAAAGAAATTTAAACAATAGCATCAACTATCCATCATCATGTTTCAAGAAATTTTGACAACCAAAATCCTCTACTTTTATGGAAATACATATATGATGATTTTAAAATGGATCCCAAATTATCAAATGCAAAAGCTTTCAAAGTATGCCATTTTCATGGGAAGTAAATCGATTTTTGCTCCCTAGCACGTGCCATCTATAAAATCTAGTGTCTATTTGTTGGTTCTTGACATATTTAATATCACTTTAATTCATTTGGGTTCCAATTGTAGCTCACACATTCAATAACAAGAAATAGTGTACACAATCAGCCACAAGAAAAAATAAAGATTATAAAAGAAGAGGATTTATTTAAGGACACGGTTTCTATGCGGCCAGCCCGCATATTGTAGAAATGCGGGCTTGGCAATAAATATATTTTTTAAATATAATTTGATCTTAATTTTAGAGAATATATAATCTTTAACATAGAGATCATGAATATGAAAACTTTTTTTGTTTGAAAACTAGAAATAATAATTATATTAAGAAAACATTTGGACCATTAGTTACACTTGTTTTTAAAAGGACCACCTATTTGCATCCATCTTTAAGATCGACACTTTATTCCTCTAGACCGCATATTGTAGAAATGCGGTCCAGCCCGCATGAAACAATTTTCCTTCATTTAAAATCATCAAGTAATACTAAAGATGAGCTTAATTTTAACTCATTTGGTTTCCAATAGTAGCTCACACAATCAATGGCATGAAATAGTGTACACAATCAGTGACGAGAAAAAATAAAGATTATAAAAGAAGAGGATTCATTTAAAATCATCAAGTTACACTAAAAATGAGCATATGCATGATAGTGGATAATTGTTCTTGCATATTTAGGGGTGGCATTGGACCCGGGCCCGGCCTAGGTCCGAGTACCAAATATTGGACCTGGAGGGTTGGGTCCGGGTCCAAATATTGGACCCGAACACTATTTGAGTTCGGGTCCTTCTAGTCCCGACCCGAATAGTGTTATTATTTAAGTAATATGTAATAAGTAATATTCTAATAGTATTTAATTAATATTTAAATAAATGTAATTATATATTTTTAGTTATAATATTTAAATAAATCATGTATATATGTAGCATAATATTTAAATATATATTTTTTTATTTTTTGTTCTGGTCCAATTGGGACCTAGACCCCACCCGACCTGTTGCCACCCCTATGCATGTTCTCTCTCTTACAAAATAAGAAAGATCCCCACATCGGGGAGTTGGGATAAATTTTGGGGAACAAGGGCCCATAAAATGGGGTCAAGTTATGGGTATTTTAAATTTGGTCGGAGGCTGCACCTATTAAGTGGGGCGGGGGAGGGACCGGCCGGTTTTGTTAGAGAACCGTCCGTTTGTCAGTAGTAACTGCCCGGTTCCCAATAGATTGAGGGACATCAGACTGGATTGGGCGATTTTGATCTGGATCGACGTTTTTTAAAACCCTGCTTAGATACGAACGATGTCCTCAACAAATAAAGTATATGTGATCTAAGTAATGAGCAAGCCTCGAAGGATGTTGAGTTTTCCTGGTCCAAGAGATGACATTGCTACTTTCTCCATGCACTAAAAGGGTTTTGATGTTATTGGTGAAGTTGATAACATGCTTTAGGCCCTCTATAATGGCTATAGTATTACTTGCTTTAGGCCCTCCATAACAGCTATAGTATCAGCTGTTGTGGAGTCTGTATGCCTTGTATAGCCTGAAAAAGACAGAATCTGACCTTCGTGGTCCTAGACACTGCCCCAATGTCCCGAGTGCCCTGTGTTTCCGAGAGAGAATCCATCAATATTTAGCTTCAAGTGCCCAGTGGAAGAGGGGCCAGCTGACCTGTGGAGGAGGGGACCTTGGACTAAATAGAAAATGTTGTTCCAATTGGAGAGGAAAAGTGAGGAAACCAAATTGCCACACATGGGCAGTCTATGAGACCAGAATATAGTGAGAGATTTGGTGCGGTCGAGGAGATAGAGAATGGTTGGCCTCAGGCTCAGAACTTTTGTACATTCCTTTCATTCCAAACAGTCCAAAGGAAGGCTAGAGTAGTCATCCTCTAAATTTTTCTGAGTGTTTTAGGGAGCGGCGGGGCAGGTTGGCCTCAAAGAGTTGCTTCACATTCTGTGGGTAGACCCATGGCAGGCCAAAGAGTTCTACAAGTTGGTCCCAAAGAGGAGAGATAACTGGGCATTGAAGAAGTATGTGGGCGGAAGTCGTCCTCACCCTGTTGGCACATAATGCACCAATTAGGTTGATTGAGACCCTCCTTTGTAGCTGGTCGGTGGTTCGGATTTTAGCATGTGCAATTAGAGGGAGACTAATTGATTTTACCAAGGAGTGGATTGGATGCCTGAAGTGGCTATAGAGATGAGAAGACGTTGACTGCCGAGAAGAGTCTGTTGTTGTAGGGCCCCATAAGAGTAGATTCTCCCCCTCTAGAGGAACAAAAAAGAGTTGAGTGAAGGTTGTAGGGCTGAGAAATCTAGAGTGTTAGTATGTGATAAACCCTTCTAAAAATTGGAGTCCACCCCACCCTGCCGCCTCTTTGGTCAGCATAATCCCTCACATGACCTGATTTGTCCAAGGCAAGAGTGAAGAGGATTGGCTGGCGGTTCAGCTAAGGTTAGGGTACCTATACACATGTCTGTCCAAAATCTTACCCTATCCCCTTGCCCTACTTTGAATCTCATCCTGGAAAGAAAGAGGGATATACTATTGGCTATGCTGGTCCATGCTCCTGATGCTCTATGCCGGGGGAATTTAGGGAACCATCCATTCCTGTCTCACCCACATACTTGCTGTAGTACAATACCTCCTTCCACAGTTGGGTATCACTTGTCACATATCTCGGGCACTTTTTCCCCAACCAGTGCGATATTTGCTTTTCTCCGCCTCCTTATTCCCCAGCCCCCAGATTTTTTTGGTGTACATAACTTGTCCCACGACACAAGGTTAAATTTATGTCGTATTTCGCATGAGAGACTCTAGCTTGTGTGCATGATATCCATAGGAGCTTGCGGGGGGCATAAGGACATGATGTGCTCTTGTATAAGGTTTTTTTGTGTCTCTAGCTCTTTGATGAAGTCTTTTTATTGCTGCCCTTGGGCATATATATTTGTCATTTTCCATGACTCACCATTCATTAATAGACCCAAGGATCATCTGGGCCTTTCATTCTTTTTCTAGTTATTGCAGTCTGAACACAGATATTTGTGCTGTGCTGTTTATGAAAGTTGGGTTAAGATATATAATAATTTATTTCCATATACTCTTGCCTAAAGTGACAATTAAAGCAAGAAAAAGAAGAAAAATATAAGTATTTCCTTGGGGATTTACTTATGTCTTTACTGTCTTATGTTAGTTGTCTTTTTTATTTTTTCCCCATCACTTTGTAAATTTATTTGTTGGCATCTGTTGCTTTGTCCAGGTGGGTCCAGTCAAACAAATTACTCTAAATCCATTAACACCCTCGAGCATTTGCTCGATGCGAAGGTGGGGGTTGAGGAGCATTACACAGCGAAAAATTTTGGCTTGGTTAATTTTCCTCAATTGGATATTTTATTGAATTTTGCTATTGTAGTCTTTGTTCATTCAACATTTTCTGCAATTAGTACAGGTACATTCTGTTGAAGACAAGGAGGAATTGGAAAGTCTCATTGCATCTCCGAATATTAAACTATACTACTATAATCCCAATGTAGATAATACTTGCAGCTCCTTTCTAACTTGTGGGCAGAAGCTTTGGCAACTTAAGGACAAGGTATATATTGGGAACAGCTTAACATTTCCTTGGATTTTCTACCTTTTGCAAGAAAGTGATCACTTGAGGGCTCTTTACTTGTATGACTGCAGTATTTATTGCTTCTGAGAGGGAATTCTGAAGAGCCCAAGGAGCTGCAGAAGAAGGCTAAATTACTTGCAAAACTCCACAAAAATCTGATGTTTTGTTTGGATGATATTGGCCTCTGGGGAGCAGCACAAGTGCGTATCTATTCAATAATTTAGGGGGAGATGTTTTCACATTATTTTAGGTTAAACTGTGTGATACTTTCAAAATGTTGTTTTCCTTGGAGATCCAAATTTCTGACATCTATATCACGGTATCATCTCTAGTTGTGGATGTGGATAAATTTGTCTTAAAACACATCGCATGCAATTACTCCAGGCATTTATATTTCCTATTTTGCATGCTTTCTTTCCGTAATTTTCTTTGCACTTGGTTTATGATTGGAATTTTCGTGTTTCTATTTGACAAGTGGACAAGTTTTTCA
This sequence comes from Amborella trichopoda, assembly GCF_054954075.1. NCBI lineage: Eukaryota > Viridiplantae > Streptophyta > Magnoliopsida > Amborellales > Amborellaceae > Amborella > Amborella trichopoda. The sequence goes on from NC_142347.1 coordinate 30,403,002, forward strand.
TGAGTTAAATGGAACGACTTACAACACTTACGTCATCTAAGTATTCTCGAATATATGTTATGCTTTGAAACTAGTTATTTTCATTCATATTGCTGAGTTTGATATATACCTCTAAAATTGCTTTTTTGTGTCACTTTAAGGGCTGAAGATTTGTCCATTCAAAAATTCTGCGTAGTGTTATTAAGTGCCTAAACAAACTTCTTGAAGAGTATGCTATATAGAAGCTTGTCTTAGATGTCCCTTCTCATAATAGTTCCATAAACTAGCATCTTTTCTTGGTATGTACTTGATTAGGTTATAGTTGAAAACAAACTGTTGGGGTATGTGTCCTTTAAAGGCCTTGAGAGCATGTTAATAAAACTATTACTGCAGTGATATTGTCCTACTAGTGGGAGTGTGGTCCAGGTGGGACCAGATAGGCATATTTAGTTGTACATGTTGACTTGCCTGAGTTGCGTGATCTAGGCAAGGGAGATGAGTCCAAAAACCTTTTGCCCCTTGGCATAAGGCACAATCATGGAGACAAGGTGAACCTTTGTTGAGGCTGGAGAGATGCCCAAGGTGGTTAGTCAGGAGGTGGCCAGTCTCTTGTGTGCTGTAGGCTTGTGAAGGTAAGGGCAAAAATTCTCAACATTACGATCACACGGTATATACATATGATAGCTGTATTTATAGGAAGCAATTCATCGGGGAAATACATTTACATGTGCTGAAGAGAGGGCCCCTGCACCATTGGGATGGAGTGCACGTCTATGTGAGACATGACTTGTCCTTAGGATGAACATGTAATTCACGCATTAGATCCGTGTTCCCATTACTTATTGGCTAACTTTGATGGACCAAGGATGAGCCCCTGCCATTGAATGTGGGTCATGGGTTCCATTGGGTTAATTTAAAAATATAGCTTGTGGACCATGGGGGAGCTAGTGTAGGTGAAGTGCCTTAGTATTTTTGCATATTCCTGATCCGATGGATCTTATTCTCTTTTAATCATGTTTGTTTATGTTTTATAAAATTTGTTAGTTATAAAAATGAACTTTTAAAGAACATTACTTTTTATTTTTGCATCATAAATTTTAATAAAAATAAATGTAATTTCAGTAGTAAAAATTTACGAGTCATTTAAAAGTACTTAAGAGGGGATTAACAAATTCTTCTGGGCATTTAAAAATATTTATGACCTACGTGGGGCCCAATGACCAAGGATCCATATGTGGGGAGGTCCAGTTGATATGGGACGTAGGGCCCACTAGGGCTCCTAGGCCTACACTCCTTTCTCGATCTTTCCAATTCGATTGACCATGCAAAACTTTTTTATTTTTGGATAATGTTTGGAAGGCTAAGAAGGGTCCGTTATAAAAAAACATGTTGTGTGGGGAAAGAGATGGAATAAAGAGAGAGAGAAGAGAAAGGGGTATACATTGGGAGAGGAAATGTGAAAGCGCAAGAGGATAAATGATGATGGGTGTATATATATATATAGAGAGAGAGAGAGAAAGAGTTAGAGAGAGAGAGAGAGAGAGAGAGAGAGAGAGAGAGAGAGAGAGAGAAGGTGAGTTAAGTAGAGTTTGTGATGCCCTTTGCGGCCCCCTCTCTAGTCAAAACATTAGCTCCGAATTGGTGATCCCAAATTGGATCGATTATTTTGAGGCCTTCTAGGAGGGGATCGAGTCAGCCATTGTTGAGTCCGTCAAGCCGATGTAGGTTGAGAAAGTTAAGATGGTGGGATTTTGAAAATTTCCCAAATAAGTGCTTTGGCCTGGGTTTCCAAAGGAAGAGCTGTCGAAATTGAGCTTAAAGGTGCCCTAAATGGGTGGGAACCAAAGATTTGACCTTGGGATTCTATTAGGTCTTAACCTTATATTTTTGACCCAATTGAATTGATGTGGCTCGCCCTTTAAAATTGTCGGTGTAAAAAGATAGTCAATTCTCTTATATGATCGACAGAGAGCCTGATGCATCACACTTTTTCTTGAAAAGTTCTCTGTCCATGTGACCTAGAGTGTGGCTCGGACAAAAGCTCTTCGAAGGAAGACGATGGCAGTATGAATTGTTTCTTTTTTCTTTTTTTTGGTTTTTTTTTGTTTTGGGAGGGAGAGGGGGGGGGAGGTGGGGGGAAGGTGGAAAAGACTTGTCGGATTGTCTTTGGCGTTGCCTAATTCCATTGGAAATCTACCAACAGTTTTTTCCCATATGAAGGTTGCAAAAGTGCAATGAAGACAGAGGTTGTTGTGGATTTCCTCATCCTTGCATACAGTGCGTGGGTCAAGAAGGCTGAAACCTCATCTCTGTTGGTGCACTTGATATGACCAGCCAAGAGAAGGCTTGGACCTTTGGCGGGGTTTGGGTGGGCGACTTTTGATTGGATTCGTATGGTGGATGCGTTGGGGCTGGGGTTAAAAGCTAGGTAGAAGGAACAAACCGAGAGGTGACCTGAGTGCATTATAATCCAAATGATTTTGTATTGTCTATTTCCTTTGATGAACAAGGAGGTAAGGTCGCACATGGATGAAAGCTATTGAGTTTCTAGGTCTTTGAGCGCTCTTCTAAAGTTGGGGATCCATACTATGCATGCCTGGTAAAGTTCTAAATATCGGGCAATAATGGCTCTTGGGTTATTGGCAAATGCGAAAAAGTTTGGCCTGGAGTCTTTGAGAGCTTGGTGCCAATCTGGTGGTCGTTCTCTGAAAGAATGTTTTGACCGTTATTCATCTTGAGTCTCACATTGGACATGAGCGGATTGCGACGAACATTGATCCCTTCCCAAAAGTTGGAGGAGGCTACAATGGAAGTTCTTTTCGGAAACCATACTAGCTCGACCGTCCCATGTTTAAAGTGTATCATCTCACACCAAAGGAGGCTTGACTCCATAGTGAACCACCACCATTTTCTGAAGGGGATTGTCTACAAAGAGACCATGACATAGAGGTCACAATCATTCCCGCTCATTAGATGTCAAATTGGATGGCCTGGGTGAGTCACGATGTTCGAGAATTGTGTTTTGGAACTTTGTGTCTATTCAATGACACTTACAACCACCCATTTTGAAATTTAAGGGACAAAAATGATTGTGATCTCTATGTACAAAAGATAAATAGTCTCTTTGTAGACAATCCCTTTCCCATGTGTTTCTAAGTTGAAATTAAAGTAGAGAAGAAAGCAGTTTGGTAGGATCTAGAGAGAGAAAGAGAGGAAAGAATGTGAAGAGAGAGACAGAGATAGAGAGGTAGATGTGTGAGAGATAGAGAGGGAATGAGAGTGGCATGGAGGTCACATGTTACCCCTACCCCTCTTATAACATTAAGTAATGGGTGTGGTTTCTATAAGGTTGCAACCTTAAACAATCCAAATAAGGTGCACCTCCAAATTTTATCATAATATGTAATTTTAGTGTAAAATATTCTTAAGATTATCTCAAAATCTATTTTCATATCTAATTATAAAATTTTGAACTCCAAAAATAGTTAAAATCAAGTAGATCTATAAACATATGAAAATCTTGAAATTGGACGGTCTAGATAATGTGTTGCAAGGTGCATTGTTTCTGGGACTCAATCTTTTTTCTTTCATATTCAGACACCACGATGTTGAGATGATCAATTAGAAGGTTTTTCAACATTAAAACAACCTTTTTCGATGGATTTTTGATGTGCATCTGTGATTCTACATTTTAAGGTTGCAACCTTATATAAACTTTTTCCTTAAGCAATAACCCTAATTACAATTTATGCACAATATTGCCCATATTTAAAGACACCATACAAATAAGGACTTAACAAAAGATAAATGATAGTTCTATCCATCAAATACAATTATGCTCATTCCTTTTATTTCCAACACTTCCCCTCAAGCTTGTGCATAGATATCAATCATGCTCAGCTTGCTTGTGACATCATGTAATTTGTCCCATCCAACGGCTTTTGGTGAAGATATTTGCAAGTTGATCTTCAGACTTCACTTGAGGGGTCTGAATGATCTTGGCAGCAACCTTCTCGCTGATAAAGTGACAATCCATTTCTTTGTCCTTTTATGAAAAATAAGATTTTATGCCATATGAATAGCTGCTTTATTTTCACAATATAGAGTCATTGGAAGCTTAACTCCGACACCGAAATAAAAAGGAACACTTTTGATCCACATTACTTCACATGTACTATGAGCTATTGCTCTGTATTTTGCTTCAACACTTTATCTTGTCACCACATTTTGCTTCTTACTTTTCCAAGTAATCAGGTTTCCCAAAAGAAACGTACAATAGCCAGTTGTGGATCTTCTATTACTATTAGTTTGGCAACCAGTCCAATTGGCAGTGTAAACTGCAACATCATGATGCCCTTGATCTGAGAAAAATATCCCTTTCGTTGGTGCAGACTTGAGATATCTTAATATTTTGCACACAACAGGGGCGTGGGGTTTACCTGGTGCATGTATAAATTGGCTGTCCATGCTAACCGCATAAGAAATATTTGGTCGAGTGATTGTGAGTTATATGAGCTTGCCCACTATTCATTGATACTGATTAGGATCTTTCCTTTCTCCATGAAGTTTATGATTGACTTCTATAGGATTATCTGCAGGTCTAGATCCCAACATACTCGTTTGATGTAACAAATCCAATGCATATTTTCTCTGGGAGATGACTATCGTTTTTCTTTAATCTTGTCACTTCAATTCCCGAAAAATACTTAAGGGGGGTCCTTAATCTTTGATATCAAATACCTTGTGTAAATAAGATTTAAGATCCTCAATGCCCTTCACATTATCCCTTGTCACAACAATATCATCAACATACATGATAAGGGTAGTAATTCCAACAGTATCCTTCTTCACAAAGAGTGTATGAGCCACTTGACTCCTTTGAACTCAAATTTCAGCAATGCCTCACTGAATTTTTTAAACCATGCACTAGGAGATTGTTTGAGTCCATTTATCGCCTTTTTAACTTATAAACCTTTATTGTCTTCCCCTTAATCTAAATGGCTATATAGATTTCTTATTGGATGTTTGCATGTAAGAATGCATGCTTAATATCTAACTGATGGAGTGGCCATGATTTATTTGTAGCTAGTGAAAGAATGATTCTCATTGTGTTCAACTTGGCCACATGCGTGAAAGTCTTGGTAGTCCATGCTAGGAGTCTGGGTGAAACCTTTAGCAACCAATCTTGCTTTGTGCCTTTTAGTGGCACTATCAACTTTGTATTTTATAGCGAATATCCATCGGCATCCTACGACCTTCTTCAGGACGATTAGTGGTTTCCCATGTATTATTCCGTTCAAGTGCTCGCATCTTGTCACCCATGGAAGCTTTCCATTGAGGTTGTGAAAGTGCTTTTGTAACATTGGAAGGCATTCTACCAGAAGATAGACCAGCTATGAACACACAATGAGAGGGAGTCGGAAAATTGTAGAATATGAAGTTTCCAATTGGATGTTGAGTGCAAGAATGTGTACCCTTGCGAATGGCAATAAGTAAGTCCAAATTATGATTCTCTGAGAGGGTGAAAGAGTTACTTGGTTTCGGAACAATTTCTGATTTTGGTTCCGCATTCGAGCTATGGTTCCTTAGAACTTCGGGTTGCACCATTTCTTCCTCCTGGTGTACATCTTAAACTCCTTCTCTGAATGTGCACCATTCCTTTTAGATAAACCACTCACTTCAAATAAAGGTATTGTGGGAATACAATGCTTTAAAATGCGGGATGCGGCCAAAAGCGTTGGGGGGGCCGATGCGGCTCGATGCGGTCTGAATGTGGATGCATCGTTGCGATGCCCTCAATAAATATAAAAAATTCTAAAAAACTAAAAAATTGAAACTAGCTTCATAAAACATTCAATGATCAACTACCATAAGCATAAATCTGCAACCACAAAATTTAAAGTTACAAAATACTACAAAGTAAAAGTCCATGAAGATTAAAGAGTTTAAAAGTCAAGCTCAAGAAGAGTGAATACAATCAATCATCATTTCTCAAGTCTTGAGAGTGAGATTCTATATTTCAAATTTTTAAATACTCAGCAGAGAAGTCATCTTGAGAGTCTCCATGTGGATCATCATCAACATCATCCTCGGCGGCCACTACGTATTCTTCTTCCTCAGTCTCCTCTGAGTCAGCCTTCTCCTCCTCGACCTCTGGAGCTAATGTGCGACTAGACCCAACTCTACTCCTTTATGCTCTAGTGTTAGGCCGTTCTTCGTCATTGGTGGCTAGCTCGACATCAAGCCATGTAAGATCCTCACCGTTATACACAGCTCTAGTTGTGGATTCGTGGTCCACTCACTTATGCAATCACCATCAGCTTCATACAATTGAATAGGGTTGAGCTCCGTGCGCTTTTGGATAGAGTTGAGCTCTACAATGTCATCCTTCAAGCCACATAAGTATGTAGCATCATGTGACTTGTCTAATGCATCAACAGACTTAACAAAAAAGTACCTATTGGACAGTTAACCAAAAAAATAATGAATGCCCTCGACTTCCCATCGGACCAACCATCACACATAATAGTGGCCCCATACTTCTCCCACCATTCTCTTTATGAAATGAAAATTGTTTTGACATCAAATACATCATCCTTCAATAAAGGCTCCCTAATCTCATGTAGTGAAGGAGGAATAAGTCCTGGGCCTTATTGCCCAATTGCATGGACCATACCTGCAAAACTATTGAGGGTTATAGTATTAAAAGGAATGCCAGTCATGTAAAACCACTTGGCAATGTACTTACATATAGACTTCCTCTGTTCTTTCTTGTATTGATTTTCAATTCTGCTTTGTTTTGTTTTTTTCCTCCTCTCCCGAACCACTATGTCGGGGTTAGAGGTGAAAAAAACATCCATTGGCCCGTTAAAGAGAGGTGTTTTTTTCCAATACTACCACTAGTATCTCTCTTGAGGTTGGAGTATCCCTTTGCCTCATTGCAACTTCTGATATATCATCATCATCATCATCATTATCAAATAATTGCTTATGATCAAGTAATTATTTTCTTTTTTCAAACTAACTATCCATGTGTTCTCTAATCTCCCTTTTTATCTCTTCGGTAGCTTGTGGGTCGTACATTCCCAGAAATACCGGTTAAGTGTTTTTTTTGCCAAAAAATTCCCCCCATATAAGTATTTCCACAAAGCATATAAATCACACAATTTAGATCGTTTAGATTTTTAAGTTTGGCATATTTTCAAACCAGATCCTTATTACTAGAAGATTGGGAAGAAGACATTGCCCCAAAAGAAAAGTACTACTATAGTAGGAAAAAAAAGTTACCTGTTACTTGAAGCAAGTATTGATTTCTTCATGGCCCTTGAAACCCTCGATTTGTTGTCACAAGTTCGCCTAAACTTCCTCAAATCAACATCCAAAAGATACAAATCAACAACCAAACATCAACAAATGCACAAATCGAAGAACTTCAACAAATAAAATTTCCTCCCAATTTGTTTTTTTTTTTTGATTCAATCGATCCAATAAAAGTCTTTGATGTGGCTGAAAATTGATGTTTGGGGGCTTTAATACCCCCACAAACCCTTTCCCCTCATTTTCGAAGGGTCAAAATGACCTTATTACCCCTGCCAGAGGGGTTCAGTTTCCAAAAAAATGGCGGACATGTTATGCGGCCTGATGTGCTCGATGCGGGATGCGGTTGTGATGCGGCGTATATGCGGGCGCATCTCTCCAAACCGCATATGGGGGCATGTGCTATGCGCTGGGCAGCGCATAGCGCCTAATGCGGCCGTATTTTAAAACACTGTGGGAGTAGAAGGGGAACAGTTGATGTTCTCTCTACACGAAATTGTATCCGTATTCTCCCCCTGAAGGGAGCACTCATGACATGTAGAGGAGAAGTGTAGAACAAATTCAAAGAAAGTGACATCCATGGAGACATAACTGACCTCGGTGATAGGATCATAGCACTTTGTATCCCTTTCGGTGAGATGGATAACCCTGAAAAATACATTTGACCGCTTTAGCATCAAGCTTTTCCCTCTTTGGACCAAAGATGCAGATAATCATACACAACCAAATACCTTGGGATGTACAGGGAACATGGGTGAGTTGGGATGATCAATTTTAGTGGGAGATTTTCCCTCAAGAACACGAGAGGGCATGCGGTTTATTTAAAAGGCAGCAGCGAGAACTGCTTCAAAGCAAAAAAATTTTGGAACTTTCATTCCCAGTAAAACAGCTTGGGTGACTTCCAACAAGTGTTTGTTTTTCTCTCAGCTATACCATTCTGCTGAGGTGTCTATGGACATGTTATTTGAAACTCAATCCCTTGATCAAGAAGAGAATCTTTGAGTTTGTTTGACACATACTCAGCCCCATTGTAAGACCGCAAGACTTTCATTTGTGCATCATATTGAGTTTTGACCATTTTGTGATAGACTTGGAATTCAGTAGCAACTTTATCTTTGTGTTTCATTAGATAGACAACCATAAATGTAAAACAATCATCCACAAATGTAACAAAGAAACGAAATCGAAACGCAGATGCAATTGGTGAAGGGCCCCCATATCAGAGTGTATAAGAGAGAAAGGAACATACTCTTTTTATTGATACTAATAGGAAATGAAGTTCTGTAATGTTTTTACAACCCATAAAATGTCACATTGCGATTGAACTTGACCCGGAGACTCAAACAATTTAAGAACTGAAGAACGCAAAGTGAAATATTATGCAGGATCAAGTCGGGTGTGCCACAAATACACCCTTTCTTTATTAGCAATTGAAAATGTGGCTGGTGCAGTCAAGGCACGATCAGGAGTCTAAAAAAAAGTACTACTCTCAATTTTCATGACTATGTCCAAATGTCTTCCTCGTCATCAGTTCTTGGAATATACAATGAAAAGGGAAAAAGGTTATTCTGCAGTTTGGGGTGTTTGTGAGATTACTAATTGACAGGAGGTTACTAATATGATTGAGAGCATGCAAGGTGGATGATAAGTTAACAAAAGGAGTAACATGTATGGTTCTCTTTCCATTGATTGGAATAAGAGAACGATCTGCTATTTTAATTGATTCATGACTAGAATAAGGGATATAAGAGGAGAAAAAATCTGCCCCTACCAAGCATATGTTTAGTTGCTTAAGAATCAATAATCCAAGGGGTTTCAGAGCTATTTACAGAAATATGATGCGCTGATGCAGATATACTTGCTGCTTGAGATCCAGGAGCTCTTTAGGAATAGTCACCAACTCTTCTTGAGGTTCAAAGGAGACGGTGCCTTGCTGCCCTTGAGTAATTGGGGCAGTCATTTCACTGATTTTAACTGAATTTTCCCTTGGAAAGTTTTGCCTTGGGCATCCAACCAGATCCCAACATGTTTCCCTTGTGGTCAAGCCTTCCAACAATAGGTTCACTTTAACTTGTCGTGCACTTTAATTTGTCCTTCTCATCAGATGTGGGATTTCCACAATCACATCCACCGCCTTGATTACCACTAAAACTTGTGAATAGGGCGGATCTTTTAGTTTCACCCATAGACGCTACCATTGTCTTGCGCCTAGTTTCTTCGTGCTGAACAAGGGAAAAAATAATATCAAGTGATGGCAAAGTCTCCCACCGAAAACATTTGCCCTAATTGTTTCATACTCTCCATTAACTCCCTTTAAAAGATGGAAAATCTTCCTTTGTTCCAGTCTGTCTCTTTGCTCCTTTGCACAAAAAAAATACTGTATGGGCTGATGCTGACTTAATTCATCCCAAAGACCATGTAGATGAGCATAATAGTCTCCCAGTGATAAGTCACCTTTTTTAAAAAGCTCTAATTCATAAATCTTGCAATATTTTTCTTTTCGGAATAGGACTCAGATACAGCCTCCCACAATTCCTTAGAGGTAATGTGGTTCATAAAGGATAAACTCATATTTGCTCCATAGAAAATAATATTCAATTCATAATGGCCATATCTTCAGCCTCCCAGTCTGCATATTTAGCATCCTTCAGGTCAGGTTTTTCTACATGTCCATCAATGTATCCCAGTGTTTTCTTACAGCCAAAAATAGTTTAATCGACCTAGCCTATTCTAAATAGTTGGTTCCATCAAACTAGACTGTGGTGATTTGAGGTCTAGATGGCTCCATATTTGATGCCTGTAAGGACATTCTTTATATAGTTAATATCCAGCTACACCCTTAGATCCTAATCAGCAATTGAGATCAAGTTATACACTTCGATCTCTTCAAATAGAAGGTTTTACAGATGTGGTTACACCCTTAGATTTAATCAAACTCCTTTTTTTTCCAGAAAAGCCTAAAAAAAACAGCACTAGCAGTATTTCTTGGATTGGGGTATACAAACGTCTATCCAACATCTAGGTTTTTGAATAAATATTTGATTGAAATCCAGAATCATAAAAAAAGAACTCACCTCCATTAGCACAGTTACTGCTGGAAAAAAAAGTTAGGCTTGTAGGGCAATAATGATGTCATCTAACCAAAAAGATGATGTCAGCCGGACACAAGTTCCTATGAACCTTTTTGAAGCTCAACCCTCTCTTTTTTTTCTTTTTGCTCTGATACCATGTTGAAATGAAAGTAGAGGAGGAAACAATTTGGTAGGACCTAGAGAGAGAAAGAGAGGAAAGAAAATAAAGATGATGATAAAGGAGAGAGAGATGTGTGAGAGATAGAGATAGAGAGGGAAAGAGAGTGGCATGGAGGTCACATGTGACGTCTACCCCTTTTATAACATTATGTAATAATCCTAAACTTATGTACAATACTGCCCTTATTTAAAGACATAAGATAAAATGAGGACTAAACAAATGATAAATGGCAGTTCTGTCCATCAAATACAAAAAGCTTGTTCCTTTTATTTCCAACATTCTACCTCATCTTACAGAGTACCCCATCCAAGATTGAACAAGCGACATAATCATAAGCTTTTTTCCAATCTATTTTGAGGATGAGTTCAGATTGTTGATAGCGTGTGTACAGTGGATGGCTTCATGTGCCAAAGTTCCATCTAGGACTTGTCTATTCTCAAGAAATCCAAATCAGTGATCAAGACTTCGGAAAGGATTTTTAGGTTGAGTTTAGGATGCTAAGGGGTGGGAAGTCTTTGATTTCATCAACACCCTTGGATTTTGGGATGAGGACGATGAATGTGGTATTCATTTCCTTTCTAATGACACCTTTATGAAAGAATTTCTAAAAAGGCAACAAAACCAGGTTGGAAGGAATGGCAAAACTTGTGAAACACACCGATCGGGAAACCATCTGGACCCGGTGCTTTAGCTTTGCTAAGTTCATGGCCCTTTGAATTCTGTCAATTGCGCAAATGGTCGTGCAAGCCAGGTGGCTTTTTCAGGGGGGATGGAGAGGAAGGTCGGACATGCAGGCGTGGGCTGTATGTGCAGTGCATAGAGTTTGGAAGGAGACAATGGTTGAGGAAACTTCAAAGGATTCCTCAATTAGGCTTTGGTTCCCTCTCATGTGTAGCATTGTATTTACATTTTGCGATCATATGCAACAAAGTTATGTTTCTATCCCCACTCTGAGCCATTTAATTCTGTAAGGTGTGAGCGAGTTATTGGATACCAGAAGAATTACTTGATGGATTACCCCCAATGAGGTAAATCCAACGCCATATTCATTTGATACCAGGAACTGTCCTACCAAACCTACCTCACTACTGAATGAGTCCCAAGGAGCACGAGGAGCTCCAAAGCCTAGTATCTGAACTTCTAAAAATTACCTTATTCGAGACAGTCAAGCCCATGTGCTGTACCGCCTTATGCCAAAGAAGGATGGGTCCAGGAGGATGGTGTAGACATTAGGGCTGTAAACAAGATAACTATCATGTACAAATTTCCAATATCGAGGATAGACCATATGCTTGGCATGCTATCTAGTTCTTAAGTCTTTTCCAAAATAGAGTTAAATGGTGGGTATCATCTTATAAGGATTAGAGAAGGAGATGAGTGAAAGACAACTTTCATGACCAAGGAGGGGCTTTACAATTGGCTGGTTATGCTATTTGGACTCTCAAAAGCTCCTAGGACTTTTATGAGGTTTATGAATTGGGTATTGAAGCCATATGGTAGGAAGTTCATAGTTATCTAAGTTGACGATATTTTGGTTTATAGCAAGTCTTTTAGGACTCATGTTGAGCACTTGAGGGCTATCCTACAGCTTCAGAGGTAGAATTAACTTTACATAAACTTTAGAAACTGTGCCTCATGGTGGACAAGCTAGAATTCTTAGGTTGATCAGGCAAGGTTCAAGCTAGTACAAGTTGGGCAACCCCAAAGACCTTATCAAAGATTAGGAGTTTCCATCTGCTGGCCATATTTTACAGAAGATTCATTTAAAATTTTAGCACCATAATGACACCAATTACAAAATGTCTTTAAGGGTGGGAGCTACAGCTGGAACTCTAGGGCTGAGAGGAGTTCTCAAGATATTAATTGGAGTATTTAGAAGAACCAGTTCTAGCCTTACCGGATTCTGATAAGCTCTTTGAGTTCAATTGCGCTGCATCAAGAGTAGGTATTAGGGCTGTCATAAGCGAACAATCGCCTATTTCCTCAAAAAACTCAATGGGGCAGGACAAAATTACTCTACAATATCGAGTTCTATGCCATTGTCCAAGCTCTGCAGTTTTGGAGCCACTACTTGATTAAGAGGAGTTTATCTTGCATTCAGACCACAAAGCCTATGGCTTGTCAATGCTTAAAAGGAATTAAGTAGAAGAAATATAAAATGGAGTGTTCTTACAAATACTTTCGTACTTCAACACAGGGTGGTTTGGAAAACAAAGTAGTTGTTGCTCTAAGTAGGGGGTTTTATTTATTGAAGACCATGTTAGCTGATATCATTGGATTTTGAAGCGTTTAAAGAGCAATACAAGACGGACCGCTATTTTCGAGATATTTTTGAAAGTGTCAAACCGGAGTATGTGAAGTAATGCCTGAATTTATAATCAGCAATGGTTATCTGTTTAAAGGCCTTGAATTATGCATAACTGAAGTCATTGTGGAGTTCTTAATCGCTGAGAGCACAAAGGTGGCTTGGGAGGTCCTTTTGGCAAGAGGAAGACCATATGGTGTCAGAGAAGCATTTTGGGCCCAAGTTGCAGCAGCATTTTGGGCCCAAGTTGCAGCAGCACATCTATGAACACGTTGATAGGTGTCGCCACATGCCAAGTTTCGAAGGGACAACAGCAAAACATCGGCCTATTTACCTGCCTTCCAGTATCTGTGGCTCCTTGGGTTGATATTAGCATGTTGGCTTTACCACGGACAATATGGGATATAGATTCGGTATTTGCTGTTGTTGACTGCTTCTCCAAGCCATTTTATTGCATGCAAAAAGACCTTGGATGCCACCGACATGGCAAAACTATTCTTTTGAGAGGTGGTGAAACTTCATGGGGTCCTGAAGACTATCGCATCCAATTGGGATACAAAGTGCCTCAATCATTTTTGGGGGAATTTGTGGGGCGGCGCTTACCATCCACATACAGGTGGTCAAACAGAAGTGGTAAATCAGAGCTTGGGTAGTTTGTTGTGAAGCCTTGCATGGGACAATATTAGGCAGCAGGACTTGACCTTAGCACAAGTTGAATTTGCTTTAACAGTTGAGTGAACAGGTCCACTGGAAAGGGCCCTATTGACATCATTTTATGGGTGCGTCCCTAATTACGTTTTCGATCTCATACCCATGTTGGGACAGCCAGGTGATGCTGCTGTTGAATATGCTAAAAATCTCAAGAAAATCCAAGAACAGGTCCATCTGAAGTTGATGGAGATGACCAATAAAGTTGCTAGCGATTGGCATAGGAGATACAAGGAATGTCCAGTTGGAGATTGTGTCATGGTGGTCCTGCGGAAAGACAGCTTTCTTACTGCTAGCGATTGGTATATGAGATACAAAGAATGTCAAGCTGGAGATTGTGTCATGGTGTTCCTTCGGAAAGAATGGCTTCTTACTGGTACGTATCATAGATTGAAGAACAAGAAGTAGGTCCATACAAATTTGGAGAAAATGCGTATGGAGTTGAGCTTCCCCTAGACCTGGACATATCTCCCATCTTTAATGTTGCCGATCTTCATATTATCATGGAGTTCCTCGAATTAGAACTGCATGTTCAAATCCTGAGTAAACTGAAAGAGAAAATTGAAATCCTGATTAAAGTGAGGGAAATCAAAGCTCGAGCTGGCACTTTTTGCCAATACCTTGTCAAGTGGGTAGAGAAACCTGATTCTAAAACTCGTGGATAAATGAAGAGAAGTTCATGGAGATATATTATGAGAAAGGTCAAGCTGCAAAATTGAGAACTCGTATGGAGGCAAGTTCCTTTAAGGGTAGGAGTGATGCAAGGCCAAAAAATAAAAGTGCAGCAACTGTTATGGGCTCATTCAACTATTATGGGCTAATGAAAATGTATTAACAGCTGTAATTCCTATACATAATGGGCCTCATGAAGTAGCTGTTATGGTGTTATGAAATCATGCCCATTAAGACCTGCAACTCTTATGAATAATGGACCTCATGCCCATTAGAACCTGTAGTAACAACTATTGTAACTCCTGCTGTAATGGTTGTAATTCATTTTGCATTTTGACCTACCCATGATGTAATCCCCATAGCAATATGTATAGGGAAAAGTTTATATAAAGTTGATGCTCTAAACAATCAAATTTGAGCCTACCTCAAAAATTTCATTAGAAGAGGTTGTTTTGATGCCCAAATATCTTCAAATTGATCATCTCGACATCAAGATGCATGGACATGAGAAGAAAATGGATTTCAAGCTTTGGAAATAGTGCATTTGATAACGCATTTTTGGACCGTCAATTTTCAAGATTTCAAGTTTTAATTGATCTGTCGATCTGAACTATTTTTTAAGCTTTAAACTTTATAAATAAATATAAAAATATATTTTAAGGCTATCACAAAGATTTCCCGTATTAAAACCACATTTCTCGACACTATTTGAAGGTAGGCTCTAATTTGATTGTTTAGAGCCTAGGCTCTATATAAACCGCACCCATATGTATATAAGGGCACGCCTTTTTTTTTTTGAGGAAGTGTGTATATAGGGCACGTTGCCCTATGATTTGTAGATTGTGAAATTTACTTGTGCTTGAATATTACTCTCTATCTCTCTTTTCTCTCGCAAATATTAAAATGGTATCAGAGCAGGGCTTGAAACCCTACGAGATCCAGTACTTCTGGTAACCCTAGAATCATGATTTTTCTTCCTTCTTGGTCTTGAAGCTGTAGTGTATCAACAACCTCGTATTTCCGATAAGATCATCTCACTTTCTTTTATCAATAAGTTAGTCTTCATCCCAAACTCCTTTCTTTTTCAGCAACCACATATTTTCAACAACATCATATTTGTAGCAACCTCATATTTTCAACAATCTCACATTTCTAGCAATCTCACATTTCCAGCAATCTGACATTTCCTGCAACCTCACAATAACACCAAACTCCTTCCTTTTTCAGTAACCTCATATTTCAAGCAACCTTACATTTCTAGCAACCTCATGTTTGAAACTAAGGAATTAGTACCTCAAAAAAAAAAAAAAAGCTACTTAGAATTGTCTCAATCTGCCAAAATGTTCATAGGAAGCTGGAGGAAATCGGGTTATATCACTGGAAAAGTGAGAGAGCCTCCCACAAACGATCCATCCCATGATGAATGGAAATGTGAGAACCTGATAGTAATGGCATGACTCTTTAATTCCATGTAGTTAAGTATCAGCGGGGGCTGCTGTTTCTTAAGGCTGCAAAGGATATATGGGAGGCAGTAGCCAAGACATACTCATGATATGGCTCAGATTTACCACTTGCATCATGAAATAGCGAATAGAAGAGTACTTTGGGATGCTAAGGCATAAATGGGAAGAACTAGACCACTATCAGCCTATTAATCCCACATTTGATGACATTAAAAACCAGTCCAAGCAAAGAAGGATCTTTGAGTTCTTAGCAGGCCTGCATCCTGGCTTTGAACTTTAGAGAGTATAGGTTCTAGGAAAGGACAAATTGCCCTCTCTTGAATCTGTCTATAGTTATGTAAGGGGGGAGGCCAGTAGAAAAGCTATTGCAGAAGGACAAAACTCAAGCTTTCACCATACATGATCAGCCTTTGCAACAAGCTTCAAGCAAGGAAAAGTGGGTAGGAAAGGGCCAAATCGTGCTCCACTGTCTCCTGCTATAAAGGAGAAACTCAAATGCTCCCATTGTGGGAAGAGGAGCCACTCGCGAGAGCGTTGTTGGGACTTGCATCCACACTTAAGAGCAAAACCTAGTGCTTTGGGGAAGTTAAACTTGCTGATAGATCCATGATCAGTGCCTCTGTGAGTGGTATATAAACTTTCATCATCCTTTTCCTTATTCTCTATAATACATGTGCCTTCTTTCCCTTCCAATCTTCTTTATGTCAGCAACTTGACAAAACAACTAAATTGTAGTGCCACATTTTAACCGAGATTGTGTTTTTCAGGACCTGAAAATGCGAAAGACGATTGGTGGTGGTCGTGAAAACAATGGGCTTTACCTATTCAACACGGGATGCACTTCTACTGCTCTTAGCACTGAATCTCGTAGTCATGAGCAAGTCCTCTTGTGCTATACCCGCTTAGGCCACATGTCTATGAAATCTTTAAAGTTGTTGTTTCCAGATAAGTTTGTTTCTTTGAATGTTCCTACAATGTGAGACCTGTCAAATGTCTAAACATTGTAGAACCTCTTTTCCTTCTAGTAAAAATAAAAGTTCTAAGCCCTTCCATCTTGTTCATTCTAATGTTTGGGGGCCTGCTCTTGTTACTTCTGTTTATGGATATCGGTATTTTATCTCAGTCATCGATGACTACACTCATTTTACTTTATGAAAAGTAGAAATGAAGTACCTTCAATAGTAAAAGTATTTCATAAAATAGTTCATACCCAATTTGAGACCTAAATAAAAATTTTCCGTTCTCATAATGCAAGCGAGTATCTAAACAATGAATTAATGAATTATTTTCAAGAACATGGTATAGAAACTCAAACATCATGTTCTTATACACCACAACAGAATGGTATGGCAGAACGGAAAAATAGTTGTTAGAAGCGGTGAGAAGCATCTCAATAGGAATGAAGATTCCTAAGACATTGGGATAAATCAGTTATTACTGCTGCTTATATGATCTATAGAATACTTACACTTGTTCTTGATGGTTCTTATCCTTTCAAACTTCTCCACCATACACTTACTTTGTTTTCTCTTCCACTAAAATTTTTTGGTTGTGTTTGCTTTGTGCGCACATTTGGGCCAGCTAGGAATAAATTAAGACCTCAATCTACCAGATGTGTGTTCCTAGGATACTCGAACTCTCAGAAACGATGCAAGTGTTACTGTCTGGAAACTAAAAGAAAATATGTTTCAAAGGATGTATCCTTCCTTGGATTCTCGAACTCTCAGAAAGGATGCAAGTGTTACTTTATGGAAACTAACAGAAAATATGTTTCTAAGGATGTTACCTTCTTTGAGAATATACCTTATTTTTCTTCCCAAAGAGATTCGATATCCACTATGCCAACTGACAATCCTATTCCTCTTACAATGATCACAGGTAGTTCTAGTCATCTAACTAAGGAATAGGTGGAGTCTACTAAGAAACAACTGAAAGTGTACACCCATAAAAAGAACATGGGAAAGTCCGATGTAAACGATCAACTCCAACTTGTTGACTCGTTAGGTGCTTCTTGTCCTCCCGTCCCTATACCTTATGAATTCAATTTACCTATTGCCATAATAAAAGAAAAAAGGAAATGTACTTCTCATCTGATTAGTAAGTTTGTGTCTTTTCTTGTATGCCTTTGCTCTACTTCCTCTGTTTCTATTTCTGCCAAAGTTGCAAATGCATCGGGTCATCCACAGTGTAAAGCAACTATGATTGAGGAAGTGATTGCCTTAGAAAAGCAGTGAACGTGGGATGTAATTGATCGGAACATGTGGTAGGATGCAATTGGGAACATACCCTGAAGCGCAAACTAAATGGTTCGATTGAGAATACAAAGCTCGTCTAGTGGCTAAGGGCTTTACATAGTTATATGTGGTTGATTATAAGGAGACTTTTGCTCTTGTGGCAAAGTTGAAATCAGTACAAGTACTTTTATCTATTGCAGCAAATAAGAATGGCCACTTCGCCAACTAGATGTGAAGAATGCTTTTCTCTATGAAGATTTGCAAGAGGAAGTGTATATGGAATTACTATCTGGGTTTTATCCCCAAGGGGAGAAAGGGAAGGTTTGCTAGTTGAGGAAAGCTATATATGGATTGAAACAACCTTGGGCTTGGTTCAAAAAATGTAGTATGGGAATATGTCAAATCGGATTTCAAAGAAGTGTTTTTTATCATTCTATATTTGTTAAAAGAGAATCTAGTTCTCTGTTCTCTTCCTCAAGAGACGGGTGTTAATGTATCAACTCTTGTTCCTCTACATTGTGATAATCAAGTGGCAATTTATATGCCTCGAATCTAGTATTTCATGAAAGAACCAAGCATATAGAGGTCGTCTGCCATTTTGTCAAGGAAAAAGTTGCTTCGAAGGCAATATGTACCCCATTTGTTTGCTCCGAGAATCAATTGGCAGACATACTTACGAAGGCCTGTAATTGAGTTCGACTAAGGGATACTTTGGGAATGTTGGGCATCTATGATATATATGCTCTAGCTTGAGGGGGAGTGTTGCAACTATTATGGGCTCTTGAAAACATATGTAATAGTTCTAACTCCTATGCATAATCGGCCTCATGAAGTCGTTGTTATGGTGTTATGGAATCGTGCTTATTAAGACTTGCAAGTCTTATGAATAATGGACCTCATACCATAGTTGTTGGGTACGGGAACGAGAATGGTTCCGGGATCGGTGGCGGGATAGGTGGATCGAAGCTATACTGAAGATCTCTGTGTTAGGGATCGATTCCTGTACAACCTCAAAGGTCGTGATCGAGGTCCATGTGTGTTGGGGAGCGAGCTCCTTTATTACATAGGATCGAAAATTATTATATAAAGGTGCGTGATCTTATGCATAAGAAGCGAAGTTCCCAAAGGCATTTTTTTGAGTTTCTTAACTCAGGGAGCGCATTACTATAAGTGATCCGAAATATTATGGAAAGAGGAATAACTTTTATAGGAGCGAGCTCCATTTTCTTAAAACACGGGTTCCTCGTGTAGGTAATAAGTATCCATGGCTTTACAATGTAGCTTCTGGCGTCGTTAACCAATAACATGTAGATTTAATCATTCTATGAAATAAATAAGGAACTTTAAAACGATCCCATATTAGTGGGATCTGGATGCCATATATTGCGATGCTTGTGTTCTGTTATTTTGGAATCTAGATCCCAATGCACTCTGGAGCTTGAACCATAAGATAGGGAATTAGATTCTGTATTGTTCAGGTAAGGAACTCGTTCCCTTATAAGATGGAGTGAGATCCCGGAAACACTAAATTGAGTTTCAGATGAGTTCTGCTTTGGGATCGAGAGAATCGAGGTTCTGCAAGAGATCGCCAAGCAAGGGAGGAGATCTCAGTTACTATGCCTCATACCCATTCGAACTTGTAACAATTATTGTAACTTCTACTGTAATGGTTGTAATGTGTGTCATCTTGACCTACCCATAGTATAACCCCCACAGGAATACAGGCATATATAGGGCGCATTGCCCTATGATTTGTAGGGTGTGAAAAACATATGTATTTACTTGTGTTTGAATATTGCTCTCTATCTCTCTCTTCTCTCCCAATCTTAACAAAAAGCAAAAAGGAAAAAAAAAAAAAAACGTTCTGCTGAAACCACGAGAGGGCAGCCCCACGAGAGGGCAGCCCAACCTTCCTATGATCTACTTCTCTTTTATGATGGTTGGCATTTGGACTTTTGGTTTTGGAACATTACTTTGAGAGCAAAGCTCCCTTTTACCTATGTAATGAGAGATTGGCTATGAGAACATTGAAGCTTGAAGCTCTAGATCATCCCAATCACCCAATCGCGTTGGGTCACCATGCAAGGACTTGTCTTTTTCTTTGATCCCACTGCCATTCTCCTTTTTCTAGCAAGGATTTAGAGGTATTCAGTTAACTTGAAATTGAAAATTAAAGGATCTTTTTATTTTGAGAAATTGCTAAGTACACATACTGCAAGTTCTTGCATATTTTCATGTTTGTACTGCTCGTCTTCGATTCACATCAGTACTACAACAAACTACAGCATTTTCATCCCAAAACTACCATCCTTTATAGGTCATGGCACTTAACTCTCAGGATCTAGATAAGAAAGTATGCAGATTTTCTCTTTGTGTTACACATTCAAATTTATCAGATTCTTGTAATGGTTTTTATGCAATTGGGCTTTCAAATTTGTGATCTACAAAAATATTAACGGATGTACAAATATATTAACGTATGTAAGAAACTGGTTTTAAGTACTTACCATATTGAGAATAAGAAGATTCTTGAATAGTTGGTTTTGGATTAACTTACTTTAATTTCATATGCACATGATGGTGTATATGCGTTATTGACATCGTTGATGCCATCTATATGGAATATACAATTGCATAAACAATTTGTGTTTCCATTCCTTCTTTTCTCTCATGGTGTCTTTTATGCTTTTCGTTGATTTTGGATTCTGTTTTGTTGTACTATAATTGAGTGTTCTCCAAATGTAAGATTTGTGTTTTTTGTTTAGGCTGCTCACATCCTTCTAAGTGGAGATCATAGCGAACTTGCGGCAGCTCTTGACATGGACACCAGTACAGATGAAAACTGTGTGGCAAACCTGTATTTGAGGGAGGCATCCTTGGTATTAAACGATGCTCTTTGGAAAGGTATTTGTTTTACTAGTTATTTGGTTATAGTTAATACTAAAGTATGCTTTAGTGTATGGGTTTGTCACATCTAAAAGGCCAATTTTGCAGTTGGTGCTTTCGCCACTGATACAAGTGTCAGAAACGCCAACTCTAGAATTGGCCTTTTAGATGTAACACGCCCATAGATTTTTTAAAGGAGGGAGGAGTTGTGATTTAAAGTAAGTACTTTCCTAGTGACATTTGAACAAGAAAAAGTTAAATTGAAGTGTTTAAGTTTACGAAGGGTCCAATTGAAGTATCTAAGTTTATGAAGGGTCTGTGTTGTGTTGCGACGTGTTGACATGTGCCAAAAAACATTGACATACATCATGTTACATAGGCTATGGTCATATGACTATATTACATGTGGTTGTCGGGGTTATCACCATCCAACCATTGGGTTGGATGGTGATGGAGAGAGTAGGATGTACAATTGAAATAGTTATGTTTAGCACAAGCATGTTCTTCATTACTATCCAAACCCATGGATTGGTCGTTGATTTCACGTATTAGGACTATATTGCATATGGTTGTCAGGGTTATCACCATCCAATCATTGGGTTGGATGGTGTGGTTGGATGGTGATGGAGAAAGTAGGATGTACAATTGAAATAGTCATGTTTAGCACAAGCATGTTCTCTGTTACTAACCAAACCTATTGATTGGTCGTTGATTTTACCTATGGCCACATACTTCACATGGTGAAAGAAGAATTGGACATTTTGGCGCCCATGTCTCCAGGCTCCCACTTAGGCGGCCTAGACCCCTCAGTGCCTCGACGCCTCCTACCGGCTTCTCCAACATTGCCCATACCCATGTCCAGTTATTTCTGACACGGGTATGAAGCATGAAGTGAAGAATCCATGCTACAAAGCTTGTACATACGAGTTATATTCAGTATGACCTTTGATTCATAGTTGATTTAATTGATTATTGTGCAGTTGACCCTCGTACATATATTTCCTCGTAAGCCTAGACAAACAATCTAAGTTTGCAGCTACTGGCCCCAGGGTTCCACTAGTATTTCCCTTATATTACCTTTGCCTAGAATTCCTTCAACACTGACAATGTTCTTTTTACCTAGAGGGCCCATCTCCATGTCTATTTCATTAACAAACAAATATATAATGTGCAAGCATGTCCTTTGGATTTTGATTCATATGGATATGAATTTAAGTTCACATTCTTGACTACAACCTAAATAATGAAACATGCTAACTCAAAAGTATTTAGATGGAATAATTTTATGACTGGACATGCCTTTGCATCTATATTGTATTGAACTTTGTATGGGATGGTCATGCATTGCAAATTGGTGCTTAGATGATACTTACTGGCTCCCTTACCGATGTTAGAGTGGTAGTTTTTAGGATTGTCAAGGTCCAACCATACTTTCTCATGTTGACTTATCAGATGATACTAAATCTGGTGCATTTGTTCCTGAGGCTTTAGAAGAGCCATTTTTATCAAGGAAATTGCTGGTTCTCATTGGCATCCTTTCAAGTTACAGGTTTGTGTTTAATTATTTTATTTCCTGTATTATAGAGCATAAATGGCTATTTGTTATAATGTTGGTTCATCCTTTTTGAATTGTGTGATTGGGGACTTTACATTCCTATGACATGCCATTAGACCAAAGTAATAATCTTATGTTATGGTGGAACAATTTATGTTTGTTTTATTAAGTTGAAATTGTTTAAGAAAGTAAGCCTTTTCTAAGACAGGACATCATTACTGAAGGACCTTATGATTTGGTAATGTTCTCATCACTCATGGTAAGGAATCTATACATTTAGTTGAAATGGATTTGGGAACTATGATTTAAGGATGTAAAAATTCTTTTTCTCCATGGTATTTATAGTTACTGTTTTGGCGTGTTTTTGTTGTCTTTTCTTTTTGGATGTTATGTGCATAATTGTATTAAAGCTTGACGTTACTTGAATAGTTACATATGACATTAAAGGGTATGAAATTTCAAAAAAAAATTGTAGTTTAACGTTTTGAACCTAAAGAAAGAACCCTAGCATTCTTGCATAGTGTCTCGCCATGATATCGAAAGGGGATCTATGCATGGAGCATCAAGTGCAATAATATATACAAGATATGAAGTGATTCTTCACTTGCTTAGAGATGCAATAATCCATGATATGTAAAAACATGCCAGCATGAAAATATGTACTGCAAGCTGAGAGTTTAATCAAAACACTCATGTGGTTTTAGAATCTTTTCTCTTGAATAAGTTTACAATAAGATAAAAGAAGTCCCACACTTGATATGATTTAGGATTTCCTCTTGGAAGTTGAAGCGATTTTTCATTAGAACTTGAGAGGTTTTAAAGAAATCATTCTAGTTACCAGGATACATTTTTAATCCTTGCAAGATTATGGAGCTTGGGATTTCAATGGTTTTTATTTTCTATTGATAACAATAATTCCATAGAATGACATCAAAGGTAGATCTATTAGACGTTCATCAACTGTCGGCTTGACAAATGTCTTGATATTCTGAAGACATGATGAGTTGTTGTGTTCAAGAATCATTCATTTACAGACTTCTGGTTATTGAGGTGCAAGATATATATTTTATATGGTAAAACCCACTGCATTAGTAAAAGGTATTTACTTGTGCATAAAGGCGTGATTTGTTTCTCGGACTTTTATACTTCCTAAAGATTTTTCTGGGTAGGTGATACTTTCTAATGAAATTTGTCATTTTTCTTCTTTTCTCATCTTAGTTTCTTCCATAGACATGTGGAAGTATGTTTCCAGTAATTAGTACATCAATGATGATTCCAAAATGTATTTCTATAGTATTTTAAGTAATCTGATGTCCAATCGGTAATAATGACAATGCTGTATTCCTTTTTATATTCGTATTTGATGAATGCCTTGTATGAGTTGCATGTGCAGCTCTTGTCGTGATTTATTCTTTATGAAAACACTTCTACTCTCATTCTTTGGTTTCTTTTTGTGTAACAGGCTACGAGAAGATGTGAAATGTATAATTTTCGTTAAGCAGATCATCACTGCAAGATCCTTAGCCCATCTACTTGGGAATATAAAGTGTCTTGGCTTCTGGAAGTGTGAATATCTTGTGGGCTTTCGCTCTGGGCTGAAGACAATGTCGAGGAAAAAGATGAATAGCATAGTTGAGAACTTCCGTGTTGGTAAGGTAAAGTTTTATGTTGGAATGACTTGTTGCGCATCAACATTAAAAAAAAAAAAAAAAAAGGTATAAAAAAGGAGAAGGCTAGGAGGCGTCTTGCATCAATTAGAAACAAGTATCATATGGCATGCGTGGAACCAATCTGTATAGGGTTCTAGTTGAAGTTTTTTTAATATCCATACACCAGTCTTGTAAATGGGCCAATTATGATTTTTAGCGAAATCGACTAGAAAATTGCATTCTTGTGACATATTCTCACTGAAATCGGGTGATCTAGGCTCTCCTTGTTCTCGACCTCGGGTTATGTGGGGGCATGGCACAAATGTGGAATACTTTGGTTCTTTAATATTTCAACAAAATAGAGAAAACATTGAAGAAAATATGAAATGTAGAAAATTTTGAGAAAGACTAAAATTAAGGAATGAAAAATGATGCATTTCACATGCCATATAATTAGTTCGTAGAAATGAGGTATTTTTAACAAAAATCTGTTGGGGATGTGTGGCCATTTCAAGGCCTTACGAGAGCATGTACTGAAATTATTCGTATAGTGATATGATGGCTCTAGTGGGAGTGTGGTCTAGATGAACTGTGAGGCATCATTGATGTTGTGGCCCATCTGAGTTTCGACTGGCTAGGCTCGGGATGATGTCCAAAACCCGTAGCCCTGGGAATTTGTGCACAACCGATAGGGTTTCATTGTGGGTTCATCCTTGATGAGGTTGGAGTTGTGCCTAGGGTGGTTGACCAAGGGACTGGGTGTGACCCTTATGTGTGGTGGTTGGCTGGAGAGGACAAGGACTAAATCCTCATCATTACCATCGCACGGCATGTACACTAGATAGAATTCTGGGAAGCGGCCCTTTGGGAGAGGGTGTGTTGTCTACAGGTGCCGAAGTGATGTCTCCCTGCAATACTGGACTGTGTTGGAAGGAACCCATGAGGTATGTGCTAGAATGGGACCTGGACTTGTCTTCATGGAGGGACCTATAGTCCATGGACTAGGATCGTGTCTCTTTCCTTTATTGAGTAACTTTGATGGTCCAAGCATGAGCCCCTGTGATCGACTGTGGGTCATGGGAACTGTTGTGTTAGTTTGAGAAGATGATAGTGGGATGCAATTTCTAGAAGGGATTAATCCTCAGTATATTTGTGTTATTCCTGATCTACGGATCCAATTCCCAAAAATTTCATTTTAATATGTTTAGTTATATTTTATTTATATTTTAGATTATTAAAATGAGTTTTTTTGGATCTTTATGAGCATTTTATTTCAATAAAAAGGATTTTTAAATAGGCTAAAATCAATTTTCTGAATTTATTTATTTTAGAGAGAATATTTTTTGATTTCCTAAAATTTGTTTTATTAATCTAACATTAATTTGAGGTTGTGGGGGCCCATTGGAGATTTGGGCCCACCACAAGGAGGCCCACTAGGTGGGGGCGTGGGGTCCACATAGGTCCACACTAGGTGGCATGCCCCACCTTCTCTTTCTTCATTATGTGGCTTGTCAAGCAAGCCTTCTAGATGGTTGTGAAATAATAGTAAAGTGTTTCAAATAAGGATGATTATTTTAAGAGAGAAAAGTGTAGAGATTGTTGAAAATTAAATAAGTAAATATCTATTATTTTCTCTAAACAAAATATTTGATGAGAATGGAGTTATGAAAACTAAAGGATAATGGTCCTAGCTCATTCCTTCAATCATGATGGTTGATCTAAGGAATGAAGGGCTAAGATCTCTTCACCCAATAGGTCTCCAAGATCTACGGTCAAGATTAAATCTCATAATGATGGCACAACCCTATACCCCAAAACCCTAACCTTTTCTTTATAAATATTCTCTCTGGGGGTTCCATTCTCTGCACTTGTATGAAAGATTGGTTTGTCTCTCCCCATAGGCAGGTACGCCCCACTCTCTATCTCTCTCTCTTTCTCTCTCTTATTTCTCTTCTAATTTAGGGTTTTGAATTATATTGAGCCTAGAGAAACCCAAAGGGGCACGCCCTAGCCACAAAGGGTGGCATGCCCTAGTCTTTGAGTATTGCTTGAGCTCGTGTTTTATGCTTTGAGTTTTCTACCATCCCATCATGCTCTCAAGAGGTTTTGCCTAGGCTTCCTGAACTTTGAGACAAGATTAAGACCAAGATTCTTTGCACCATTGATGGAGGAAACCTGGTGTGGTGTATGAAGTTCTTGAGGGGTAACCTGACGCAAGGTATTCGTATTATCTTCTTCCATGTTTTCTTAAACTCATTGAAAGTTATTTGCAATTTTCAGATTCACGTATTGAATGAATTTTTGTTTGATGGCATGCAAGTGGGAGTTCTTGGCATAACTTTGGTATTTTCTTGAATCTAGAGTTGTATCTGGACACTTGTAAGTGATCCGGGCAGTGAAATAAAGAAAAGGAAAGAAGACTTTTAAACGGTATATTCTTTCTCGGGTCACATTGTCCTACTTTCAAAATCCATTGAGTTTATCTTCTCTTCTTTTGAAATGTCTGATGATATATATTCATAATAAGGTATTCTTACAGAAAACCATGAGGTTTACGTGTGGCAGCCACATTTGTCAGTTGCTTTTACAAGTCAAAAGAAAAAAACCTGTGTAGAAGAAAAATATAAAGGGATGATTAAAGGTAGCGAGGGGTTGCAGAAAGAAAGGTTTCAGTGGGATGGAGGAGAAGATAGTGGTAAGAGAGAGAGTAGTAAAAATGGGGGAGGGGGTGTGGAGGAGCGAGACGAAGAAGAAGTCTTTGTAGACAGAGGAAAGGTGTTAAAGAGGAGAGAAAACATCTTTATGTGGAGAGGAGAGGGAGCTTTGGGGGGCGTTCCACAGCTTGTGCTGCACTGTAAGTACATATATAAAAGGAAAAAGAAAAAGGAGAAGAGAAGAGAGAAAAAAGAAGAAAAAGAAAAGGTGTTCGGCATTAGGGGTTTGCTTGGGCCGAGGTGGATTGGTCCCCTTACTTTGCTAAGAGTTCAGCTCTTTTGTTCCTTTCCACTAGGGTCAGGGGTATCTGGAGAAACCTGGCTTTGATATGGTCCTTGGTTTTTAAACCCTCCAATTGATACTAGGTTTGAAGCAGGTGAGGCATGATTTCAATGTGGATTCATGATGTTGTGGTGTTGTGGAAAGCATTTAAGTTTCGATGCTTGAGAGGTATGCGTCATTCCAGACCCCAACCTTAAATGTTCTTCGGGCCAAAATAATGGTCAAACTTTGGCCCGAGAAGGTGAGAGGTATAGGGGTCCCTCTTCGATGTCTTTTAGAAGTTGTATGGGTTATTTGTAGTGTTTCAAAAAGCGGACTGCCTAGCCCTTAGGCGCCCGCCTGAACCCGCTTAGGCGGCCACCCAGGGGCAGAAATGCGGCTCTTTGAGAGTATATTTGGGTCATTATTTTAATACTAAAAGGGAAAAATTGTGGTTTTTAGGTTCATTTGAAGCCTAAAACCCATTAGAGGCTATTCTAGGGAGAGAAATCCCAAAAAAAAAAATCCCTACTGGGCCACCCAGGTTCTGGGCGCCTGCCTAAGCGTTGGGCGGCCTGGACCCCCCCCGGCCTCCTAGATGCCGCCTAGCACTTTTTGAAACACTAGTCATTTGCCAAGTCTTTTTTTTTATTTTGTTTTTTGTCATGCTTTCCTTTTATATTTAGCGGACAACCATAATTAATCCTTCGCGGTCTGCAGTAATGGTGCCTTTCATTTCCACTTTCCTCCCTTGTACTATAATCTTTATCTCATAGCTGAAACACTACGAGTGAATTAGGATGGGTTGCATGACATTAGCGGGACTAGAGGTTTTTATCAAAATAATCACTACTGGTACAAGATGGTTACCTAAAGATTTGCGATGGATGGCTAAAAACATTCCACTTACATGTGTGCATCTCCTTGAAGGTTTACTTTGTCTAGAGGTGGTCTAGAATAACTTCTACCATATCCAAAGCCTCTCCTTTTTTATGGTACCCAATATTTTAAAAAGCGCTAGGCGGCATCCAGGCAGACATGGGGCTCCAGGCCGCCCAACGCCTAGACGGGCGTCAAGAACCTGGGCAGCCTAGTTGAAAAAAAAAAAAAAAAAAATTGATGAGTGATGACTGATAATGATTAATCCATAAGAATTTTGATAATCCATAAGACCATAGTCCATAATAATTTTGATAATCTATAAAACCATAATCCCAAAGATAGAAGTTGAGAAGAGAATTTTGAGAATCCATAAGACCATAATCCATATTTTCATACAATGCTAAAACAGTAAAACCATACAAGCATACACTGATAATCTGATAAACTGTAGACGGTACACACAAAAGTTAGATAGTAGAACTAGAAACTAGAGAGTAGAAGTTAAAAATAAGAAAAAGAAGATATACAGAAATTTAGAAAATATACAGTCTAGGATACAATAGGCAACACTCAGCACAACAGTCAGCCGTCAACACTCAACACCAAGAGTCTTCAGTCATCATCATCATCAGAAAGAATAAGGTAAGCTTCATTATATGCATCGAAATCGATACCATCATCATCAGAGTCATCTCCCTCTTCAATATAACGTTCGTCCTCCTCTGTTTCTTCTGAATCTGCCTCTTCCTCATCTTCTTCTACCTCCCTCTTACTAGTATGTGCAGATGAGGCCCTAGGAGTCTTGGCTGCTCTACCCTTTTCTATCTTTTGTGCTTCCCTGAACTCACATATTGTATAATTTCCTCCCTGGTAGCCTCAGGAACATTATTACACTGGGCAACATCCCCTTTAATACCAGCAAGGTGTTTTTTAAACCAATAAATGCCTCCATTAGTATCCTTTCTGCAATAATTGCATTTAATACGATTTTTGTCATTCGGATTCGGGTTATAACCATACTTTCAACTCGGATCACTACTTCTAAAAGAACCTAGAGCAGATATTTTCGTAGAACAAGGCTCATTTTCATCATTTTATGGTTATTTTAAATTAAAAAATTGTCTAATCTCATCCTGAATAGCTTTAGGAACTTTTTTATAAGAAGCAATATTCCCTTTAATACCAGCAAGGTGTTTCTTGAATCGGTTAATACCCCATTGGTATCTTTTTCATAAAAATTACACCTTATACAATTTTTATCATTTCGTTTTGGGTTATAACTATATTTCCAACCCCGATCACTTCTTCTAGAAGTAGCAGAAATATATCTATTCAAATGACAAGGATTTTGTTCATGTTTTTGTTTTACAAAACTCATATATTGCTTAATTTTCTCTCTGATAGCTTCAGGAACATTTTTACAAAGGGCAACATCCCCCTTAATACCAGCAAGATGTTTCTTAAACCGGTTTATGCCCCCTTTCGTATCTTTTTCATAAAAAGTCATTTAGATTTGGGTTATATCCTTATTTCTACCCGGATCTCCACTTCGATTAGATCTTGAAGAAGTCATGTCAAAATAAAACAAGCAATTAAAAAATAAATCTTTGCACTTAATCTAAAAAATAAATTTTTGCACTTACTTTGATTGCTCGAACTCCAATCTCCCACCTCTGAGATGTTTTCTGGTGCTAAAATAATAAAAAAAACTCTAATAGGATTATAAAACTCCAAAACTAAATCAAATCTACCTGGGTGATGGTTGGATCTGTTTTTCGTAACTTTGAGAAACACTTCGATCCAACGACAGTCACAATTTTGTTTTCTTAAGGTTTCTTTCTCTCTAAAATGGGTTTTTGTGGGTTTAGGTTTCAAATGAACTTAGAACCCATCCTTAAAACCCTTTATGTTTAAAAAAAAAAGATCAAACGAAAAAAAATAAAAAAATTTCGTCCCTAGGCAGGGCGCAAGCCTTGGGCGGCTGCCCAGGGTTGGGCACTGTGTACTCTCCTAGGCGACCGCCCAGGGACTGCCGCCCAGTTTGGCCGCCTAGGCCCGGGCAATTTGCCCAGGTCTTCTGGACCGCTTAGCGTTGGGCGGTCCGCTTTTTTGAACATTGATGGTACCATGGCCTCTGACTATCTACCGAGGTGCATATGGCCTCATTTGAAGGATAAGTTTGTTGAGGCTAGAACTTTAAGAGTCTTTGCTATTGTTGCAGAGGAAATAAGATACTCATCTTTTCAAAGAGGCCTACAATGGAATGGTGAGGATTTGAGGGTGTTTTCCAACCATGTTTGCATGCTCCTTACTTCGTTTCTATGGGGTTTGAATGTCGCCACCGAGTTTTGAAGTGAGAATCACCAATCTTCGAGCTCTGGGTTTTGGCCAAGCCAGATCTGTGCTTGTTGGCCTCTGTA
Source organism: Amborella trichopoda (assembly GCF_054954075.1). Taxonomy (NCBI): domain Eukaryota; kingdom Viridiplantae; phylum Streptophyta; class Magnoliopsida; order Amborellales; family Amborellaceae; genus Amborella; species Amborella trichopoda. Next base: position 30,433,300 of record NC_142347.1, read on the forward strand.
TGTGATCCTGTCTTCCTGGTTGAGTCTGGCTTTGAGTGAATCCATGGGGTCGATTGTGAGATATTGGAGTCTTTGTTTGGTTTGGTAGAGATTTAGCCTGGGTACGTGTTTTTTAGTGGGAGTGGTGAAAGGAATTTTGGTACAGAGTGGAGAGGGGTAGTAGGTGAGGGTAGCGGTCCTGTCTCTGGAATGGGTTTCAATGACTGGCACCGTGGTATGGTTAACAAGAGTTAGTTTTGCTGGTGTAGGCGAAAATGAACAGTGATTTCACCTACCCTCATCTATATATATATATATATATATATATATATATATATATATATATATATATATATATATATATATATAAAACTCTTCCCAACGCCTATAGGCGAAAATGAACAGTGATTTCACCTACCCTCATTATCATCCAAATTTCATCGCATGGTCACAGTTATTCAGTAGTGTTTCAATTTTCATTTTTTTTTACAAATCCAAATTACATGAAATTTGGAGCGTGTGTACATCGTAGTGAGGCGCACCTAATTAAAATATAAAAAATAATAATTCGCAAAACATAAATTGACCAAAATACAGCCAAAAAATTTACGGGGGTATTTTGCTCAATTTATATTATATGAATTATTTTTTTCATATTTTTATTTGGTGAGCCTCACTAAGATGTACACCGCTCCAAATTTCAGATAATTCCGATTAGTAAAAAAAAATGAAAATTGAAACACTACTAGCCAACTGTTACTATGCAATGAAGTTTGGATGGTGATGAGGGTAGGTGAAATCACTGTTTATTTTAGCTTATAGGCGTTTTGTAGTATCTTCCTATATATATATATATATACCATAACTATTCATAACTACTGTGCGCAGTAATAAATAAAAACTTTAATAGTATTATAATTATCCAGTCTATATTAATGACATGCCAAGTTATACAGACTTTAAACTTAAACTGCATAAGGAAAGAAATAGAAAAGAAACACTTACATACAACACTTACAAAAACTAGAAAAAAGCTTCCACTCTTCTGGACAATAGCTGGGTAGTTGATCCCAGTGGCAGTCACACATATAGTCACACAACGCTCAAATACTCGAATCCTTCTCACTCAAACTTATAAGACACTATTCTTTAATCCTCTCTGACTCTAGATTCCTCTCCCTCTTTCTTTCGATGCCTCTGCTGAGGAACCTGCTCCTCCTTTTAAGCGTATGGCAGACTTCAAATTGTTATTTCAGGTCCGTTAAGCAAAAGCAAGTCTTCACGTGCTGAGGTGACTAAAGATGTCGGTGGTAGATGCTCTATGTGAAGATGTTGGTGAAAAAGGTATAAACAGTGCTTTGAGTTGACCGAAAGGTATGAATAGTAAAAGGAGGTTACTGTTTTGTCGGTAAACTATTCTGAAGACTCGTGTGTTATGTAGACTGTAGTCGATTTGTCCTCTATTATGTGTTGTCCTATTGTGAGATTCCATAGTCCATGTCCTCATTTTCCTGTTAATAAGTTTCTTCATTTTGGGTTGATGTTGACATGGCTTCTTCATCCTCATCTAATATTGGTGGTAGCAATTTTTTCTTGAGTTCTTCTTTGGTTGCTATGGGATATTGCTGACGAATTTTATTTAAGTAATCAGCCATATTCATACATGTATTGGGAGGTGGAGATGGTAGTTTCTTCATCTTTATCTTATCAGGATTTAAAGAATCATTCTCATAAACATCCCAACATTTTATATATATTTGTTTTCCTAATTCCGGGAGGTATTCCCAGTTATTTGTATAATCTTCAGATAAATGATATAACCATTTCATGATCCAAGGGATCTGGTATAAGGCCATTAGTACTTATAGAGATCTATTTTTGGACTGTTGTCATTATAGTCCATGAATTTTCTTTGAGAATCTTGCATATTGGGTGATAGTATATCCGTTCCGGAGCCCCATAATTGAAACCAATTTTTGAACTAGTTTGGGAATTCCCCTATTACTGGTATTTTAATTTGTAGAAACCATGTATGAGAATTCATATCATTTTGAAAGGCAAACACCTCATGCCATCCTTTGATATATTCAAAATATTGGTCGTATTTATTATTGAAACCTTCAGTTTGTAATTTCTTGGGTTTCAGGGGGTCAGAACCCCACTCTTTATATGAAATTATTTTTCGTATTTGGAATTTAGAATACACAATCGTATTAGTATTATTTTTATAGAAATGGACCAGAGTTATTGATCATGTTTCAATAAAAATGGTTTCATACCATTCTCTATTCTTTTCTCCATTATTAGGATGTAGATGATTTCTCAAGTATATTGTAGCTATTTCATCGGGATCTTTATCTTTGTGGTCATCTTCTATTATGATAATAGTTATGAAGGAGGTTTCTATAAATTTGCTCTTTTCGCCAGGTATATTTACGGCTAACGGTATTGGTTCTGGAGAAAAAGTTATTTCCTGAGCTTGTTTTTTGGTTAATTGTTTTGGGGTTATTGGTGATGATGATGATGTCAAGGCTTTACTTGGAACAGGGACTATCTCCATAATTCCCTTTTTTGATAGACTCCTCCTGCCCTACTTGCAAAAATTCTCGGGTCAAAAAGTCAGGAAGATAATTGGTAGTACCTTTGATTTGTTCAATGTCAAATTCAAAGGAGGAGAGAATACATTGCCATTGAGCAAAGATCTATTTTGAAACGAGATTTTTTACATCTTTGTGGAGTATTTATTTTGCAGCTTTACAGTCAGTACAAATTAAGAATTTTTGATTGAGTAGATCACTTTGAAATTTTTTCACACAGTGGACAATGGCTAGGATTTCCTTCTTAACAGTAGAATAATTTTGTTGGGTCGGATTTCAAGCTTTAGAAGTAAAACGAACCAACTGTTCTTTATTTGAATTATGTTGTTTTAAAATTCCTCCCAGTCCTTTTTCTGAAGCATCACAATCAATGATTTTAAAAGCAGTAGGATCGGAGAGTTTAAGGCAGGGTAATTCTTTTGCCTTTATTTTTATTTTTCGAACGCTGAAGTGTGCATATCCTTCCTTCTTTAACCTTTGGAATAATGACTTAGCATCAATGACCAAGTCTTTATAGAAATCAGCAATATAATTGAGGCAACCAAGAAATCTTTGGAGTTCAGTTTTATCCTTGATTATATTAGGGAATTTATTAGCAAAATCAATGGCTCTATCAATGGGGATTATTCCTCCTTGGAAAATGTTATGTCCCAGATATCTGATTTTTGTTTGGCAAAGGCTAATCTTTTTTGCAGAAACTACTAAGCTAGCCATCTTAATTGCTTTAATAAAAACATTTAGGTGTTTAAATTGTTGTTCTAGATTTTAAGAGAAAACTAGGACATCATCAATTTATACAATTATGAATTTAGTAATGGGAGTAAAAATATCATTCATATTATTATGAAACTCTGAAGGGGCATTTTTAGACCAAAGGGCATAACATTCCACTCATATTGCCCAAAGGGAACATTAAAAGCAGTTTTATATCGATCTTTTTCAGCAGTCTGGACCTGCCAATATCCAGACTTTAGATCGAATTTTGAGAAAATACAAGCAGTAACAAGTCTATCCAAAAGATCTCTCTTATTAAGAATGGGATGTCTTATCCATCTTAGAGCTTTATTGAGGAGCTTATAATTTATAACCAATCTAGGTGCACCCCGTTCTATTTCAGAGGTTTTTTCAACATAAAATGCTGAACAACTCCAAGGAGAAAAACTTTTTCTTAATAAGTCCTTTCTGAAGCAACTCAGCAATCTCTTTTTTACGAATTTCTACAAGTTTAGGATTCATTTGAATAGGCCTAGCATTTGTAGGAATTTTATCCTCATGAAAATCATCCTCATAGGGTTGATCAACAATATGTTTTCGTCTGTTCCAGAAAGCATTTGGGAGTTCAGCACATATTCCCTTTTCAATATTATTTCTAAGGCTTTCTATTGCTTTTTTATTTTCAGGAAGCAAGAGCTTGGTTTCTATTGTTTTATATTTTATTTATTCCTTGAGCTAATATAAGAATTTTTCTTTATTGGAGATTTTCTCTTTTATATTATTGATTTCTTGAATTTTGGGTTTTCAATAAAATTGAATTTTACATCATGTCCTTCAATATTAGCTTCAATTCCAATACTATCAATCTTTATTGGATAAGGCATATTTAAAAATGGAGTTCTTAGGATTACAGATTGGCTTAATCCTTTAACCATAATAAAAGGGAATTCAAAGCAGTTACGATTATTACAGACTGCGGCATCAAAAAGTTTATAATTTATTATCATTTTACTGCCATCTGCCGTATTTAAGACTTGTGTTGTCTTACTGAAATATTTAGTCGGGACAAGTCCTTCATTTATACAATTTAAATCTGCTCTTGAATCTCTTAGAGCAGTAGTTTGAAAGCTATATTCTTTTTGAACAACTATTTTTACTATGGTAAACCATTTTTGAGTGATTACTCTATCAAGAAGGCTAAACATAATTACAATCTTGTATTGCATTCATATCAGAAGATTCTGGTTCATTACCTTAGGAAGAGTATTTTTTGCCTCGGGGGGCAGAAGATTTTCATAAATTTTTATAATATCATTTAATTCTATTTCATCATCAGTATGTTCATTGATAGGGTTACCTTCTAAAGGGTTAGAAACTAATTCTATAATCTGGACTCTATTTTTTAAACTTATTAGTTCATTACGAACCTCATTTAACTCATGTCTTAGCTCAGAAAGAGAAGGCTCTTTATTTGAATCCTTTTTGTTTGTTTTCTACTCTTTTAAGGATATCAACGAAACGATAGTTTTCTCTAGTACGTACAAGAGGAGTAGAAGGTTTATTATTTGGACTAAAGCTTCTCGCTTAGTTTCAGGATCAGTTATTTTATCAATTAAGTCTATAATTAAATTCTCTTCCTTAGTGAAAGTATTACAAAAGCATGTAGTATCGGGATTATCATTATTATAATCAGGGTCGGAACTGCTAAAGATTAAATCTTCATCTCTAATTTCTCCTGTTAGCATTTCCATATAAAAAACAGAAGAACTTTTTGATGACTCCTCTTCAATTTGTAATATATTAAACAGTTGTTCTTTAATATTATTATCTAGCTGTAGGGAATTTATCTTTCTCTTGACTCTACATTTATTTTTATAATGTCCTACTTTGCCACAGTTATAGCAAACTGGAATCCTCCTTTTTCCCTTATTTCTAAAAGAGGCATTTTTAAGGGAAATTTTTTTAGAAAATTTCTCTTTGATAGAGGTTTTATTAGGTCCTGTCCTATGGGTATATTTTATATTTTTCCTAATAAGTCCCTTTTGAAGTAACTCATCAATCTCTTATTTACAAATTTCTAAAAGTCTAGGATTCATTTGAATAGGCCTAGCTTTCGTAGGAATTTTAGCCTCATGAAAATCATCCTCATAGGGTAGATCAACAATATGTTTTCGTCTGTTCTAGAAAGCATTTAGGATGTAAGAGCTTGGTTTCTATTGTTTTATATTTTATTTCTTCCTTGAGGTAATATAAGAATTTTTCTTGAGGTAATATAAGAATTTTTCTTTATTGGAGATTTTCTCATTTATATTATTGATTTCTCGAATTTTGGGTTTTTCAATAAAATTGAATTTTACATCATGTCCTTCAATATTAGCTTCAATTCCAGTACTATCAATCTTTATTGGATAAAGCATCTTTAAAAATTGAGTTTCTAGGATTACAGATTGGCTTAATCCTTTAACCATAATAAAAGGGAATTCAAAGCAGTTGCCATTATTACAGACTGCGGCATCAAAAAGTTTAAAATTTATAATCATTTTACTGCCATCTGCCGTATTGAAGACTTGTGTTGTCTTACTAAAATATTTAGTCGGGACAAGTCCTTCATTTATACAATTTAAATCTGCTCTTGAATCTCATAGAGCAGTAGTTTGAAAGCTATATTCTTTTTGAACAACTAGTTTTACTATGGTAAACCATTTTTGAGTGATTACTCTATCAAGAAGGCTAAACATAATTACAATCTTGTATTGCATTCATATCAGAAGATTCTGGTTCATTACCTTAGGAAGAGTATTTTTTGCCTCGGGGGGCAGAAGATTTTTATAAATTTTTATAATATCATTTAATTCTATTTCATCATCAGTATGTTCATTGATAGGGTTATCTTCTAAAGGGTTAGAAACTAATTCTATAATCTGGACTCTATTTTTTAAACTTATTAGTTCATTACGAACCTCATTTATCTCATGTCTTAGCTCAGAAAGAGAAGGCTCTTTATTATAATCCTTTTCGTTTTCTACTCTTTTAAGGATATCAGCAAAACTATAGTCTTCTCTAGTACGTATAAGAGGAGTAGAAGGTTTATTATTTGGACTAAAGCTTCTCACTTAGTTTCAGGATCAGTTATTTTATCAATTAAGTCTATAATTAAATTCTCTTCCTTAGTGAGGGTATTAGAAAAGCATGTAGTATCGGGATTATCATTATTATAAACAGAGTCGGAACTGTTAAAGATTAAATCTTCATCTCAAATTTCTCCTGTTAGCATTTCCATATCAGAATCAGAAGAACTTTCAGAAGACTCCTCATCAATTTGTAATATATTAAACAGTTGTTCTTTAATATTGTTATCTAGTTGTAGGGAATTTATCTTTCTCTTGAGTCTATATTTATTGTTATAATGTCCTACTTTGCCACAGTTATAGCAAACTGGAATCCTCTTTTTTTCCTTATTTATAAAAGAGGCATTTTTAGGGGAAATTTTTATAGAAAATTTCTCTTTGATAGAGGTTTTATTAGGTCCTGTCCGATTGGTATATTTTTTAATTTCATACCTTTTCTTGCCCTGGTCTTTGGAAGAAGGTAGGGTATTTTACCCAAATTGTTTACAAAAATCTCCTAATTCTCTTCTTCCAGTCATTCTTTGTTCTCCTAACGGTCTTTTTAATTTCAGATCTGTACAGTCTTCAGTACATATTTCTGCAGATAATTCCCCTAGAGTGTATAAGGAGTATGAAATAATTCCTCTATGTTTATTTTTTAGTCGCATCTTGACTTTTTCGGCAAAAAGATGAAGTAGACCGGCAATAAATTGTTCTTTCCAATGGTCTGATTTACTATCTTCTCTAGAAAGGAATCTAGAGAAAAACACGTCTTTATACCACTTGTAATGAGATAAAGTTGGGCATCTCAAATTAGAGAGCAAAGCAGTACTTTCTACAAAGTGGAGAGTAATCGTATATATAAGAGTATTAACAACATCACTGTCATTATTTATTATATCTTGACCAAATTCCCTGATATAATGTAATATATTAAACTTTCCATATCATTATAAGGATAAAGATCCCGGTGAAATAACCTTCTCCATAATTCCCTTTTTTGGTAGACTCCTCCTGCCCCTCCCTGCAAAAATTCTCGGGTCAAAAAGTCAGGAAGATAATTAGTAGTGCCTTTGATATGTTCAATGTCAAATTCAAAGGAGGAGAGAATACCTTGCCATCGAGCAAAGATCTGTTTTGAAACAAGATTTTTTACATCTTTGTAGAGTACATCGTTTGCAGCTTTATAGTCGGTACGAATTAGGAATTTTTGATTGAGTAGATCACTTTGAAATTTTGTCACACAGTGGACAATGGCTAGGATTTCCTTCTTAACAGTAGAATAATTTTGTTGGGTCGGATTCCAAGCTTTAGAAGTAAAACAAACCAATTGTTCTTTATTTGAATTCTGCTGTTTTAAAATTCCTCCCAATCCTTTTTTTGAAGCATCACATTCAAAGAATGGGGTGCACCTAGATTGGTTATAAATTATAAGCCCCTCAATAAAGCTCTAAGATGGATAAGATATCCTATTCCTAATAAGAGAGATCTTTTGGATAAACTTGTTAATGTTTGTATTTTCTCAAAATTCGATCTAAAGTCGGGATATTGGCAGGTCCAGATTGCTGAAAAAGATCGATATAAAACTGCTTTTAATGTCCCCTTTGGGCAATATGAGTGGAATGTTATGCCCTTTTGTCTAAAAAGTGCCCCTTCAGAGTTTCAAAATATTATGAATGATATTTTTAATCCCTATACTAAATTCATGATTTTTTGTTTTCCACTCTTTTAAGGAAAACTTTAGTCTTCTCTACTACGTACAAGAGGAGTAGAAGGTTTATTATTTGTCTTAGCCATATTTATATATTGGACTAAAGCTTCTCGCTTAGTTTCAGGATCAGTTATTTTATCAATCAAGTCTATAATTAAATTCTCTTCCTTAGTGAGGGTATTACAAAAGCATGTAGTATTGGGATTATGATTATTATAATCAGAGTTGGAACTGCTAAAGATTAAATCTTCATCTTTAATTTCTCCTGTTAGCATTTCCATATCAGAATCAGAAGAACTTTCAGAAGACTCCTCATCAATTTGTAATATATTAAACAGTTGTTCTTTGATATTATTATCTAGTTGTAGGGAATTTATCTTTCTCTTGACTCTACATTTATTTTTATAATGTCCTACTTTGCCACAGTTTAGCAAACTGGAATCCTCCTTTTTCCCTTATTTCTAAAAGAGGCATTTTTAGGGGAATTTTTTTTATAAAATTTCTCTTTGATAGAGGTTTTATTAGGTCCTGTCCTATTAGTATATTTTTTATTTTTATATAGAAACCTCCTTCATAACTACATAATATAAGATGACCACAAGGATAAAGATCCCGGTGAAATAGCTGCAATATACTTGAGAAATCATCTACATCCTAATAATGGAGAAAGGAATAGAGAATGGTATGAAACCATTCTTATTGAAACAGGATCAATAACTCTGGTCCATTTCTATAAAAATAATACTAATACGATTGCGTATTCTAAATTCCAAATACGAAAAATAATTTCATATAAAGAGTGGGGTTTTGACCCCCTGAAACCTAGGAAATTACAAACTGAAGGTTTCAATAATAAATACTACGTTTATTTTGAATATATCAAAGCATGGCATGAGGTGTTTGCCTTTCAAAATGATATGAATTCTCATAAATTGTTTCTACAAATTAAAATACCAATAATAGGGGAATTCCCAAACTGGTTCAAAAATTGGTTTCAATTATGGGGTTCCGGAACGGATATACTACCACCCAATATGCAAGCTTCTCAAAGAAAATGCATGGACTATAATGATAGCAGTTCAAAAATAGATCTCCATATGTACTTCATGGCCTTATACCAGATCCCTTCGATCATGAAATGGTCATATCATTTATCTGATGATTATACAAATATATATAAAATGGTGGGATGTTTATGAGAATGACTCTTTAAATCCTGATAAGATAAAGATGAAGAAAGTACCATCTCCACCTCCCAATACAGATATGGATATGGTTGATTACTTAAATAAAATTCGTCAGCAATATCCCAGAGCAACCAAAGAAGAACTCAAGAAAAAGTTGCTGCAAATATTCGATGAGGATGAATAAGCCATATCAACATCAACCCAAAATGAAGAAACTTATGTATGGGAAAATGAGGACATGGACTATGGAATCTCACAATAGGACAACACATAATAGAGGACGGATCGACTGCACTCTACATAGCACACGAGTCCTCAGAATAGTTTACCGACAAAACAGTAACCTCCTTTTACTATTCATTCCTTTTACTATTCATACATTTCGGTCAGCTCAAAGCACTATTTATACCTTTTTCACTGACATCTTCACATGGAGCATCTGCCACCGACATCTTTAGTCAAAAAGGGGTCAAAAACTTTAAGCCGTTGCGGGTCCGTTCAATAAAGTGGTGAAACACTGTAGCATTTCGCCTATAGGCATTTTTTAGGTTTTTCCTATATGGAAGCATCTACGCAACCCCTATGGACGAAAATGTACAGTATTTTCTCCCATAGGCTCATCACCATCTGAAAATTGGGCGATGTGTGTTTTTCGACTATGTCTGCAGCGGTACTGTCACGGACATACCATGCCTATGGCGGTCAAAAAAATTTCGCAGAACCGTAACGGACGGCTTGGCGCCATCCGTTGTGGGTCCGTTCAATAAACTGCCACAGGCATAGCAAATCCGTGGCGGTGGCGAAACATTGTAGCGTTTTGCTTATAGCCGTTTTTTAGGTTTTTCCTATATATATATATATTTATAGAGAGAGAGAGAGAGAGAGAGAGAGAGAGAGAATATCGTTAATTAGATAAAGTAGAACAATGGGGAAAAAAACAAAGAATAATAGGTCAAAATGGGTCATCATCATCATCAGTAGAACCTTATCTCAACTAATAGGTCAAAATAGGTTGAAAGTAAATATCAATAGGGAAAAATTGACATTCAAAAGGACACTTGTAACAAGAATAAGATGGGTCCTCTTTTCACTTAATATGTAAAATAGATATTTATCCATATGCTTGGAAGGACTTTATATATATTTGAAAACGGAAAACACATATTTGACGAAGGTTGACGGTTAATAGGTGCTTAATTATGTTAAGCATAAAAATTGATCTCTTTAATGTATGTTGTTTCTATGTCGCAAAGAATCAGAGATCACTTTCTTTATGAAGTTGTTGAAATGATATTTGCCTTCGGTTTTGTTAGATAAATCTGCTGATAGCAACCAATGTGGCTGAGGAGGGGCTTGATATTCAGACATGTTGTCTTGTTGTTCGCTATGATATGCCAGAAACTGTTGCCAGTTTTATACAGTCTAGAGGCCGTGCACGCATGCAACAATCGGAATATGCATTTTTGGTTGAGAGGTGTTGTTTGTACCAACTCATCTGTTCTATAATTTGCTTTCCTTTTGTAGCTTTTACTTGTAAATTGTACTTTATCATCTCTACTGTTTCAATCCACAGTGGAAATGATGCTCAGATGAACTTGATTAATCATTTCATTGCGGGCGAGGAGCATATGAACCAAGAAATAATAAAAAGATCATCAGAAGACGCTTTTGCCGATACTGAGGATACAACATTTAAAGTTGAAAGCACTGGTGCATCCATTAGTACCGCATGTAGTGTTTCTTTGATTTATCATTACTGTTCAAGACTATTGCACGACGAGTATGTTCTTTTAGTCTCTTTCATGTAATTCGCATGCAGTTTTACAAAAGCAGTTCAGTTTATGTGAAATGTATGGTAAAAGTTGAAGTTGGGGTTTGTCTTGTAGGTATTTCACTTCAGTACCGCACTTCTATTATAATGATGACAATAGGGGTGTCATTTGTCGAGTTGTCCTTCCTCCCAGTGCTCCCTGTCACTCTATAGATAGTGCACCCTGTCCATCGAGAGAAGATGCTAAGAGAGCAGCATGCCTGAAAGCATGCATTGAATTGCATAAAATGGGTGCTCTGACGGACTATCTTTTGCCACATCAACTGGATGAAGTAAAAGAAAGCTCATATCTTCAGACTTCTGGATTGAAGAACTCTGAAGGTTTCCTGTGGAGTCCTCTGTTTCTTCATTTTGTCAATTAGTTCATAGTTGTATATAAGTATCTGATATACACGCTAACTACATGAATCTTTCATCTATATCTGCTTAGCATCCATATCATGCAGTCACATTCTTTCCCTGTACAGATGAAATTTCTCGTGGTGAGCTTCATGAGATGTTAGTTCCGGCTGCACTTAGAACACCGTTGGTTAATGAACATCATGCTACTTTCAATTTCTATCTTGTACAGTTCGTTCCAGTCCCCGAAGATAGGGACTACAAAACATTTGGTCTTTTTGCACCTTTGCGCCTGCCTGAAGAAGCTGAGACTATGCAACTTGATCTACATCTTGCTCATGGAAGAATTGTAAAGGCTAGTCTTGTGCATTCAGGAGTAGTTGAATTTCATGAAAGACAGGTACCTCACTGGTTGAGATAGCAACTCATTTTGTCTCTTTCCATCAGGATACCCATTATATACATTATCTCTAACAGATCTACTCTTACAGATTATTGATGCAAGGAATTTCCAGGAAATGTATCTCAAGATTCTCCTGGACAGGACAGAGTTTATGCTTGATTATATTCCACTGGGAAAGAAAGATGAGCCCCCACTGACCTCATCAACCTTTTACCTACTGCTTCCTTTGGAGAAACTATTATCTGAGGACAGATTCACCATTGATTGGACGACAATAAGGGACTGTCTATCTTCACCAGCTTTCAGAGCTTCAAGGGATATCATTGAGAACACACAGCTTCATGTTGGAGAGACGCTAGAATTAATTGATGGACCTATTAATGTAAATTATATAACAAAGAGCTTAGTTTTTACTCCACGTACTAAATTGTTCTTCTTTGTTACTGAAATTCTTCATGGAGTGAGTGCAACCAGCCGAATGGAGAGTTACAAGGATATAACTTATGCTGAATACTACAAGGGAAAGTAAGTGAAAGTTTCCTTTGTTTCCTATTTATTGCAAAGTTTCGTGAAAGAGAACTGTTGTGAACATGTAGATAGTATATCATAAAATTATTTTTGTGCTAGGATCGATATGGAAAGGCTACTAAAAGAAAAATCAGCAACCAAAATGCGCTTTAAAATCTATCTAGATAGATTCACTTAGAAATTTCTATAAATAAGTGGCATGCATCTACTATTGGTACAATGAGTTTCCATATAATCCCACAAAGATATGCATCTCACTAAGAGATCCTCAGTTATTGAAATATCCAAACTTGCAAATCACAAGGGTGAACCACGAAGGTGCAATCACCCATAAATGCTTTCAGAACATCAGCCACACTACTGAATCACAAAGAAACCATTGTATCACTAAGATACCGTTGCATCACTAAGATGCTCATGCCACACAGCCATCATCGAGATAAAATCCGAAATGCCACACATGCATCATCAAGTCAAAGAATCAGAATGCCACGAAGGCAGGTAATAACACGATCGTTTAAGGGTTAATGCAGCCACAAAGGTTATCCATGATACTATATAAACAAATGAATTATATAACATCCACTAAAGCTCCAATATGCTACTCAAGCGTCAATATGCCACTAAGGTTAATACCATTGTGACTCATCTATCCGTCTGTGTCCCATGGCAAGTACACTTCTTGCAAATGGGTCCACATGAGTACCCTTCATTAGTGGATCAGCAATCGTCAATTTAGTAGGAAGATAACTATCTTCTACTTCTTTGTTTTCTATATGTTCTCTTATAGAGTGATACTTTTTTCTTAATATGTTTTGACTTGCAATGATACGTTGGGTGTTTAGAAATGGCTATTATTGCTTGATTATTACAATAAATTATTGTGGGTGCGTGATCAAACTTGACTAGTGGCATTTCACTAAGAAAGTGCCTTAAGAATATCACTTCTTTTGAAGCATTATATCCAGCAATATATTATGCTTCCATAGTGGAGTTTGAGTTACATTTTTGCTTTTTGCTTCCTCAAGATATACATGCCCCACCAAAGGCAAACACTTATCCTGATGTGGATCTATAATCATGAATCTCTCCTAAATTTGCAGCACTATAACCTTTTAGGATTAGATCCTTCGTCCCATAACGTATACCATAATTACGTATCCTCTTTAGATATCTAAATACCTTTTTTACCAATTTCCAATGTTCAATTGCAGGGTTAGCCATATATCGACTAATAACCCTCACTGCATAAGCTATACCGGGTCTAACACAATTCATAAAATAATTAAGAGAACTAACAGCTTGTGCATAAGGCTTTTTTTTCACCTTTAGGGCACATTTCTTTAGATACTTTACAATTTTTGTCAATCAGGGTGGCCAGAGGTTTAGAGTCCACCATACTAAATTTCTTTAATATTTTAAGAGTGTACTAATCTTGATTAAGAAGTAACATTATTTTATTTTTGTATCTAGTTACTCTAATTCCTAAGATATTATCAACATGTCCCATGTCTTTCATATCAAATTTGGAGGATAACCAATCTTTACTATCATGAATTGCTTTTGCATCACTCCCAGTTATAATTATATCATTCACATACAGGATCAAAATCAAATGTACACCCCCATTGTATCAAGTGTATACACAGTAATCAACAGTAATATTATTGGATCCATATTCTTTAAGTGTTTGAGTAAACGTTAAATACCATTGCCTTGAGACTGCTTCAAACCATATAAGGATTGTTAACTTATCTAGGGATTTAATTTATCGAAGGATTTAATTAATCTACATACTTTATGTTCTTGACCTTGAAATTCAAAGCCTTTAGGATGAGTCATGTAAATTTCTTCATCCAATTCCGCATTTAAAAATGCGGCTTCTACATCCATTTGATGAACATTAAAATCATAATGATTAGCTATTGCTATATTATTCTTATTAAGATTTTCTTGCAACAGGTGAAAAAGTTTCTTGGAAATCAATTCCTTCCTTTTGGCTAAACCCCCGAGCCATTAACCTAGCTTTATAATTCTCAATATTACCATTCGAGTTCAATTTCTTAGAATATACCCACTTGCAACCAATTGCCTTTCCATCTGAAGGTAAATCTACTATGTCGCATGTTTTATTGCTCATTAGGGACTCATATTCATCCGTCATAGCTTCCAGCCAACTACTTGCTTCATGTGAGCTAAGAGCTTCTTTAGAATTTCGAGATACTTCATTCAATACATTATAATAAACCTAATCATCTAAATAACTAGATTTTTAATTTCCCTAGTACTCCTACGAGGCTCATAAAACTTGAGAATCGGATCAGCCTTAGAAGAGCTTCTGATATAAGTTGTCCTAGGGTCTGATGATTCTTCTTGCTGACTTGCTTCTAGTAGTCATGCTTGCTTATCTATCAGTATTTGAAAGTCTTCAAAGAAGTGGGCTTCTCTACTATCCATAATTTCTGTAGTTTCTTCATTATAAAATATATATCCCTTGGAATTAGCTAAGTACCCAACAAATATACACTTGATAGTTTCAGGTCCTAGTTTCTATCTCTTTTCATGTAAGGATATGAACATGTGTTATAGTGCCCCATATTCTAATATAATTTAGACTAGATTTTCTTCCAAACCACGATTCAAAAGGTATTACATTAGTCGTTTTAGAAGGGACTCTATTTAATATATGTGTTGCTGCCATAATAGCTTCACCCCAAATTAATATTCTACATCGGCCTCTTGTATCATACAATTGACCACATCAATCAAGGTTCGGTTCTTTCTCTTGGCCCTGCCATTTTTTTAAGAGTATATGTTAAGGAAGTTTTCCTAATTATCCCATGCTCACTACAAAATTGATTAAACCCATCTGATATATACTGTCCTCCTCTTTGACTTCTAAGAATTTTTAATTTTTTTATTTAATTTACCATAAATATTAGTATGAATTATTTTAAGTAAGTTTTGAGCCATTTTACCCTTAGGAAATGATTGCCTATGCATTTTTCCTTTTAAGCAACTTTCACATTTGAATTTTCCCTTTTATAAATGAAGGATAATATTTCATTATTCTGTTTAATTTTGCATAACCAATGTGACTAAGCCTTCTATGCCAAATATTGAAATGCTCATTATAAGCAAATGGCCTCTTCATTTTATTATCAAGATCGAGCTTGTACATATTGCTAACCATTGTGGCTTTTACAACAAAAGCATCATTTTCTTAATAATTGTTCTTCCATCTTTTACGTAGACATTACCTCCACTCCTATCAATCCTAGACAGAGAAACTAAGTTCCTCCTCATATCTTGGGCATGCAATACATCAGTAAGAGTGAAAGTGCAAACTATTGGAAGTGGAAGACTAACAGTGCCCTCTCCAAGAATGTTGATGTTGGACGAGTTTCCCATGTAAAGCTTTCCAGCACTGTCACCCTTTTATTTTAAGTCTACCATATTGTTCTTGGTGTTGGAAATGTGTCGAGTACCTCTTGATTCCACCCACTCATCCGGGGAATTCACCATCAAGGATTCTTCAACCACAAAGGTAGAATCCTTAGTGCCACTCGCTTGTCCAACATTCGTCTTCTTGGGTTCCTTGTAATATTTGGCAATATGACCATATTTATTAAAATTATAGTATATCTTAAATTTCAAAGAAGTTTGTTTTTGAGGAGGCTTCTTAAATTTCTTTTTAGATTTGGCCTTCTCATTCTTGTTGGCCATTGCTAGATATGCTTGGTTTCTATCCCTATCATTCTTCAAATTAGCTCTATAATTTTCTTCCATCAAGTGTCCTCCTAGATTATCCAAGGTATGGACATCTTATTATGTCGCAAGTTCTTCTTTAAATACTTCCATGAGTTAGAGAGATTTTCTATAATCTTCATAATTTGTTGATGTTCACTTATAGGTTCACGAAAACCAGCTAGATGGTTAGCCATGATGCATATATCCTCAAAATATTCAAGCACCGATTGATTTTCCTTCACCTTAAACATGTTATATCAAAACCAGCTAGGAGGTTAGCCATGATGTACATATCCTCAAAATAGTCAAGCATCGATTGATTTTCCTCCATCTTATACATATTATATCTTTTATAGAATTTGTTGTCATAGTTATCATCGGTGTGTCTTGTTTCAATAGCAACCCACAAATCTTTAGCATGAGCATAACATTCAAGTACTTTATGTAGTCTATCACTAAGGCAATTAGAATGGTGCCTCTACATGTGAAATCATCTTTTTTCCACTTAGTAGACCTTTGCCTATCTCTAAGAGTTGTATCATCATCAGGTTTAGCTGGTTTTTCTTCATTAATCACATATAGCAATTCCATAGTATGGAGCAAGAAAAGCAGTTTATTTTTCCAAAGTGAAATGCTGGAGCCATCTAACTTCTCTATCTTCACCAAATCGGAAAGAATAGTCTTTGTAGTAGCCATTCAAAGTAACCAAAGCTCTGATACCAATACCACCTACTAGGATCGATATGGAAAGGCTACTAACTGAAAATTCAGCAACCAAAATGTGCTTTAAAAACTATGTAGATAGATGCACTTAGAAATTTCTACAAATAGATGGAATGCATCTATTGTTATGCAATTGATAGTAACAAACCAAGCATGCATCTATTTCTGCTGCCACCGCCATGAGAGATCTTATCTCTAAGTTTGAAAGGGGTACTGGTCAAGTTCTAAACTCTTCTAAAAGCAAGGTCTTTTTCTTTGGCACACCAAGGGGAGGTCGTGGGAGACTATTGCGGGAGTTAGAGTTCCTTGAAGGATCTCTACCAATGCGTTATTTGTGCCTTCCTTTGTTTCGTGGGCATCGTAGACACAATTATTGCCATGGTTTGGTGGGCAAGGTGTTCAGCAAGATTGGGTCATGGCAGCCTCTATGTCTATCCTATGCAGGTACACTTCAGTTGCTCAAATTAGTTCTCAGTGCCTCACCGATCTTTTGGCTATTGTCTTTTATTCTTCCGAAGAAGACCCGTAATATGATAGGGAGATTACAAAGAATCTTTTTGTGAGCACGCGAGGCAGAGAAAAAAGGTGTTCACCTGGTTAAATGGAGGACGGTATGTCTTACTCTAGCAGAAAGCGGGTTGGTAGTTCGGGATATGGCGGATTTCAATATCTCTGGTATGATGAAATTTTCTTGGAGGATCCGGTTCTTCAAACACTTAAGGAATGTTCAATATGGGAGGTCGAGGCAAAAAGAGGATGTTCTCATGCTTGAAAGGGGATACTACTTGGTTTATCTCATTTGAAAGACAATGTACAGTAGAATATTGGAAATGGTCAGATGGTGGATTTCTGAGTGGATCTATGGTTATCGGGTCGGTCGCTATCGGATTTGCATGGTGCTGCTCAGGAGGATTTGGGCGTTCTTGCTGGGAGTACGGTTTTTGACTTTATTGAAGGTTCTCCTCAGTCTTTGGTTTTGCCTACTCCCATATCTGATGCTTTGAGGACTATATGGAGGGAGGTTAAGTCTTGTACTCTTCCTTTACAAGCTAAAAATGACTTTTTGGTTTGGATCCCTTCTGCTGATGGGTTGTTTTCAGTCAGAGGAGCATGAGATTTTATGTGACAATGGAGTTTATCTCAGCCTATATTTCATGCACTGTGGTATTCTAAATTCCACCCACGGGCGAAATGGTCCTCATGGGTGGCCTTGCATAACCGGCTACTTACTTCCTCCCTACTACAACACCATGGCATGCAACGGGATTCTTTATTCCCATTCTGCAGCAATCACAATGATAGTATTCTTCACCTTCTGTTTTAGTGTGGTTTTGCACATGGAATATGACGATCTCTAGCTTGGAGATGTGGGAAGCGATTCGTCCTTGGTATCTCTGGCCCTGATATTTTTAGATGGTGGCTACTTTTTAGGTTCAAATCACATGGTGGCTAATATCTGGTTGTCTATTTTCTTCACCACTATTTGGTTTCTATGGGGGGAGCGGAACATGCGAGTATTTGAATTCAGATCCACCAGGAGAGAGCCGTTAGTGAATTGGATTATCTTACATGTTCAGGCACTTGCAAAGGCTAAAGGGTAGTCATTTCACTTATCTAAAAGGCCCATTATTGGGAACCTCCACATATGTTGGCGTCAGCAGAAATCAGCTTCTCCCATACCTGTGGCATGGTCCTTTCCTGAGGCTAGGCGTTACAAGCTCAATATTGATGGTGCCTCCTTGGGAAATCCAAGTTTAGCAGGTGGTGGTGGGATCATGCAGGACTCAATTGGAGGTTTCATTGCTGCCTTTTCCAAGCACTTTGGCTTTGCCTCTAATAATCACACAGAATTTTTGACCCTTGTAGAAGGCATTCATGAGGCTCATTAGAGAAATTGCTTCCCAATACAGATAGAAAATGATTCGGCCCTACTAGTGAATGACATTAGAACCGATGTCGGGCTCCTTGGCGGGCAGTTACATACGATCGCTGATAATTGGCGCACTAGACTTTCAACCCATCGATGGTCCATTGCGCATGTCTATCGTGAGGCAAATATGGTTGCTGATGCTCTAGCCAAGAGAGCAGCTGCTGGGCACGATGCTATTGTATGGTGCCACCGCCCACCAGACTTTATCACTCCTTTACTTTTCCATGATCTGGCGCAACTGCCCTATTTTAGCGTTGAATGATGAATGTAATTCCTTTTTATTCTAATTAATGAAAAATCGGGTAGGGGGCCTTTTCCCCCACTGACTTACCCACAAAAATAAAAAATAAAAAAATCAAGCATGCAAATAGCATCTAAATGAGCTCCTAAATTACAGCAGCATGCCCTAGTATATATGTATGCTTCTTCCTTGGAGTATTTTCCCCTAAACTTGTATCGATAACATGTATATAGAAAATGGAAAAGAAAGGAACTTTCTCACCAATATATCAACCACCAAAGAAGCATGAAAAATGGACATAACTTGCAAGAAAGCTTGCTGAAATCTGCCAAGTTTGATGCACAAAAAGTACTTCGAAGATCTTAGGCTAGAGAGAAAAACTAATGGATATTGGTGCATGGAATTAGGCCCAGTAGTGGCTTGTCTCAGGGTGACCTTGCAAAGCTATGGGGAGCTCCCTTGTGACCAAGACATTTTCGAAATTTGTAGAGAGAGATGAATCATGGGTAGTGAGAGGGAGACTAGAACATTATATAGGTTTCTGTCCCAACACTTGGCCAAAAAGGTACATGCAAAATACATTATAATAAGGCCACGAGTATTTTGGTCATAAAAAAAAGGTCTTTTAGGAAAATAAAAAATATGGAGAAAAGAAACTCACTCCAACATTCTGTACATGGTTGTGGCTGTGGAAATAATGTTTTTCCATAATTAATTACTAACAAATGCACTTTTTTATGATGCACATAGTTGAACATGTATTAATGTCCAGGGTTTACTGTTGTTGTCTCCATGGAATGGTTTTTAATTTAGCAGCAAGCGCCATTATTGAATATAGACTTTCTAGTTCATTTGATAGGTTGCTATTGACCATGTTTGCAACATAATATGTTACTTGTAGCAATTGTATGCTTCTCTTAGTATGTGCTTAAATCAGATGACTAATGAGCTTACTGGGTGGGTAACTTGTTATTTCACAATAGTATAGAAAGTCTAAAGTAATTTATTATGCATCAACTTCCTTCTGATTTGGGAATCTTCTGGAAATATCTTCGCTGTTTGTTGCCTTTTCTCTCAATTATTTGCGTCATTCTTTTTTTCCTTTTATATTTTCCTTATGGAAAGTTCTTGTTTGTTTTGCAAATTCAGGTTTGGCATCTCTCTCCAATATGAGCAACCCCTTTTGAAAGCAAAGCAGCTTTTTATTTGTCGCAACTTATTGCATAATCGATTGTTGGAAAATTCAGGTAGATTTTGATACTTAGAGTCAATGTATATGCATGTATATATGTATGTAGAATCCTTGGTTTTGCTACTTAAAATTCTGGAATGATAGTGCTTTGTTTATTTGTGTAGTTATATCTTCTTTATGCTTTACTTTATATTGCTTTTTGCTATTATGTGTGTCCTTAATGGTTTGAAGGAAGCTAATGATGGAATAAAAGCTAATATTTGAATCCTCAAAATTTTTGAAATGCATTCTATGCAATTCTTTGTATGGTTGAATTGCACATTTAGAAAGCTTCATGCTAACTGGGGCATTTGGTAATTGTCTTGGATTGGAAAATTGATCAGATCAACTATGCAATTTGGTACTACCAGATTTCTCCATCTGGTGATAACCTACTTGTAAATGGTGGAGATTGTGGCATGTTCGGTAGGCCACAGCATGGCCCACTACTTCGTACTTTTGAGTTGTTTCTGCTCTTTCATCTCTCTCTCTCTCTCTCTCTCTTTCACTCTCTCTCTCTATGTCATTCACGTCAACCAAATGGTTTCTGAAGAATCAAAATAGGAAACACTTACCTCAAATTATATAAAGTAGCGTCTGAATGTTTCAGATTGTTTGTGGACATGATTGGTCGGCTAAAGTTCTAAGTGCAAAAGGGAACACCTTATCCAATTCTCGGTGGTGGTGATTCTCAACCCACAAGAAACAACTTCGAAGGAATAGTGGAATGGGGCAGAAACTTCTGGTCAGCTGCTCATCCCTACGTCAGATTCCTTCACGAGGGATGCTTCCTTTACTCCTTCCCATCTTGGGAAGTAGCAAATAGAGCGCTGAACTTACCTTAACCTGTTCCTATCAGAAACCCCCCTTCGGCTGCAACAATGGCATCCATTGTCACTGGCTTTTAAAACCCAAATATCTGGGTCACAGCCTCAGGGATCCCCAATGACACTTGGTCCTTCAAAGTTTTCAAGGAGATAGAGAAGGCAAGCAGGGAGTTCATCCCTGTAAACTGAAAATCAGTTAGATTTTTTTCCATTGGAGTCTTGCAAATTCTGTTAGAAACTTTGGATTCAACCTCGATCGGAAATTCATCTCCTTAGTGCTTCAGCGATTCAACTACAAAGTCACATTAGCCCACAAAATGGAGACCTAGGGATCACTCCAAAGGATAATGACCACCAACAAGAGCAGTGGCATACTGTTTCTCACCAGAGAAATCGCAGGAGGGATCTCAGCTGGAATATGCAAGTCCTCAGCAATCGAGCGAGCACAAAGTTAAAGGTGGCAACGTTCCAAAAATGGCTACCTAGGGCCTAGGCGGTTAGTGGTCACCTGGACTGTGATCAGTTGCTCTTAGCTGGTGCTGAGCACAATATCTAGGGGCTCACGTAGGCAAAGCCTTCCCCGAGGGTGGAAAATGCCAATGGGAAAGGGCCAAAATGGACCATTTTCCCCCTCAAAGAGGGATAGAAAGGATGAAGGGGGATACTCTAAACCAACTCCTCCTCCCATCCAACCCACCCAAAAAGAGGGGAGAAACGAAAGTTGGATAGGGTGAACTAGCACGGAATATGTGGTT
Source organism: Amborella trichopoda (assembly GCF_054954075.1). Lineage (NCBI taxonomy): Eukaryota > Viridiplantae > Streptophyta > Magnoliopsida > Amborellales > Amborellaceae > Amborella > Amborella trichopoda. Next base: position 30,455,153 of record NC_142347.1, read on the forward strand.
TAAAAATTTCTTTTGTCCACCAGCTAGAACACTTATAGAAGTCCAAATGATATAAACTAAACTCAAAATAAACCATGATGAACAACAAAAAAGATTCTCACTTGCTGCCACTTATAACTGATAGTGGATACAAAGACTAGAGTAAATTTTTAAGCCAAAAAACAAGCCAAAATGCACACCTTCAACAAGCCACTTGCTTAAAACCAAGCTAAGTGAATAAGTTACAATACTTTGAAATAACAATTACAACCATTTCTAGCCTAGTAAAACCGCTGTAAATAAAATCAAATACCAACCCCTTATGGGGCAATTACATATAAAGCAAGATTAGCTTATGAGTTACACTTTCATAGCACAAATTATATAAACTGTCCCAAAGCTTAAATACAACATACAACTAATCTAACAAAATTCTTAGGAATAAAATCAACTAAACAAAGAATTAGAATGCCGAATTAAAATTGGGAAGCCATGTTTCGAATCCCTTGTGCCACGGCCACGCAATAGGGCCCTGTAAGGACTTAATTTTGTCCCTTCGGATTGTATAAAAGTGGTTCAATCTCACATGAGTGTCTCATTCAAATGTGAAGCAATTACACACATTAAAATCACTTCTTAAGATCTCAACACACTGGCATTATCATCCAAAACAGAATGTAAAAAGATTGAATCGAATCGAATAAAGAGCAAGAGAGTTATAACCAAACTACACATGATGGTCCTTCGGATCACCAAAACAGTCATGTATGAAAAGATTATGAACCCCCATAGGTAAAAACGTGATGAAAAACTTTTGGAAATTCAGTAACACATTGAGACTAAAGTAGTTGATGGATTGGAAGCAAAGTAATCAATGGATACTATACATGATCATGGATTCTCATGTATATAAGTTATAACTCATGAAGGACTACACTATGAATAAGCATGATGAAGAAGATGATTAAATGGGACTTCTAAGATCAATGAAACTTTTGTAAATTCAAAACTCCAGCAACTATAGATGCCAAGAATATGAACTTATGAGAAAAAAAAATTCAATAGAACTCCAAAAGCCTTTTAAAAAAAAACAGAAAAAACGTGAGGTCTCTCTCTCTTCAATTTTCTCTCACAAAGCTCTAGAAAAAGAGGGGCACAAATTTTCCAAAATGGTTCAAGAGTTGAGATAGTTAGGGTTTGAGATCTCATGATGTGCTATTATAACATGGGTGTAACCTTGGACTCAATCAACACCCTTGATGCACTAATCCAAAGGAACATGAGAGGCTAATGTACCTAGCCACCCATCCCCATCCAACCACTAGGATGAAGGGATGAGATTTTACACCATTATCACTCACCCTAACCCTAACTTATGCCACTTTACCATTTTGTCCTTGACCCATATTTTTATTTTAACTGTGTCCAATATGCCATTACAAAAACACCCTTACTTTTTTAATAATGTATTAAAGTAGATAACCACCAAGGGTAAAAGGCAAAGAAGTAATTGGCAAAGCTCACACATGTGAAGATATTCTACTTTATCAAAGCCAATGACTTTGTAGAGTGAGGCATGGGGTGCCACGTGGCAGCCCTAGGTTAGGACTAAAGTGGAATTTGAGTCAAACAATTCGAAAACCTCATTTTTTTAGCAAATAAAATTCCTGAAAGTTCTCTAAAATTCACAATAAATATTTAAAGTATTTTCGAGCAATTATTAGGTTTTTTTCATCATTATAAAATCAGACAAAAGGTATAGTGAGATCTCAGGCTAATAACTGTAGGTATCGGAGTACTTCAGTGGGCTAGTCTTGAATGATGTTCCGTCGAATCTCAGATCGACCCAATAGACCTATGTTCCACAACGTAAAGCAGAGACACATAATTGACCATATCAAAGCCGCTGAGTCAGAACTTCCGATCATCCGGCTCTCAATGGATTACAAGTGTACCCCTGTAGGACATGATTTAACTCAATTACAGGGGTGACATGTGCACTGGCTCTTCCAAACTCGGATAATGCATTTCGAAGAGTGGCTTCATGTACGAAATGAAAATGCACATGCCATGTAATGGTCGCATGTCAGGATATGGACTTATGTCCCATAAATCTTGACTATTCCATATAGGCCGAATACTCAATAAGTACTCGGGTTCTATTTTTCTTGTTTGGATTCTCCAAGCCCTGGTCGATCGCAACTAAACATGAGGCTAACTTGTAAAATCCTGACTAGGAGATGACCCTCAAACCTCCTTGAGAAATTGCTTTTTCAACACGTGAACTCTCAATGCCTCATGCGTACCCGGGGTAAAAGAATCTGGGCTCCATTTTGCAAGGCACCAAGATTTCAATCTCTCAATCGCTCCCACTGAATGAGAGACTACTGTAATTTAGGCCTTGGTAGGCCATATTTCCAAAAAAAACAACTCTTTTATTTCAATAGCAAGTAAATTGTATTGGGAACAAAAAACAGAAAGTAAAGTGCCAAAAGATTACCTCAACTAGTCCAAAACTCCTGACATAGAATCAGCCATCCTTTCCTTTTTCCAGCCTTTACTCTGCCCCAGCGGTTCCCAGACCTAGAATGGGTGACTTGCAGTTCCTAACTGCTCCCGTCCATTGGGTCCAGTGGCTGCAAGGCCCCTTCTTTGAAATAGAGATTACGACAACAATCGAGGGCCTCGACAAAGACAAAGCCCTTGGCCTGGACGGATTCCCAATAGCCCCTTTTAAGATTTTTTTGGCATACTTTCAAGATCGACTTCCTAAGCTTCTTCAAAGAATTCTTCCACTGAGGTATCCTCCACAAAGCTATCAATGCCAACTTCATTGCTCTTGTCCCCAAAATCAAAGGGGCAAAGGAGCTGAAGGACTCAGACCAACAGCTTGGTCAACTCCACCTACAAGATATTATCCAAAGTTTTGGCCTCTAGGCTGAAAAGGTCCTCTCCTTCGTGATTTCTCCCTCTCGGAGTGACTTTATCAAAGATAGGCATCTCCTAAATGAGGTCCTGGTGGCGCACGAGTGCTTGCACTCTAGGCACCTCCTTAAAAAATCGGGATTGAGATTCAAGATAGATTGGGAAAAGGTGTACGATCTCCGAAGGGCTATTTTCCTTCCTCTAGGGGTCTCTGCTAAGGGGACCCCTTTCTCCCTTCCCTTTGCTATCTCAGCGGAGGTGTTCAGTCAATCCGTATCCCATTTATACTGTAATCTTGCTCCTCTTTGGTAGCCTATTTTTTGTCGAGAGGCCAGGCCTTTGGGCCCTCTCGATGGTATACTGTAATCTTTTCCTTTTTAATACAACAATTAACTTCTTCAAAACAAAAAAAAGATTACATCAACTGGATTTGATATATCCTACTTTGGGTCTCCTCCTCCGATGGCCCACGGGATCAAGGTCCTTCTCAGATCTTATAAGTATGGGAAGCCTAGGCTAGCCCTTCAATTTAAAGAGCAAAGTGGAACAAGATCTGCCCTCAAGCTCGTGTATGGGGTGTGCTTACTCTAGGCTCAGAGGGCTGGGGTGTGCCTCTCTTTCTTTCTCTAAATTTTTCTTACTTTTGAAGGAGGCTAGAGAGATGAGAGATTAGAGAGATAGAGAGAAGGTGGCATACCACCTTTGTGAGGGAGAAAGAGAGAGATGTAACTTGTGTAGAGAATGGGACCCCCATAGAGAATAGATCCAGATCATTGATCGTAGGAGACCTGTGGGGTGAGAGATCTTAGCCTTACAATCTTTAGATCAGGCATCATGATATAATGGAAGGTGCTAGAACCTTATCCTTCTGCTTCCTTAACCTAATCCCATCAAATATTTGTTATAGAGAAAATACATAACTCTTTCATTTTATTTTCTCCATTGTCTTACACATGCTGCTTTGAAAAGTCAAAATATCTTTCAATTACAAAATAGGAAGGTAAAGCACTATGTCGGGCGTACCACCCACGGAGCCCTAAGTAGGCCCTGCGCACCTCCCTACATGCAATATTATGGTGGGGACCATGGTGCTTCATGGGCCCCCATGTGCAGTAGTATTTAAGCAAATGATTTTTAGAATATATTTATTATTTTATTTTTCTCTCTGAATAACTAAATACTGAATATTCAGTTTTAGCCTATTCATAAATCTGTTTTGAGAAAATAAAATATCCAGAGACTTCTAAAAATTCATTTTATTAATCTAAAAATCATTTAAAGTCAAATTTATTAATTCTAAATTAATTTGATAGAATTTAGATCTAACTATGTTAAGGAAATAGGAAAATTACTGAAGCACTCCATCTTCTACTAGAGACCATGAACCACACCCACTTTCTTAAACTGAACCAGTAGTTCCCATGACCCACAGTCCATCACAGGGGTTCATGATTGAGCTACCAAAGTCAGCCAATAGGTGAGGAAACACAATCCTAGTCTATGGATTACAGGTTCCCCCGTAGGGACAAGTCGTAGGTCACATAAATCTGTACACACATATTGCATTTGGTGCATTTGAGGGTTATCTTTCACACATGTATACGCATCACCCTCAATGGTGCTTTGCTTCCCGATACGGCTACCATGTGTACATGCTGTGTGATGGTATAAGATGAGGCTTTGGCCCTTGCCTTTTTGGTCCCACCAACCACACACAAGGGTCTCACAGTCCCTTGGTGCACGACCCTGGGAATTTCCAACTTCATCAAGGGATAACCCTATCAACCCTTATCGGTTGTGCTCTATGCCTAGGTATTTAGGGTTTTGGTACTCGACTAGCCTAGCTTGCCAAGCCTAATCTGAGTCTCGGCAATGCCAACCTCAGTCCCTCTAGACCACACTCCTACTGGAGTTCTTTCTTCCACTATAACAAAATTGGTTATATGCTCTCATAAGGCCTTTAAATGGCCACAAAAGGCCAACAAGAAAGATGTATACTGCTTTCTCTGTAATTGTAAACCCATAATAAACTCATAGCTCCAGGGAAAACCCATGGACATTTGACCCCCTTTCCATTTCATTGTCCAAATTACAACATTTGTCCTTTCTCTTTCCTGATGACTCCATCTAAATGGAATTTGAGATGGTACATTTGACCTACTTGTGAGGTGAGAGAGAGATTCAAGGGAGGTTGAGAGAGTGTAAGAAAGAAATTCACTGGTGATGAAGAGAGAGGGGGGACTTTTCTGTGTTTTGGATGACGGATCATTGGAAAAAAGGAAAAAGGATAAGTTTCATCATTGGACTATGAAAAAGGTAGGGACAGGGTTACAAATCCTTTTCTTTTAACTTGATGGGGGTCCATGGGCTTTCTTTGGACTTGAGGATTTATTTGGGATAATTATAGGAAGGGGGGTATATGTCCTTTTTCCCCAGAAGTTCGTTTTTACCTCAAAATTTGAGGACCTAAATATAGATTTTAAGAAATTTTGCGAGATTGAAAGAAATTTGAGGTTTGGGAAATCATCCCAAATATCACTCTTGTATTATTGGAAGTATTTTGAAACATCAATTGGGGTTATAAAAGGACTTTTTTGGGTGATGTAGAGTTTGAAATCCATCCAAAATATCAAGGATCGAAGATCAGCAACAAAGAGTAGTGAAATGTCTCCATATTTGAGATTTCTTCCTTATTTTGAAATATCCTTTTTGGGTTCTAATAAGTGTGGGGTTTGGAATGATGCCCAGAAAAATGACAAGAACATAGTACGATGTCAAATTTTGTTGTAATGGTATAATTACGGGTATTATTAGGTTAAAGAAGCACCTAGCTGGTATTAGGAGGAGATGTTTCCCCATGTGAGGAAGTACCAATTGAAACTAGGAAGGAGATTCTTGGCTCATTGGATATCCTAAGAAGGCATCAAAGGAGACAAGCATGCCAGAGTTGAGGACTGGGGTAAATATTTTTGGTGATAGTGAAGAGGATAGAGATGGAAGGTAAATTAACGTTGTGGTTCCTCTCAAAGTTCTAAGGAAGAATTGTGTTTAAGAAGCCGCTTATTGATGCAGGAAAATAAATAAAGGTGGCAAAAACAATTCAATAAACCATCAAAACAGGTCAGATTTGAAGGGATCTAGCTTTCCTTGCACAAAGAGATGACTCCAAAACCCAAGATAGGGCTTGCTATTACCATTTGCACCCTGTTTTTAATATTCACGCCTTGAAAGTATTAGAAACCCTAAAACCCAGGCCTTTTTATTACATTACAAAAAAATCCAAGGCTACTACTACTTAAGTTAAAACATTATAAAAATCCGGCATGTCCCTTCACTAAAATTAAAACATAAAAGGTCCCTAAATGGACTCTAACTTTAATTAAACACTGGAAATCACTAAAAAACTGTAAAAAATAGCAATAAATTAAAAATAACCTCCTTCAAAAAATCGGCTTCCCCCTCCTTAAAAACAACAACAGACTAAATGATGCGTTTGATAGAGTGAGAGAGAGATAACCAAAACTTTCAGAAATGATGAGAGAATCTATGGTCCAATATGAGAGATATATATTAAAATGGGATATGGAACTTCATCGACCATTGCATGCAGCTCTATACCATTTGAACCTAAAATTCTTTTATGCTAACATGGATATTGAGTGGACAGATACAATTATGGAAGGTTTTAATCGTATCTTGAGAGGCTTGTCCACGATGAGGATATCTAGGATAGGATATTTGATAAGTTGATTTTATATAAATGTACATTAGATACATGTGCATTAAAATAATTTCTTTAAAGTTTCAAGTTTCAACTTTCATTATGTATATATGATCTTATGCAGTTATAGAGATAGAATTGATTAAAGAAATTGTAGACAATTTGCAGTGCTATGGTTGAGCCAAAATGGAAGCAGTGCTTGCTCGCCCTTTTTCATGTGTATGATTGTGTAACCCCTGGATATAAAAACGGATAAAGTAATAATATACAGAAAATGGCTTATGAACTTCAATTAAAATAAGTGTAAAGAGGAGACATGAAAATGGTTTGGATCCTCCCGAGCTCAATTAGGCAAGCTCTCTAAGACCGTAGGGCTTATATCATGCCAGGGGAAGCTCCTACACTTTTAATGGTTTAAAGTTTACAAATGCACTAAGTTTTTGAAATTTCTTCACAAAAAGTTGATTTTTACCTCTTCTATAGTTGCAATATGGTTTTTTCTACTTCCTCAAATGTCTCTATGCATAATTTCACTCGATCCATGACCTCGAGGGTGATATTTGACTATGAAAAGTAATATTCCCGTTAAATAAGAAACCTAGTCGGCAAAACATCGAGAGAACATGTCATGGTTAATTTTGAGCACCATCATTAGTAAAACATAAGAGATAGATGTTTGATGATCCAAATGTCTAAAGATCATTTAAATACATAGTGAATTAGCATAGCCAACTTAGTATGCTTGATGATCTCCACCATCGATTGTCAAAATAAGCAAGGTTAACAACACGTTACCTCTCTAAATATCTTCGTAGAGGTGCCCCATGGCAAACTTGTTATCAGCACGTACCAATTTTAACATTGCCACTATAGAATTTGTGTCAACCATTTTCTCCTGGCTTCTATCCTAGATTGTCTTGCTAGAAATTATGCCTTAAACTGGCTATGCAATTTGTGTCCTGGAGATTGTTGGGGTTTTGTGGCCTTTAAGGCCCATGACTGTAGAGTTTCATAGGTGCAGGATTCATGAAATAAAAAAATTACACATGACGGATGCATTCCCAGAAGCTGCAAAGGGATATGTATACATGTACATAGAGTCCCCCTTGCAATGTAGTGATATGTGAATATTACTTGCTTTTAAGAGGTAGTGATATGTGCATGTGACTTGCTTTTAAGGGGGAAACCTACAATCCACATCCCGGGACCATGGTTTTACTATTTATTGGCAAGTTTTGACGAGCTAATCATGAGCCACTGCATGAGACTGTGGGTCATGGGTTTCGTTTGGATGGTTTGAGAAGATAGTTGAGGATCATGCTTATCAGATCGGGTGGAGCACCTTGACAGTCACTTTTCTTGATGCATAGGGACTAATCTACTTTTAGAAATTGTGTTTCCTATTTTAGAAATGTGTGTGAATATTTTTGAAATTTTTTGGAATTTGTAAAATCATTGTCGGCAATAAAAACCTAAGAAAGGGCATTTTGATAATTTCTATTTGTTGTTGGGTGTGAGTGGGACTCACGTAGGGGCCCACAAGAAGTGGGCTGTGGGTCCCACTAGGGGCATGTGGCCCCATATGCTGATCACGTCCCCCTTTTATTTCAAAATTGTGTTGTTTTTTTTTTTTTTTTTTTAAAGAAGAGTTTTTATTAGAGGAAATCTTGAGAAAATCTTTGAGAAATATTTTGTGGCATATTTTGTGTTTCGAAAATATTCTTTTAGTCTTTGCATTTGATCAAATCTTTTTGAGTTTGAATTCCTACATTCTTTTGTGACACTAACGTGGCATGCCCTAAGAGTCCCAAACGGTTATAGAAAACCCTACATCTAGCCTTTGCTCTCTAAACCCCATATTTGAAAACGGTATGCTTCTCGACTCAGAGGATTCAGTGGAGCCATTAGATCAAAGTGTGTCATCAATCAGGTAATCTGATGTGAGGTGTATCAAGTCCTAAGGGGGTGACCCTAGGCAAAAGTCGAGCGAGTCTTCCTTGCTGTTCTCAGTTCATTTTCGGTCATTATTTTTTAATTTATTACAATTTCCATGAACATTATTTGTATTGGAATTCCACCTTGCCACTTCTTTCAGAGATAGGGACACTCAACAACTTGTCTAAGGTGACTACCCTCCTGAGCTCAGATTGCAAGTTCAAAATGGTGCAAAGTGGTGATCTCAGGGCTAATCAGGTCCTTCCATCAGTTTACTACCTCATCAAATGAAGGACGCTAGAGTGGTTTTATATGTACTCCGTGATCGTCGCCCCTGCTTCCGCGTTGTCTTTCACGTTCTTGAGCTTTTCAATGTCCTCTTAACATCAGGTCAGTCTAGTGGGCAATAAAGGGGGTTCATAGCAAATGCTTCCTCTTACTCGTCAACTTCTTCTATGCAGCTACATAGTTCTTTGCATCATCACTACTGACTTGAATGACATTCTACTCTCCCACTTCCTCTAACCTCTCTATCCAACAAAGTTGGCTGTAGATTCAAATTCTTAATTATTCTTGTGATCTGTGCACTGCTATGCTAGATTGTCCCATGTGAGCTATACACCAAGAAATGAAGATAATCCTTCTGATCCTTCAAGACCCTCCAACTCAGCATGATCGAGACTCATGTTCTCAACCACGTCTGCTTATACTCGTCAATAAATCGCTCCTCTATCACCTCATTTAAGCAAGGTCTATTGAGCTCATATGCATTGCGGCCTTGACTTAGGCGCTGCCCTCACAATGCTAAAGGCCATTGGTGCATAATACTCATTGTCGATTGAGTTAAAGGGAATCTTCGCATCTATAAGTGACTTAGAAATTGCCTTGAACATGCCCTTCCTCAATGTCTTGATGAAGCTGGTTTGATGTTCATGTGCTCATACAGGAGCTTAGAAAAGGTATTGCTTGATTCGACCCTAAGAAAGCTGCAAAGGATCAGTGGAGTGATTGGGTGGAAGAGGTCTACTTTGTGCTCCTTGTCCCCTCTCCATCAAACTCGTGCTCTTAAATGAAGTAGGAGTACGTCCACCAGATCTTCTTTACTAGAGGTAGCGCCTAAGTATCACCTACCCCAATAGTGCTAGCTGCTGAGGACCTGTCCCCTATCTCCCTTTACTCTATACCAATAATGTAGATCCTCCAAGCTTGCTCTCATTGCAAGCTCCATATCAACTTGAAACTGCTCATCGTCTTCCTCCCCTCTAAAGGTGGGAATAGGCCAGGTTAGGTCTAGGTCGACCCCAACCTAGACCATACCGGACTAGGTCTAAGTTAGACATGGACCCTACCCGCACCTGGTCAAGTCCAAGTCAATTAGACCCTAACCTGACCCATGGATTGGGGCGAGTCTGGGTCTATAAATAAGATTATATTAAACATTATAAATTATTTGACGTATTTTATACCACAAACAATTTGGTGTTATTTATATGTAATTTTTACTAATATATTCGGGAAGGGTTGGCCTCGACCTTGACCTAATACAACCCGATTCGACATGATAAGATCCTTGCTGGACCAAGAACCGGACCCCGTCAGGTTAAGTCAAGTGGACCCATACCCAACTTGGACCTAGTCAGGTCGAGCACTACTTATTTTTCATCGCTCTCTCTCTCTCACCATATATATATATATATATATATATCATTGTTTTGGTAATCGTGTGCTATAAATACCGAAGCTGTTTCCATAAGGATATTTTCATACCATTCCCTGCATCTTTCATTCATATTGGGATGCATATGCTACCTTAAATATATGGCAGCTATTTTAGTCGAGTTTTTCTATTGGTCGTCATTTTCTATAATCAACAAAGGAATATATGCTGTTTCCAAATATGTGGTTTTAATATTAGGAATTTGAGTACTTATTGGTGTTTGAAGGGGAGATATATCAATATCTTGTATTTTCCTTCTTATTAAAGCGTTTGATGTTGATGGTGATGCCAGGGTTTTCCCCAGGCCAGGGATTATTTCCATCGATCGCTTTTGTTGATTCCGTTTGCCCTCCCTGCAAAAATTCTCGTGTTAAAACGTCAGGCAAATAATTAGTATTACCATTAATATGTTCTATAGTAAATTCAAAAGCAGAGAGAATACCTTGCCATCTTGCAAAGATTTGTTTTGAAATGAGATTTTTTACATCTTTCTGAAGAATATCCCTAGCTGCTTTACAGTTAGTTTGTATAAGGAATGATTTGTTAAGCAGATCACTCTGGAATTTTGTGATAGCATGGACAATAGCAAGTATCGCCCTTTTCACTGTTGAATAATTTTGTTGGGCCGGGTTCCAGGTTTTAGAAGTAAACCGGACCAATTGCTCTTGATTATTGATTCTCTGTTTTAATACCGCACCAAGTCCCTGTCCTGAGGCGTCTGTTTCTACTATTTTAAACGCTGTAGGACTGGATAGGGCTAAACATGGTAATTCTATAGAAATCTGAAATATAATTTAAACATCCAAGGAATCTTTGTAATTCAGTTTTTCCCTTTATTACATCTGGAAATTTAGATGCGAATTCTATTGCTCTATCAATGGGAATGATTCTTCCTTGAAAAATATTGTATCTTAGAAATCTTATTTTTGTTTGGCATAGATTTATCTTTTTTGCTGAAACTACTAAGCCAGCATTCTTTATCGCTTTGATAATTGTACTTAAATGTTTCCAATGTTGATCAATAGATTCGGAGAAAACAAGTACATCATCAATATAAACAATCATAAATTTAGAATAGGGCTTTAAAATTTCATTCATGATATTTTGAAATTTTGATGGTGCATTTTTTAATCCAAAGGGCATGACATTCCATTCAAATTGTCCAAATGGGACATTAAAAGCAGTTTTGTATTTGTCATTTTCAGCAATCTAGATTTGCCAGTAACCTGATTTAAGATCAATTTTGAGAACATACAGGCGTTAGCTAGTCTATCCAGAAGGTCTCTTTTATTTGGGATCGGATATCTGATCCATCTAAGAACTTTGTTGAGTGATTTATAATTTATAACCAACCTAGGAGCTCCTCTTTCTATTTCTGAGGCCTTTTTAACATAAAAGGCTGAGCAACTCCAAGGTGATGAACTTTTTTTGATAAGCTTTTTGTCTAGTAATTCTTTTATTTCCTTTTTACAGATCTCAAGTAGCTCATTGTTCATTTGAATAGGCCTTGCTTTAGTAGGAATTTTTTCCTCTCGAAAATCTGGTTCATAAGGAAGTTCAACAATATGTTGTTTTTTATCCTAGAAAGCATTAGGGATATCGGCGCATATGTTCTTTTCAATATCTATTTTTAGAGATTTAATTTTATTTTGTATCTCAGGAAGTAGTAATTTTTCTTTTATATTTTTATATTTTATTTCTTCTTTTAGATGGTAAAGAAATTTTTCTTTAGAAGAAATCTTATCCCTGATATTATTAATCTCATGGATTCTAGGCTTGTCAATAAAAGTGAATTTAACTTTATATCCTTCAATATTAGCTTCTATCCCTGTGTCATCAATTTTAATTGGATAGAGCATGTTTAAAAAGGGGGTTCTTAGAATAACAGGTTGACTTAAACCTCTTACCATTATGAAGGGGAATCTGAAACAAGCACCATTATTGCATACTGCAGTATCTGATAACTTGTAATTAATAAGCGTTTTACTATCATCGGCAGTATTTAATACTTGGGTAGTTTTGCTAAAGTATTTGTTGGTACTAACCCTTCATTTATGCAAGTCAGGTCAGCTCCTGAGTCTATCAAGGCAGTAGTTTGAAAATTGTATTCCTTTTATACTAAAAATTTGATGTTAGTAAACCATTTTTGGGTTATTGTTTTGTCGACCAGGTTTACAAATTTGCAATTCTGCACGTTTTCTAACGTATTCATATTAGCTGCAGAGGTCCCAGATCCTTCCTTTGTTTTAAGAAGGGTATCCTCCACTTCGGGTGGTAAAGGAATATCATATTCAGTTACCAGATTATCGAATTCTAATTCTAGGTTTTCATCTTCAATTTCTTCTTTAGGAGGTTTCTGGGTTAATTCTAGGATTTGAACCCTTGTTCTTAGAGTTATTAACTCGTTTCTTACCTCATTTATCTCATGTTTTAATTCAGAGATTGAGGGTTCTCTTTCAACCTGGGTTTTGTTTTGCACTCTTTTAAGGATATCATGAAAACTATAATCTTCTTTTGTCGGAACAAGAGAAGATTTTGCTTTTTCAGATGGAATTTTGGACATGTTGATATATGGAACTAAGGCTTCTTTTGTAAGAGTGTTAATACTTAACCCATTCATATCAAGGACTGCCTTGTAAAAATTACATTGGCAATTTTCTTCGTTTGGATTATTTTCATCATCAGTGTCTGAATCAGAACTACTAATGATGATATCTTCTCATCATTGATTTCTCCAATTAACATTTCATTTTTTGAATCAGAAGAATCAGAAGTTTCTTCTTTTATTTGGAGTATCTCAAATAATTGGTTTTTAAGACTATTATCTATTTCTAGAGAGTTAATTTTCTTTTTAACTCTACATTTATTTTTGTAATGGCCTACTTTGCCACAATTATAACAAACAGGAATTTTTCTTTTTCCCCTACTTTTAAAGGATGGTTTGTCTTGTAAAAATTTATTGGAAAATTTTTCTCTTTTCTTTGAAGATTGTTTAAATTTTTTCTTTTTGAAATTTTCATGCTTTTCTTTACGAAAGGGTTTTGAAGGGGGCAGGGTATTGTAACCAAACTGCTCACAACAATCTCCTAGCTCTTTTCTCCCTGTTATTCTCTGTTTTTCCCATTGTCTTCGAAGCTTTAAGTTTGTACATAATGCTAGACCTTCAGCTCAGATTTCGGCTGATAGTTCTCCTAGGGTATACAGAGAATAAGGAATAATTCCACCATGCTTATTTTTAAGCCTTGTTTTTACCTTTTCTGCAAAAAAGTGTGGTAGTCCAGCTACAAACTTTTCTTTCCAATGGTCTGATTTACTATCCTCTCTTGATAGTAATCTTGAGAAAAATACATCTTTATACCATTTATAATGAGTGAGTGTAGGACATCTTAGATTTGATAACAAATCTTTAGATCTTGCTGCCAACAAAGCAGTGCTTCCTATGAAATGGAGGATGATTGTATATATTAGTGTATTGACTGCATCTCCTTCTTGGATTATATTGTCTTGGCCAATTTCATTCTTGACTAGCCATTGTTTTGAGGCCATTCAATATTTGATTTTTTGATTCTTCATCCATATGAAAATCCCACCAACCTCTTAACCATTCTATAAATCCACATATTATGGCCTTGGCTATCTCGTGGTCTTGATTTCCACTCACCTTGCAGGCAGTGGCATACATAGTCATGTGTTTCATAAGATCTAAGATTTGATTTTCAGCCATGTCGTTATATTTCAGTTTACTATGGATTTCCCTGAATAGAAGACCGAGGTAGAGATTAGGTCTTCTTCTATTTGAAGATCTACTGGGGTTGGTCTAGGATAATACATTCTGGTTTGAGATACTGGTCTAATTTTTCTCCCATAATCAATTCTATTAACTTTTAAGCTTTCTGTTTTGAAAGCTTTTTCTGTATCAGAAATTTCTTGGTCAGGTTCCTTTTGTAGGACTTAAATGTCTCCTTCATTGGCTTAGAAGACTGACCTTTCTCCCTTTCATCGATTTTCAATTTGTCTAATCTCTTAACCAATTCATCTACTAATACCCTATTGTCTTCTCTTTTCTTTATTCCTTATAAGCTAATCTTTCATGTCTCAATAGTTGGAGGAGGTTTAATCAGAGCAGTTTCTTTTTGGTTACCAATTTTTTTATCTTCTGCAATTGGTTTTAAATTATTAACTGCATTTTCTATTCTTGTAGCTTGCTTTCCTATTGTTTGGAGGAAAACATTTGTATAATTATTTCGTTCAATAATATGTGGTATTCCTTCAAACTTGGCCATATTATGGTCAGCTTCTTTAGGTCCTATTTTAAAGGGTGAGGCTTTAACTTCAATTTTCTCCTCGAACTTTTCTTCCTTTAGTTGTAAGCTAGTCTCAAGGGGATGAATAGACTCAATTGTCTCTCCTTTCGTGGTTTGAAAAGTCTGTAAAGCTTTTTCAACTGTATTTATTTCAAATTTTGGAATTTTTATTCCATAGTCTTTAGCTATGTATTTTAACCATTTAAAGAATTTGACATTTGCCTTATGTTTTATCATGAACCTGTTAAATTTTAAATGGAAGGCATCCCGAAGAGGTTCTTTAAACTCTTTGAAGAACCATTCTCTTATTTGTCTATTTTCTTCAGAGAGGAAATCCTTTTTGGTCTATTCTTTATCAATTTTGAATTCTTCTTCCTTCTGTACCACACATATTTCAAAATCAAGATCATAAGGTGTCGGTTCTCTTAATTCAGAAGATTCCGGAGTGTCTACTCTGTTGACTGGTTGTTGCACTTGGTTTGGAGTTCTATTGAGTCTTTCAATAATAGTTCTCCTAAGAGTGGATATTCTTTCATATTCAGATTGTGGAACTGAAGAGGTTGAACTTCTAGGAGGATCTCTAGTATTTGAATTATCAATCTTTAGTGTAGTCCTTCTTGAAGTGGATTTCTATTTCTCCGTCAGTGTATTTTATTATTTGTTCTGGATCTTTATATATATATATATATATATATATATATATATATATATATATATATATATATATATATATATATATATATATATATATAATCTTATATACCTCTAACTCTCAACAATAAAAAAAATAGTCAAAGAGAATAAAGAAAAGCTTCTACCTATAAGATAGTAGATTATATTAAAAGTTGTCATATATACAAAATATAATGAAATATATTATATAATATATTATATTATTATAATAAATAAATAGTACATCTAATAGGATCCAGACCCAGACCCAGACCCAAGTCGGGTCGACCCCTCGTGTTGGGGGCTCAACCTGACCCACCCACCCCTACTACCCTCCTCCCCCCAGTAGCTCCATAGAATGAGATGGCATTCTCCTTTTATAATCTATCATTTGGCAGCCATTTTTCTCTTATTAGTTTTAAGAATCGCCGAAATCTGCTCCCTCACATTCCCTGGCACCTATTTACATGGTTTAACCTTGCCCCTTGCCCCTAAACCCCTCTAAATACTATTTAAACTAGTTAACACCACACCTATTCATCATCTGACAATATTTGTGGATAATTTCTTTTCTCTCAACAACTGGAATCCCTCTTTTTGGTGTGCTATGAACCCATACTGCCTTGCAAATTCTTCTCTAGGTTGTGACATATTGAACCTACACACACAAACATATGCACACACACATAGATACTTGCTTGAAATTTAAGGAAAAAAATTCCCTAAAATAGGAATAATTCATGGAAATATGGAATAAATATGGGGCACTAATAATAACACAAAGATATCTCAAAAGAAATTGAAAAAGATATCACACAAAAGAAAGGATAAAAAATTAGCCAAAATGGAATAAAATGAACCAATTTCTATAGAAAATGGATCCAAATCGAGAAAGACTATAGCTAAATGGCATTGGCATATAGATGCTCCAAAGGGAAAAAATTAAAAAACTTGTTCTTCTAGTTTTCTCCATTCAGGGTATTTCACAAAGATTTGATATAGAAATGAGAAGATCCAAATGGTTTACAGAAATTGGATCCAAATTGAGAGAGAATGGGCCAAAATGGTAGATCTCTGCTCAGAAGAGGGGAAGATTCTTGAATGCTAATCCTTTGAATTTTTAATTTTGTATTTAGATTGAAAAAATCTTCCATACAGATGTGGTGGAGCAATGACAGACAAACAAGACGGTTCAAATTTTAGAAGAACATGGATAAAAAATGAGAGAATGGGTAGAGCCATGGATTAGGGATCAAAAAGGGTAAAAAGCCATATCATTGAGAACCTGAGAAATGCCCAAGTTCTAAAGACAGGCGATTCTAAGTGCTTAGGTTCACTATGGTGAACTAGGTGATCCCTCTAAAACAAGTCCGAGTCTCGATTCCATAGAGGGCTTGGATAAGCTACTTATCAATCTCAATTTGGCTTGGGCATTCCGAGCCATCATTATCATCATCATCAGAGCCTTTTTCCAACTATTTGGGATCGGCTATACTAATTCTTGTCCACCATTTTGCTCTATCAAGAACCATACCTTAGTGAGGCCAGAAGTCCCCATATATTATCTCACTACTTCCAATCATGTCCTTTTGTGCCTTCCCCTTGTCCTTTTTGAGCCTTCCACTGGAACCAACTCGTATTTCTTAATAGGGGCTCTACTGGGTTTGCATTGCAAGGTCGGCCCATCTAAGTCTACTTTCTCTCATCTTATCCTCTATTGGAGCCACAACTAAGTTCTCCCGAAGTTATTCAATTCAAACTCTATCCCTTCTTGTCTTGCCCACACACTCAAACACATATTTAGGGAAATGCTTAGCCCATTTTTTAGGTGTATCTAGATACAGCTACTTAAGAACTAAAAAAAATTGATATAATTTTGGGCATATCTAATTTTAGATCTCTGGTGCACCAATTTTCTCTCTAATGCTCGCACATGTGCCCCCCCCCCGGGTGCCACTTTTTCAAGGTGTGAGAGAGAGAGAGAGAACTTTAAATTTCTTTAACTTCCACAGTTCTAGTGAATTCCTGAGTTTTCTTGTGCTCTAATTTTCTCATATTTATGTTCTTGTTGCAAACAGAGGTTACTTCCACCCTTTTTGAGAATGGTCACTTGTCAATTGCAAAGTAATAGTGGAACTTTTTCCAAAGGAAAGCGATTATTTCTGCGCATTTCTCAATTACAAAATAATAATTGAACTTATTCCAAAGGAGGAGGTTATACCATGGAACATTGTTGTTGCATTCAGTTTTTTATTCTAAACACTTAACTATTCTTCTATCATGTTTTTTGTACTCTTTCCTATTGTTGACAGAGGCAAGAGGATTGAAAGAGCACTTTGTGGAATTACCTCCTGAACTTTGTTCCTTAAAGATTATAAACTTTTCAAAAGACATTGGGAGTTCATTGTCTCTATTACCATCACTAATGCACCGGCTTGAAGGTTTACTTGTGGCAGTTGAGCTCAAAGAAAAATTATCAGCCTCATTTTCTGAAGGATCCCAGATAACTGCCCATCGTGTAATGCACTTCTCTGTTGATGTTCTTCACGAAGAAAAATTATGCTTCTTCATATCTATTCCATCCTCATTATATTTCATGATGCTTTGATAGTAGTTGTATCATTACAAGATATGGCGCTGAGACTGTTATATATGTTGGATCAAATGCAGGTCCTAGAAGCCATTACCTCAGAGAAATGCATGGAACGATTTTCCCTAGAAAGACTTGAAATTCTTGGTGATGCTTACCTCAAGTATGCTGTCAGTAGACACCTTTTTCTTTCGTGTAGAGGTTTTGATGAAGGCCAATTGACTAAGAAACGCTCAAGTATTGTGAACAATGCTCACTTATACAATCTTGCTATAAGAAGTAATTTGCAGGTACTATAGTTTTCCTAAGGCATTCTTCAATTTGTACATTATCCGAACCAAATAGATGTCTTCTTTTTTAATATCTCCATCTTTTTATTTTTGTGCTGATTGTAGTAGAATGGAATATCTTAGAGACAAGCATCTGCATAGGTTTGATCCCATGATGTCTTTAATTATTTAACAAAGATGACTATCTTCTGCTGCTATCAATGACTGCAATCTTTGGGCCGTCATTGTCATTAAATGCAGATCCATCATGTATAGGTTCGTATCTATGGGAGTGGATCCATCATGTATAGATTCGTATGTATGGGAGTGGATCCATCATGTATAGATTCGTATCTATGGGAGAGTCTTATAGAAGTCTTTGAAATCTCATTTGAGAAGTTGGAGTCAGACAATTATACTAGATGTAATAAGCATTACTGTGAACATCACTGACAATACTCTCTAAATTTCCTGGAATATTGAGGTATCTAGCTGCATAAATATGGTGAATATATTCAAAGTTAACATCTACTTTCTAGCCTTGTATATTAATCTTGTGAGAGCCACATATAGAATAGTCATAAGATTCTACTCTCACACGAGAGCATTTTGGAGATTAACTCCCTCAAGAAAAACCCTATCAAGGAGCATTCTTAGGGCCCCAAAATTTGGGGTTGCAACCTCCTCAAACAAGCAGCCAACTTCCAAATAAATAAATAAATAAATAAAGAAAAATCATACGCATTCTTGAAGTGCCTGAAATAAAATAAAGTCATCATAGTGAACGGAGACCATCCAATTTTTGGATGGTCTGATCTATGTATTCAGGAACTCAAAAGTCCACGTTTGGAAATACTCATCTGGTGATTCCAACAAGTTGATCCGAAATTTTCACTGTAAAGAAAAAAATCTCCCTAAGTGGGTCCTTTACCTGAGGGAGTAAATGTATAGTATTTTCCCACGGGAGCATGGGGTACATGCTATATAGAATATTATGCATTTTATTTCATCAATTATTATTTGCTAGACAACATCGTAAATGGAGTACCTGATGGAGTATGTATGGCACCAAATCATGCTTTGTTATGTCTCATGTGTCTAATTTGCTTGCAAAAGCTTTGACTCAGCTATGTCATAGATTCCTGATTGAGAAACCATTGCTCGGGACTGTCCATGGTGAAAGTTTGGAGTCGAATTTCACAAGGGTATAAATTGTTCAATCAGTTATACTTGTGCTTCAGTATCAGCGTATTTATATTAGTAGTAGAAAGGCAATGTAGTTATTTTCTAATTATATGTAGCTATAAACAGCCTTAGATCTCAGGGAACATCTAGGAAGCAGTTCCTCATGCTTACTTGCATTCTTCTCCATTCTTCGTCAGGAAGTGCTTCTTGACCAATGACAAGTTGTGGAATTAGAGGCCAATCTATTTTATTCTTATGTTCTCTTAGTTTCTTAGTATATGGTCCTGTGTTGTATCTTTGATGCAGCTTGATGTATATGTACACCAATAAATTATAAGTATATAAACATAATAGAAAACAAAGAAAGAGGGTCTCTTTGGTAATAGTGGGAAATGTGTTTCGAGTTTCAGAGATGAGATACATTTTAGGATACCACTAGTAGAAACTTCAAACATGGCATATTAATTTGGATTTTGGATGGCTCCGGCCTAGAATCAATTTAAATGCCTACCATTCTGCTTTCAACTGCAGTTTGCAAGGGATTTTCGAGTCTCTACAGTATATCAATTGGTAATTCACACCTTCCCTAGGAGCCCTTGTTCATCATCTGTAACAATGTCATACAATTGACTTTCTTGTTTACGTACAGTGATATTTAGAAGTTATCTATGTTGTTTGAGTAAAATATTAAATAAGATATCTCTGCATGTGATTTTATCATTTGATCATGTAAAGATAAATTATGTGATGGATTCTTGAAAAATGAAACTCTTCTTCATTTTTAACTTACTATTTCCCTCAACCTGCATTTGTTTTCATTTATCAGGCATACATACGTGATGAATGCTTTGAGCCATCGAATTTTTTGGCCGTTGGTCGTCCTTGTACAAACATTTGCAATGAAGACACTATAAACCACATTCATTTTCCGCATGGAGAAGAAGTGAAAGCAGATGTAAATTTAATTGATGTTAAATGCAGCAAGTCCCATCATTGGTTGCATAGGAAGACTGTTGCTGATGTAGTAGAAGCTATGATTGGAGCCTTCCTTGTTGAATGTGGGTACAAAGGGGCATCATCATTTCTGAGATGGATAGGGATACCTGTGGACTCTGGATTTTCACATGTTTCTAATGCTTCCATTAGTACAAAAAGCAATGCAGTGGTCCCTGAGTCCTTTGATATTTCTGGAATAGAAAGTTCACTAGGATATAGGTTTCGGCATAAATATCTGCTTGTACAAGCTTTTGTACACCCTTCATACAATAAATATTCAGGAGGCTGCTATCAAGTGAGTATGTTGCATAATTATTTCATTAGGTATAATGCACAATACATGAATAGAATTTTGAAAGTAAGTATCAAATACTTCTTGATATGATGTGAGCATTTGGTTTCTGTTCTCATTTTTACAGAGACTTGAATTTCTTGGGGATGCTGTCCTGGATTACATGATCACGTCGTACCTATATTCAGCTTTTCCAGACTTGAAGCCAGGACAGTTGACTGACTTACGATCCATGATGGTAAATAATAACTCATTTGCTCGTATAGCGGTGCACCGGCAATTCCACTTATATCTTATTAGTGATTCTAAAAGCCTATCTGAGGATGTCAAGAAATTTGCAACTTATGTCAAGAGTCCTGCCACAGAAAGGGCCTTGTCGGATGAGCCAAAGTGTCCAAAGGTAGAATATGTGACAATTTTTTTATCTCATTTTGTTCGTCAATGGCAATTGTCAGTAGATATTATGTTTTCGATATTATCCTCCATTGTCTTGTTCAATGATTAGATTCCTCAGTGAATCATCCCAAGAATCAGTACAGTAGAAAGAATGTTGCACAACTGACATGTTCCACCGGCTATGTTTTCGACATGCTTGTCGTGGAATTATTTTGCCGTTTTTGTCTTCTATTTTGATTTTTATGATGGTGGCTAAAAAACTTTTTGGAACTTCTTTCATCTGCTTCGAGAGAAAGAAGTTGCCTCATTGGCATCTTTTATGTACATGGCTATATGCATATAGTCTTACAGACATTCATGTGTGTATATGCATATATACATAGCAAAATGCATACACATAACATATATTTTTATAATCATACATATAAATACTGAATAATCTGTGTCCCTCTCCCTATGTATCTATGTGTATGCTTATCCTTGTATTTTATGTAATGAGTGTAGCAAACATGCCATGCCATCTTTGTAATGAGTTGCAACAGCAAAGAAAGTTGAGGCATAATATATTTCCATCCACAAATGGCATGGTATGAAATTACTTAATAGCTTTAAACATTTTTCTGCATTCTTAGAACTAAATTTATACATACACAAGAAACAAATTAAAATTATTGTAAAGGCACTCATATACATAGCATATAATTTCTCAACAGAACACGCACAAATTGGGCATTAGTTTTCCTAGTTTAATGAATAACTGAGTATGGTCAAGAATTCCTCCTCTCAATTCATTTCCATCTCTATCTCATCGCGAATGTATGCATGCTGACTTGTTTTGGCAAGAAAATATACATGTTGATCTTCGTCTAGGATTGTATGTTGTTATCATTTCTACGAACATGCTCAAATATATGCATGATGTTACTTATGATATCACAGATACATTCACTGAGTAAAATTTTGGAAGGTGATGAATATAAGATTCTAATATAACTTCAGGTTGAAGAATTGTGAATTTCATGAGAATGTGAATTATGTATGTATGGCCTTTCAAGTCCACATCCAATAGTTTTTCTAGGTTCCCATGGGAAAATTCTTGAAGTTCAAAATCAGACTTGTCTCCATATAGTTCGTTCTCTTCCATAGGCCGTCTTCTTGTAGGAAATTATGATAAACACATCAGAACATTAGTAGCCCCTATGATTTCTTCTTTAGAAATTATGATAATCCCATGGCTCTCTCTATTTAGAAAATCTCACGTGTTTTTTTCCCTGGAGGCCTAGGTTTCTTCCTTGGAGCTCTGATCTTTTTGGAATTATAAATTGCAATGCAAAATAAGGTTGCCATTGGGTGCTTTAATGGAAAATGATTTGTAGGATCAACTTCCAAAAGTTTTCCTCTTAAATTAGTCTTGGATGACGAAAATATAACAAACAGTATGTGTAAAAGCAGGTCGCTATTGAGAATCTATTTTTGCTCACGTGTTTGACTTCCTCAGAAATCAAAAGCAGTTCTTACTGTCTTCTAAGAGTATGAAGAAAAACATTTTGTTCAAGAATGCCTTTAAAGCCTGTTATACATATTTCTCGAATATTCCTACTTTAGAAATATTTCTTTGAAAAATACCTTGGAATGTTAAAAAAACTCTCCCTGCAAGTTTGTAAGTCTCCAACATAAGAGACTTGTACTAACAAATCCACATTAGTATTTCTCGGTCATTCCTATGTTCTTAACACTTTTCTGTGAACAAACATGAATAGTTAGTCCAAAAACATACGGTGATCCCCTCTGGCCCACAGTAACAAAACTAATATGGATGACATGGCTCAGCCCTTAGTTACAGTACAAAGAAATCATAAAGAACAAAGGAAGTGTGCCTTTATTTTGAACATGGTTCTTACACAAGCCATCATCTTATTCTTTCCCTTGGGCAGGCAATTCTATATATTTTGGGGAAACACTGCAATTCTATATTGCAATATAACTTGACATAGATACTTTTTATGTGCTCGATCACTGGAGGCAAAGCAATTGCCACTACACACCCCATTTACTGGTTTATAGTCATCAGTTTTTATACTAAATTGTATCATTTGAACTCTGAAGAAAGACTCTCAAAACGAATAGGTTTAGTTTTCCCCTATCAAATGTGCTCCTTTAGTGTTCTTTGGACTTTATTTCAGAACTGACTCTAAAATGTTTCTTCTTGACACCATGTTGCATCATTATTCCCACAATGATTTTCTGATGGTGAATTGAGGTTTTTCCATTTCAGGTTCTTGGGGACTTGGTAGAGTCCTGTTTTGGTGCTATACTTCTAGATTGTGGATTTGATTTGGCGCAAGTTTGGAAGTTGATGTTATCTTTCCTTGATCCTATCGTGAGCTTATCCAGCTTGCAGCTCAGTCCTATCAGAGAACTTCAAGAACTTTGCCAAACAGAAAGTTTCAACCTGAGTTTCCATAGTACAAAGGAGAACAAAATTTACACGGTTGAAGCAAAAGTTCTTTCCAGTGATAGATGTTTTATTGGTCAAGGGGTAAACCCGAGTCAAAGAATTGCTAAAAGAAGTGCCGCTGAAAATGCTTTATTGAAATTGAAGGTAGTGTGTGACAAAGGTTAAGACTTTAATATATATCTTTTGGCCTGATTCTTTTTTTTTTAATGATGATTAATAATTTCCTTTCGGTGTTTATGATTTATAGTTTTTCATTTGTACTTCTTTTATATTATTTGTACTTTCAGATGGCATTTTTCTTAACATCTTTTGTGTTTCGTGGAAACTTCTGACTTTGTTAGGTCAAACTGCTTCTCATTAGTTAGTAACATAACCAGGCAAATTAATTGTCTTCGGTCTACTCTATTTTAATCTGCCATGCTTGACTTATGTTCCTCTTTTAGTCCTTAAGCTAGCTTGCACATTTCTTCATTACTAGCATAGTTTTCATTCGTAGCTTGTTGTTAAGAGGGAATTCCATCTTGCTTGTTGCTAATTTTGTTTATTCCACCTACATTGTTTCTGTGGTGCCAACCATGCATAGAGAGATGAAATCCAGCAAGTAAATGAAGAGAACAAGAGTACAAGTGACAAAAAAAGAGCTATGGCTCTGCAATTTCTTGAAGGAAAGTTTTTACAATTAGAACTATATTTTTGTCTCCACCTTTAATGTCCCTAAATAGACCTCACAACACAGACTGCAAATTACATTTAACTTCAATTTTCCTTTGTTCAAGACTGATTTTACTCATTGATCCCTTAATACCTATCCAAACTTTACTTGTAAATATCATACATAAAATCCCAAGTATTGAAAAATTCCCAAAGCATTAAAAATCTACGAAGACCAACTGAATTTTAATGACACCCAAAAACTTGCTGAGAAAACAAATAAAAAAACCACTAACATGTCCAAAATATTCCAAACCTGATTTTCATCCACAGCCATGTGTCATCCCTGATTCGTGTTTTTTTTCTCCTTTTCCTCCCCCCTTTTGGAGCTGGCTTCAGTTTGGGCTGCATAGTTTCTGGACTCTTTGCATTATTTTGCAGCCCCAAGGGAACCAGGATAACAACCACCTTATGGGGGACATATATGAATTATTGGTGGGAATTAAGATATTTCTTTACCATTGAAAGAAGCATTTGTGATTGAGGCATTATAATTTCAGGAACTATGCTGACAATAAAGATTTTGTAAGTGATTTATTGTATTTTGTTTACTGTGTATTATATGGGATTGTATACTATGAGACGACTTATTGTTGGTACAAGGAGGTCAAAATCATTTTTAGTCATTAGATGTGCAATCAAATAGATGTAAGTGTCACAATATTTGAGATATTTTATTTTGGAATTTGTGCCCAAACAATGACACATCCTCAAATACTCGATTTCAAATCTAATGGTCAATGATGATTGTGACCGCCTTATATCAAAAGTAAATGGTCTCATTGCATACATTTCTGTATTATATTGAATAGTTTGCCTTTGCACTCTTTTGGATGTTTTCTGCTTGTAACAAGAATTGGTTAGGAAGTTGATGTTCCCCACTGAAAAAGATTGACTTGGAGAATGAACTTTCCATTTGAACGATGCAAGTTGAAGCAATTCATTGTGTTCACCACAATCTGAGCTAGGAGCCAAGGGAGCCAGCTGGGGGAGGCTTTTCCTCCACTTTATTCTTCCTAAGCCCATCTCATCCGCCACCCCAAACCTTCCCTCCCCCTCAAGCTTCCCTGCCCCCTCGAGCCTCTCCTCCTCCCCCTCCCAATAGCCTCTTGAGGGCATTCCTACTTCGTCAGTCGCCAGAGTTCCCCCTAACCAGGTGCTTCCGCCATCCTGGTTGCTCAGCTCATGCGAACTAGCGCTCTCATCTAAAATTTCGGCGGCCCTGATTGGTTCCTTCTCCCCTCACCATGATGATCTTTGAGGGGTCAAGAGATGAGCCAAAGGCCTATGGGGTATTCTTGACCTCATCTGTAGGAGGCTCCTGGCTGGCAATACCCTCTTCCTTCTCCTGTTGTCAACCAGCGATGCCATGGGAAAGACCCGTGCAGCAAAATTCAAAGGCATGACCCCCTCTTTCCCCGTGGTCACCAAAAATTGGTGCCTTCAAACCCCAAAGGTTGTCGGTCAGATTTTTTGGCATCCCACAGCATGCCTGGACAGCGGACACCTTTCGGAGCCTAAGCGTTGTGTATGGGAGTCTTGTGGCTATTCACTGGAAATCGATGGAGTACCTTCCCATGGGTGCCATGCAAGTACTCGTGGAAGTCCTCGAATCCTCTTTGGTCCCTCTGTCGCTCTGGCTGGAAGCTAGGGGCCGGTTCTACAGGGTGCTATGTGCGTGGCTGCAAGCATCGCTGCCTTCAGTAGCCGACTACTCATATCATGACTCGTACCCTTATCACCCCACCCACCTAGCTATCCCTTTCCTGCAGCAGACGCGTGTCCACCTAAGCCTGCACTGCAGCCAGAACAGCCCTTTTGGCCAACTGGCAGGCACGCATCTGCTCAACAGCCTTCGGCTTCTTCGTCCCTCATCCCGTGTGGCATGCGTCCCTTGGTTACCGCTGAGGATGGCCTTCTGCTCACCTTTTCTCCTAAAGCTCCTTCCACTCCCCACGTGGAGTCCCCTTGGCCGTCGAATGGTTTGATTCTTAATACCTCGGCTAAGGCAAGACTTCCTTGGTTGTCCTCACGACCAATCCTCTGCTTCCCTTTTCAGGATCGAAGCCACCAGTCAACGCCAGTGGGCCTTTACCTGTAAATCCTGGCAATCTAGCCGTGTCGCTTCTCGTGGAGCTTTTGTTTGTTGTGGCACTTGCTTTCGCCAGCTTCTGCCATAGGAACGGCCAGGCTTCACTAGATCTTTCAACCCGGGTTGCGATCACCCTTCTTCCTGCAACGATCATCCCCTCCTTATCCTTGCCCTTGTCTCCGGACTGTGATTCTCTTCCCCTGGGCTCGTCTGCTTCAACCCGCCTCTCCCTATCCATCCATGCCCCTCCCTGCCAGCTAGCTCCCTAGTCCCCTCGCGCCAGCTTCCAGCCCAGAAGCTATCCCTCATTTGAACCCCCCACTCGGCCCCTCCCCAGTGCCGAGGTCCCCAGTGCTTTCAACCAATGGTGGCGCAGTCCTACCCCGTCCCCTCTGCCTGGCTGGCAACTCCCTCCCCCCCCCCGTCGGCACAAAGTTGTCACCCTCGCCTCCAACCAGTCTGCCTCACCCTCTGATCCCGCTGGTCGTATGGGGCCTCCTTCTCCTCCTGCCCCCCTCCCATCTTAGTTGACCCCCTGCCGCTCTCCCTCTCCCCTCTCATCCTTACTCCCATCTATGTCCTCCCCCTTCGTTCCCTCTGTTTCCGCTACTCCCATTCCTGTGGTGTTTCCGTCATCCTCCCCTTCCTCTTATTATTCCCGCTCTTTCTCGGCTTCCCCCTAGTCAGCGAATTCCTATCTTATGGATGCCTTAGATTTAGCCCAAGGCAATATCCACCAGATTATGCGAGTTGGCAAATCTGGCAGTAGGTACCACATCTGACATCAATGCTGAGCCCGACCCGTCTTTCTCCCCACTGGCTCCGGGGTTAAGACACTCCTGAGTCTCCCCCCCCCACCCCACCCCACCCAGGGCAATGCAATGTCTCTCTTGGAATGTTCATGGCCTGGGCAGCCCTGCCAAATGCTCGGCAATTCGTGACATCTCGAACCTGTACTCCCAGCTCTTTTGGCTCTCTCTGAAGTGAAACATCCAGCCCCCTTGTTAGCCCAAGAGCCATTGCCTGTATAGTGTTTGTCTGGATTCCCTCTTGGGTTATTCTCTCTTGTTTTGATTATAGTTGTTGGAAACGTCTGTTATTCCAAATCGTTTCTGGAATCGGAATCGAATGTATCGGAAGTTTCGAAATCTAGGAATCGTTGTCCGTACGATTCGGATGTGAGAAAAATGATTCTCACTATTTCGGAATCACGATTCAAAAAATTAGGAATCGTGTTTCCTATTTGCAAGAATCGATGCCCCTTCATGTTGGAATCGTGTTTCATTCACACATGACCCCACTTGTTTCGGTGGTTGCTGAAATCGTGATTCCTAAAACTATGGACTCGTGATTCCTAAAAATAAGGAATCATGATTCTTAAAATTCTAGAATCGTTGTCCTCATCAACTTGGAATCAACATTCTCACCCTTCCAAAATCATGATTCTCCCCATATTGGAATCGAGATTCTCCCCTTATTAGAACTACGAAGCAATTCCCTCTAGTATATGAGAGAAGTATTCAAAAAATATATAAATTTACCCATTACTATAAGATCGAATTTTGGTCTGCATATACTCAATCAAAAACTCCAAGTATTAATGTCAACCTTTATGATATTTTTGTGGACAATCTCATACAATGGACTCAGTCTACCGATAACCCTATTATGCTTACAACGTCTGGAGCTAGTCTACGGCATACAAGGAGTGAGAACAAGGGTAAGCTCCCTTTATCTCCTTTCCTTGAATTATAAAATAAATACATGACACGGTAATTCTTCTTTATTAAATGTAGTTTTGAGTCCTTTGACTTTTGAAAATTGAGTTATTCAATTTTTAGTCAATTTTTCTGATATTTAATGAATAATTTAACCTAAAACACCACACAGGGCACTTCGTTCATATCCTTATTATCTTCTTATTTTACTTAAAGAAAAGCATTTTTATCCTCTTATTCAACTTGAAGAAATGAGAATGTCGATCATATATTAAACATTATTACATTAGTAGTTTAGTACCCACACCATTTACCAAACATTATTAAATTTAAAGTAACATATTTTTTTAGTATTATTTATTCTTGGTAAGAGTTCTTAAAAAGTAACATGGAATGAAAGATGGAAATTAGTAAATAAGAAAATAAAAAATGTAACCTATTACTTATAATTTAAATTTTGATTTTATTACCGTGTGCAACAACTTCAAATTCTCTCACGCTCTCATATATGTCGGCGCTCACTCATGATTGAGCACACATCAAAGGGTTTCTGCTCTCCCTATCTTAACATATTACTCATATTTTAAATTTTGATTTTATTGCCGTGTACAAGAACTTCAAATTCTCTCACGCTCTCATATATGTCGTGCTCACTCATGATTGAGCACACATCTAAGGGTTTCTGCTCTCCCTATGCTCACGTTGCTTCCTGACAATATGGATTTGCAATTCTTTAATACTTTGAATCAACGTTTAGCATAAGTAGATTCGCATTGTTGTGTAGCAAGGAATCACGATGTCTGCAATATAGAAACTTTATTCCAAACAACATGGATTCGCAATTCCAAAAAATTTGGAATCGACATTTCTCACAAGCAGAATCGCATTCTTGTTTAGCTAAAAATCATAAAGTCCTCGATATGAAATCTTGATTCCGGCAATCAAGGAATCGAGAGATTCCTAAACTAGGTGGAATCGCGTTTCACAAAAAATGGAAACGTGATTTCATTCTTTGAGAATTGACTTTCGCCGTCGGAAACGCCAAATCGAGATTCTGAAACGAAATCGCTACCCTCATAGGCGATTTGGGTAGCTATAGTTGTGATTGTATCTGGCCCCTAGTTGGGGGTTCGTCTCTTGTATCTTTAATGATTATTATAGTAATAAAAAGTTAAATATGCTAAAACAAAAAAAACAAGAATCGAATGTGGCTGTATGATGCAATATTCATGGAATATGCCCAAAGGAATCCATTTAGAAGCGATTAGTACAACCCTACATGTAGGGCTGGCAATGGATCCGGACCAGACCTGGGACCCGGTGGGTATACCTGGCCTCGGGTACGAGTCTGGGTACTAGTGGACCCACCCCATACCCGACCAGAAACTTGTAACTTAATAAATTTTTTATGTAAATTATATGTTTAAGTTACATATTTAACCTAACTAGAACCAACTTTTTAACTAAAATATAACCTAACAGTTATGGTTTCCCATCGTTTTAACATTATTTTCGCCCAAACCCTAAAGCCCCAAATGCCATTACACTCCTCTGCTGCTCAGCCTACTCTACAACTGTGTCTCTGCCTCCATTCTCTGCATCGTCTAGGGCTCCTCCACTGGCTTGCCTACAAGGAGGAAGACTGTGGCTGCCATGGATGACTTACACAGAGCACGCAAGGAGGAGGACTGTGACTGCCATGGATGTGGTCTATGCCCTCAAGAGGCAGGGGAGAACTCTCTCTCATCTTGCTCTTTCTCTCTCTCACCATATCATTTTCTCTTACTATGTCTTGCAAATGTTAATGGTGGCTTTGTTGTTTCTCATGAATGCCCTTGCAATGGAGGCTGGATCTTTTGTTAATCTAGGGTTTCTTCTATTACTTCTTGTCTTTGATTTTTGGTGGGATGTAAATGATGTTGAAGAAAAGGGAGGGATATGGAATGAATGAATGAATATCTCTGTGTTCTGTGTTTCGAAAAAAAAAAAAAAAAGATCTTTGTGTTCTTTCGAAGAAAAGGGAGGGATTTCGCCCATCTTTGTCTCTCTAATGTTTGCAAGATGTGTTATTCAAGCTGCCTGGTCTTCACCTACAAATTTGATGGTTTTCGCTCATCTTTCTCTCTATAGGGTTTGATTTTCTTCCTTTCCAGCATTCTCTGCATCTTCTAGGGCTTCCTTCACTCTCTTGCCTGCATTTTCTCCCTTTCGCTCATGTTTCTCTCTCTAGGGTTTGGAATGGGTCGGTTCTCCACAGTAGGATTTTGCTAGAGTACAGGTCCAGGTCCCGGGTCCAAAATCTTCAATGGGGTATGGGTACGGGTAGAACCATTTTGGATCCGTCTGGTATGGGTACGGTCTGGGTATACAAGGCTATGTCGGGCCCAAGTACAAGTTCAACGGGACTCGACCCATACCCGACCCGTTGCCAGCCCTACCTATATGAGTTCTTTTCAGCAAATAAAAACTTGTTTCCTGTATGAAAAACTTGTCTGAGCCAACTTAGACTCATTTCCGAGTTTTTTTATATATAGTTTTCTATGTTAATTTGACAGATATCTCTGCTAGTGTGGCAGTATTGTGATACAACATAGGTGAGGAGAGATTTTTTTTTATATGTAGGTTTCTATTTAAAGTTGTCTACAAGATCATCTCTGCCAATGTGGCACTATTGTGATATGACAGGTGAAGACATTGGATGTGGCTGTATGATGCAATATTCATGGAATTTACCCAAAGGGATCCATTTAGAAGCCATTACTACAGCCCTATATGAGTTATTTTGAGCAAATAAAAACTTGTTTCACATATGAAAAACTCGTCTAAGCCAACGTGACTCATTTCTGAGTTTTCTTTATATATAGTTTTCTATGTTAATTTGACAGATATCTCTGCCAGTGTGGCAATATTGCGGTATGACATAGGTGAAGAGCTATTTTTCTTAATATGTAGGTTTCTGTTTTAATTTGCCTAAAAGAACATCTCTGCCAATGTGGCAGTCTGGTTATATGACAGGTGAAGACAGCTGGGTTCAGTTCCCGCTACAAAGTATGTCTATTTCCTCTTATTTTCTTTTTTTCAAGTTTTCTCAAAACATTTGAAAAACTTGCCGAGTTTTTCTGAGTTAACTATTCAACTTGGCGAGTTCACTTGGTTTGACGGTGACTGGGTCGGTTACTGAGTAAATACTGGTTCTCTCGCTCTAAACCCTGAAGTGAGTGAACTGCATTTGTCTTGATGGCGTCAAAGTAGTTTGTCTCTCAACATTGAAGAATTCCTCACTGGCAAAACAAGGGCTCATAGTTCAATTGGTCAAATTCTAAAAACCTCTCAATGGAACATTATACTTGTATGAGAACTTTATTTGAACCTGAAGGCCTGGGTCACTAACATGCCCAGAATGGATACAGCTAAGGACCACTGATGCAGGAAGCTGGGATGGGACTCGGCATTTCCCAAAATCCTAGATACATGTATTGATATGAGTACCAGATTTGACATATTATTCATATATGGTGTAAAGAACACTGTTCATAGTGTATAGAATGAGATATATCATATAGTTTTTTATATTATTGTATTGATTTTGTATTTTGGCTGTATCATACTACTTGTTCTTGAAATTTGTCATGAATTGTGGTGGTACGTAGTGGTTAGCGCTTAGGAGTGGATTCGAATCACTGACACAAGGACTTTCAATCCTTTGCTCTAACCAGCTGAGCTACCTGAACCACTTTCCTAAAGTGTGTTTTCTTCATCGAATAGCACCCGACCACCCGAGGAGCTTACATGTTCTCGAAATTTGTCATGAATTTTTTCTTTGATATATCACAGTATTGTGCTTATACTCTTAATGAGGTTCCTCTTTTGATGCCTTGAAAATTTGAATTAAAGAAAAACCAACTAAATGGAGAGTACTAGGACATCCTTTTCATAGTACAACTATAACAACTGATAATGAGGATTATATCCTTGGTGATGCAAATTGCATTGAAGACATTTGAGATGTTGACTGAATTGTATTTATTTTATTCATTCACCCAAAGATACCCCTGCCGCACCCAAAACACGGCATGCTGAGCCACCTCATTAGTGCCCAAATTCTGCTTCAAGTTTAATAATGGGAGCTACTTGAGGATGTTGGTCAGATGTGTTATTCTTGTGATTATTTATGTTATTATTTGTATGCTATCATTTCGAGATATTTCCTTAGTTCTAATTGACTGAAGAGAAAATCCCATTTCGAACTCTCAACTTCTAAAAATAATCAAGAACAAGCAACAAAAACACCGAATGGGTGACCTACTGAAGATTAGTTCCCATAACTTATATTTTTACTTGTCTTTTCTTTTTATTGGGTTTCGCACGGACATAGTTTGTAATCATCAGCACTTCAACCAGTCAAGCCAAAGCCCGATTGTCGCACATCTGTACTTCTAATATTTCCATGGTTTTCCTTTTAACATTTGTGGTTCAAGCTGCACCCTAGGTGCCATGACTGTGCAACTTTAGATCTTGTGTTGTGAAATGGTCCACCTTTGTGTAACATTTTAGACAATATGTTGAAGCATCTTATTTTACATTGTGATGTCTGAAATTCCAATTGATTGGCAGAGTTAAGGTGGATTGTCCTAATTTTATTGGTGAGAGTTGTTTTATGGTGCCACTGAAACCATTGACAACATGTAGGCAGAAGGTTTCCTGCATAAAGCAAAATCCATGGGGGAAATTCTGCGTACATGTCGAAAACAAGAACCTGATCTTATCGGCCATGATGGAACACTGGCATTTGCAGATGAATCCATTATCCCACCAGAAGACAGAGAGAGCAATGAAGAACAAGAAGCATATGCATACCTTGAGGCTGTGAATTGGAGCACAAGTTACTCATTAAATGAATTGGATGCATCTTCATCTGAAAGCAATGACATTCTCTGCAGAAATCTGAAGCTTCCTCTTTATTCAAGTTTTGATCAAACTAGTTATGATGAAGTATCTGAAGAAAGTAGCTCCCATAGTGAAAACTCGCTAACAGGTATGTATAAAAATAAGTAGATAGGCACATCTTTGTTTTTCCAGAAAATAAATTGTTTTAAATGTGAAATATGTCATTGTTCTACGTTCAAATTTCTTAGTGGAATTCTTATTGGGGGCTT
Source organism: Amborella trichopoda (assembly GCF_054954075.1). Taxonomy (NCBI): domain Eukaryota; kingdom Viridiplantae; phylum Streptophyta; class Magnoliopsida; order Amborellales; family Amborellaceae; genus Amborella; species Amborella trichopoda. The sequence goes on from NC_142347.1 coordinate 30,488,269, forward strand.
TGAAATACGTAAAAAAGAGCCCAATTGTTTGTATTACTATTGGCAGTGATCTCACTTATTTCACTTCACATCCCCAGATTATAAGTCTACCAGTTCAGCAATCTCCCAATTGTATGAGATCTGCACTATGAACTTTTGGAACCCTCCCTCGTTCACTTGCTGTAAAGATGAGGGACCTGATCACATGAAAATGTAAGTTTGGAATTGAACCTACTTTACAAGCAGTTATGTAGCCATAATGAAATTTGTTTTGCATTTTTTTTGGACCCTTCCTATGTGTTCATTATCTGGATGTTATCTGGATCATTGATCATCACTTGGTTTGACTTCTACAGGTTCACTTACAAAGTGGAGTTTAAAGTGGAAGGATCTCTAACTTCAATTGTAGAATGTTTTGGACAGCCTAGGAGAACGAAGAAAGCGGCAGCAGAGGATTCAGCACAAGGTGCAATTTGGTTGCTCCGACATCAAGGTTATATAGTTTCCGGAGGCTCTGTTGGGATTGCTTAACAACTCTACAAAAGGAACGCGAGTTGTTTATAAACAAGGGAAAAACAGATATAATCCCTTGCAAACGTTGTGACAATTTGGCAGGAAAGAATAAAGGCAAAATTTTGCCTGTCCAAACAGCTCTCTCTCTCTCTCTCTCTCTCTCTCTCTCTCAGTTGACTGCTCGGTGCAAGAATGCCAGCAACCACAGCAATTCAATTGTCAATTTATATATGTGGAGACATTGGGGATATGGACGTAAACATGTATTCATGAAAGATATAAGGGAAAACGTAAATTTCCATTTATTTTTCTAATATTAAAAAATGTCTCGTAATTTTTCAATTTTATGTGCACGTCTCTGTCTTTTTTTTTTCTTTTTTTCTGCAGAATGCCATCTATTTCAAACTTCCAAGTTTCGAACCACATTTTTAACCAAAAGACATTTTGGAACTTGGATTTCGGAACTCTTTTGTTAAAATATAAGTTTGGAACTTGGGAGTACCAAATTGTGTTTTTGTTAAAGCGTAAGTTCAGAACTTCTAGTTTGTGATCATTTGTTAATGGAGTTTTAGCAACCTTTGATGTTCATCTATAAAGATTTTCAGTAGCTCTGGTCCATCCCATTGTCAATTATCTCTATTGTTTGTGTGTTTCTAGATGTATGAACTATGAAGCTCTAAGGAGTGGTTTGGAACTCCAAGTTCCTCAGCCAATTGTAGTTGCGTCGGTTTAGCTTGACATGGAGCCCCTCTGCAATCCTTCCCAATAGGGAGTCGATGAAGATGTGATACTCGGACTGCCTAATCATGCTGCTTATGATAGGGTTTGCCACCAAAATCAACCTTAGGATCTTTTAGGCATCATAAAGAGTTTGGGCATCCTCTCTCCGATATCAACAAAGAAGTGAATGGTGTTCTTCTCCCTGCACTACCTCTCTACAGTGGTATCAATCTGCTTGTGTCGTATCTTAGATGACCGAATGTATGTGGTGAGCACTCTTGCTCTTCATTCAGATGCACCTATCGAGCAACTGTCTCATTAATGCAGGAAGATCTATCCTGAAATCCAAGAGTAGATCTATCCTGAAATCCACCTCATATACAAACTTTCAAAAAACAGGAACCAGAGTGTATTTCAATTTTAAAAAAAGAAATAAAAACAAAAATAAATACATATAGCCCTTTGGACAATACATAACAAAATAACAACAGATCCATGGAACACTATATTCTCCCAAATGCATGCATTAAAATACATAAAATATCCAGCTTATATTAATTTGAAGAGGTTTAAAATATATACGCAGCTTTCCCTCCCAAATGATTTTGGTGGCATATTCCCCTTCCAAATGATTTTGGTGACATGGTTTTTCTGGTCATACAAAATGTTTCCATTGGGCCCTCTTGGAAAGGCCAGTTGAGCCGTCATAACCAACCCATTTGTATAAAACAAAAGTCATATTTCGGTTGTTTAATTAATGAAAAATGGTAAATAAGAACAAGTAAAAGATATATTGGTCAAAGAACCCGATTGAGCAAGCCAAAATACACAAACTAATATATATATATATATATATATATATATATATATATATATATATATGAAAAGTCTTTGCAACACCTCTAGGCGAGAATCTATAGTGATTGCCCCACCCAATCGATACTCTGTTCAAAAAAATTGAAATGAAGGATCCTGATTAGCTGAAAACACTCCACGTGTGAAGCGTCCCTGATTGGCTCAAAAAGCTTCAAACCTCAAAATATTTCCTTTTACCCTTCTTTCCCGTTTCCTCGCCTCTGCAACCTCCCTCTCCCTCTCTAAGACGTCCCTCTCTCTCTCCTCTGCTATGTGAAGTGAAGAGCTATTCTTTCTCGTTCATCTCCTTCTCTCTCTGCGAAGCTCTGAACACGGTCATCTTTGTTGTCCTCTCCTCTCGCTGAGAAGCTTCGGGTCTGCCACAGACACCGCACACTTCTCTTCTGTTAGGAAAAGTCTTTGCAATGCCTCTAGGCGAGAATCTATAGTGATTTTGCCCCCACCCAATGGACAGTCCGTTCAAAACAATTGAAATGAAGGCTCTTGATTAGCTGAGAACACTCCACCCACGGAACGCCCCTGATTTGCTCAAAAAGCTTCAAACCTCAAAATATTTCCTTTTACCCTTCTTTCCCATTTCCTCTCCTCTGCGACCTCCCTCTCTCTCTAAGGCGTCCCTCTCTCTACGAGGCTCCCCTCTTGGCTTGTCCTCTTCTCTCCTCTGTTGTATGAAGTGAAGAGCTATTCTTTCTGGTTCATCTCCTCCCCTCTCCGCGAAGCCCGAACGCGGTCATCTTCATCGTCCTCTCCTCTCGTTGAGAAGCTTCGGTTCTACCACAGACGCTGCACACTCCTCCTCTGTTTAGGGGATCAATTGAGTGAGTGATTATCTTTCTCTTTTTTGCTCGAGCCCAAGCCACAATCTAACCCTACTTCATAAAATTTGTTTACAGTGGGTAAAATCTCTCTATTGCTCTTATAAAAAAACCCAATTTTTTTCCAAAAACCTACCCAAAGCTCTACGTTTTTTTCCTAATACCCTACTTTTTTTTCCCCAAAACCCATCTTTTTAATGTTTCATTTCAACGGTTAAATGGATCCTACCTTTTCCCTCTCCTGTGCTAACTCAATCAAAGTATGTGTCCTGTCTAGGCCCTTTTATCCAATTTTCTTCAAAATTAAATCATAAAAACAAAGAAAACTGAGTTACATTGTTTTAATGGGTTTCACTACACAATTTTAATTATTTGGATCTATAACTTGAAGAAGTTGCAATGAATACAGCCAAATGTCCTAATAGAAAAAAAAAAAAAGGCCTAACTTTCAATTGAAATTTTAATAAATTATTTGGTTTTATGTTATTCTTTTATTTTCTATTTCACAAATACGTAATTTTCAATTAAATTTTATGATTGAAATACCTAATTTTAAATAGTCATTCAGAAGGAATATAGTTTTCAAACTACTGCTCTAATAGGTTCAGGAGCAGATTTAAATTGTATAAATGAAGGGCTTGTCCCTACTAAATATTTTAGTAAGACGACACAAGTCTTAAATACAACAGATGACAGTAAAATGATTATAAACTATAAACTTTCTGATGCTGCAGTATATAATAATGGAAACTGCTTTGAATTCCCTTCATTATGGTGAATGGATTAAGCCAATCCGTAATCCTAGGAACTCCATTTTTAAATATTCTTTATCCAATAAAAATTGATAGCACTGGAATTGAAGCTAATATTGAAGGGCATGATGTAAAATTCAATTTCATTGAAAAACCCAAAATTCGAGAAATCAATAATATAAAAGAAAAAATCTCTAATAAAGAAAATTTTTTATATTACCTCAAGGACGAAATAAAATATAAAACAGTAGAAACCAAACTCTTGATTCGTGAAAATAAAAGAACAATAGAAAGCCTTAAAAATAATATTGAAAAAGAAATATGTGCTGAACTCCCAAATGCTTTTTGGGATAGACAAAAACATATTGTTAATTTACCATATGAAGCTGATTTTCATTATGATAAAATTCCTACCAAAGCTAGGTCTATTCAAATGAATCTTAGACTTTTAGAAATCTGTAAAAAGAAGATTGTTGAGTTACTTCAAAAGAGACTTACTAGAGAAATACATTAACAACTCTTGAAGTGAATATTTTTCTATCACGCAAAGACGTAAAACAAAAGCAAAAATAACTAAAGAGTTCTCGCATGTTCATTAAGAAGGTTTCTCGCATGTGAAAGACTCAACTAAGCTCCTATTTACTAAATATATTAGTGAAGAACTGTCAAGAGTGTATCAATATTGCCACATTTCAAAAAAGAGTATATAAAATATTTTCTAATTAATCAAACAAACATATTGGGAGCAACAAATGGTACATGCAACAAGAATATTGCAAAAATTGCAACAAAGGGTGCATTTTTTAGGTGTGCCTTAATTTGATTGTTTAGGACCTCACCCTCAAGTAAACTTTTTGCCCCCCTTCAAGCCACGATACAATTAGTAATAAACAGATCTTGGTGGTGGAAATTATATTATAAACGGATTGTGTGTAGCATAGAGAGAGAGGGATAGAGAAGAACTGTGTGTGTGGCATAGATAGAGAGGGCAAGGAAGAACTCACTTGGTTTGTTGAAGAACTGTATACATGGCTTTGGCAATAAGAAACAAGAAGCAAGAAGCAAGAGCACTTTAGAGCAAAAAGAACAAGAATTTTTAGTAATCAACCATGTAATCATAATTATTTAATTGAAAGCTAGGTATATATATACAAATAATATATATACCAATTAACAAACAATTAACAGACAATTAACAGATACCAATTTCTGAACCAGTTTGGGAATTCCCTTATTACTAGTATTTTTATTTGTAGAAACCATATAAGAGAATTCATATCATTTTGAAAAGCAAACACTTCATGCCATGCTTTAATATATTCAAAATATTGGTAGTATTTATTATTGAAACCTTCAGCTTGTATTCTTCTAGGTTTCAGTGGGTCAACACCCCATTCTTTATATGAAATTATTTTGCGTATTTGGAATTTGGAATATGCAATCATATTAGTATTTTTTTTATAAAAATGGACCATAGTTATTGATCTTGTTTCAAGAATGATGGTTTCATACCATTCTCTATTCTTTTCTCCATTATTAGGATGTAGATGATTTCTCACATATATTGCAGCTATTTCACTGGGATATTTATCCTTGTGATCATCTTCTATCATGATAATCGTTATAAAAGAAGTTTCTATAAATTTGCTTTTTTTCTCCGGGTGTATTTGCAGTTATTGGTTTAGGCTCAAGAGAAAATGTTATTTCTTGAGCTTGTTTTCTAATTAATTGTTTTGGGGTTATTGGTGATGATGATGATGCCAAGGTTTTACTTGGAACCGGGACTATCTCCATATTTTCCTTTTTTGGTAGATTCCTCCTGCCCTCCCTGCAAAAATTCTCGGGTCAAAAAGTTAGGATAATTAGTATTACCTTTGATATGTTCAATGTCAAATTCAAAGGAAGAGAGAATACCTTGCCATCTCGCAAAGATCTGTTTTGAAACGAGATTTTTTCACATATTTGTGAAGTATATCTTTTGCAGCTTTACAATCGGTACGAATCAAGAATTTTTTATTGAGGAGATCACTCTGAAATTTTGTTACACAGTGGACAATGACTAGAATTTCCTTTTTAACCGTGGAATAATTTTGTTGGGTTGGATTCCAAGCTCTAGAAGTAAAACGGACCAACTGTTCTTTATTTAAAATCCATTGTTTTAAGATTCCTCCCAATCCTTTATCTGAAGCATCACATTCAATGATTTTAAAAGCAGTAGGATCGGAGAGTGTAAGACAGAGTAATTCTTTTGCCTTTATTTTTATTTTACGAACCGTTGAAGTATGTACATCCGTCCAATCAGGAGGATTCTTTTTTAACCGTTGGAATAATGGTTTAGCATCAATAGCTTAATAAAAATCAGCGATATAATTGAGACAACCAAGAAATCTTTGGAGTTCAATTTTATCTTTGATTATATCAGGGAATTTATTAGCAAAATCAATGGCTCTATCTATGGGGATTATTCTTCTTTGGAAAATATTATGTCCCAAAAATCTAATATTTATTTGGCAAACACTAATCTTTTTGGTTGAAACAACTAGGCCGGCCATTTTTATTGCTTTAATAAAAACATTTAGGTGTTTAAAATGTTGTTCTAGATTCTCAGAGAAAACTAGGACATCATCAATATATACAATCATGAATTTAGTATAGGGATTAAAATGTCATTCATAATATTTTGAAATTTTGAAGGGGCATTCTTTAGGCCAAAGGGCATAACATTCCACTCATATTGCCCAAAGGGAACATTAAAGGCAGTTCTTATAATGATCATTTTCAGCAATCTGGATTTGCCAATATCCAGACTTTAAATTGAATTTTGAGAAAATACAAGCATTAACAAGTCTATCCAAGAGATCTCTTTTATTACGAATGAGATCTCTTATCCATCTTAAGGCTTTATTGAGGGGCATATAATTTATTACTAATCAAGGTGCACCCCGTTCTATTTCAAAGGCCTTTTCAACATAGAATGCGGAACAACTCCAAAAAGAAGAGCTTTTTCTAATAAGTCTCTTTTGAAGTAACTCAGCAATCTCCTTTTTACAGATTTCTAAAAGTCTAGGATTCATTTGAATAGGCCTGTGGTAGGAATTTTATCCTCATGAAAATCAGCTTCATATGGTAAATTAACAATATGTTTTTTTCTATCCCAAAAAGCATTTGGGAGTTCAGCACATATTTCTTTTTCAATATTATTTTTAAGGCTTTCTATTGTTCTTTTATTTTCACGAATCAAGAGTTTGGTTTCTATTGTTTTATATTTTATTTCGTCCTTGAGGTAATATAAAAAATTTCTTTATTAGAGATTTTTTTCTTCTATATTATTGATTTCTCGAATTTTGGGTTTTTCAATGAAATTGAATTTTACATCATATCCTTCAATATTAGCTTCAATTCCAGTGCTATCAATTTTTATTGGATAAAGCATATTTAAAAATGGGGTTCCTAGGATTACGGATTGGCTTAATCCTTTCACCATAATTGAGGGAATTCAAAGCAGTTACCATTATTATATACTACAGCATCAGAAAGTTTATAGTTTATAATCATTTTACTGTCATCTGCCGTATTTAAGACTTGTGTCGTCTTACTAAAATATTTAGTAGGGACAAGCCCTTCATTTATACAATTTAAATCTGCTCCTGAATCTATTAGAACAATAGTTTGAAAACTATAATCCTTCTGAACGACTATTTTTATTACGGTAAACCATTTTTGAGTGATTACTCTATCAAGAAGGCTAACAAAATTACAATCTTGTATTATATTCATATCATGAGATTCTGGTTCATTAATTACCTTAGGAAGAGTATTTTCTGTCTCGGGTAGTAGGTTTTTATAATTTTTTATAATATTATTGAATTCTATTTCATCATCAGTAGGTTCATTAATATGGCTTTCTTCCAAAGGGTTAGTAACTAATTCTATAATCTAGACTCTATTTTTCAAATTTATTAGTTCATTACGAACCTCATTTATTTCATGTCTTAGTTCAGAAAGAGAAGGCTCTTTATTATAATAGTTTTTGCTTTCTACTCTTCTGACAATGTCAGCAAAACTATAGTCTTCTCTAGTACGTACTAGAGGAGTAGAAGGTTTATTATTTGTTTTAGCTATATTTATATATTGGACTAAAGCTTCTCGCTTAGCTTCAGGATTAGTTATTTTATCAATTAAATCTATAATTAGATTTTCTTCCTTAGTGAGCGTATTACAAAAGCATGGGGTATCAGGATTATCACTATTATAATCAGAGTCAGAACTGCTAAAGATTAAATATTCATCTCTTATTTCTCTAGTTAGCATTTCCATATCAGAATCAGAATAACTTTCAGAGACTCCCCATCAATTGTAATATGTCAAGCAGTTGTTTTTTAATATTATTTTCTAGTTGTAGGGAATTTATCTTTTTCTTTATTTTACATTTATTTTTATAATGTCTTACTTTGCCACAATTATACAAACGTGTATCTTATTGAATTTTTTATGTAGGGCATCTAATAATTCCTGAGGAAATTTTGCTAGATATATATAAATGTAGTTTCTATAAGGTCGCAACCTTAAACAGTCCAATTAAGGCGCACCTCCAAATTTTATCATAGAGCTAGAAAACGTTAGGGAAAATATGTAAAAATAGTTAATTCCAAAATGGGGGTTTACACATAGTTTATTGTAATAAGACTACTTATAAGTAATCTTTGCCAAAAAAAATAAATAAATAAAAGAAAAGGGATAAAAGAGAAGAAAAATAATAAAATATATACCTTGACAAGATCACATTAGTCTTTCTTTCATTGGTATCAGAGCAATAATTATTTGTTGTCATTAAGAGTCTTTTCTCTTTATTGAGTCTAGATCTATCTTGGGAATAAAGATATGGCTACCCGTACCTTCATTTCAGATATCCTAAAAACCGAAAAGTTTTATGGGACTAATTATGCCTCTTGGAAAAGAAAGATTGAGTATGTCCTTTATAATTAACACTTGCATGAGATGCTTTATGAGTATCGTCCCCATCGTCTAAGTGTCGACTCATCTCAAGCAATTAAAGATGAGTATGCTACTTGAAAACGTAAAAACTTGAGATGTAAGTACATCCTTTTGTGCACTATGACCGACTCGTATGTTTCCGAGTCTAAGTGTCGACTCATCTCAAGTATTCAAAGATGAGCATGTTACTTGAAAACATAAAAACTTGATACGTAAGCACATCCTTTTGTGCTCTATGATCGACTCGTATGCTTTCGAATAAAAATGTCAGCTCATCTCAAACAATAAAAAATGAATATGCTACTTGAAAACGCAAAAACTTGAGATGTAAGCACATCCTTTTACACGCTATCACCGACTCGTATGCTTCCGAGCAATGGTTTAAAATCACCGACTCGTATGCTTCCCAGTAGCTGTTTAAAACTGACCAAGTCGATATAAAATCGGCCCCATAAAAATCACCGACTCGTATGCTTCCAAGCAGCGGTTTAAAAATGACCAAATTCAGCCCGAAAATCGATCATCTGTCTCGTCACTAATGTGATTCATAGTGATCACTCGGTAAGTTCAACCGGTTCTCACGATTTTTACTTTTAAGATATTTTACTTCCTCGTATCATTAAAACGTTCCAAGAGCCATGTCATCACTTCCCAACCATAACTTGGTAAGTTCAACCGGTTTTCACGATTTTTATTTTCAAGATATTTTACTTCCTCATATAATTAAAACGTTCCAAGAGCCATGTCATCACTTCCCATCCTCACCATTGAAGCGTATCAACAAAACTTAGGAGCCACGTCATCAATTCCCACATTACAACCTCAAAATGCTTTTCCATCTTTGAAATTAACATGGAATATCTTACTTTGTAAAATATTATGATAGATGATATGTAATTTAAATTTTTTCTTTTTATTATTTTTTCATAATTTTGACATTGTTAGGTTCTATTTTTAGGTGAAATTTGTTTCTTGAATATTTTTGTAATGTCATAACATTGAAATTTATAAGGGAATTTATTTTTATTTTTATTTTTATCGCATGATATGGAAGTGTTTTTTAATATAGTTTTTAATCATAGTTGTTATAATATTATAAATAATAATTATACATTGATAATCAAATCTTTTATTTTATTTATTAATTTATTTGTTATAAAGTATATAATGTATTATTTTTGTTATAGTAATAAATTAATTTATTTGTATTATTAATTTATTGTGGTCCATGTATAATTATATATTTCATCCATGATAATTCTATGTTTTTTCTTTTGTGTGATGTAAATTTAATAGTTAACAATAGTTCACATAGGGAAAGAACATCTCAATATTCGCATATTGATGAAAAAAAATGAAAATTATTAATGTAATACCCCTCATTTCTTATTGGAATCCTAAAAAACAACATTTATAATGAGTTTTAATAATTCTTTTGAATTTTTTTTAAGGCCAAATCCAACCGATTCGGCTGATTCCCAATCCAAAACGTCGATTCACCGATCCATATGGGTTTTTGGGGTGCCCGACATGGGGCACCGATCTATTTTTTAAACCACTGCTACCGAGTATGAGTCAATTTTCACTGTAAGTAGAATCTATGGTAGACTTGAGAGGGAGCATGCAAACCCTTCTCTCGTGAACAAGTCATGGCTATGAAGAAGTACAATGAGTTAAATACGATGGAGGGAACTAAATTCTCGGATTATGTGTATACCTTTCGTGCACTAGTTTGAGAGATGGAAGACACTGGCACAAAACCTATTGAACTCATGCAAGTGATTCATCTCATGAGTTCACTTCCTAACTCATGTGAAACATTTGTGTCTTCTCTCTCCGCTCAACAAAAGACCGCAAAATTGGAGGAGCTCATCACGACTATCAAAGGAGAAGAAGAAAGAAGGAAATCAAAACATGCATCGACATCGACACCAACTTAAAGGGATGCCATACACTTGGTAAAATCTCAACCCTTTTTTAAACCAAAGAAAGCAAAGGGAAGAAACAATTTTAGAAAGAGAGGGGATGACAAGAATAGAGATTTTGGAATAAAGGTACAAAGAGAGAGACTATGACTTACTTTATTTGCAAGAAGGTGGGCTACATAGCCAAGTATTATCAGTCCAACAAATTTGGTGGGACCAACAAGGAACTTGCTTGTGTGATCTTTTAGACGTTGCTAGCCGTCCCCAAGGGAGCTTCTTGGTGACTTGACTCGGGAGCTATAACTCATGTCACGAACACCAAAGATGGATTCCGCTCTTTTACTCCCATGGAGCTGGGTGAGCAACACATCTATATGGGAGGTAACCAAAAGACTGACGTACTTGGAGTCAGGGATTTTGAGCATAAATTGAAAAGTGTGAGCATCTTGATCCTAAAGTAAACACTTTATGCTCATAATATGATAAAATGTTTCATTTCAATTCCCAAGATGGCTCGGGCGGGTTTTATGACCATTTTCGTTGGAGAGAAGGTGGTAGTCAAGAAGAGCGATAATGTTATTATGATTTAACGTCTTGTGGATGGTTTATTTACTATTGAAATAAAAGAGAACATTGCTTATGTTTCATCCCCTAATAGTTTGGATGCTACCGGTTATAACACAGTAATTACAAAATAATAGAAAGATTGAAAAAGAAGGGTATTCTTCATAATCATAAGGGAGATTTATCGAACGTGTGTGAATTTGTGTGTAATGAAAAATAATAAGGAAAAATCCCACTAGGGCAAAAAGAACTACTAACGTTTTAGAAATCATTCATAATGACATATGTAGTTCTATGAATGTGGCTACCAAACGATGGCTAAAATAAGAAATGTGTCAGTGATATATAAAATTTCAAGAGACCATAACCCTTGGGGGATTCTCTATGAATGATAAGGACTATGTATCTATCAAAGTATCAGTGGGAGTAATGGTGTTTATTTCTTTATATATGGATGATATGTTAATTGTTAGTAACTCGATTGCCCGAGTAGTAGGGACGAAAACATTCTTTGCACAACACTTCAATATGAAGGATCTTGGAGAAGCTTCATAGGTGTTGGGCATCAAGATAATAAAAAACAAAAAAGAGAGAACTATCCAAAAAAGTTTAATATGGATAAGTGTAAGCTCATGTCCACCCCGATAGACAAAAAGACGAAGCTCAGTAATAATATGTGTCATAGTAAAGATAATGATATAAAAGCCATGGAGAGCGTGCCATATAGAATTGTGGTTGGGTCCTTTATGTACGCCATGACGGGAACAAGATCTGACTTGTCTTTTATCATGAGCATGGTTAGCCGATTCTAATGTAATCTTAAAGATGAGCATTGGAAGGCGGTTAAGAGAATCCTCAGATATTTAAAAGGAACTGTGAATTACGTGGTTACATATTGGAGGAGTGACTGAAATTATAATTGAGAGATATTCAAATTCAAACTATCTCACGGATCTAGATGATGCGAAGTCCACATTTAAATATGTGTTCAGGGACGCAGTTTCTTGAAAATCAAATAAACATGATGTTGTGACATTGTCCACCATGGAGGCAGAGTATATGGCTTGCTGTTTGGCCATTAAGGAGGCCGTATGAATTAAAAAATTTATTAATCAACTTGACTTTAATCCCATGTATTGTTAGGCAATAAAGATTTTCTGCGACAATACGACGGCGATTTGCGTGTCAAATGAGACATAATTTCATATGAACTCTAAGTATATAAAACCATATTTCTAGTACATGAGGAATGATGTTAGATTGAGAGAGATCGATATTAGCTATATATCAACAGATATGAATTGCAGATCATCTGACAAAGGGGGTTGCCCTTATTGTTTTTGTAAAACATGTGAAAGAGATGGGGATGAGAGAAAGTAACAAAGAGATATTGTAAGGCCCTCAAAGACCAACTGGGAGATATTTGATATATGTGACTATTAAAGCCCTTATGAGTGCTTGTAATAAACATTTTGATATAATGGAACATGAACTCAATAGGAGTATCATCCTTCATGAACCACACTACACAAATAATATTTGCTGATACCAAACTAAGCATTACGAACTAGGTCAGTCAGTTGGTAAAAACCTATGTTACCTAGTTATAGAAAACTATTCGATAATAATTTTAATAGGTCATCCCTTACTAAGGTCGGAGTATGCCCGGATGAGTGAGCCGAGAGATTGTGTGACCTTGTGTATGATGGTGGCCTTCAAAGACGGAGGCCAATGCCTCATCTGCGTGCCATCACACGATGTTGCATATATGATAGTCATTTCGAGAAAGCGAACCACCTTTCAAGGTGAAGCTTATGCATGTGCAAGAGATATCGTTCATGTCTAGTTGACCTTGGTACGTCTCTAGGAAGAACTTGAAATCCACAAACTGGGATACGACCCCTTGCCCATTGGTTAGACTTTGGTAACCCACTAATGGGCCCCTGTATAGACTGTAGATCATGGATAACATTGGATCGGTTTGACAAAGCAAGCATGGACCGTAGTCCATAGTTGAAGGTGGAGTACCCTAATATTTATTTATTTGATTCTTAAATCATATAGATTTTTTTCCCAACTAATGAATTTAGTTATGTTTGGTTTCATGATATATAATTTTTAGAATTGTTATTTGAATTTTTCTAGATCTCTGGATATTTTATTTATCAAAATTGAATTTATAAAAACAGAAATATTGATTTTAGAATGATTTAATTATTTAAATTGAATTTATAAAAAAAGAAATATTTGATTTTAGAATGATTTAATTATTTAAATTGAGTTTTATGAATTTTTAACAATTATATAATATTTTAATTAAATTTATTATTGCATGAGATGCCCAATAAGCTATATGGGCCCACCATTGCAATTTGGATGGGGCCCATGAAGCTCCACTCCAAGGAGCTTTCCAATTTTGTTGGATCAAGCTTTGGTTTGAAGAAAAAGTTATGCAATGTTTTAGAAGGCTTTTAACTTGAGAATGCTTTGAATGGATATTTGGAAAGCATGATAAGGCTTGTGCATAATTTTTGGTAAGCACAATATTATGCTTGAAAAAATTTTATTAATGAGAAAATGGTTTAAAAAATAGGGGATAAATGTTGTAACACCTTCCATATGATGTTGATGTCTCATCTATGGAATTGATGACTCAATTCTCTCACCCCGTAAGTTACCCAAGATCAATGGTGCATATTCAATATCAAAAGAAGCAGCAAGCTATAGAAAACCCTAATCCTATTTTTACGCTATAACAGGAAGACCCCATGCCCATAAATCTCTCCTCTCTCTAATATTCTATCTCTGTCTATAATGCCAAAATGGGGGCACACCCCACTTAGGAAAGAAAGCTCTCTCTCTCTCTCTCTTGTGGAAAACTAGGCGGTATGCCCCAATTAGATGGAACTCTCTCTCTCATCTTGCTTAGTGATGATCTAAGTGTTTGGTTGTACTAAGTAGATGTTATCTCTCTTAACCTATGTTTTATGGGTTATACCTAAGTTTGAGATTTGTGATGAAGATGAGTTCATAGTTATATTGGAGGGTTTAACCTAAACTTGTTTTTCCGGTTGAGATTGAAGGTTAATCACTGATCCCGTACCATCGGATGGTGGTGACTCGATGTGGGGTGTAATAAGCCCAATTGAAGTAATCTTCGGCACTCTCTTTTGTTACTTGTCATATTTAATTATATTGTCTCTACATTTCTAAGCATAAGAATTGTGATTAGTCTTTGTATAAAGAAAACTGGTTTCGTGGCATCAAGGTTTTATGATATTAGATTTGCTAGTTGTATTTTCTTTGAAGCAAAAGTTTATATGGGAAAAGTTTATGTTAACCAACTCGCACACCCCTTTCCCAAACGCCAACAGACTGGATCAGCTTGAAGTTCGATGGGCGGTCTTCAAAGATTTTACGTAACGCGGCCTTTTCCATTCAAAATAAATAATTTTATAATGTACTCTGACTTTCGTACTGACTCAAAATCAGGTATCTCTTTCTCTCTCTTCTGGACAACCTCTCTCTCTTCCTCTTTTCTCTCTCGTTTCATTTACCCAAAAAAAGGGCTTTTCTCTCATCCTCTTCCCTGTGCCAAGCCTCTCCTCCCTGGTATTCCCTTTTCCAACTTTCCGCTTTCTTTCTTTTTTTTTTCCTTTTTTTTTTTTCTTTTTTTTTTTTTTTTTTTTTTTTTTTTTTTTTTTTCAGTTAGCCGTTGAGTTTTTAATTTTCTAGCGAGTTAGGGAATATTTTATTTTTATTTATCTTCTTGTTCTTGATTAGGTGGAGGGATGGCGGTTATTGCAACTCGGTTGAGGCCTCTGGTCTGATTTTGGTTAGTATTTTGAGCTTGGTCAATCTTTTCCGACTACTGTTCATTCATTTTTCATACTGCATCTTGTTTTCCGGCTATCGTATGTTTATTTTTCAGGATAATAGTATTGTTTTAATCTGTGTATTTAGTTTATTTATGCGAATATTGTCATTCATCCTGTTGATTTTTTGTAAAAATTTGATGTTGTTATTGTTGATTTTCTGGTGATTAGCATAGTGTTATAGCTGTGATTCGTTTTTTTAATATAATTGTTTTGTTCTTGATTGATTAGGGTTTATGTTCTATCTAGGGCGGGGATTTTATCTAAAACAGTTCTACATAGTTGATTTCACAATCAAAATTGGCGCTTCGTGTTACCCAAAATTGTAGTTCAATTTTAGCGGGTATTTTCACTTTTATCTTACTTTCCCACTTCATTTATCAAAGAGTTCAATCTCCGTTACTTTCAAAGTTAATAGTTTATATATTTGTACAGATCCTCTATCTCTCTCTATGACAATGTTTTTTGAGCATGGTTCACATATCTATCTCTCTCGAAAATTTTTAGTGAATAATTTTTTCTCTTTTGTAGAATCGATTTGGGGGGAGTTTGAGCATGGTTTCATAAATTTTCCTCTCTCTCTCTATCTCAAACATATACTCGTTGAAATTCTTAAAAATTGCATCCTCTGAGTTCTCAATTTCCATCATCGATTTGGGGTAAGTTTGGGCTTTTTAGTAGAATCCCAAACAATTTTGGTGGAATCCACCAAAATGTTTTTTCTCTCTTTACCTTTGATGATTTTTGGAGCATATTTGTACAGAACATCTATCTCTCTCTATCACAATGTATTTTGGGCATGGTTTCATTGGGCATGGTTTCACATATCTATCTCTCTACCTCGAAAAATTTTAGGCCATGATTTTTGCTCTTTTGTAGAATCGATTTGGGAGGAGTTTGGGCATGGTTTCACCAATTTTCCTCTATCTATTTCTATCTCAAATATATACTCGTTGAAATTTTTAAAAATTACAATCTCTGAGTTCTCAATTTCCATCATCGATTTGGGTGGAATCCACCAAGATTTTTTTTCTCTCTTTATCTCTGATGAGTTTTAGGCATATTTGTACAAATCATCTATCTCTCTTTATCTCAATATTTTTTGGGCTTGGTTTCACATATCTACCTCTCTACCTCGAAAAGTTTTAGGGCATGATTTTGTTTCTTTTGTAGAATCGATTTGGGGCGAGTTTGGGCATGGTTTCAGCAATTTTCCTCTATCTCTCTCTCTCTCAAACATATACTCGTTGAAATTCTTAGAAATTACAATATCTGAGTTCTCAATTTCCATCATCGATTTGGGGGGAGTTTGGGTTTTTTAGTGGAATCCAAAACAATTTTGGTGGAATCCACCAAAATTTTTTTTCTTGCTTTACCTCTGATGATTTTGGGGGGCATATGTGTACAGATCCTCTATCTGTCTCTATCACAATGTTTTTTGGGCATGGTTTCAGATATCTATCTCTCTACCTCAAAAATTTTTAGGCCATGATTTTTTCTCTTTTGTAGAATCGATTTGGGGGGAGTTTTGGCATGGTTTCATAAATTTTCCTCTCTCTTTCTATCTCAAACATATACTCGTTGAAATTCTTAGAAATTGCATCCTCTGAGTTCTCAATTTCCATCATCGATTTGGGGGGAGTTTGGGTTTTTTAGTGGAATCCAAAACAATTTTGGTGGAATCCACCAAAATTTCTTTTCTTGCTTTACCTCTGATGATTTTGGGGGCCATATATGTACAGATCCTCTATCTGTCTCTATCACAATGTTTTTTGGGCATGGTTCACATATCTATCTCTCTCGAAAAATTTTAGTGAATGATTTTTTCTCTTTTGTAGAATCGATTTGGGGGGAGTTTGAGCATGGTTTCATAAATTTTCCTCTCTCTCTCTATCTCAAACATATACTCGTTGAAATTCTTAAAAATTGCATCATCTGAGTTCTCAATTTCCATCATCAATTTGGGGTAAGTTTGGGCTTTTTAGTAGAATCCCAAACAATTTTGGTGGAATCCACCAAAATGTTTTTTCTCTCTTTACCTTTGATGATTTTTGGAGCATATTTGTACAGAACATCTATCTCTCTCTATCACAATGTATTTTGGGCATGGTTTCATTGGGCATGGTTTCACATATCTATCTCTCTACCTCGAAAAATTTTAGGCCATGATTTTTGCTCGTTTGTAGAATCGATTTGGGAGGAGTTTGGGCATGGTTTCACCAATTTTCCTCTATCTATTTCTATCTCAAATATATACTCGTTGAAATTCTTAGAAATTACAATCTTTGAGTTCTCAATTTCCATCATCGATTTGGGTGGAATCCACCAAGATTTTTTTTCTCTCTTTACCTCTGATGATTTTTAGGGCATATTTGTACAGATCATCTATCTCTCTCTATCTCAATATTTTTTAGGCATGGTTTCACATATCTACCTCTCTACCTCGAAAAGTTTTAGAGCATGATTTTTTTTCTTTTGTAGAATTGATTTGGGGCGAGTTTGGGCATGGTTTCAGCAATTTTCCTCTATCTCTCTCTCTCTCAAACATATACTCGTGGAAATTCTTAGAAATTATAATTTCTGAGTTCTCAATTTCCATCATCAATTTGGGGGGAGTTTGGGTTTTTTAGTGGAATCCAAAACAATTTTGGTGGAATCCACCAAGATTTTTTTTCTCTCTTTACCTCTGATGATTTTTAGGGCATATTTGTACAAATCCTCTATCTCTCTCTATCCCAATGTTTTTTGGGCATAGTTTCACATATCTACCTCTCTACCTCGAAAATTTTTAGGGCATGATTTTTTCTCTTTTGTAGAATTGATTTGGGGGGAGTTTGGGTATGGTTTTACCAATTTTCCTCTTCTCTCTCTATCTCAAATATATACTCGTTGAAATTCTTAGAAATTACAATCTCTGAGTTCTCAATTTCCATCATCGATTTGGGTGGAATCCACCAAGGGTTTTTTTCTCTCTTTACCGCTGATGATATTTAAGGCATATTTGTACAGATCCTCTATCTCTCTCTCTATCTCAATGTTTTTTGGGCATGGTTTCACATATCTACCTCTCTACCTCGAAAAGTTTTAAGGCATGATTTTATATTTGCATCGAAACAAAATTTATCGGTTGAGGTTTTGCCATTATATAAATGGGTTAGTCTGTTAAAGTGGCTCTCAATTTCTGAAGCCTAGGCTTTGTAGTTGATGATATTTGTTTCCTTCATGAGAGTGAATTATAGGAGGAGTGAGGCCATAACAAAGCTACTTATTATACCTATTATGGAGAAGATTGTGTTATATTTTGCATACACAAACACAATGAATTGGTGTGATTGTATATTTGTGAGTGCAGGGCAGGTAATTTGGTTAGATATTGTGTAATTAAATTGTTTCTTTCTCAGTTTGTAAATCTCTTGCATAGACCACTTCTTTCAATAGTGCTTTTGTTTTTCATGCATTTGATACATTTGTTATTGTTGAAATACGAAAAGGTTAACAAAAAGCATTGTGTTTGGGAAAGTCCAACATGTGCTCCACGATATGGAGAAAAAAACAGGTTGGATTCAATTGCGAGTTTTTTTTATGGGGTTTGAAAGGGTACTTGCGTTTATGAAATTTACAAAAACAAGAAAAGTGATTTCAGTGTCAATATCTGACTATTGATTGTTATGTTTGAGTCGAACTTGTTGAGTTCAACAAACCATTGACGGGGTCACTTCTATGCGCCTTGTTATGATAAGCCTTGTTTTTTATTTTCCTCATTGCTGTTATTATAGTGCTTTTGTTTTTCATGCATTTGATATATTTGTTATTGTTGAAATACAAAAAAGTTAACAAAAAGCATTGTGTTTGGGAAAGTCCAACATGTGCTCCACAATATGGAGAAAGAAACAAGTTGGATTCAATTGTGAGTTTTTTTTATGGGGTTTGAAAGGGAACTTGCATTTATGAAATTTACAGAAACAACAAAAGCGATTTCAGTGACAATTTCTAATGTAACTATTGATTGTTATGTCTGACTCGAACTTGTTCAGTTCAACAAACCATTGACGGGGTAACTTCTATGCGCCTTGTTTTTTATTTTCCTCATTACTGTTATTATAGATTGAGCATGCTTTATGTTTCCTTATTACTGTTATTATAGACTGAGCATGCTTTATGTTTCAGTCCCTATGGTTGTTGACCCAAAAAAGAAAGAGATATTCATGATGATGAATAAATTGGATGTTAAGTTTAAGGAATTTGGTTTATGTATCTATTAAGAACTATGTCCTAAGTAAGATAGATTTCAAATTTCTTGAGCTCTGTTATGTTTATTTTTATATATTTTGATATATCATATATTGTGTCCAAATCCAATATCTTCATGTGGCATCTCATGCACCATATAGTAAATCACTTAATCTTAGAAATTAGAATACCACTGTTGTAAAAATTTATTTATTTTTACAATTGTATATTTCTCCCCATTTTTTTTCCCTTTTTGCTTTTTTGCTGTATTTTTTTTTCACATGGGTTTTTTCACCGCTGCTGCATTGAGTTTATATTACAAGTATGTAGTATCTATTTGTTACAATTTTTGCATGTGGTAAGGTGGGTTGAGAAAAATATAATTGTTATTCTTAACATGAAGGTTTGAATACATCTATTTTTGTAGTTTTCAATTTCACGTTGGGTAAGTCAAAAAACTGAGATGGATCCCACGAATTCAGTCAGTGTGACATCTAGCACATGCCCAAATGTAGCCAGTATTAAAGAAATCCCAGATGATGGTTGTGGCTCACTAAAGATAAGCCAAGAAATAGAAGAACCATGTGTAGGAATGATGTTTGGATCAGAGGATGATGCATATGAGTTCTATAAGTCTTATGCATTGACCAAAGGTTTTGGTATTCGTAGGGGGACTACTCATAACAAGGAAGGTAAACAGATCGATAGGGTTTATGTGTGCTCGAAGGAAGGGGTTAAACAAGATAGACCTAATAAAAGTGGAAAGGTTTACCCTGAATTAAAGTGTGGGTGCAAAGTTAGGATGTGCATAAGTTCTGAAAAAGACGGCGAGTGGAAAGTGACTAGTGTTGTTAATGATCATAATCATGTTCTAGTTAGTCCAAGAAAAGCTCGTCTAATTCGTACGCATCGATCATTGTCGAGTGCTACAAAGTCATTGATACACTCAATGAGCTCGGCAATGGTTAAGCCTATACATATTTATAGAGCAGGCTGGAGGGATAGACAATGTCCCTTGTACACAAAAGGATATTCAAAATGAAATAGAAAACACTAAAAGAAAACCTAGAGGAGAAGATGGCAATTTAATTTTGCAATGGCTCTATAAAGAGTAGCAATCGAACCCATCATTTTTCTATAAATTGAGATTAGATGATGAAGACCACATTCGCAATATTTTATGGGTAGATTCTACATCTAGACTTTCCTACCAATGCTTTTCTGATGTGGTTACCTTTGATACCACATACAAGACAAATGTGTTTGGTATGCCCTTTGCACTTATGCTTGGTGTAAATCACCATTTTAGTACAACTTTCTTTGGATTTGCAGTCATATTTGACGAGAAGATAGAATCATTTATATGGGTATTTGAAAACTGGTTTGAAGCCATGGGTGGACGACAACCAGGCGTTATTCTCACTGATCAAGATTCTGCAATTTTATATGCAGTGAGGCAAGTACTTTACCAAAGTAAGTATCATTATTGTAAGTGATACATATTTACAAAAATCAAAGAAAAAATGTGTCATGTCTTGCGTATGCATCCTTCTTATTCAGATACCTTTCGAAAGTGTGTGGCTAGCCCAACTATTGAAGAATTTGAATTGGTTTGGAAATCAATGATTGATAATTATATAACCTGGAAGACAATGAATGGCTCAGTAGGCTTTATGGTTGTCGCATGCAGTGGGTTGACGCATTCTTGGTCGGCATGTTCACTGCTGGTATGACTTCTACTCAAAGGAGTGAAGGGATGAATTGTCACTTCAAGACGTACTTGTCACCCACAACAAGGTTGCACACATTATTAGAAGTAGTTGCAAAAGTCAAAGATAAGAAGGTGCGAAAAGAGAGGGAAAATTACTTGAAAGATATTCAAACTACTCCAGTATTGCAAACAACTACTTTCATTGAATTACATACATCAAAAAACTATACTCAAAAGATTTTAAAGATATTTGGTGAAGAGGTGGGTAATTGCTTTAATTTTACGAGGGAGATAGTTGAAGATAATGGACAGCTTGCTACCTTTAAGGTGGCTATCTTGAGGACCGGATCTAGATCATACTTAGTGAAATTCAATTGTCATGACAATTCCATTTCTTCCAGTTGTCACTTCTTTGATAGAATGGGCATTTTTTGCAGGCATGTACTGAATATTTTTATGGTAAAAGATGTGTTTGAAATCCCTCCACAATATATAATGAAGCGTTGGACCAAGAATGTAAAGAAGAGAGTTTTTCTTGATGACATTGAGGAACAAATTCAAGTAACATCTAAACTACCAAGCTCCATGAGATATAATGAGATTATGTAGGCAAGTTGATCCTTTGCTGAGCGTGCTTCACATAGTACAGAGGGCTATGAGTTTGTAATGTCCATAATACAAAATTGAATTCGTCAGTTTAATAAAAAGTTTGTGTGCAATAGAGGTCCATAGGATAATGCAATAAGCCATGTCAATGAAGATGACAATTATTCTAGTAGTAGTAACACACCAAGTGGAAGTAACCATTTCCACAACGTCCTTAAACCTACACGAGCACTGACAAAGGGACGACCCGCCACTAAAAGACTGAAAGCCTGTTCTGAGGGATGGAAGTCGAAGGCAAAACAAAGGAAATGTGCAGTTTGCAATGGTAATGGTCATGACAAAAGGAATTGTTTATCGTTTGTTTGTGATAAGTACAACTGCATACTTTTACAAGGCTAAGGATAACTACTTCAATTGAAATGCTAACATATGAATTTATCTTCTTCTTACAGGGCTAAGGGCAAAATACATCGTAATCTTTTGACCCATAAGAAGGCAGTAGATGTGCTACAATGGTAAGTTCATCTTTTTAAATTCAATTGGAAACATTTTTATATGCAAGTAAGTTCTTATTTGTAATTTTATTCGGAACACTATTGTCACTCATAATGCATTTTATGCCTCTGACAGAGAAGACAAATTCATATGGAAGTACTTCAAAGGAGGGGGCTATGTTGCTACAGGGATACAAATTTTATGTCTCAGACATTGTATGTGTATATAAAATTCTAGTAGAGATACATTTCTCTCTCTCTCTCTCTCTCTCTATATATATATATATATATATATATATATATATATATATATATATATATATACACACACACATTTATATATCATTTGGCATAACGGTCATTGCGTTATTGATGTCTTTATTCTGATAAATGGAAGAAACAAATGGTTTTTGGTAAACTAGGGGATTAATGAATCATAATTCTAGTAGTCATTGCAGTGAATCGTGTCAATGAAACATAATTGTATCAGTCATTGCAGTGGAACTGAAATAATATTTCATTCTTGGCAACTTAGGGGATTAATATTGTATTTTATGAGTATTTCCATGATGTCTGAATAATTATCAGTTTTTTTGCTAAGCAAATTGATTGGGCAAACTTTTACAATGTGAGATGCTCAAAATTACCTTAATGTTTTTACTTTTCTAGCTGCTTATGGTAACATAACTCTCTCTCTCTCTCTCTCTCTCTCTCTCTCAATTTTTCCATTTGTCTAATCTTGTTTGACCTTTTTCACAAGGCAGAATACATTAACATATAATCATGAAACATTCTATTTGACTGTAAGCATGATGTGGGTTATTAAACAGGTTCAAAAGTTGGTGAAGATGGGGTTTCCAGAGAGCAAGGTGCGAACTGCATTAGAAAACTGTGGAGGAGATGAAAACTTGGCTCTAGAAAAGTTCTGCTGAAATGGAAAGCTTCTAAATGTATTATGGGAACATGTGAAAAGTTGCTCGAACTTTCTTATATATGAAGATGCTTTAAATGTTATTAGTTGTTTTGAAATTATGTAGAATAGCTTTTGTTTATCCCCACCTAGATTGCAACTCCACCGCAAAATTGAGTGGCATATGATAAGATACTCTAAATGTTATTGGTTATTTTCAATATATTGGAGAGAATGTTATTGATGTTCAAATTATTTGCCTTGAAAAACATTTTGTGCGCATTCATCACTTGGTACCTTTGTAACCAACATTGTTTTTCTGGTTGAATTATAACTGAGGATGTGTGTGTGAGAGTGAAAGCCTTATACATATGCTTTTTATGTTATTTTATTTTTTCTTTTTTGTGTACAATTTGGATAATTTGGAGTGCTTTTTCAGTCTTATACACATGCTATAATCACAAAAGTTGTGAACCCACATGCACTCGCTTGAATTATACTTTTGAGAGAACATCACTCTTACTGTTAAGCTAGGGCTTAAAAGTGTGTTTGTGTGGACAATTTGGAGTGAGCATTTTTCCACCCCAATTGCCTGATCAATACATTTGTAATATAATGTTTTAGAAGAAGCAGTACTCCACTAGCTGAGATCTTGCCTAGAATCTCTCTCTCGCCCTCACTCTCTATCTCTCGCTCTCAAAAGTTTGTACATGAACTCAGGCCCGAACAGTTGTGACAATCCCAAACTCTATACCTCACCAAAGCTACAAATAAATAATGAAAACAGGTATTCCAAAAAACAACAATAAGCAAATCATGGAAGTAAGGGATATGTAAATGATGGCAGCAGTATACACTCATCGCTATTGAAGTAAATCTTTTGTGGGAACGCCCAACCTTGTTTGAAAGTGAATGTTTGTTTAATCTGGGACTCCTTGGTTCTCACTAGGGAGACTTGAAGTTAATGAAAAGGGACCAGGTAATTTGTTACTTGAAGCCATGTCATTGCTTGTGTGGTATCACCAAATACTGTTTCTTGTCACTTTGTAGGTCTATCTGGCGTTTTCACCATTCAAACCACTTAAGAATATATGATTTGTGTGTGTGTGAGAGAGAGAGAGAGAGAGAGATTCAAACCACTTAAGAATATATGATACTTGAAAAGAGAGATTCAAACCATTTAAAAATATCTGAATTGAACATTAATATACAAATAAACTAAATTGAACATTGTTCTTTCATAAAAAATAGAGAACGATAAGTGTATACAATTATAAATATATAGATACCATAAAGCATATACCCATTCTTTTTACAAAAAATAGGAGAGCAAACATAAATATCATAAATAAAATTACACATATGAGAATAATTTTTTGAAGGTCTGCTTTCTCATGGACCATAGCAACAGATTTGCACTTCTCTTTTTCAGATAAAGATGCATTTACTCCATCAGCAACACAAGCATCTGACTTCTGAGACACGAACCTTTGAACCACAGGTTTCCTATCTTCACCTAGAATTTCATCACACCATTCTAGATAGCCGCATCCAGTATCATTCTGGTGATTAATATGATAAGATAAATGAGTGTTAGATATATGCTTACAAATGAATACCAATATACTTCTACATTATATCAACGAATAAATCACATACCTTCCAATTAGACCATTTATAAAAATGCCTATTGTAGTTATCATGTGTCTTTGCTATAAACACACGCATCCGACCATATCCTGGTTTGCGTTTACAAATCCTTGGAGCGAATTGGTTGTCGAGATCCATTCTATAAAGAAGTCATAATGAATATATTAAAAAAATCATCACAAACATTCTTAATCCATTTATCTAAGATGGTTAACAATGGGTAACGAACTTAATAGATATAATTAAATTCATCAGGAAGAAGGAAAGACTAAGAAAATGAGTGTAAGACACGAAATAAAAACAAACCTCGAAATTAATGAATAAGGGTTCCACAGTGCCTCAATTGGTTCTCGAAGAATATCAACGAGTATATGTTATGCCTATCTCCAAACCATTAAATTTTCTAGAAAGTAAACAATAAATAACAACATTCACACAGATGTTCTCCATAAAAAACCACAATCAATACAAAAATATTGATAAAAGTAAAACTTTTGGTGTTTTTTGTGGGACTTCTTACCTTTAGTTGTTATAAAAACAGCTATTGTTAGGGAGACAAAGGGGACTAGAAGATAGTAAGAAGAATCAAATAGGATGAGGTGAATTCAAGCAAACACGAAATGTCCCAAAATCTAAATGTTGGTACAATGTAGGAGATATGGTGTCAATAAAAGAAGAACAACAGCCTTGTTCAGTAGGCCAATATCTTCCTGTTGTCTTGATGGAGGTGGAAGCTATCAGCTTATCAGAAACTGTGGCTTGGAAGATTGCTTACAGCACAAAATCGGGAAACTCTGATGATTATTGCCATTTTCAACTTTCAACTGCATTCCTTAAGGTACCACATGAGAATGATACAATACGAGTCAAGAAATGGGGGGTTTCTCTTTCCCTGAAAAAAGGAAATTCTTTTGGAATGATGGCTGGGCGGAAAATTCCTGGATTAGGAATTTTTGTGGGTTGGTCTCTGGCAACCTGCAAAGCCATGTAAAAGGTTAATAGAAATGAATGGGGCATCAGAGGGTAACTCTTCTAATTTCACACACGCTTAACTGCGTGATCACCCTCATAGTCAGTGCCTATGAATGTGAGAGTGGAGCAGTAGAACTTCAGAATATCTGCCCTTTACTCTTGTGTGGTTCATTAATTTTGAAACCCCCTAAATGTAATGAGTCAGAATATCTTGTAGAGCAATTCATATTTGAATTCTCTTTTGAAATATGGGCTACCTGATCAGATTAGAATCAGACATAACAATCAATAGTCAGATTTGAAATTGTCACTGAAGTCGCTTTTGTTGTTTCTGTAAATTTCACAAACGCAAGTACCCTTTCAAACCCCATAAAAAAAACTCACAATTGAATCCAACCTGTTTGTTTCTCCATATTGTGGAGCACATGTGTAACTTTCCCAAACACAATGCTTTTTGCTAACTTTTTCGTATTTCAATAATATCAAATATGTCAAATGCATGAAAAACAAAAGCACTATAATAACAGTAATGAGGAAAATAAAAAACAAGGCTTATCATAACAAGGCTCATAGAAGTGACCCCGTCAATGGTTTGTTGAACTCAACAAGTTTGACTCAGACATAACAATCAATAGTCATATTAGAAATTGACACTGAAATCACTTTTCTTGTTTTTGTAAATTTCATAAACGCAAGTACCCTTTCAAACCCCAAAAAAAATTCATAATTGAATCCAACCTGTTTCTTTCTCCATATCGTGGAGCACATGTTGGACTTTTCCAAACACAATGCTTTTTGTTAACCTTTTCGTATTTCAACAATAACAAATATATCAAATGCATGAAAAACAAAAGCACTATTGAAAAAAGTGGTCTATGCAAGAGATTTACAAACTGAGAAAGAAAAAATTTAATTATACAATATCTAACCAAGTTACTTGCCCTGCACTCACAAATATACAATCACACCAATTCATTGTGCTTGTGTATGCTAAATATAACACAACCTTCTCCATAATAGGTATATAATAGGTATAATAAGTCGCTTTGTTATAGATCTACTCGATCTACACTATTTTTTAATTTTAAAATTTATAATGAGGGTGAATATGGATTATCAAGGCCTCATATGGTTCCGATACCATAACTATATCTTTTGGCTTTATAATGAGGGCTGAATATGGATTTTCAAGCTCTTGTATGGTTTTTGACACCATAACTATATCTTTTGGCAAAATTAAGATGTACGCTATGCTTTTATAGATATGCTAGATTTGCATTATTTTTTAATTTAAAATTTTATAATGAGGGTTGAATATGGATTTTAAGCTCTCATATGGTTTCTGACACCATAACTATATCTTTTGGTTGTATAATGAGGGCTGAGCATGGACTTTCAAACCCTTATACGGTTTCCAAAACCAAACTATATCTGGTGACAAAATTTAGAGGTACGCTATACTTTTATAGAAATATATCTTGTGACAAAATTTAGAGATACACTATAATTTTAGAGGATAAGGTGGGCACTGTACACAAACATTTTTTTTTGAGTAATTCAATGTGGAGGACAGGCTTTACCCACAACGTGTAATTGAAGTATAAAGTGTGCTACCACCACGACCTCAATCCCTTTCCTGCACTATGTACAATCCCACCCATAAAATATTGCATATATCTTGTAAAGAACAAAAAAACTATGTTTTTTGAAAATTTTGAAAGAATTTCATTGACAATCAAGGGTGAAATCAACAAAATATTTAGCCAATCAATGAATTAGGGTGGAGAAAGGGTGGAAATTAGATAGAAAATCTCGCCCTAAAATGATCTAATCATGAAATTTATCATTCAGAACGAGGTTAATACAGCAAAAAATCGAATCAAAACAATAGAAAAAGGACAGAAAAAGAAAAGTCATAAATTGCAGCATGAACAATGAATCGTCTAAATCTAGGAGGGACTTGGATCGATTACCATCAGATCCCAAAATTTCAAATCCAGGATGTCCGCCAAGTACGGTTCTTTAGGTATAGTACTTGCGAGAGTAATCCTACAGTACGATCCGTGTGAATACACTACAGTGAATGGACAATATGCTCCAGCCGGAGCATGTAATCACCATGTTCCCGCCAATTGTTTCCCGCCAATGCATCCACTGATCCACACCGTCCGATATATTCTCCCTTCCCTTCCAAAAACCCCTTCTGTCTCTGTAACCCTCAGCCCGCCAGTTTCCTCTTTTCAAAGTGATACTCTTCTGTCTCAGAGTGCATTTCCCCTAATTTTCTCTCTGCCTCTTGACATCCAGAAGAAAGAAGCAAAGCAGAGAGAAAACTATGTCAGGTTGGGACGAGGGTGCAGTATTTTACAGTGACCAAGCCCAGTTTCCGAGAGGTGACCCCGATCATGGCTCCGTCACTCGCCACTCTGCTCTCAGAAAGTTCAAAGAGTTCATTCGAGGCTTCACCGGCCTCAAGGGTGACTTCCCTTACAGGTTACGCCTCGATGCTCGGTTACTTTTTTTCTTTTTTTTTTTCTGCTTTTTTAGGGTTTCAGTTTCAATATTAGATCCATCTGGCTTACGGAAACGATAAATGTTATAGTCCATGTGCTTTCCTCTCAGAGAAATGCTTGTCCACAATTCAAACTATCTTCCTGTGGCCATGGAAGATTTGGACTCTTTTGATGCGGAACTCTCTGATAAAATACGCAAGCTCCCTGCTGATTATTTGCCACTGGTAAGCACAACTGTCTGCATTGAAAAATTGAGAACATTAGGTTTTTTTTTGGTTTGGATAGACAATGTTTGCTCTTGTTTTATTTGTGTGGCAGTTTGAAACAGCAGCTGCAGAGGTGCTTGCTAGTTTGCGATTGAAAGTGGACGGCCAAACAGAGGACTCCGTAACTGAGGAGGTGCAGGTCTTGCTTTCTTCGAAGGAGAATCCTATCTCAATGAGATCACTAGGGGTCAGTGTACATTACTTCAGTTCTCTCTCTAGAAACACTGTGGTTTGCTGGACTGCTTTATTGGGGTTTTCCTGAATTCATGATGTGATTATAAAGGAGCATCTTGATATTTTTTTTATTTTCCTCCTGAAAAACCTATGGTGGGGCCTTTCTTGTTGGTTTTATTTTTATCTATTTAATCAAGGATGGGGTTTGTATAGGGCTTAGGCTCTAAACAATCAAATTAGAGCCTACCTTCAAATAGTGTCGAGAAATGTGGTTTCAATATTGGAAATCTTTGTGATAACCTTAAAATATATTTTTATGTTTATTTATAGAATTTAAAGCTTCAAAAATAGTGTAGATCAACATATCTATGAAAACTTAAAAATCTTGAAAATTGACGGTCCAAAAGTGCGTTACAAAATAAACTATTTCCAAAACTTGGAATCCATTTTTTTCTCATGTCCATACTTCTTAATGTCGAGATGATCAATTTGAAGATATTTGGGCATCAAAACAACCTCTTCTAGTGAAAATTTTGAGGTAGGCTCAAATTTGATTGTTCAGAGCCTCGGCTCTATATAAACTTTTCCCTTTAATCAATGATATGACTTGTGAATAAAGAGTATCATGGGTGTTGCTTTGCTTTTGATTAGGCTGAGTATATATCGAAGCTTGTGAAGATTTCTGGGATCACTATTGCAGCTTCTCGAACAAAGGCTAAAGCTACTTATGTAACACTGATGTGTAGAAACTGTAAGAATGTAAAGTCTATACCATGTAGGCCAGGACTTGGTGGTGCCATCGTGCCCCGTTCTTGTGACCATGTCGCTCAGGTGATATGTTTTTTAACTTTCCTATTTTTATTATATCCATCTGCATAAATTTCCATCAATTTCATTTTTTATTTTTTAATTCTTTTACTAGCATTTTGGGTTCTTTTAGTTGAGTTGTAGCCTCTGCTTTTTTTGTATTTATGCAATTGGAAGAGCTTTTAATAAACACATTGTTGTTCCAAAGATTTCTTGCCAGACCTATATCACAGATATGCCCATCGATATAGGTTTTGACTTGAGTGCATTCAGCTTTATGTGTTTTCTGATGCTTTTATAACATTTGAGTATTGAAGCCTGGAGAGGAGCCTTGCCCTGTAGATCCATGGATCATGGTCCCAGACAAGAGCAAGTATGTTGATCAACAGACTTTGAAGTTGCAGGAGAACCCTGAAGTGAGTAATATTCTGAGATCTTCCAAGTTGAGTCTGTAATTTTGTTAGGTTTGAAAGTTAAATATCTTCCCTTGAATTTATTAAAATTCCACATGAGAATGAAAATATACATCCCAATGCATCCAAGGATGGAACAAATATTGTTCAGCCCATGGGGTAGTCTTTTCTGAAACATTTTTCTCTCCAACCGTTCCAAAATTTTAAACCCTTTTATACTTGCCTCAAAAATTGCAAATTTCCGACCATGTAATCAGAGACAATTCCTGGTTGTTGATTTACTCACTCATAACTGAACCATTAATGTGTTTGATTACTTAGTGGACTTGGTATTCTTTAAGCCTGTTCAGGAAATAGTAGATAAGACTTGTTCGATATTTGGATAAAAATTGAGGCAAAAAAAAAAAACCTCATTAAAGAAAAGCAACAATATAAATTCATATTGTTGCTTTTCTTTAATGAGGTTTTTTTTTTTTGTCTCAATTTTTATCCAAATATCGAACAAGTCTTATCTACTATTTCCGTCACTTATATTGAATGACTCTCTTGTTTCACGAATCCAGCCTGTCGCTTAGAGCATTTAAAATTTAATATATACCATGCATGAGCTTCTTAATATGTCTAAAAAAGTTTTGATTAAAACTGAATGATCATAGAAGAGATTTGTACCATTTCCTTGAGGTCTCATCAATTTCATGATTGTTATGTTTCATCCAATTAACCACAATAAACTCTAATTTGAAAAAGAAATGAAGCTACCAAGTACTTTAATTTTTAACTGAAAATAAGGATTGGTCAAAGAACTCTTTCTAAAGGAGTATGCCCAAGGATGCTGATTTTATCTTTAGCTCTTTCAAATGATGGTTGCTTTCCTGTAAACTACAATTCCTGTAGACAAGTTTCCAAGACAATGAGTTCCTATAACAAGGTGGAATTTCGGTGAACTTTTTGTATTACCTTATCTGAAGTTTCCTTGTCGACAAGCATAAAGTAGTGAACAGGAAAAATGCATGCAATAATCTGGTTTAGGTTTCAGAACACAGCTCTGTGTTTCATCAATGTTGTGTTGTGCCATGAAAATTATCATAATTGTATCATTTGGTTTCTTGTTGATTTATTTTTTTCCTCTGTTTATTTTTATGGATGTTTGCTATGGTAGGATGTCCCTACTGGGGAGCTGCCTCGCAACACGCTACTTTCTTTGGATCGCCACCTCGTTCAAACAATTGTGCCTGGCACAAGACTGACCATCATGGGAATTTACAGTATATATCAAGCAAGCGGCTCTGCTGTGTAAGATTTGTATGCAAGTTCATATTCGACTAATGCTTTATCACCAAAGACTCACATTTGAGGACTTGATTGGTGCAGCCAAAAAGGTGCAGTTGCAGTCAGACAGCCCTATATCAGAGTTGTAGGCATAGATCAAGACCATGATACAAACTCTGGAGGTCTTTCTTCCTTCACAGTAGATGAGGTATGTTGCGCCTGTATTTGATGAATACGGTGTTGTCCAGACTTATTTGTTACAACTTAGATCAATACATTATATTCTTTCTTTTAGTTTTTCACCCTTTTTCCATATAATCAATTATCTGATGAAAGGAAAGGATATGCTATTAGAATTTCGTCCTACAATTCTTATTCGGGCACCTAAGTAAAAGAAATCGCTATTTTTAATTTAACTAAACATTTGCTTTTTTTTAGAATTAAATCTGTTTTATCAATGACAAATTGACTCTTGGGTATGTAGAAAAAAGAATTTCTAGAATTTGCTCAAAGGCGAGACTCCTATGCGAGGATCTGCTCTATGATTGCACCTTCCATATTCGGTCATGACAATGTGAAGAAAGCCATAGCTTGCCTCTTATTTGGAGGGTCAAGGAAGGTACATTGACCTTGTTTTTAGGATTTCACAGGGAGATTATATTTTTGTCATTTCATTTAACTTTCATTGGCATATGCAGAAATTGCCGGATGGGGTGAGATTAAGAGGAGACATTAATGTTCTACTTCTTGGAGATCCATCTACTGCAAAATCGCAGGTCTGTATTACAGTTAAAATAACGAAATATACTAGCTTTAATTGGATATTCAGGCATGATATGTGCACTAATTTTTTTCTTTAATAGAGCTTGGGCTTATTCAGATATCATCTAAACAGTTTCCCAGCTAAAAACAAGGTGTTTGTGCAGGTCACAAGTTCATGAGTCAGCATTACCATGTTCCAGAGAATGTTACAGAAATAAATGCATAGGCATTCTTTCAATTTTCTATTGTTGTGCTAATAGGTTTCAGATTAATATTACGTGGAAGCACTCTTGGTGATCTTCTCATCATTCAGGCTTTCCATGATTGATGAACTGAAGTAATAACTTTTTGTATAGTTAGTAGGCTTTTTCAGATTAATATTACTTGGAAGCACTCTTGGTGATCTTCTCATCATTCGGGCTTTCCATGATTGATGAACTGAAGTAATATCTTCTTGTATGGTTAGTAGGCTTTTCAAAGGATAGATTACTTCCTGGCCAATTTGCCATAAATTCTACCAGTTCCTATCAATGAATTATAAAGGTAAAATGGGCCGTTACTTCTGTGAAGGGAGACATCATGGTGACAATTAAAATGGACAACTTGATCTTTTCTTTCTAAAATGCTGCCTAATCATATTAGGTGCTTGTAAACTGAAAGACAGACACCTCTCACGGATCTGATAAAAAACATGTGAACTAAAAGACAGACCACCTCTCAGGACTATCAGATCCGTCCATCTAAATAGAAAATAATCTGATTACTCCAATAACATATTCTTAACTACAAAAAGCACTCAAACCTACTCCTTTGTTGATCAAACAAATTGCTATCATTAGAAATATTACATGTCTGTGAAATTTTATCAAACAAATAACCAGCTCCGCAAAGGAATCTTTGTCCCTTCATACTCATTACTTTCATTTTATAGTATAAAATGGTATTTATGAAATTACAATATGTGCAAACTTGATTATTGATTCCCAAAAGGAAGGTAACCGAGCAACAATTGAATTGCATCTAACTACTGGAATGTAACAGTGGTAGACTTTCCCAAGTGGGTGTATGTTCCGTTGTGGGTGCATGTTTCGTTGTGGGTGCTATCTTGAAGTTGTTGGCTCAAATTGTTAGTCCTCTATGACTCCATGTCTAGCACACATCATGTTGGATGGATAAAGGATCATTGTGATGTCGCGTTGCTTGTTTAAGGAAATATGAATTGCAATTTACTGAACATATGTAGTGCATATTGACTAAATTGCTCATGTTTTAGCTGTCTTCAAACTTTTTTCTGGCCTAAGCTATTTGTCTTTTTTTTCTTTTTTTGTTTCTTTATTAACTTTTTTTCTTTGATTAACATTTAATTTCTGCTTTTGTGTGTTATATATTAGTCCCTTGTTTTTTTTTTCAGATGAAGCTTTCCTATGGTCCTTGGAACATTCTGATGAACCTTGAGATAACTCATATATTATGAATTTCTTGCTCTTTCAGTTTCTCAAGTTCGTTGAGAAGACTGCTCCTATTGCTGTTTATACTTCTGGAAAAGGTTCATCTGCTGCTGGTCTTACTGCTTCTGTTATTCGTGACAGCAGCTCGGTAGATTCCTAAACTTTATTAATCAGAATATCGAGTATGTTCAGTAGCAAAACTGTTGTTGAATTCACCTTGTCAGTTCCATTTTTTGGCTGAAATAAAACACTTCAGTGATTATTCAATGAAACATTAGGATTTTTGAGAAAAAAAAAAAGATCTTGAAAAGGTAGAGGAAAAATAAATATTGGCCAAATTTATTTCAAAATTAGATTGACCAAATCATTTGTTTTTTACATGGAACTGAAGCACCCAACCTTCTGAACCATCTCAAAAGAAAAATGGCTTTATTCAGCCAATTCTGTTGGGAAAATGGGTTCCATTGTTCTAAAATGCTTTTGTTAGTTGTTTCCCTTCGGTCTATGACAAGTACAAAATGTTTCAGCTGAATCTGGCTGAAATCAAATATGTTGTCTGGGTTTCTTGAGTTTTATTCCTTCTTTGATTTGCTTACTCACTTGGGTTCTGTAGTTGATTTTGGAATACATTTTTACCTTTAGGTTCCTTTTTTTTTTAATCTTCTTTCTTTTTTCCTTTTTGCAGCGGGAATTTTATCTTGAAGGAGGTGCCATGGTGTTGGCAGATGGTGGAGTTGTTTGTATTGATGAGTTTGACAAAATGAGAGTGGAAGACCGGTAATTTTTTTCTTGGCATTGATGATATTCCTCTCATGGTGTTTAAGTGCCTCATTTTATAAAATAACAATAGGACTTCTATTGGCTTCCTGAACTTAGGGCCCATGCTGATTTCTTTGTTGCAGAGTTGCCATCCATGAAGCCATGGAGCAACAAACCATATCCATTGCCAAAGCTGGAATAACAACTGTCCTTAACTCTAGAACATCTGTACTTGCTGCTGCTAACCCACCCTCTGGGCGTTATGATGATTTAAAGGTTTGCTTCTCAAAGATGACAAGTCTTTTCTTTTTTCTCTTTCCCATTTTTTTGTGATATCCATCTCTCCCTCCGTCCCCCCTCCCTTCCCGCTTCCCTCTCTCTCTCTCTCTCTCTCTCTCTCTCTCTCTCTCTCTCTCTCTCTCTAGACACTCACACAGTTGCACTTGATTACTGAGTGTACTTCTCTCTTATCAGTCTGCACAGGACAACATCGATTTGCAGACAACTATTCTATCCCGCTTTGACTTAATCTTCATTGTGAAGGATGTCAGAAAGTATGACCAAGATAAGGTATCAAAATTTATCCACATTTTGCTAGTCAGGATAATTTCCTCTTGTTCTATTTTGTTGCTGATTCAGGCTCTACTGTTTCAGCTCATAGCTAGTCATATAATAAAAGTCCATGCGGGTGCTGGTATGGCCACTAAGGAATCCGATGTCTCAGACAAGGATAACTGGCTGAAGAGGTATCTCACTTTAGTATATATTCATCATATTATGTAAATCTCATAAATTTTATACATTGTATCATCATTCAATGTAAATCTTGTCAATTTTCTACTGTGTTTGTCACTGAGGGAAGGGGGGGGAGATTTTCTAATAATTCTATTAACTCTTTAACAGTTTAATGAGTTTATATTATAACTCTTTGAAAGTTTATCAATAGACAAAAAGGAAACCCTCTTATAAATTTCTTTATCTGCAGATTCATCCAGTACTGTCGCATGTTTTGCAAGCCTAGGTTATCTGATGCTGCTGCGAGCATGTTGCAGAACAAGTATTTAGAAATTAGACAAGTGAGTATTGTTTTTTCTATTGCATGCTACGATTTGAGAGCTCTTTACAGTCTGGGATATACTCTTGTTTCCAGAAAATAAGGCAACAAGCTCATGAAGCTGGTGCAGCTGCCCCAATACCAATTACTGTGAGGCAGTTGGAGGCTATAATTAGGATAAGCGAGTCCCTTGCAAAGATGAGACTGTAAGTGATGGTTCCACTAGAGTTCTGAGTTTTTAAATTTGACCACTTATGAGTTCTAAAAGCCTAAGATATATTGTACCTCCACTGATTGGTGATGTAATGGTTTTTATTTTATTGTGTTTTACCTTTCCATCTACACAGCTTAGGTTTTTAAAAATCAACTTAGATTTTGGGTTTTAAGGTTGAGATGTTTGATCTTGCTTTTCTGTTAAAGTGAAGTTGTTTGCTATACTTCTGGAGGCTTTAAGGGTTATGTAGAAAGTTTTCTTTCCTCCAAGAATTTCTAGAAAAATTGTTGGTTCAAATAGATAATTTATTTATTTATTTTTGGGTAAGTAATTTATTTTCATGTTTGCTCACTTAAAACTTGGTAAAGGTTCTTCCCAATCCAACTAAACTTATTCGTGGCATGGCCATAAAGGAAAAATGTCGTATGGTCCAGTGAATGATGGAAAGCATAATCCATTGGATCTATCACTGCCTGGTGAGATAGTTGATGGTGATGGAGAGATGTACTATAACTGGACATGATCTTATGGTGTGTCCAATTCTCTATCCATCATTGCCATCACAGAAGGTTATGACCCCAATGGTATATGTTTCGTAGTCCATTGGACCATAGGATACTTCCCTATGACCAAATATATGTATGTTCTCTACATCAATTACTCTATGCCCTTTATTTTTCGATTTGAAAATACAGATCCTCTGAGGCAACAGAGGAACATGTGGCGGAAGCTCTCCGACTCTTCAATGTTTCCACAATGGATGCAGCACGATCTGGAATCAGTGAACCTACTGATGAGATGAGAAAAGAGATACAGGTTCACATTTGCCCAATCAGAGCCCTATCAAACATCATTTCTTTATAAAACTAAATTGTCAATGGAAGCCCAACATATTAATGCTTATTTCAATTACTTTTGGCTTTTCGGGGGATTATGCAAATAGCAAGTGGAGACCCAGATAAGGAGGAGAATGGGAATTGGAAGCATTATGTCAGAGAGGCGGCTCATCGATGAACTCACACGAATGGGAATGAGCGAGTCTATTGTAAGTGACTGGCAAAATAGATTTTCATATTAGTACTTATGTCGTATAGTTCATGAGAAGCCTTTGATAATAAAAACTACAAGTCTGCTCATCATACCATCATCATATGTTTTCAAAATTTTCAATGTTGGATAAGTAACCAGGATTTCCTCAACCTTGTTTGAGCTTAATCAGGGGTGGATGTAGAGATAAGCATTGTCATACAATAGCATGCCAAAAGTAAACAGACTAATTTTAAGTGAAATGTAATGCAGATAAGAAGAGCCCTGCTGACTATGCACCAGAGAGATGAATTGGAGTACAAGAGAGAGAGACGCATAATTGTTCGCAAGGCTTAACCAACCTATCATAGAGCACCTGTGTCGGTCGTCTTTGATTGAATCCCAACTCATGACATGGCCTATTTCTTTGTCATTGGAACCATTGGTATTGGTTCCCAAAGGAAAGGCAGTGCAACCAAGTTGTTTGGATACGAGGCAACGTACATACTGTGGTTCTCACTTGCCATCTTTTGTAATATAACTTAAACTAGTGCTAATGGAATCTGGAAGTTATTATCATTGTTGTTGTTTAGGCTGTATTTAACTATTTGTTCAGTTATGCACCTTATCAGCCTCTCTCTCTCTCTCTCTCTCTCTCTCTCTCTCTCTCTCTCTCTCTATATATATATATATATATATATATATATATATATATATATATATATATATATATGTAAAAGTTATTATTATTGTTGTTGTTTAGGCTGTATTTAACTATTTGTTCAGTTATGCACCTTATCAGACCCCCTGGCCCCCTCCCTCTTCTATCTCTCTATATATATATATGTGGAAGATACTACAAAACGCTTATAGGCGGAAATGAACAGTGATTTCGCCTACTTTCATCACCATTCAAATTTCATTGTACGGTCACATTCGTTTGGTAGTGTTTCAATTTTTATTTTTTTAAATAATCGAAATGATTTGAAATTTGAAACGTATGTACATTTTAGTGAGGTGTATTTAATAAAAATATGAAAAAAATAAATTTTAAAATATAAATTCATTAAAATACTTTTATAAAATTATGGGGGTATTTTGATCAATTTATATGTTTTGAATTATTTTTTTTATATTTTTATTAGGTGCGTTGCATCAAAATGTACACACGTTTCAAATTTCAAGTAATTTAGATATATAGAAAAAAAATGAAAATTGAAATACTATCGGACAACTGCGAATGTGCAATGAAGTTTGGATGGTGATGAGGGTAGGAAAAATCATTGTTCATTTTCACCTTATAGGTATTGAGGAGAGTTTATATATATATATATATATATATATGGTGCGGTTTGTATAGAGTCGAACCTCCAAACAATCAAAGTACAACCCACTTTCAAATAGTGTTGAGAAATATGGTTTCAATATTAGAAATTTTTATGATATAAAATATATTTCCATCTTTACTTATAAAATTTAAAGCTTCAAAAATAGTATAGATCGAGTAGATCTATGAAAATCTTGAAAATTGATTGTAAAAAGATGTATTACAAGATGCATTATTTCCAAAACTTGAAATCCATTTTTTTTCATGTTCATGCATCTTGATGTTGAGATGATCAATTTGAGGATATTTGGTAATCAAAACAACTTCTTGGTGAAAATTATAAGCTGGCCTCTAATTTGTTTGTTTAGAGCTTCCGCTCTCTCTCTCTCTCTCTCTCTCTCTCTCTCTCTCTCTCTCTCTCTCTCTCTCTCTCTCTATATATATATATATATATATATATATATATATATATATAAAAGAAGATGCTAGGCTGAATCTACTAGCTCACAGGAAAAAATAAGCCTACCGATTCACATTGAATTTGGGCCGATCTGACGATCATAGATGTCTGATAGTTTTTGAATTTTAATTTTTTTTCTACAAAATAGGTGAATTTTTTAAAAATATCAAAAAAATATTTTACATGAAATAAATTGATCAAAATACCCTCGAAATGTTTTTTGGGGTATTTTGGTCAATTTTTTTCACGAATTATTTTTTTAATATTTTTATTAGAGTGATTTGGATTTGTTGAAAAAAAAAATTCAAATTCAATTACTATTAGACATCTGTGTTTGTCAGATCCGCCCAGATTCAATCTGGGCTGTTGGGCTTATACTATTCCATGAGCTAGTAGGCTCACCCAAGCTTTTTCCATATATCTATATATAGGAAAATGATTCTGTAAGCTGGTGGGCTTACAGGTAAAAATATGCCAAACGACCTAGATTGAATATGGGTCGCTCTGACGGTCACAACTTCATTTCGTATTTTAATTTTAATTTTTTTCTATAAATCCAAATAATTTAAAATTTTAGACATGTGTTTTTCAAAAATAGGATATTCTAATAAAAAAAATCAAAAAAATAATTTATATGAAATAAAATGATCAAAATACCTCTGAAAAGATTCGGGGGTATTTTGATCAATTTTGTTTTCCCGAATTATTATTTTGATATTTTTATTTGGTGGGCCTTGATAAGAAGAACACATGCCTAAAATTTTAAGTTATTTGGATTTGTAGAAAAAAAATTAAAATTCAAATACAAAATGAGGTCGCGACCGTCAAATTGACCCATATTCAATTTGGGCAATTGGGCGTATTTTTACCTATAAACCCATTGGCAAAAATGAACAGTGATTTCATCTACTCTCATCACCATTCAAACTTCATC
Organism: Amborella trichopoda; assembly: GCF_054954075.1. Taxonomy (NCBI): domain Eukaryota; kingdom Viridiplantae; phylum Streptophyta; class Magnoliopsida; order Amborellales; family Amborellaceae; genus Amborella; species Amborella trichopoda. Next base: position 30,527,282 of record NC_142347.1, read on the forward strand.
GCACGGTCACAATTTTCTAGTAGTGAGCGTGTATACTTCTTAGTGAGGCGTACCTAATAAAAATATAAAAAAAATAATTCGTAAAATATAAATTAACAAAAATACCTGCGAAAATTTACGGGGGTAGTTTGGTCAATTTATATTTTACGATTTTTTTTTTTTCATATTTTTATTAGGTGATCCCTGAAATGATTTGGGGGTATTTTGGTTAATTTATATGTAAGGACCTGGACTTTTTTGGCATATTGGAAGAAGTCGTTGTGTGTACATGAGGACACCGCCGTGCGTGCAAAGGAGGAAGCCGCCGTGCGTGCAGGAGGAAGCTGTCGTACGCGACACTGCCGTGCACGATGCCACCAAGCACGATGCTGCCGTGAGTGCTGCTGCCGTGCACGACACCGTTGTGTGCGTTGCTGCCGTGGGCGTCGCTGCCAAGGAGGAAGCCGTTGTGCGTGCAAGGAGGAAGCTGTCGTGCGCGACATTGCCGCGTAGGATGCCACAGAGCACGACACCGTCATGAGCGTTGCTGCCAAGAGTGAATGTAAGGGCAGTCCAGGGAACTTCTATGCTTGCTCTTTTATGAGTACCATGTGGCACATGTATGCCACTGTATGCTACTTGTGTGCCCGTTGCATTCCACCTGCTTGCTGCCTCCCCCTCTTTGCTTATAAGTACCCCCCTTTACACCCCTCTCAAGAGTTTTGCTCTCTCTCACCCACGACCTCTCTTTCAAACACTTAGAACCTCAAGCTTGAAACCATTCTTGGAAGCTTGACCTGTGTGGGGGAAAACTTGAAGTCTTTTGTTGCATGTAAGTGGATTAAGCTTCAATGCTTTTATACTTTGTTGGTACATGTTGTCTTAGTTCATAAAAGTATGAAGTTTAGCATGATTGTAGATGTGATTTTGGAAATGAGAATGGGTGTTCAAAGTATGAAGTTTGAGCATAATCATGAAGTTTAATCATGATTATAGATGCAATTTTGAATATGAATGTGGCTGCATGCTATTGAATACTTGTTGGAATATGCTAGTTTTTCCAGAACTGTAACCCCCAATTGTATGATTGTTTGAGTATTGAAAACACCTCTGTTGATTATGAAACTTGGTCGGAAAGTACCTCTTTGAATTTATTTTAAGATGGGAAATACGTCTTGACAATACCTCTTTTGGTTTGAAAGTTATCAGCCATCTTGTAAAGCATGCCCGAATTGTGCCATAAATTTCCAAGAACTTTGCATACTTTTGTGTGGCACTGTTTACTGACTACATGTCTCAGAATGATGTCAAACCACTTCTAAATGAAAGATAAATGAGTCTATTTTCAAAATGGTTTAGGAACCACAACTAAATTCTATGTGGATTGGAAGTTATACCCATTTTTCTCTGAGACTATCACACTAAAATTTTTGTTGTTTTCCAAAACTGTTATGTGTTTCTATATGGAACTGTTTACTAACTAAAATGTCTTAGAATGAGGCCAAACCACTTCTAAAACGAAAGATGAATGAATCTATTTTAAAAATGACTTTGGAACCATGATAAAATTTGTCGTGGATTGGAAGTTATGCCCATTTTTCTATGAGTCTATCATACTGGAATTTCTGCTCTGTTACGAAATAGTGAATGTGCATGGTTGTAATAAGACATGCCTATGAAATATTGAATGTGCATGATTGTAATAAGATATGCCTATGAAATATTGAATGTATATGATTGTAATAAGATATGCTAATGAAATGTAGAATGTTCATGGTTGTAATAAGACATGCCTATGAAATGATGAATGTGCATGATTGTAATAAGACATGCCACCGATGTGATATGAAGTACTATACAATGTGTTATCCATTGGTAGTTTGATATGGTATGATAAGAATTTGATCTGACTCACTACGTAACGGGTCATCTGTTGGTAGTGTAATGTGATACTATATGATAAGAAAGTTGTGCCGGCAGTTGAGAATTTTCCCTGATTCTCGAGGATAGAAAGGGATTTAGGATGTGAGCCATATGGGTGGGTTGTGCCTCCCCAATATATGTATAAGTGGCACTACGCAATGGTCATCCATTGGTGGTGTAACGCCCTCCAGCTAAAGAGCAAATGAGGGTCGTGTCTTGCAAGGATACTGCCCTATCAAAAGCCTCAAAGCGCGATGGGGATTGTGTGTGTGCGCGCGCGTGAAGACATTACAAAATGGGTCATTCATTTGTCATTGTCTTCTCTCCTGAGTAATGGTAGAAGTCCTAAGCAATGAGATTGGCTTGACCTGATTGATAGGGCTTCTACTTCAGGAATAGGTGATATTAAGATTGCCTGCAATTATTATATGTTTGCTTGAATTATTGATCTGTTATTTCGATGGAATGATTTGATAAACTGTTAGCTCATGTGATATTTGATATCTGATTTGCGCTTGCTCCACCATGAAAGAAATTACTCATGACACATTGGCAATAAAAAGAATTGTGATACATGATTCCATGTTGTAAAACCTGCATGAATCTTGGGGACTGTTATGAATAACGCTTTATAGGCAAGAATGCATGGCGCTTTGATCTACTTATTGGGCTTCATAGCTCATTTGACTTTCCTCAATGTAGAGTGATAACTTGCAGATTGAGGATGGACGGTTGGGTTATCGCAGCTGACGGTTGGAGCCCCGAACTTGACGAGGAAGCTTCGTTTGATTGTAGGTTTTAGATGGCAGTTTTGCCATATAGTTATTTTGTTTTGGTATTATGTAATTGTTGTTGGGCTTTTAGTGCCTTGGACATATTTGTAATAATTTTGGAGCTCTTGTAAATATTTTTGTTTTAGTTTGCCCAACTTTTGATGTTGTGTTTAGAGTTTTGTTTTCTTTCGTAGTTTGCTTTGATTCATTCGTTTCAAAAGCGTTGAGCGTAGTCCCACCTGAGTGGCATTTGTTACCTTTGGTTGCAGTCTCGTACCCTATTGCTCTCCGGCAATTACGGCAAGGGGGCATGAGGCGGAGCTGTGACAATTTATGGTATCAGGGCAGCCATGATAGGATTCTTAACCTAGAGAGTTTTATAAGTGTCCTTAAAATGGTTTTGAATAAGTTAATGACTAGCGTCTGTGTTCCTGTTATAGATTGAGATGACAAGGGCTCGTACCAACAATTCGAGCTCAAGTAATGCGAAGACGGAGACCTTTGAAAAATTCTTTAGGACGCTTGGGGCCATGACCCAAATTATGAAGGATTGCGTGCCGACCCCAGACCAAGATGATAGTGGGTTGATTGAGAGGTTTAGGAAACTTGCACCTCCAGCATGCTCGGGATACGGAGGAGTGGAACAGGTTGAAAATGGAGGAGGCAAGTAGAGAAGATTTTTGAAGTGTTGCATTGTTCTGATGAGCAGAAAGTGAGTTTGGGGACCTTTATGTTAGAAGGGGATGCCGAGCACTGGTGGAGTTTGGTGAGGCAATCCTGGGAGGAGACAAGGACTGCGGCAAATTGAGAAGGCTTTCTAGTGGCATTTTTTGAGAAGTACTTCCCTGATTCAGTCCGAGAAAGAAAAGAAGTGGAATTTATTGAGTTGCAGCAAGAGAGACTGTCAGTGGAACAATATGCAGCTAAATTTAAAGAGATCCCCCGCTACACACCACATATCATCAATACAAAGGCGCGTAATGCGAGCAAGTTTGAGAGGGGCCTTAGGCCAGATATCCGAGGGAAAGTAATGTCAGCCAATCTTAAGACATTCTCCCCGTTAGTAGACCTAGCCTTGAAGATTAAGAAAGATTGTGAAGAGTTCCGACTGAGGAAGGGAGAGTAAGGTTCGCACCGTCTGAAAGTTTTGGAGGGAAGACTCGGCCGCCTCCTATGAGAGACTTTAGGGGAAGGGCTAATCAGGGCAACACGAAAATCCAAAAGGCCTTCCTGGGCGATGTGAGGGATAACCGACACCTGGCCTGCTCATATTGCGGATTGAATAACCACTCTGCGGCTGAGTGTTACAAGAAGTCGGGAACATGTTATCGATGTGGCAAGCCTAACCACCTGATCAAGAACTGCCCTATGATGAAGCTCGAGGACATACCGAAGACTCAGGGTCGGGTGTCGGCGCTTACCGAACGGGAGGCAAAGGCTTCTACCTCAGTGATTCGAGGTAAGCTATATGTTTGTGGTAGAGAGGCTAGATTTTTAATTGACTCTGGTTCATCTCATTCTTTTGTTGCACCTCATTTTGCATGTCATCTAAATGTTGAACCTTCACTTCTTGACTCGACTTTAATAGTGTACACACCTATGGGGGATTCTATGGAAACTGACATAATATATAAACAATATGGGGTTTTGCTTGAGGGGTATGTCCTACCTATAGACTTGATACTTCTAGATATTTGGAACTTTGATGGTATTTTGGGCATGGACTGGTTGTCCACACACCATGCCATTGTTGACTGTTATGATAAGACTTTTACCCTTAGACACCATAACCGACTTGAGTTGCACTTTGTTAGTATCAACGAGGTTCCCCCTCTACATTTTATTTAGACCCTTCGGGCTTACCATCTTTTGGCTAAAAAATGTGTTGGATACTTAGCCTATGTGGTAGAGAATTGGGACATACAATCCAAGTTAGAAGAGATACTAGTGGTAAGACAATACCCATAGGTCGAGGAATTGTCATCCTTGCCTCTAGTAAGGGAGATAGAATTTGAGATAGATGTGATCCTTGACACTTCTCCCATCTCTAAAGCCCCTTATAGGATGGCCCCAACAGAATTAAAGTAGTTGAAAGAGCAACTGCAGGAGTTGTTGAAAAAGGGATTCATCCGACCCAATGTGTCACCTTTGGGTGCGCCGGTTCTGTTTGTGAAAAAGAAGGATGGATCTATGAGACTTTGCATAGACTATAGGTAGTTGAATCAAGTAATAGTAAAGAACAAGTACCCCCTGCCTAGGATTGATGACTTCTTTGACTAGCTTCAAGGAGCCCAAGTGCTATCTAAGATTGATCTCCGATTGGGTTATCATCAACTGTGGGTCAAGGAGGGAGATATTCCCAAGACTGCATTTAGAACCCGATATAGCCACTATGAGTTTTTAGTAATGTCATTTGAATTAACTAATGCCCCAGCTATTTTCATGAATCTAATGAATTGCATTTTCATGCCCTTTCTGGATGATTTTGTTGTGGTCTTTATTGATGATTATTTTGGTGTATTCGAAGAGCTTAGAAGAACATGACCAACACCTGAGAGTAAGCCTTCAAACTCTAAAGTCAGAAAAGTGTTATGCTAAGTTGAGCAAGAGTGAATTTTGGCTTCCCAATGTGGCCTTCCTTGGGCACGTTGTTTCTAGGGATGGGGTCGCAGTTGACCCTTATAAGATTAAAGTCGTACTCAAAGGGGGAAGACCAACAAATGTGTCAGAGGTCTATAGTTTTCTAGGGTTAGCAGGTTATTATAAACGCTTTGTGGAAGGATTTTAAAAAATAGCGCTCCCTCTGACGCGTCTAACCCAGAAGAATATAAATTTTGTATGGTCAGATGACTGTGAAAAAAGTTTTCAAGAGTTAAAGAAGAGATTGACTATGGCTCCGATACTGACCTTACCAGAAGGAAATGAAACTTGGCAGTTTACACTGATGCCTCTCATAAAGGGCTCGGATGTGTGCTTATGCAACGAAGGAAGGTCATTGCATGTGCCTCCAGACAGTTATAGTTGGATGATCAGAATTACCCAACCAATGAGTTGGAGCTTGTGGCTGTAGTTTTCGCCTCTAGAGACACTACCTCTATGGAATTTAAGGTATATATGGATCATAAGAGCCTCAAGTACATGTTTTCCCAAAAGGAGTTGAACATGAAGCAAAGGAGATGGATGGACCTGTTGAACGATTATGATTGTACCATCTAGTATCACCTGGGCAAACTAATGTGGTAGCAGATGCTTTAAGCAAGAAGACCGTAATATCAGTGACTCATCTAATGGTCAGAGAGATGAAGTTGTTAGAGAATATAGTGGGATGGCACCCAGCTCCACCCCTTGGTGGTGGGGTAAGTATGACAATTTACATAAGGATAGATCCCCAACTTTTTCAACAGATCCGGCTGGCACAAAAGAAGGATCCCTAGCTTAAGAAAATTTTGAAAGAGATGAAGCTGGGAAGGAAAAATGATTTCTTTATGAGCAGTGATGACTTGTTAAGATTAAAAAATGGGGTATGTATCCTTAATGATGACGATTTAAAGAGAGCTATCTTAGAGGAACCTCACTGCTCTCATTAGACTATACATCCTGGGAGTACTAAGATGTATCAGGACCTGAAGAAAACTTTCTGGTGGATTGACATAAAAAAGGTAGTAGCACTGTTTATTTCTAAGTGCTTGACATGCTAGCAATTGAAAGCTGAGCACCAGAAACCCGTTGGATTGTTGCAGCCCTTACCTGTGCCGGAATGGAAATGGGAGCACATTCCTATGGATTTTGTTTTCGGTTTACCTAGAACTAGTTCTGAGCATGATAGTATTTGGATCATTGTGGACCAACTGGCCAAAGCTGCTCACTTCTTGCCGATCCGCACGAACTACACCTTGGATAAACTAGCTCAATTATGCATCAAGGAAATAGTGAGGTTGCATGGAATACTAGTCAGCATCGTGTCTGACAGGGACACTAGATTTACCTCTAGATTTTGGGTTAGCCTGCAGTAAGCCTTGGAGACAAGACTTACTTTTAGCACTGCCTTCCACCCCCAGATTGATGGACAATCAGAGAGAACTATTCAGACCATGGAGAATATGTTAAGGGCTTGTGTCTTTGATTTTAAGGAAAGTTGGGATGATCATTTTCCCCTTATTGAATTCGCATATAACAACAGCTTCCAAGCCACTATTCAGATGGCACCTTTTGAGGCCCTGTATGGAAGAAAGTGCAGGTCACCCATTTGTTGGGACGAGATTGGTGAAAGAAGGCTTTTAGGGCCAGAAATTGTCCAGATGACCTCAAAAAAGATTTCTTTGATTCGAGAGAGGCTCAAGACAGCTCAAAGTCTGCAGAAGAGTTACGCCGATAACCGAAGAAGAGACCTTGAGTTTGAGGTGGGTCATCGGGTTTTCTTGAAGGTATCCCCAACTAAGGGCATTATGAGATTCGGTAAGAAAGGGAAGTTGAGCCCGCGTTATATTGGACCTTTTGAGATTGTGGAAAGAGTTGGAGGCGTGACATATAGACTTGCCCTACCACCCAAGTTAGCAAATGTCCACAATGTCTTTCATGTATCTCTGTTAAGGAAGTACCAACCTGACCCGTCCCATATTCTGAGGTATGAACTGATTCCGATCAGAGAAGACTTGACCATCATTGAGCAGCCTGTTGGGACAATAGACATAAGGGTGCAAGTATTGCGTAATAAGGACATCCCTCTGGTTCGTGTTTTGTGGCAACACCTTTCATGGGAAGAGTCGACCTGGTAACGGGAAGATGAGATCCGGGATAAGTATCTCCAATTGTTCGATTAACAGAAGTATGATTTTGGGGACAAAATCCTTTTTAAGGGAGGGATGATGTAAGGACCCGCACTTTTTTGGCATATTGGAAGAAGTCGTTGTGTGTACATGAGGATGCCGCCGTGCGTGCAAGGAGGAAACCGCCGTGCGTGCAAGAGGAAGCAGTCGTGCGTGTAAGGAGGAAGCCGTCGTGCGTGAAGCCATCGAGCACGACACCACCATAAGCATTGCTGCTGTGCACGATGCCCCCTAGCACGACACTGTTGTGAGCGTTGCTGCCAGGGAGGAAGCCGTCGTGCGTGCAAGGAGAAAGCCGTCGTGCACGTACTGCCATGCGCGATGTCACCGAGCACGACATTGTCGTGAGCGTTGCTGTTGAGAGTGAATGTATAGGGTAGTCTAAGGAACTTCTATGCTTGCCCTTTCATGAGTGCCATGTGGCATATGTATGCCACTTGTGTGCCCCTTGCATGCCACCTGCCTACTGCAAGTACCCCCCTTCGCATCCATCTCAAGAGTTTTGCCCTCGCTCACCTATGACCTCCCTTTCAGATACTTAGAACCTCAAGCTTGAAACCATTCTTGGAAGCTTGGCCTGTGTGGGGGGAAACTTGGAGTCTTTTGGTGCATGTAAGTGGATTCAGCTTCCATGCTTTCATGCCTTGTTGATACATGTTTTCTTAGTTCATTCAACTATGAAGTTAAGCATGATTGTAGATGTGATTAATGTGTGTTCAAAGTATGAAGTTTGAGCATAATTATGTGTGTGACTTTAAATATGAGTATGAATGTTCAAATCATCAAGCTTAAGCATGATTATAGATGCAATTTTGAATATTAATGTGGCTGCATGCTATTGAATTCTTGCTGGAATGTGCCTGTTTTTTCAGAACTGTAACCCCCAATTGTATGATTGTTTTGAGTATTGAAAACACCGCTGTTGATTACGAAACTTGGTGGGAAAGTACCTCTTTGAATTTATTTTAAAATAGAAAGTACTTCTTAGCAATGCATCTTTTGGTTTGAAAGTTATAAGTCATCTTGTAAAGCATACCAGAATTGTGCCATAAATTTTCAGGAACTTGACACAATTTTGTGTGGGACTGTTTTCTGACCAAAATATCTCAGAATTAGGTCAAACCACTTCTAAATGAAGTATAAATGAGTATATTTTCAAAATGGTTTCGGAACCATGACAAAATTCCATGTGGATTGGAAGTTATGACCATTTTTCTTTGAGACTATCACACTAGAATTTCTATTGTTTTTCATAACTGTTATATGTTTCTATATGAAACTGTTTACTGACCAAAATGTCTTAGAATGATGCCGAACTACTTCTAAAATGAAAGATGAATGATTCTATTTTCAAAATAGTTTTGAAACTATGAAAAAATTCCTTGTGGAATGGAAGTTATGCTTATTTTTCTATGAGACTATCACACTGGAATTTCTGCTCTGTTATGAAATAGTGAATGTGCATGATTGTAATAAGATATACCTATGAGATATTGAATGTGCATGATTGTAATAAGATATGCCTATAAAATATTGAATGTGCATGATTGTAATAAGATATGCCTATGAAATATTGAAAATATGCATGGTTGTAATATGATATGCCTATGAAACGATGAATGTGCATGGTTGTAATAAGACATGACACCGATGTGATATGAAGCACTATGCAATGGGTTATCCATTGGTAGTGTGATATAGTATGATAAGAATGTAATATGAGGCACTACGCAACGGGTCATCCGTTGGTAGTGTAATGTGACATGATATGATAAAAAAGTTGTGTCGGCAGTTGAGATCTTTCCCTGACTCCCGATGATAGGAAGGGAGTTAGGATGTGAGTCATATAGGTGGGTCGCGCCCTCTCAATATATGTATAATTGACACTACGCAATGGGTCATCTATTGGTAGTGTAATGCCCTTCAGTTAGAAAGCAAATGAGGGTTGTGTTTTACAAAGCCACTGCCTATCAAAAGCTCCAAAGCGTGCTGGGTATTATGTATGTGTGAGTGTGTATGTGTGTGTGTGTGTGTGTATTGTGTTTGGAGTTTTGTTTTCTTTCGTGGTTTGCTTTGATTCCTTCATTTCAAAAGCGTTGAGCGCACTCCCATTTGAGTGGCATTCGCTACCTTTGGTCGAGGTCCCACACCCTGTTACCCTCCGACGAGTACAACAAGGGGGCAGGAGGAGGGGCTGTGACATTATATTTTACAAATTATTTTTTTATATTTTTATTAGATTCTCTTATGTTTAAATAATAGATGATCAAAATTTCAAATGATTTCGATTTGTAGAAAAAAATGAAAAATTCAAATATGAAATGAGGTCGTGACCATTGGATCGGGCCCATATTCAATATGAGTCGTTGGCTGATACTATAGCTGTCAGCTCGAGGATTTTTTATGTACTTTTATTATTCTTTTGTTTCTTAAGAATAGGGAGGGAGTGCGCGGGGATAATTAGGTGGGCATGAGTTTATCTTGTGCTTGATATTGATCACTTGAGTTGGTTAGTTTGAGGCATATAAATAAGATAAGGTTAAATATAGAGGGTTTATCTTTTAAACAATAACCAACGTTGGGAGGCTTTGAGTAAAATGTGGGCTAACTATATTAGAAGCAAATCTTTGGCACGTGAAGTTAAGAGAGAGAAAATATAGATGAGAGAAAATAGGTTAACAGAGAAAATAGGGGGAAGATATAAAGTAGGAAAAGTCCGTGTGTAAAGAGAGTTTTTTTTTCCTTAGTCATTGTTTAACTTCTTGTTAGTCTATTTAAAAGGAACTCTCCCTTCATTGTAAATCAATGAATGAATAGAATTTGATCTCTTGAAGAAATTGTTTTTGGGGTTGAATCCCTTGCAGACCTTTGAGATATGGTATATTCTCTTAACCCTTTTTTTTTTTTTTTTTTCTTTTTTTTTAGTTTTATTTTCTCCCTGCATCAATTGGTATCAAAGCGGGTTACGATGACTTCAATGGAGGCATCCCTCGAAAGATTAAAGTTGTGGCTGTTGATTCAGAAAGTTCAAGCCCTAGTGGAGAAAGTAGAAAAACTCATGCTTTTAGCAGTAGAGTAGAAGAGCTCATGCGGGTCGCTTAGCTTCGGTGTGAATTGAATTTGGAGAGTAGCGTTGGAGATCAAGGCAAAGAAGGTGAAGGAGGTGACTTTCATCTCGTTCCTATAAAAAAGGATATTCTTGAGATCAAGTTTCCTATCCATATCGAAAATCATGTGGAAAATCCTATCTCAGAGAAGGCGTTTGATTTTGAGGACAATATCAATCACAAGCCCATAAATCTCCATTCATTATAAATCAATGAATGAATTTGAATAGAATTTGGTCTCGTGAAGAGATTGTTTTTGGGGTGGATTCCCTTGCAGACATTTGAGAAATGGTATATTCTCTTGACCTTTTCTCTTTCTTTTTTTTTTCTTTTTTTTTTTGTTTTATTTTCTCCCTACATCAATTAGTATCAAAACGGGTTACGATGGCTTCAATGGAGGCATCCCTCGAAAGATTAAAGTTGTGGTTGTTGATTCAGAAAGTTCATGCCATAGTGGAGAAAGTAGAAAAACTCATGCCTTTAGCTGATAGAGTAGAAGAACTCGCACAGATTGCTCAGCTTCAGTGTGAATGGAATTTGGAAAGTAGCATTGGAGATCTAGGCAATGAAGGTGACGGAGGTGATTTTCATGTCGTTTCCTATCCATATCGAAAATCAAATGGAAAATCCTATCTTCAAGAAAGCATTGGATTTTGAGGACAATTTCAATCACAAGCCCATAAATAATAAAAGGATGGCTGAGTTCAAGATATTTGTATTAATCCCTCTTTTTTTATATTTTAATCCATTCTTTGACGTGTTTTTACAACCATTCTTATTTTTAGAGCCAAAGGAGAAGAAGGCAAAAGAAAGATGCGGGTTTGATGTAGATCCCATCTTAAGCCCTCTTCAAAACTCGAGGACGAGTTTTCTCCGACCAAAGGATATTGACGCAGTCATGGAATAACCTAATTTTCTTATGTACTGTTATTAATGGTTATATTTTAGGGATTTTTAAAAATTATTTAGTTTAGATTATTAGGGCTATTTTAATTTTTTATTTTATTATTCTTTTGTTTATTAAGAATAGGGAGGGAGTGCGCAGGGATGTTTAGGTGTGCATGAGTTTATCTTGTGCTTGATATTGATCACTTGGGTTGGTTAGTTTGACGAATATAAATAGGATAAGGTTAACTATAGAGGGTTTATCTTTTAAACAATAACCAACATTGGGAAGCTTTGAGTAAAGGAAAAGGTTTCTATAGTCTCCCTACATCATAAGAAGTTCTATGCTTCCCCTACCATCCAGCCGTTCAATTTTGATCAAGACAGCCACTTCTTAGATTCGACATCTCAAAGTATTTTATTTTTAGTTTTTTATACATGTTATATGAATATGAAATTTGGTATGTGCCATATTCTCATTGAGGTGCACCTATAAAAAATATTAAAAATAATTTTTCGATAAAATATAATGATCAAAATACCCCTTGAATCTTTCAAGGGTATTTTGGTCTTTTTATTTAATTATAAATATTTTTTTTATATTTTTCACTAGTGGCGTTTAATAGAAGATTGGACGTACAAAATTTGGTGTCAAAATAGTTTATATAAAAAAATTAAAAATAAAATAGTGTAGAGATGTGACATTATGTTTGGGGCAATCTTAGCCCTCCATTCAGAATGGACTGTTGGATAAGGGGAAGTCTATAAGTTTTATGTTGTAGGGGAAGCATAGAAAGCTTGCCCTTAAGTAAAACATGAGTTAACTATTTTAGAAGCAAATCTTTGACACGTGAAGTTAAGAGAGAGGAAATAGGGATAAGAGATAAAGTAGGAGAAGTCCATGTTTTGAGATATTTTTTATTTTGTGCTTAGTTATTATTTATCTTCTTTTTAGTCTATTTAAAGGGAAATCTCCCTTCATTATAAATCAGTGAATGAGTTTGAATAGAATTTAGTCTTATGATAAGATTGTTTTTGGGGTGGATTCTCTTGCAAACCTTTGAGAGATGATATATTCTCTCAACCTTGTTTCTTTTTTTTGGTTTTATTTTCTCCCTGCATCCGTGTGTGTGGGTTTGTCTCTGTTAGTCTTACTTTTGGTTTTTTGTTAGCTTGTGCTAAGTTGTGATATCAGAGCCAAACAAAAAAAAAGAAAGAAGAAAGAGTAATATTGTAGATTTAAGGGAAGTTATCGTTAACATACCTTAATTTTAAAAAAATCGCAAAAAATCCCCCGTTTCCAAAACCTTTGCCCACACCCTTTTTCCCAAATTTTGAGATTTTTTGGATGAAAATAGCCTTTACGGTATTACGGTAGAAAGACTACCGTAATAGTGTGAAGATACATTACGATACTTCGAGTACCGCAATGAATATTACGGTAATTTAAAATACCGTACAGAAAAATTACAGTTTAATTACGGTAATACATAAATATATTCTTCACGACATTCTTAATACCGTAATACTTTGATAAGCTTCAAACTGAAGCTAATATCAGAGCTTTCTCTCTCCTCCCGTACTATGCGAAATCAAAACCCAGAAATAGGATCCAACAGAGAAAATGTCATTACCAAGAAACAAAAAATAAGAAAATGAAGCACAGATCAAACAAAGAAAATGTCAATATTTTCTCTCTAAAGTGAGAAAAGACAAACAGTAAAACGAAATACGTAAATATGGCGAGTGAAAGGACCGATCAGAAGATGGCGATCTTCAGCACTTTTACCGAGCAAATGAGAAGCGAAAAGAGAGAAACAGAGAAGCCTTTGTTCTGTAATTCCTTTCAATTATTTTTCTAGGCGCTTTTTGTCTTCCATTCTCGGTTTCCGATGCATTTTTCACGAAAAATGGATTACTTCTTCTTTTCTTCCTGATGGGACGAAAACGAACATTCATTGCCTTATGAACTCTGATCAAGAAAAATTTTCGGATTTTTATAGGTTATAAAAGTTCTCTCTCTCTATGTAAAGCGTTTTGTTTCCATGAAAAATTAAAGTTGAGGACCTACTTTCAATTATTTGCCGAAACTCTATGATTGTGTCATACAGTTTTGTGTACTCGGAATCCGTGACGAGTAACCAGTAATAAGAAGCCATTGAACTCTGCTTGATCAGAGAAGAATTGGAACCTCACCATTTTTCAACATTCCTCTTCCATTTCCCATGAATTTTATCTCAGGACGAGAACGTACAACAAAATGCTTAAGGTTATGGAAACAAGTAAATTTGAACATAAACTAAAATAAAAATTTTATACTTTTGTTTTGATTTCACAGAGTGCTGGAAGAGAGAGGTAGCGAGATTAGCTTCGGTTTGAAGTTTTTCAAAGCATTATCGTATTAAGAATGTAGTGAAGAATATATTTATGTATAACAGTAATTAAAGTACCGTAATGTTCTTTACAGTATTTAAATGACCGTAATGTTCATTATAGTACTCAAAGTACCGTAATGTATCTTCATACTATTACAGTAGTCTTTCTACCAGCGTTTTAAAAAACGTCGAGTCGAACCGGACTCGCCCGGTTCGACTCGAAAATAGTGAAAAAGGAACCGGATCGCCCAAAAATCGGAAATCGTCCGGTTCTAGAGAGAACCGGACGATTCCGTACAGTGAATTGGCGATTCACTGTACAGAATCGGCGAGTCCGAACAGTGAATCGGCGATTCCGTACGGAATTTTTTTTTTTTTTTTTTTTTTTTTTTTTTTTTTTTTTTTTTTTTTTTTTTTTTTTGGTAATCCATGATAGATTTTTTTGTAATCCATGATCGAATTTTTTGGTTTTTTGTAATCCATGATCGAAATGTTTGTTTTCTTTTCTTGTAATCCATGATCGATTTTTTTGTTTTTTTTTTTTTTTTTGTAACCCATGATAGAATTTTTTGTAATCCATGATCGAATGTTTTGTAATATATGATCGAAATGTTTGTTTTTTTTTTGTAATCCATGATCGAAATGTTTGTTTATTTTTTTTTAATCCATGATTGAATTTTTTGTTTTTTGCTTTTTTTGTAACCCATGATAGAGTTTTTTGTAATCCATGATTGAATTTTTTGTAATCCATGATCGAACTATTTTTTTCTTTTTTTGTAATCCACGATTGAATTTTTTGTTTTTTTTGTTTGTTTTTTTTTGTAATCCATGATCGAATTTTATGTAATCCATGATCGAATTTTATGTAATCCATGATCGAATTTTATGTAATCCATGATTGAATTTTTTGAAAATTTGTGATTTTTTTTGTTTAATCCATGATCGAATTTTTTTTTGTAATCCATGATAGAATTTTTTGAAAATTTGTGATTTTTTTTTTAATCCATGATCGATTTTTTTGAAAATTTGTTTTTTTTTTTTTTAATCCATATTATTCAAAGAGAAAACGAGAGAGATGATGATTCTGAGGCCACCCTATCCCAGCCATATTATTCACATATCGAGTCCCAACAGCAACAGTGTAGGGATGAGCACGAAATACTGTAAATTAAATGCTGAATGGCGGTTCATGCAGGGAAAGAACATATCAATATTCGCATATTCATTCAAAAACATGAAAATTCTTAATGGAGTACCCTCATTTTTTATTGAATTCCTAAAAACCAATATTTATAATGAATTTTAATAATTTTTTCGGATTTTTTTGAAGCTTTATTCTGACCGATTCACCCGATTCCGATCCGGATCGCCGATTCGCCGATCCGGATCGCCGATCCGGATCGGTTTTTAAAAAGCCCGATCCGGGTCACCGATCCGGTTTTTAAACCATTGCTTTCTACCATAAAACATTAAAAAATGTATTACGATAGAAAGACTATCGTAAATGATATTTTCGTCCAAAATATGCCAAAAATTGGAAGAAAAGGTGTGGGCGGGGTTTTGGGAAGTTGGGGTTTTTTTTTTTTATTTCCTTAAAATTAAAGTATATTAGCGATAATTTACCTAGATTCAAATACATATGCTTAAAACCAAATATTTAAATAATAAAGGAATTTAGTAAGGCAAGTCCAAATTAGCAAAGTCGCAGTGGCCTATTAATCATGTGAGTTCCAAAAGTGGTAAGGTTAAGGAATTGTTCTTGTTGACTCACTAAGAGACGCTATTAAATAAGAGTGTTATTTAAATGACCGGGTTGTTTAGAACATTGTCTCACAAGTGTACTAGTACGAGTGGTAAGCTTAGAATATACAATGATGAGGAAATAATAATATAGAAAAACAACTCCAAAATTGGAGCATTCCTAGGGTCCCTTTAGGTGATGTTTATAGAATTATAAAGACTGTTGAGAAAACCATCACAGTTAATGAATCTCAAAATAGATTAATCTCTTATTGAAGAGCATCAGAAGAAAAAATATAACTATTTGCATATCGATTTGATCCAAGTTGCGATAAAACCTCTAATCAGAACAGGGTTAAAAACTCAGTACTTCTATGTCTAAGAGATTGTAGACATAGGAAATTTCCTGAGTCCTTACTAGGGATTGTAGAATCTAGTCTAAGTGAAGGACCTATTTACTTTAATTGTTTTTCAAATTTTTTAATCTTATTAACAGATAAAGAATTTCTCAAGGTTCTAACTTTAAACCTAAAAACTCAAGGATTTGATATGGATATCGAATCCCAAAATTTAGCCATAGTCTATAGAATATGCTATAAGGCTATGACTACGCTTTGTCCAGATGTTAACAAGACTGATGAAAAAAGACAAACAACATTTTTTCAAACTAATATAGGAAAATTCAATTTAATAACTCCTAGAATTATTGCCTGGAATGAAATCAGGTTGCCTGATAGGTAGAACCTACAAAATGAGGTTCAACCAAGACCTCTTGAAAATAAGGAGGTTGAATAAATAAATGAAAATGATAATGGAGAAATTGAAATCCAGTTTACCCCACTGAGAAGAGCTAGAATAAATATTGTTGATGATTAGACCAGGATTCCCACTAGGGTTTTATGCTCTTCTATCCCTCAAAGTGAGCATGAAAAAGATGATGAAAGAATTATTTTAGAAAGAATCATGACTACCCATGGACAAGATCATATACCTTATTACATGGTAGAAACTCTTGGATCCTCAAGATATCAAGAAGAACCAAGAAATCCTACTAGTCCTACCTTCTTGGTATGGTGTTTGACCTTAATGTATTAAGTGAAGAGAGAGTATTTGAAATGGATAGAATGGCTGCTCTGAATAAAATAGGAAGATAGGGAAATGGTACCATAATGAGTTTAAAGAGAAGCTCAGGATAAAATTTTATGAAAAATTTATAAAATTTATACAAGAAGAAAGAATTAACATAAAATTCTTTGAGTGGTTAGAGTATTTCTTAAAAGGTCAAGGAATCCAGATTCCTAATTTTAAAAAAGAATTAAAGATGGTAAACAAATAGTCCCAAGTCTTGACTACCAAAGACAGGAAAGAAATCCATATTGTCCATCCTCTTGATGTACCTCTGGATATTAAAGGGGTGAAAGTTGTTCCCTATAAACTAGAGCCAAAAGGAATAAATCAAACTGCAGCCGTTGAAAGCATAAACTATGTTATTGAACAGAACAATTATACAAACCTATATTTGAAATGGTTAGGTAAACAAGTTTCTAGAATAGAACTCATGATTAAGAAAGAAGATACCATAAAACAAAATCCTAAAAATCTAGGGAAAAACCAAAAATAAGAAAAAGAACCAATTATGTTTAGACCTCCTCCTGAACTTCCAAATAAAACTTTTAAACTTAATCCAGTTATCAGTGAATTCCTAGATCAACTTACTAACAAATTGTCTCAATTAGACTTTGGAAAAGAAGATCCTCAGGGCTCAAGTCAGGCCTTAACTCTACAAAACATAGCATAAGATTATTCGAAAGAAGAATTAGCCAAAATGAAAAAGGGGTTTAATTCCAACCTAGAGTTAAATAGAATTACTTATGGACCTAAAACAGTTCCTACTACCCACACAAAAATATCTTATCCTATGCCTTTAGACCTTCAGTATGAAGAAGAAGCCATTGGAGGGGCTGAATATACTAACAGATCCTTAGTCAAATGGAATATTGATGGGATGTCTGAGCATCAAATCATAAATCTCATGAAACAGATGACTATGTATGCCACTACCTCTAAGAATAATAGTACTAGAGACCTAGACATAGCTAAAGAAATTGTTTGTGAATTTATTGGCCAACTTAAAGGTTGGTGCGACTTTGTCTTGGATAAACAAACTAGAAAGCAGATACTCATTGCTAAAAAGCAGTGGATAGTCTATATGAGCCCAACAGACAAAGAATGGAACTTAGTGGATAAGGATGATGATGTAAACACTCTGATTTACACAATAACTCTACATTTTGTAGGTAGTAATACGTTACTCCTACAAAAATCCAAGGACATTTTATCAAACCTTAGATGTCACACTCTGTCCCATTATAAATGGTGTAAAGATGTTTTCTGGTTAAGACTATTAACCAGAGAAGATGCAAAGGCAAATTACTGGAAAGAAAAGTTGGTCTCAAGACTCCCAAATCTGTTTTCTAAAAAGGTAAAAACCAGACTGAGAAATAAGCATGATGGGATAATACCCTGGTAGGAATATACATTGGGGCAACTCTCATATGAAATTTTTGTCGAAGGACTAGACCTATCCACTGATATTAACTCAGAAAACATTTCGAAAAAGATGGAATAACAAGAAAGAAATAATTA
Source organism: Amborella trichopoda (assembly GCF_054954075.1). Lineage (NCBI taxonomy): Eukaryota > Viridiplantae > Streptophyta > Magnoliopsida > Amborellales > Amborellaceae > Amborella > Amborella trichopoda. The sequence continues at coordinate 30,545,536 of NC_142347.1, forward strand.
GGCGATTTTTTTGAACAATTTGGATTCGAGACATTAGGAACAAGTTATACCTCTAAAAAGAAGAGTAAGGATAAACTTTATAAAAAAAGATATAAAGAAACGTCTTTTAAAACCAAGGATAAACCTTTAAAAAGAAAAGGTCTAAATTTCCTAAAGAAAAAATAAAAGAAAAATCCCTATCTATTATAATTGTAGAAAATTAAGACATTATAAAAATAAATGCAGAATTAAGAAGAAAATAAATTATTCAGAAATAGACGAAAAAATTAAGCAACATATCTTCAAATTATAACTGAAAATGAGATCTTATCAGATTCTGAAGAAGAGGAAGTGGCTATTGGTGTTATTGAAGATGAAGATTTAATCATGTCTAGTTCAGATGATAGCCTATCTGAAGAAGAAAGTAATAGTGACAGTGACTGTAAATGTAATTATTACAAAGCTATTGTTAATATGAATGGTCTAGGACTAAATGTGTTATCTAAGGAAGAAAGCCTGGCAACAATATATCAAAATGGCTAAAGAAAGCCCAAAGTCTAAACCAATAAATTAGTCCCAAAAAGAACCTTATAATTTTAAGAATATCATGGATAGGGTTCAAAAGAAAAACAACATAAATAAGGAACCCAATGTTCAGGAACTTAGGTATGAACTAAATAAAGTTCGTAATGAATTAATAGGTCTAAAAAATAGGGTTAATATCAATGAATTGGCAAACGACTTTTCTAAGCAAGAACCAGAATACCAAGAAAGTGAAAAATTGTTTGAAGAAATAATGGAAGAATACAAGATCAATCTTCCTGAAGAAAATCCTCAGGCCTCAAATGCGCCTCAAGTCTCTATTCAAAATATGGGTGAAACGACTGCATTAAATCCAAAAGAAAATGATGTAAACATACTAGCAAAAGAAAAGTCAAAAGACTTAAAATACATAAACATGGTTGATAAGGTAATAACCAAAAATTGATATACTTTAATCAATGTGGCAGGAAGCAAATAATATAGTTTCCAAACTATAGCCCTTATTGAATCAAGAGCTGATTGAAATTGTATTAATGAATGACTCGTACCCACGAAACACTTTGACAAAACAACCCAAGTCCTTGATACTGCTGATGGAAGTAGAATGTTAATTAACTACAAATTATCAGAAGCTGCTATATGTAATAATAGAACTTGCTTTATTATGCCTTTCATCATGGTAAAAAATCTGAGCCAACCTGTTATATTAGGATCCCCATTCTTTAACATGCTTTATCCTATAGTAAAATTGGATGAAACTGGAATAGAATAAGAAATCGAAGGCCACAAAGTTAAATTCAAGTTCATAGAAAAACCAAGACTTCAAGAAATCAATCGAATAAAAGACAAAATACAAAACAAGGAAAATTTCATATTTTCTCTTAAGGAAGAAATAAGATATAAGATAATTAGTGAAAAATTATAAAACTCTAGAATTAAAAAAGAGATGAAGGATTTATTGCACAAGATTGAAAAAGAAGTGTGTGCAGAAACACCCAATGCTTTTTGGGATAGGAAGCAGCAAGTGATCTTATGAGCCAGATTTTAATGAAAGGCTTATCCCAACAAAATCTAGACCAATCCAAATGAATAGCAGGTTGTTAGAAATCTGTAAAAAAGAAGTCCAAGAATTCTTGGATAAAGGCCTAATTAAGCCAAGCTACTCTCTTTGGAGCTGTTCAGCTTTTTACGTTGAAAAGGCAGCAAAAATAGAAAGAAGTGTGCCTAGGATAGTAATAAAGTATAAGCCTCTCAACAAAGCCCTTACATGGATAAGATACAGTATCGCTAATAAAAGGCATCTACTTAACCAACTTCATAATGCTGTTATTTTTTCAAAATTCGATATGAAATCTGGTTATTGGCAAATCCATATTGCAGAAAAAAACAGGTACAAGACGGTGTTTACAATTCCTTTCGGCATTATGAATGGAATGTAATGCACTTTCGACTTAAGAATACCCCATCTGAATTTTAAACTATCATGAATAATCTATTCAATCCATATACTAGTTTTGCCATTGTTTATATTGATGATGTTCTTATTTTTTCCGATTCCATAGAACAACATTGGAAGTATTTGAATATCTTTTAAAAAATAGCCAAAAGAGCTGGATTAGTTGTGTCTGCTAAAAAGATAAAGTTATTCCAAACCCAAATAAGATTCCTTGGGCATAATATCCATGAAGAAACAATTGCCCCAATTGAACGGGCAATACAATTTGCAAACAAATTTCTTTATGAAACTAAAAATAAAAAACAACTTCAGAGGTTATGAGGAAGTTTAAATTATATTTCACATTATTATAAATATCTAGCCTTGGATTGCAAATAAATCAACAGCTTCAAAAGAACCTACCAGAATGGATAAATGAACATACTAAAGCAGTTAAGAAAATAAAACTTAAAGCTAAAGATCTACCTTGTTTAGCCATCCATCATCTTAGTGCATTTAAAATAGTAGAAACAGATGCTTCAAAAATAGGATTAGGAGAGATCCTTAAACAAAGATTTCCTAATGATACTAAAGAACAGTCGATAAGATTCACATATATGGCTTGGAATCCAGCGTAACAAACTCATTCTACGGTTAAAAAAGAGGTTTTAGCCATTGTACATTATATCATTAAATTCAAAAGTCATCTTCTTAATAAAAGGTTTTTGGTAAGAACTGATAGTAAATCTATCAAAGAAATTTTAGAAAAAGATGTGAAAAACTTAGCTTCGAAACAGATTTTTGCACGATGGCAAGATATTATCTCCATTTTTTATTTTGAAATAGAACATATAAAAGGAGAATCAAATTCTCTGCCTGACTTCTTGACTAGAGAGTTTTTACAGGGACAGAAGAAAGCAGAAAATGATGCAGACTCTTGATAAATCACTAATCTAGAGTCTGAATAAAACACTGGCTAAAGGAGTTACTTCTTCATTGTCCTTAACTAGGACTCCACCAAAATAGGAAAATATATCCAGAATAATGGCCGAGACTCAAAGTCTACCCATTCCACCAGCACAAGGACCCCTTATATAGAGACGTCTGTTATTCCTCTAATAATAATAGAAGAGGATCATGTGGCTCAAATGCCAGGAATAATAGTTGAGATATACCTTAAAGATCGCATGCACCCTAATATGGGAGGGAAAGATAGGGAGTATTTTAAAGAATATTGGCTAAAACAGAGTCAGTGTATATAAAACACCATAATAGAAACCATAATAAGTTGGCATACAAAAATATGACGATATAAAATATTATGTCTTATAAAGATTGAGGTTTTGATTTGTTAAAACCAAGACACTTAAAAAGCAATAGCTCTAAAATGAGAGCATATAATTACTATGATTATATTGAAGCTTGGGATATGATCTTTCATATCAAAATATAGTTGCAGCTCATACCTGGTTTATACAGTTCAGATTATTACAATCTTCAGAAGATTTTCCTAACTGGTATAAAAGCTAGTTCTTAGTATGGGGATCAAATCCTGATATTCCCCCGAATGAGGTGCTAATAGCCCAACAAAAATTTGTAGATTATAACAAACATGTTCCTAAAAGGGACTACCATATTTACTTCATAGCCTTATACGAGGTTCCTTGGACCATCAAATGGTTATATACAATCAATCATGATGAAGATAAATGTCATTATATTCCCAAATTACAAGGACAAATATCTATAAAATGGTGGGATAGATATAATATAGATATGTTTTCCACAAAAAATTTGGTACTAAAATGTATCTCTCAAAAAACCCTTAAACCACAGGGTTTACATAATGAATTAACAAATTATGTTAAAACAATACAAAATCAAAACCCTACTTTAACTAAAGAAGATTTTAAAAAGCAACACTTATCACTATTGGATGAGGCAGATGATATGTCCACCTCAGTCACGTCAACAAATAAAGAAGAAGAAGAAGAAGAAGAAGAAGACCTTCTATAAGGAGGAGAAGATTATAATCCCAACTATGCCTCTCATTTTTCATCTCAACTGTACAACAAAAAGCACAAGCGACAGACCGACTCCATCCACTACCCAGGACACGTGTCCCAACTTTTCAAAAGATTTCATTGTAGCATACCTGAAGCCATTTCGAGTCCACCAACACCACTGTAGCGGACCCGAAGCCATTTCAATTCTACCAACACTATTGTTCTGGAACGGAAGCCATTTCAAGTTTACTGACACCTTTTACAGACTTAAAGATGTTACAAGTCTACCACTAACCTCTATAAAAGATAACCTCCTTATTCCAAGAAGCATCAGGAGAAAATAAGAGTGAGTTTGTATCGTGAGTTGTGCTAAAGTAGTGTGAGTTGAGAGGGTACTCCTGAGAGTGTGTTTGCCTTCAGAGGATTTCGTTTGAGTCAATTTTTCTAAAGTAACCACTTGTACATCTAGTGGTGTGTCAAGTTCCTGAAGTCCTTCTATCTTCAAGCTATAAGTTTATTTAAATTTGTTTACAGATGATTTCTATATTTGTATCTTTTCATTCCGTACTGAAAAGAATCTTAAGACTCTTTAATTTGGCTGTGTAGGTTTTGCTGAATTTTGTGAATTAATAAAACTATGTGGGCTTGTCTCTTTTAGTCTTGCTTCTGGTTTTATATTAGCTTGTGCTAAGTTGTGCTTTTTTTGTTTGTTTGGCTCTGATACCACAACTTATATAGATAATATCATTCATATATATATATATATATATATATATATATATATATATATATATATATATATATATATATATATATGGTAATGATTTCATGCAATGGTTGTATAGTATTATAATGCAACCACCTTCAAAAACCATGTTAGAGACATTTGTTTGACACGAATTTTTAAATGTACACTCTTTTCATTCTGAAGAACAATCACAAAAAAGAAGAAAATTTTGAACAAATGCTATAGAAAGTTTTCATTCTAGCCCAATTAATATAAGCCGTCCATTTATTGAGATGGTTAGATATAGGCTTCATAAGGATTTTTTTATTCCCAAAATTTTTATATAGCATTATTATCATTAGATTAATAATACTAAAAAAGAAAGAAAATAATTTTGAATTTGTTAAGACCTACATCTTGAAGTTCACCAAATGGATGGTTGAGATTCATTGTAGGATGGGTACTAATTTTGACCATATCTAGGGTGCAAATTGAATTTGTTTTTCATAGGCTTAATTATGAGGACGAAGAGAATGTGTGTGCAAAATTTGGGGTTAAACAAATGCCAAAAATATTATGGTATTATGGTTTTCTAGCTGTGTGGTTGCATTATACTACTATACAACCATTGCATTAGATCATTTCCCATATATATATATATATATATAGAAAAAATCTTGGGTAAGCTCACTGGCTCATAGAATAGTACAAGACAAACGGCACAGACCAAATCTCGACCGATCTAATGAACACGGATGTCTGATAGTAATTGAATTTTAAGTTTTTTTCTACAAAGCTAAATCACTTGAAATTTTAGGCGTGTGTTCGTCTCATCAAGAGCACCTAATAAAAATATAAAAACAATAACTCACAAAAAATAATTTGACCAAAATACCCATGAAACTTTTTGGGGGTATTTTGGTCAATTTATTTCATGTAAAATATTTTTTTGATATTTTTCGAAGATTCACCTATTTTTGAAGTACACGCAAGTGATTTGGATTTGTAAAAAAAAAATTAAAATTCAACACTACCAGACATCCGTGATCGTCAGATTGGCCTAGATTCAATCTGAACTGTTGGGCTCATGTTTTCCTATGAGCTAGTGGGCTCACCCTAGCATCTTCCATATATATATATATATATATATATATATATATATATATAGGAAAATAATGATATTAACCTACTAGCTCATATGAAGATATGTCTTTATATGAGCCCAACAGCCCAGATTGAATTTGAGTCGATTTGACGATCAGAATCTCATTTCGTTTTTGAATTTTGATTTTTTTTCTACAAATTCAAATAATTTGAAATTGTATGCTTGTATTCTTAAAAAATAGGATAATATAATGAAATATCAAAAAATAATTTGTAAGAAATAAATTGAACAAAATACCCCTGAAACATTTTGGGGGTATTTTGGTCAATTTATTTTTACGAATTATTTTTAAAATATTTCTATTCGATGCACCTTGATGATAAAAATGCATGTCTAAAATTTTAAGCTATTTGGATTTGTAGAAAAAAAAAGTAAAATTAAATACAACTTGAGATTGTGACCGTCAGATCAGCTCAGATTCAATCTAAGCCGTTGGGCTCATATATTCATATATATATATATATATATATATATATATATATATATATATATATATATATATATATATATATATATATATATAACCCAAACAATCGAATTTGACATCTAATGAATGAGAATGTATATGATCCCCATATGCAAAAGATAAATGATCTCTTTATAGACCATTTACATGCCAAGAGCTACTCTGCTAATTCTATGACCTAAACTGACCTAAACTAATCTTGCATAGCCTAGATATAGTAATAGTAGGATTATTATAAGTACAGAAAAGGGGGCTATATCTATTATTAACCAAGTAGAATAAGTATTTTGGTAAATCTTAATACTAAAAACAATGCAGACTATAGCATCTTTATAACAACAATTTCATATAAACTTTATAACATCTTTATACAAACTATTTATAATATACTATTGTACAGACAGAACAACATACAGACGAACATACTGTTTACAGAAGTAAAGAAACTTACAGGGACAACATACTGTGTACAAATAAAAATACTTACAGTGTACAAATGCAAAAACTGCAAAAAGACTTCCACTCGGGTGGACAGTGTCTTGGTAGAGACTTGTAGTTACAGTCACACATCACACATACTAAACCTAATTTTTACAAAGGAAGAAAGAAGAGAAGAAGGCAGGAGAAAAGAGTTCTTCTGATGATAGCTTACTAACTCCTGGGGATATCTTGTAAATGAGGAGAGTCCTCGTATTTATAGGCTTCGGACTCCACTGCGGAATTATCAATTGTTCTTCATTAGTCAGCATCAATCTGGAATCTTCTACAGTATCTTGATATTGCTTAAAGTTATTGAATAGTGACTTGAGGTGACTGAAAGGTTATGAGTATCTTTGAACAGGGAATTGAAGGGACGAAAAGGTTGTCAGCATATATCGGTGTAGTGGACAACTATGACTTACTGTGGACGAGTGGACTGCATCAGGTACAAGGAATCTTTTCAGATTTTGTCTTATATGGTCGGTGAGCATCTTGTGTCTTATATGGTCGGTGAGCATCTTTTGTCTTATATGGTGGATGTCGGTGGAGAATGATGACTAGGCATTTATTGTCATATCAGAAGGCATCTTGAGTCACGTCAAAAGCATCTTTGGTCATATCCTGACAACTTTGGCATCTTTGGTCATATCAATGAGTCACGTCAAAGGCATCTTTGGCAGCTTTAGCATCTTTGGTCATATCACATATAAAGGTGTGTATGTTTTATCAGGTCATGGGCTTAGTACAATAATTGTTTTTGGGACATGCCGTGAGCAGATGTATCTTCTTCTTGGGTTTCAGTGGCATCTGTTTCTTGGGTTGTTTCAGCCTCTTCTGTGAAAATTTCATATAACTGCTTTTCAAGCTCGGCTCTAGTGGCTTGAGGATTTTGTTTCCTCATTTGAGATATATATTCAGACAGATTATTTGGGTTAAAGAAAGAAAGTTTAAAACCAGAGGATTGAAAACTAATTGGGACCTGTTTAAGTATAATATGCTCTGGGTCTAAATTGTGATGGACAAAGACGTCCCACCACTTCACAGCAATCTGCTTTCCCAAACATGGGATATATTCATAATTGTTTATATTGTTATCAGATATAGCAAATGACCATTTGAGTATCCAAGGTATTTGATATAAAGCAACAAAATATAAATGATAATTTATTTTGGGATTTTTCCCATTATGTTCAATAAATTTCTCTTGGGATGCTTGCAAGGTGTCTGGCATTATTTGGGAGAGAGAACCCCAAATTGTGAACCAATTTAAAAACCAATTGGGAAAAGGTTCGGTTACCACCATTTTGAATTGGAGGAACCATATATGAGAATTATATTGGTTTTGGATAGTAAGTATGCGATGCCAGTCATCAATATAATCAGAGTATCGGTAATGCTTATTTGGGAAATCAAGAGATTGTAATTTTTTGGATCGTGAAGGGTCCAAACCCCATTCATTGAAATTCAATATTTTACGTATCTACATTTTTGAATATGATATAATCTTTGAATTCTTATGATAATAATGAGTTAGATATATATAACCTGTCTGAAGTAAAATCATTTCAAACCACTCTTTGGTTTTCATACCATTAGAGTGGTTCAGGTTATTGCATAGGTAATATTTGGCTACCATATTTGGGTCTTCTGAAGCATGTATATTTTCAATAATGGCATCAACAATGAAAGAGATATTTTCATATGGAGACTTGTCTGAGGTTGTAGGCTTTCTAATAGTTGGAGACTGGATGAATAGTGGTGCTTGGCTAGAAGGAGATAGTGGTGCTTGGCTAGAATATTGTGGATGGTTTAAAGGACTATTTTGGGATACTAGGTGAGTATGGGTTCAGACTTCTCTGTGGAGATTGTACAGGTACAATATCTAATGATGTTTCCATAGGGGCTTTCCCTTTGGATTGTATAGTATTGGTATTCATGATCTGATTCTCTATCGCTCTATTCTTATTAAATAACATTAAAGGTAAAGCTAATTCAGGTAGATCAAAATGATCAGTGTTGCCCTCCCTGCAAAAATTCACGGGTGAGAAAATCAGGAAGATGGTTAGCAGAACCTTTTAAATGTTCAATAGCGAAATCGAAGAAGGATAGAATGGCTTACCAACTAGCAAATATCTGTTTCGAAACCAAATTTTGCACATCTTTTTCAAGAATATCTTTTGCAGCTTTGTGATCAGTGCGAATAAAAAAATAAGTATTTAATATATCATTTGGAATTTAGTTACGCAATGTACAATAGCAAGAAGTTCTTTTTTAATAGTAGAATAATTTTGTTGAATATAATTCTATGCTTTAGACGTATATCGTACTACTTGTTCAGTATTATTGAGTCGTTTTAATATTCCTCCTAATCCTAATTCAGAGGCATCACATTCAATTATTTTGAAAGTATTAGGATGAGCTAAAATTAAACAGGGTAATTCTTTTGCTTTAAGTTTAATCGTTCTTACTGCTTGAGTATGTTCATTTGTCCATTTTGGAGGATTCTTTTTAAGCCTATATCATATAATGGTTTAGCATCGACTGCTAGATTTTCATAAAAATCTACAATATAATTTAGACAACCTAAGAATCTTTGTAGTTCAGTTTTATTTAATATAATATCTGAAAATTTGTCAGCAAATTGAATAGATCTTTCTATGGGAATAATTGTTCCACGATGAATATGATGTTCTAAAAATCTGATTTTAGTTTGGCATAGATTAATCTTTTTAGCAAAGACTACAAGTCCTGCATGTTTTACTGCATTGGTAAAAACATTAATATGTTTGAAATGTTGATCTATATTTTCAGATAATACTAAAACATCATTAATATAGATAATCATGAATTTGTAATATGGATTGAATACTTCATTCATAATTTTTTGAAATTCTGATGGAGCATTTTTAAGTCCAAAAGGCATTACATTCCATTCGTATTGTCCGAATGGAACATTGAATGCAGTTTTATATTTATCTTCTTCTTTAATTTGTATTTGCCAGTATCCTAATTTGAAATCAAAATTTAAAAAAGATTGTAGCCTTGGCTAATCTGTCTATAAATCTTTTTTATTTGGGATTGGATATCGTATCCATTGAAGAACTTTATTTAATGGTTTATAATTTATAACTAATCTTGGTACACCTCTTTCTTTTTCAGCATTTTTATTGACATAAAATGCAGCACAGCTCCAAAGAGATGTACTTGGTCTTACTAAATTTTTTGCTAATAATTCTCTTATTTCATTTTGACAAGTTTCTAATAAAGTCGAATTCATCTGGATAGGTCTTGCCTTAGTTGGTATTTTTTATTATTCAAATCCTGTTTCATATGGTAATCCTACAATATATTTTTTCCTGGTCCAGAAAGCATTTGATATTTCACTACATATTTCTTGTTCAATTTTTTGTTTAATTTGATTTTGTATTTCTTCTTTCTGTAATGTTTCTTCAATATTTTTATAAAGAATCTCTTCTTTTAATGAGTACAAAAATGCTTCTTTATTTTGAATGATTGTTTTGACATTATTAATTTCTTTAAGTTTAGTATTATCTATGAATTCAAATATAATTTTATTTCCAGCAATTGTGGTTTATATTCATGTATGAGTGATTAATATAGGATATAGTAGAGTAAGAAATGAAACTCCTAGTATTATTGATTGACTCAGTCCTTTTACCATAATAAAAGGTGTAGGAAAACAATGTTCTTTATTACATACTACAGCATTAGATAATTTATATTTTATAAATAGTCTACTACCATCAGTTGTATTTAATATTTGAGTAGTTTTATCAAAATATTTGGTAGGTACTAATCCTTTATTAATACAGTTTAAATCAGCTCCTGAATCTATGAGAGCTATTGAATGAAACTCATATTCTTGATTGATAATAATTTTAACTATTACAAACCACTTTTGAGTTATTACTTTGTTTAGTATATTTACAGATGTATTCGTGTCTATTTCTTCTATTTTTGTTCTTGATGACTCCGGTGTATCTACTAATTGTGTGAATTCAATTTCATCTGAATCAGTTATTTTTCCATTAATATCATTTTGCAATTCCAATATTTTAATTCTATTTTTTAGATGATTTATTTCTATTTTTACTTCATTGACCTCTTGTTTTAGTTTAGCTATAGTAGGTTCTTTTTGTATGTTTTCTTTTTGGCTTATTCTCTTCATTATATCAAAAAAATTATATTCATCTGGGGGTTTTCGTAAAAAAGTAGATTTAGGTTTATTTTTTGTAAAGTTAATGATCGAGTTAAGATTTTTCTTTTTTCATCAGGGTTATTTATCCTATCTATGAGATCTAAAATTAATGAGTTTTTTTTTTATAACATAGCACAAGATATCATATTACAAGAACATTTCATATCAGAAGAACTTGAAATTAGAGTATCTTCATCTTCGATTTGTCCTATGAGAAACATATCACTACTACTATCATTATCTGAACTTGATGTAGATTCTTCTTTATCTAATTGGATGATATCATATATTTGATTTCTTATGTTTTCATCTAATATGATTGCATTTAGTTTTTCCTAACTTGACATGTATTTTTATAATGGCCTACTTTGCCACATTTATAACAGATAGGTATCTTTTTATTTCCTTTTTTATATTGATCTTTGGGTAAAAAAATTTTAATATATTTTCCTTTTTTCTTTCGCTTATACAGTTTTCTTTCCTTCTTATCTGATCTATATTTTTTATGTTTATGTTTATGAGTTTTGTCTTTACTTTGTTTTATGCTATAACCAAATTGTTGACAGAAATCACCTAATTCTTTTTTACCTATCATATTCTGTTTATCTAATTGTTTCTTTAATTTCATATCTGTGCAAAGGGTTAATCCTTCAGCACATATTTCTGCTGATAGTTCTCCTATATTATAATTAGAATATTGTATATTTCCATCATGTTTATCTTTAATCTAGTTCTGACCTTTTCGGCAAATAAATATGGTAGACCAGCAACAAATTTTTCTTTCCAATGGTCGAGGTGACTATCTTCTTGTTAAGAGTCTAGAAAAGAAAACATCCTTATACCATTTATAATGAGAAAGGGTTGGACATCTTAGATTGGAAAGTAAATCTTCAGATCGAGCTTCCATTAATGCAGTACTCCCCACAAAGTGTAGTGTTATAGTATAAATGAGCGTATTAACAGCATCACTTTCAGAACAGAGGATATCTTGATTGTTTTCATTTTTAACAGTCCATTGACGAGTATTGGTTAAGATTTGATTTTTTAGGGTTTCAGGGAGGTGAAAATCCTACCAGCCTCTTAACCAGCCAGTAAATCCACACACTATAGCCTTGGCCACTTCTTGGTCTTGATTGCCAACCATTTTGCAGGCTGAAGCATACATTGTCATATGTTTCATAGTATTTAATATTTGGGTTTCAGCCATGCCATCAATGTTTTAATTAACTATTAATCTTCCTGAGTAGGAAGTTGTATGAGATATTAAATCTTCTTCAAATTGAATATCAACTGGTGTGGGTCTATGATGGTAAGGTCTAGCAGTAGCAGGTTTCCAACCTTTACCATATGCTATTCTCTGGATATGTGGAGTATTTGATTCTGTAAAGGCTAATGTCTGATTTTCAATAGTATCTTCTATTACTGGTACTTCTTCTTGAAGAGTTAAAGTAGAAGATTCTGTTATTAATTTAGATTTTCCTTTTATATCTTTTATATCTAAATCAGCTAATTTTGATATAAGTTGATCCATTAAATCCTTATTAGTTTCTCCTATATGGAATTTATTTTTATGTATTTCAGGAGGAGGTTTAAACAATAAAGTTTTTTTAGGTTTTGGAATAGGATTTGGTCTAATCATATTTTATTCTTAGAGTTTGTTTTCCTATATATTGTATACATAAGTTAGTATAATTATTTTGTTCAATAATATGGGAAATTAATTCAGTTCGATGAACAATTTCTCCAGTTGTCATTTTATAAGGAGTAGCTCTTGTTTCAGAAACAAGTGAACTTTCTCCGTCTTTGTTGGATCCTTTTATGATAACGCTTCTTTCTGGAACCTTCTATTGTCTGATATGTGGTATATTGATTTTCTAAAGTATTTATTTTATTTTTCTCAAAATCTGGAATTTCAACATTCCTTTCTAGTAAAGTTCTTCGTAACCATGTAAAAAATCCTATACTACATGTTTTTGTTTTATATAACTTATTATATCTCTTATGGAATAATTCTATTAATCTAGGTTGAAATCTTTTCAAATACCATTCTCTTATACATTTACATGCCAAGATCTACTCTGCTAATTCTTAGACCTAAACTGACCTAAACTAATCTTGCATAGCCTAGATATAGTAATAGTAGGATTATTATAAGTACGAAAAAATGAGGCTATATCTATTATTAACCAAGTAGAATAAGTATTTTGGTAAATCTTAATACTAAACACAATGCGGACTATAACAACAAATTCATATAAACTTTATAACAACTTCATAACATCTTTATACAAACTATTTATAACAACTTCATAACATCTTTATACAAACTATTTATAACATACTGTTGTACAGACAGAACAACATACAGACGGACATACTGTTTACAGAAGTAAAGAAACTTACAGTGACAACATACTGTGTACAAATAAAAATACTTACAACGTACAAATGCAAAAACTGCAAAAAGACTTCTACTCCGGTGGACAGTGTCTTGGTAGAGACTTGTAGTTACAGTCACACATCACACACACTAAACCTAATTTTACAAAGGAAGAAAGAAGAGAAGAAGGCAGGAGAAAAGAGTTCTTCTGATGATAGCTTGTTAACTCTTAGGGATATCTTGCAAATGAGGAGAGTCCTCGTATTTATAGGCTTCGGACTCCACTGCGGAATTAATTGGAATGCATTCCGGACCTCAATTTGTTTTGGATGGGTAGCTACAGGCGGTACGTACAGATTCGCTGCGAAAGATGGATGGCGACAGATGGTACGGTGAGATTCGCTGGAGGGTGAAGTGGTTGGCAGCTTCTATTGCGTGGAAAGCTGATTAGACTACTACACGGATGGTCTTCAAAAGGTAAGGGAATCTTACTGTTACTATTGAAAGTTTTGTCTCGTATCGGTGGAGAATGATGACAAGGCATTGTTCTATCCACTGTTTAGATACTCTTTGAGTGAGAGTCGAAATATGGAAATCCATTTATCAGAAAGGTCTGATTCAGTTTTTAATGTTAGTTGGTATTGCGGAATCACTATATTGTCTTTTGTTCGTAATAAATTTTGAATTTTTGGATGCATACTACTTGAAGTAGAATGTCTAGATGATTCACCAATGGATATGGGTATGTTATTTGATTTTTGAATTATACTTGTATCATCCCTTATTATTTGATTGGGAAATTGAATATCTATTTCCCCATCCTGATGTTCTATTATTCTATCGGGAATATTTCTATTAGGTGCTTTTAAATGATGATTTTCACTTTCTATCTTCCAAGATTCAGGTAATTTAATATCTGACCATTGTATAGTTTTATGAATTATTACATTTGATTTTTCAATATTTGTTTGGAAGAAAGTAGTTTTTCCCTTGGTTTCCATTTGCACAGCATTTGGGCATAATGTATTCATTACTTTATAATATATTTTGTATACAATAGCAATATTCTGGGATCCTGGTAACATATCAAAACCTTGGGTTTTAAGATTTAATGATAATACTTTTAATATATTCGGATCAGTTAATGATATTGAAGAATCTGGGACATAAACTTGATTCTTTCATTCCTAATAGGGAATCAGAAAACTTGTTATGCCATTATCTCTTAAACATATTAAGATAGAATTATTTAATCCTAACCTTGATAAGGGTTTAATAGCTATCTGGATTAATCCTATATGTAAATAATTATAGTTTGTGTTTTTATGTATCTGTATTATTTTATCTCATAATAATTGGAAGTTTTCTTGACTACTAGTTACTGATAGGGTTTGTTCTACAGTTTTTATAGCATATCCTACTTTTAATTCAAAAGTTCCTTGTTTATATATATCTGAAATAGGTACTTTAGGTATGTTCCAGTTTGTTATTTGTTTTTCTATATTGTCTATTATAACTTCTTCTTTGTTTTTAATTCGTAGAGTATTACTAGCTTGTGGTAGTGCTTTACTTGATAGATTCCTAATGAAATTTGTCATTATTAGGTTGCAGATGAGTGTTTTTCAGGCTACCTCTTACGTCTTTTTGACCTCAGCGACTCTTCTAGCCTTAACGGTCTCTCGACTGGGTGCTCTTTAGCCTCAACTCTCGGACCAACTTTCTCTAATGGTAAATATCAGTAGTGTTTCTACCTTATAGAGTTTTATCACTTACTATAAATACTCCTTGAATAAGAACAAAGATATTATATATATATATATATATATATATATATATATATATATATATATATATATATATATAAGCGTAGTATATATATATAGAGGAAAACACTACGCAACTCCTATAGGCAAAAATAAACAGTGATTTCGCCTACCCCCATCACCGTCTAAAGTTCATCACGCGGGCACGATTATCTGGTAGTGTTTTATTTTTCATTTTGTTTCTACAAGTTGGAATGACCTAAATTTTTTAATGTGAATTCATAAGAAATAGGGGAATCTTCAAAAAATATAAAACAAATATTTTACATGAAAACAATTGACCAAAATATCACCAAAAGGATTTGGGGGTATTTTGGTCAATATTTTTTATCACTGATAGTTTTTTTTATATTTTTATTAGATGCGTCTTAAGATGTACATACCTTAAAAATTTTAGATCATTTCGATTTGTAAAAAATATAAAAAATACAACACCAAGGAAAAATCGTGACTGCGCGATGAAATTTGGACGGTGATGAGGGTAGGCGAAGTCACTATTCATTTTCACCTATGGGTGTTGGGAAGACTTTTCCTTATATATATATATATATATATATATATATATATATATATATATATATATATATATAGGGAAAAGTTTTAATAAGGTTGCAACCTTAAAATGTAGAATCACATATGCACCTCAAAAATATATCGAAAATATTTTTTTAATGTTGAAAAACCCTCTAATCGATCATCTCGACATCGACATGTATGAATTTGAAAACAAAATATTTTTTAGTCTTGGAAATAGTACATCTTGCAACACATTATCTAGAGCATTTATTTTCAAAATTTTCATATATTTATAGATCTACTTGATTTTAACCAGTTTTGTATTTTAAAATTTTCTAATTAGGTATGAAAATATATTTTAAGATAATACCAAGAATTTTTTACAACAAAATTACATGTTATGATAAAATTTTAAGGTGTGCCTTTATTGGATTGTTTAAGGTTGCAACCTTATAGCCCATATATATATATATATATATATATATATATATATATATATATATATATATATATATATATATATATATATATATATATATATATATATATATATAGTAATGATCCCATGCAACAGTTGTATTATAGTATAATGCAACGATGCCTCTAGAAAACCATGTTTGTGGTATTTGTATGACCCCAAATTTTACACACACACTCTCTTCATCTCAATAATCAATCCCCATCCCTCCCAAAAAAAAGTTCAATTTGAACCCTAGATATGGTCAAAATGAGTCTCCTCCAAAAATGAATCTAGAGCATTCATTTTGTGAATTTTAAGATCCTAACCTTTATAAACTCAAAATCATTTTTTTCTTTTTTAACATTGTTCATCTAACGATAATAAAATCATCCAAAAAAATTGGAAATGAAAAACTCTTTCGAAGGCCTAAATCTAAGCATCTCACCAAAATGAACGGCCTATATTGATTGGGCTAAAAAAATACTTTCTAGGTGGTGTTTTCAATTTTTTTCTTTTTTTTATGATTGTTAATTAATTACAATGAAAAAAAGTGTATATTTCAAATTTTGGATCAAACAAATGGCCATAAGATAGTTTTTTATAATGCAACAACATTAAAAAACTATCTTATGGCCATTTGTTTGATCCAAAATTTGAAATATACACTTTTTTCATTCTAATGAACAATCATAAAAAAAGAAAAAAAATTGAAAGCACCACCTAAAAAATATTTTTTTTAGCCCAATCAACATAGGCCGTATTTGGATATATCTTAATCTTGGAATTGGGTGTTTTTTATTATTTATTAATAATATTTTATTTTGAAAAAAAAAATATTTTAGCATAATAAAAGTAGTTTAGCATAAAAATACAAACACTTTTATTTTCTATTGATAATGCGAGTGGCATGATCATATAATTTTGGATGGATGTATTGGAGATAAGAAATTTTTGAAAAATAAAATTTTAATTCACAAAATAATATTTTTTGGACTATTAATTTACTATAAATTTTGTATGATGTTAAACGATTTTATGACATGAAGGTCCAATATGCAACAGGCTAACTGCAGATGTGAACTACACATAAATTTCAATAAATGTAATTATGGATATGCGTATTTATATTGATATGGACATATTGTACGGACATATCATATCCAAATATCATTTTTTTGAGTTCATGTTCCTGACACTCATATCTATATCATAAATAAATACAACATCCGTTTCCATTTATCGTAGATTATTGACACACGTCTGTTTCCGTTAATCATAGATTACTTCATCTGTTAATACTATATTATTGTTTGAAAAAGTGGGTTTGGAACTTCAAATGCAAAATCTCCTCCTTAATTAAATGTTCTACGGAGCCTAGGGGTACTTCGAAAAAAATTAAAATTAAAAATACAAGCATATAAAAAATAATAATAATAAATCTATTATTTAGCAGGGTTGGATATATAAGATTTTTCCAATGCTTTTTATTAAAATTTGGAAAAAATATGCTCTAAGTTCGACTTTATGAACTTTCATCTCAACGATTCTAAGTACACCAAAAACGGAACTTTCGTCTCTCTATCTCTCTCTCTTTGCTACTCGTGTGTTACTTGAATATTTAGATTAGTAGGTGTGAATAATTTTATTATATATACAAAACGAATAATGTGCAATTGATTATGCATTTGAAATTGAGGGCTGGTGGTTGAAAAAAACAGTAAGTTCAAGAAAAGAAATAGTGGTACTCCACTAACCCAAAAAATGTTTCAACATGGGACCTCTCATTGTCTCCTCTTTTCTGATAAAAATATTGTCGATAATGAAGCCATTTACCTTCTATACAAGGAAGTCACAACTATTCCAACTCATTAGATGTCCAATTGGATGGTTTGGCGTGAGTCACAAAGTTCGATAAATTTTCTTGGAACTTTGTATCATTGCTTACAAGTTACAACCACCTATTTCGAAATCTAATGGACAAGAATAATTGTGACCTCCTTGTACAAAAGGTAAATGATCTCTTTATAGTAAATAAACTTTAAAAATTAAAAATAATAATTTCATGAAAAATATATGTAGACCTTTGGTTCTAACTTTTTCTTAGACGGACTACATGCATGCATACATCTTTAAAATGGATGTTCTATGCCTCGGGCGCAAATGTATAAATGCGTCCCCAACACTTTTCAAAAACATTGTCTAGTGACATATTATTTGATGTCCATGTTCCTGATAAAGCCCTACTTATGAAACCAGCGACATTATTTCCATAGGGCACCTTGAAGTGTAATTAAAGAAACAAGTCGCTAGGCAGGTATTTCTTTTTGGAGAATAAAAGAAAGAAATAGATGTG
Organism: Amborella trichopoda; assembly: GCF_054954075.1. Classification (NCBI taxonomy): domain Eukaryota; kingdom Viridiplantae; phylum Streptophyta; class Magnoliopsida; order Amborellales; family Amborellaceae; genus Amborella; species Amborella trichopoda. The sequence goes on from NC_142347.1 coordinate 30,564,088, forward strand.
AAGCAAAACCTAAGAGTTGGAAATTCTGAAAACAAGAACTAAAAGTCTAAAAGACATGCAATATCACGTAGAAAATTCAGGAAATAATTAGAGAGTGAGTCCTAGTCTTAAAATTTTGTTTTGATCTTGGCCATTTGAGCATCCGGCGTCCATTTCCAGTATGGACCTACGAACATGTGCTTCATTTGATTAGTACAATTCTTTGAGTAAACACATTAAAATGCTCTATTGCAGTGATTTAAAATATGAATCTATATTTGGGTGTGATTTGTGTAAATCATTTAGAAGCGTAAGAGAGGATGTCTCTTAATTGGGTTAAATTAACAAAATGTTTACACTTATACTGGGTTTTGAATGTCGAACAAAGGTAATTTGATCATTTTTTATTACTAGGAGGCATGTGAGTGAAATGAAAGTTAAAGAATAATACCCAAATGTCAAAAGAGTTGATTTGACCCCCTTAATAATTTTGTAATATTTTGACATTTTAATTAATGGTTTCCCCGCTCTTTTCGAGTATTCGATATAACTAAAGAAAAAAGTTACATAACTTGGAGGACAATTTGTTATTCTCTAAGGAAAATTTTATCAAAACACATGCAAGTTGTCAGCTATTAACATTTTACCATACTTTTTATTTAATTATAAAATACCAATCAAAATACACATAAAAATGAGTTGGAATAGTTGAAAAAAGGTAAATGATTAAATTATTGAAAAGTCATGTGTATTTTGATAAATTTTACTTTTTAAAATGTAGTACTATTCATATGTGTACTATTGTGACCTCATTGAGTAGTTAACTCTAAGTGCAATTTGTACAATCAAATTTTTCCGACATAACATGACTAGCTATTGATTAAATAGTGTAGTTACGTATTTCAAGCACACTAATTGCCTACAGTATTAAATTGCATTTTTGGTTTTATGTGGCGTTTTATATAGTTCATTTAGTGAACTGTATGTAACACAATGTAAAATTTATCGGCAAATGTCACCTGGCAAATTAATCATGTTTTAGAGAGAAAAATAAAAATCGTGAAGAAAATCACAAGAAAAAATAACAAAATGCAAGGATACGAGTATTTCGGCACGAGCCCTTAAATACAATAGAAGAAACAACACCCATAAAGGGGCATCTCTCTACAAGAAACACTTTTTTTATTCCATGAAATTCAATCTCAATTACAATTCACATGCTCCTTTTATAGGAGTTTTACATTCACCACCCTAAAGATAACTACTAGATGAAGATAGCTAACAAAAGACTGTGAGTTATTCCATAACTAATGCAACTCCTACCCACATTACCTTTCACAAAATAGGCATTTCCTTCTATCTCCGTAAAAACAAAAGATGATAATTAACGAAAAGAAATCTATGTCTAGATTCTTTCCATATTCTTCCATCCAACTTCCTAAAAGATAATTTCAACTCCCTACTTCATCCTTTACACAATTCATTATCTTTCAACCCCACTGAAAAAGATAACACTCCTTTTAAAATAAGTAACAAAATCTATTCTCTAAAAATTTAAGATAAACACCTTGTACCCCCAACTAATACAAGAGATAAACTTAACTAAACGTGACCTCTATTCTTTCAAATAAAAGATGAATACAACCTAATATGCCTAAAACCCTCATGCAAGAAAATAAATGAAACAAAAAATGGACTTATCAAAATAAACTAAAAAAATTCATACTAATCATATTTTTAAATAAATTAACTCTAATAAAAATAAAAAATCTACCCAACCTCTAAAAAATAAAATTAATAAAAATAAAATTAAAAATTTATAACATCCAAATTTTGATCTGCCTCAGTATGATAGTGGCTATACTCAATTATGTGTATTTTGATAACACTAGTCAGTTGCTATTTTAAAAGGGATTTTCTACAAAGAGGCCATTCATCTTTTTGAACATGGAGGTCGTGACCTCCATGTACAAAAGATAAATAATCTCTTTGTAGACAATTCCATTTCAAACTTACCTTAATGAAACAAAACTTCTTGTTTTTTCATTACCCTCAACCAAAAGAATTTGTGGGAGAATTTGGTCATGCAAGTAATGGAGTTTTGTAAAAAACAATTGTTTCATGCATGCTGGACCGCATTTCTACAATATGCGGCCCAGAGGTATAAAGCATTCATCTTAAAGAGGGATGAAAATAGGTGGTCCATTTAAAAAAAATTGTAACTAACGTTCCAAATGTTTTCTTCATATAATTATTACTTCTAGTTTTCAAAATTTATTTATTTATTTCATATTCATGATCTCCATTTTAGATATTATATATTCTCAAAAAATTAGGATCAAATTATATTTAAAATATATATTTATTGCCATGCCCGCATTTCTACAATATGCAGGCTGGCCGCATGCTAACTGCATCCTTTTCTAAAACTAAAAGGATTAATTTCTTACAATTTATTGCAAGGAGAAATAAGATTTGGAATGGATAAAGGTGGTGCATATCAAATGAGGGATTGGCAAATTCCCATAATAGGGGAATACTCATTGATACAAGAAGTATGATGATTTTGATAGTGGATACAAAGACAAGAGCAAATCTCCAAGCAAAAAAACAAGGCAAAATGGACACCTTCAACAAGCCACTTGCTAAAAACCAAGCTAAGTGGATAAGTTACAATCCTTTTACATGACAATTACAACCATTTAAACTATAGTATAACCAACTGTAAACAAACTCAAATACCAACCCCTTATGAGGTAATTACATATAAAGCAAGACTAGCTTATTAATTACACTTTCATAGCACAAATTACACAAACTATGTCTCAAAGCTTAAATACATCATGCCACTTATCTAAACAAAATTCTAAATAACAAAATCAACTAAACAGGGAATTAGAATGCCAAATTAAAATAGGGAAGCCATGTTTCAAACCCCTTGTACCGGGGCCACGCAATCAGGCCTTATAAGGACTTAATTTTGTCCCTTTTTATTGTACGAAAGTGCTTCAATCTCACAAGAGTGTCTAATCCAAATGAGAAGAAATTACACACATTTAAATCACTTCTTAAAGTCTCAACACACTGACACTATCATCCAAAACATAATACAAAAGATTTGAATTGAATCGGATAAAGAACAAGAGAGTTATGACCAAACTACACATGGTGGTTCCTCGAACCACCAAAACAGTCTTGTATGGAAAGATTATGAACCCCTTAGGTAAAAACGTGATTAAAAAGTTCTGAAAATAGAGTGACACTCTGAGACTAAATTATTTGATGTGTTTGAAGCAAAATAATTAAAGGATAATATGCATGATCATGGATTCTCAATCATATAGGCTATAACTCATGAAGGACAACACTATGAATAAGCATGATGAAAAAGATGATCAAATGAGGATTCTAAGATCAATGAAACTTTTTTAAACTCAAAACTCTAGCAGCTATAGATGTCAAGGATATGATCTTATGAGAAAAGAAAATTCAATGGAGTCTACCTTAATAACTGCACACTATGGACTTAAGCATAAGAAAGGAGGACCATCATCAAGATCGCCATTAATGGAGCTCTAAAAGCTCTCTCTCTTCAATTTTCTCTCACAAAACCTTAGAAGAAGGAGGGGAGCAACAATTTTCTATAGTGGTTCAAGAGTTGAGATAAGGTTTAAGATCTCATGATGTGCTTTTATAATATGGGTGTATCTTTGGATTCAATCAACACCATTGATGTACTAATCCAAAGGCACATGAGAGGCTAATGTACCTAGCCACCCATCCCCATCCAACCACTATGAAGAAGGGATGTGATTTCACACCATTATCACTCACCCTAACCCTATGTTATGCTACTTTACCATTTTGTCCTTGACCCATGTTTTTGTTCCAATTGCATCCAATATGGCCGTATAAAAATACCCTTAGTTTTTTTAATAATGTATTAGAGTAGATAACCACAAAGGCTAAAGGGCAAAGAAGCAATTGGCAAAGCTCACACATGTAGAGATATTCTTCTTTATCAAAGGCAATCACTTTGTATATCTAAAATTTCAAACCAATCAATTTAAGGATAAAGTCCCCTTCACACATGTGTGTGAAGATATTTTTCAACTCAAATTTGAAAATGCATTCTCTTTAATATCAAATAAATTAATTAATTAAACTTCACACATGTCATGCATGACCCATGTGTGAATTAATTAAGACATGCAATAAAAATGGGGCCTTAATTTATAACATAATATAACAATATATAACAAGATACCATAATGCAACCCCTTATAAACAAGCAATCAAATGCCAATCCAGTCCCCCACCTAGGGATCAATGCCCAGTTGGGCGGTGATCCTAGAGTGAGGTGTGGGGTGCCATGTGGCTGCCCTATAGCCACTCGAACGCCACATGGCACTACCAGGTCAGGACTAAAATGGAATTTGAGCTAAACAATATGAAAACCCTTATTTTTTAGCAAATAAAATTTCAAAAAATTCTCTAAAATTCACAATAAATAATTAAAGTATTTTTGAATAATTATTAGGTTTTTCTCAGCATTATAAAATTAGACAAAATGTATAGTAAGATCTTAGGCTAATAACTATAGGTGTCGGAGTACTCCATTGGGCTAGTCCCGAATGATGTTCCGCCGAGTCTCAGATCGACCCAATAAACTTATGTTCCATAGCCTAAAGCAGGGACATATAATTGGCCATATCAAAGCTGTTGAGCTAAAACTTCCAATTATTCGGCTCTCAATGGATTACAGGTGTACTCCTGTGAGACATGATCCAACTCAATTACAGGGGTCCTCTCAAAGCACATGTGCACTAGCTCTTCCAAACTCGGATAATGCATTTGGAAGAGTGACTTCCTGTACAAAATGAAAATACACATGCCATGCAATGGTCTTTTGTCAGGATATGAACTTATGTCCCATAAGTCTTGACCATTCCATACAAGGCGAATACTCAATAAGTACTCAGGCTCTATTTTTCTCATTTGGATTCTCCAAGCCTTGGCAGATTGCAGCTAAAATAAGGCTAACCTGTAAAATCCTGACTAGAAGGTGACCCTCACACCTCCTTGAGAAATTATTTTCTCAACACGTGAACTCTCGATGCCTCATGTGTACTCAGGGTAAAAGAATCTAAGCTCCATTTCACAAGACGCCAAGATTTTAATCTTAATTGGTCCCACTGAATGAGAGATTACTGGAATTTAGGCCTTGATAGGCCATATTTCCAACATTTTCCCACTTGGCATTTTGAGGCCTGAATTCGTATATCTCTCGCTCTCATTATCGTTCACAATAAATCAAAGCATGCATACTTATCTATGGATTTATCATTCAGAAGCAATAAACAAAGTAATAACAACTATGTCAACCTCCTTAAACTCATCACATGCACATGCATCATAAAATCATTTGCCCCCAAGCCTTTGGTTAATGGATCTGCATGCATAGTCTCAGATGGAATGTAACCAACTTTTACTTCACCAGCTGTTATCTCTTCTCTTACTCTATGATATTGAGCTTTAATGTGTCTTGACTTGCTGTGGAACCTTGGTTCTACTGCCACTATTATTGCTACTTGATTGTCACACATGATTCTAATAGTTCCATGTTTTAGAGGGTTGAAGTTAAGATAATTCAAGAACTTCTTAATCCAAATGGCTTCTAAAGTTATGGAACTTAAAGCTATATACTCGGCATCCATAGTAGATAAGGCTACACTGTCTTGCTTCTTGGTGCATCAACAAATGGCACCACCCCCATAAAGAAATAGATAACCCGAAGTGGATCTCGAGTCATTTGGGTCTCCTTGATAGTTGGAGTCTGTGTATCCCAAGACTTTAAACTCACTCACATTGCTATAGGTTAATCCACAATCAAATGTTCCTTTCAAATACCTCATGATTCTTTTCACAGCTTTCCAATGTTCTAATTTAGGATCACTTTGGAATCGACCAATCAGGCTTTGAGCAAAAGCTAGATCCGGTCTAGTTCCCATGATTAAATACATTAGTGATCCTACGACACTCTAATAGGGGATCATTTCCATCTCATTTCTCGCAAGATCATTGATTGTTTTCATATTGACATTTAATTTCTTCTTCTTTCCACAAGTGTATCTATAGGCTTGGATTCACTCATACCAAATCTCTCAAGAACTTTCTTGCAATATGTAGATTGAGGTAATTGAATAGTGCGAGCTGCTCTATCTCTTGTAATATGAATCCCTAACACATATGAAGCCTCTCCCATATCTTTCATATCAAAATTACTTGATAGCATTGCCTATGTGTCCTTTATATAGTCTAGGGTGCTACTACCTATTAGAATGTCATCCACATATAAAGTCATGAAAGTAATGCCAGTCTCATTGGTCTTATGGTATACACAATAGTCATCCTCATTTGGTTTGAATCCATATCTAATCAGGGTTTAGTGGAACTTAAGGAACCATCTTCTTGGAGCTTGCTTAAGACCATAAAGTGATTTGTTAAGTTTATACACGAACTTTTCATTTCCCTTCTAGGTCACCATTTAAGAAGGCGATTTTCACATCCATTTGATGCAATTCTAGGTCAAGGTAGGTTGCTGTGGATACGATCATCCTAATTGAAGGCATTTTGGCAATAGGTGAGTAGGTGTCAAAATAATCTACCCCTTCCTTTTGAGTAAAACCTTTTGCTACAAGTCTTGCCTTGTATTTTTCAATACGCCCTTTGGAGTTAAGTTTCTTTTTTAATATCTACTTACATCCAATGGATCTAAAGTTAGGTGGTAATCGGACTAACTCCCATACATAGTTTTTTATGATTGAATTTATCTCATCTTGCATGGCTTCCTTCGATAACTTCTTATCCGGACAAGACATGGCATGTAGGTAAGAATAATGTTCATCATCGGGTTCTTCACTAATCCTCTCATTGTCTTCTCCAAGGCAAGTGAAAAAGGTAGGTGGTCTCTTTATTCTCTCACTTCGTCTAATTGGGATGGCTTCAATTTCTTTGTTAGGCCCAAGCTCATAGAAGTATACTCTCTTTTAGGTTGATTCTCTCTCAAGGAATTTATTTTCAAGGAAATGGGCATCAAGGCTTTCAATCACATTACGATTCAAGAGGTTATAAAACCTAAAACCCTTCACATGACTTGGGTATCATATGAAAACATATTTTATGGCTTTAGGATCAAGTTTGGACCTATTTTGGGATGGTATGAGAACATTGGCTGAACATCCCCAAACCTTGAGGTGTTTTATTGAGGGAGGTCGGCTCATGAAGAGTTGGTAAGGAGTTGATTGAATTGCTTTGGTGGGAGTCCGATTAAGGACATATGTAGCGGTTAGAATCTCCTCCCCCTAAAACCCTAATTCAAGATTAGCAGTACTCATCATACTTCTCATCATCTCAACTAGGGTCTGTCATGCTTCAAGAATTCACAATACTACTATTCATGAGATGTGACAGTCAAAACATATATACATCTCTTAATAGGACAAATTTACAGTGGCGAATTCTTACAAAGTAACAAAAAAAAGTTTAAGCACAACTACAATATCTTTTAGAGTTGATCCTGACGAGCACTCAAAATGAAACCGCAGTTATCCTGAAAAAATGTCTATGATAAGTTGATGAGTTTAGCTACTCAGTAAGTGATCATCATAATCCTAAAAATAATCATGGTTGAAAGCTATCAATATCTTCAAAAAGGAGATCTATTAATAGAAATGTATCAACAGTTTCACTTTAAAAAATGCATAATTAAGTATAATTCGAATAATTGAAATGCGTATAACATTTTAGCGTCAGTGCATAATTCAAAAGATTTCACAAAATACCCTACTGGCGTCCCAAGTAGGTCACCTATATACCTCATCAGCGTCCTGATGGGTCCACTTAATCCCAATCGACGTCCCAGATAGGTCCACTTAATCCCTGTAAGTCCACTTATACCTCACCGGCGTACCGGATGAGTCCACTTAATCCATACCGGATAAGTCCACTTATATCTCACCGGCGAACCGGATGAGTCCCCTTAAAGTATTTCTAAATCTCTTTAAACATTCGAAAGCATCCATATCATGTACTCAACATGTCACTGAAATTATTAATATGAATTTCACTGAAACCATTAATAATAGTCACTTTCAATAACATTTCAAAAATAACCAGTCAGATATTTTGGGCTCAAATTTAGAAAGGTAGCAGTTCGTAAAGACATTTTAGCATAATTGCCATTCTAAAAAGTATAGAAAAATTCTTACAGAAATTCAAAAATACGGAATTATCACAATTTATGGGATGTTAATTCGCAAATAAACATTTCACAGACAAAGCTATAATCAATTGCAAAATATCAGTTTTCAAATAATAAGGCAGTCATTTGTACATGAAATTTACAATGTCTAAATATTTAAAAACGGTAGAAAGAAATCTCACAATTTTACTAAAAGCAGGAATAACACATTTATTTTTAATAATTTTACAGTATCTAAAATTTTCTAACAATAGACAAGAAAAATAAATAAATTTATTTTTCTAAGAATTTACAGCATTTAAGATTTCTAACATAGATAAAATATCACAATTTTATTAAAAATATTATTTTTCAAAATAATGAGGTCTCTTGCACATAAAATTTATCGCACCTAAAATTCATGATAATAAGCAAAAGTAATTATTTTATTTCATTTTTAAAAGAATGGATTATTTTTCAAGATAATGAAGTTACTTACCTAAAATATTTGAGAGGGAGCTTCCGATAAAAATTCGGCTAAAGTGAGAAAAAGCTCACTGCGTTTTCACTAGAGAGAGAAAGATCTTAAAAATTTTCTTGGGTGGGAGTCCTCGCCTCTCCTATTTAAATTCTTAAGGCACCTTATTATTTTATTTTATTAAGTTACACCTCATACATGAGGTGTAACAATTATATTACACTTGAACGTTTAAAGCCCACGTCCACTAAAGGACGTGGCAAGGCAGCCAAAACCTTAAACCAAAAGCTTTTGAAAGTAGTGATGGTCCCTAAGGACCATCATGCTCATATGGACCATCACTTATTAAAAGTTTCTTCTTTTTTTTTTGAAATTTTAGGATTATTACATTCTTCCCCCTTGAAGAAATTTAGTCCTCTAAATTTTTGTACCTGATTATTGAAAAAGATAGGGATATTTTTCTCTGATATCGTCTTCTCGTTCCCAAGTCGACTCCTCTCTTGAATGGTACTGCCATAATATACGGATCAAAGGAATCTCCTCATTGCGCAACACTTGTACCCTTCTATCCAGTATCAAAATTGGCTGCTCAATGAAGGATAGGTCCTTCCTGATCAGTAAAGGTTCATATTTCAAGATATGGGATAGGTCGGGTTGATATTTTCGTAGTGATGATACATGGAAGACATTATGGACGTTTGCCAATTCGGGTGGTAAGGCAAATCTATAAGCGACACCTTCGATTCTTTCTGAGATTTCAAATGGTCTGATGTAATATGGGTTCAGCTTTCCTTTCTTGCCGAATCTCATAATGCCTTTTATTGGTGAGATTTTTAGGAAAACTCGATCACCTTTCTCAAATTCAAGATTGCTCATTCGATTATCGGCATAACTCTTTTGCCGACTCTGAGCTGTCCTGAGCCTTTCTCGAATTAATGCTATCTTATCTGCAGTTACCTGGACAATTTCTGGCCCCAAAAGCTTTCTTTCACCAACCTCGTCCCAACAAATGGGTGACCTGCATTTCCTTCCATACAGGGCTTCATATGGTGCCATATGAATACTGGCTTGGAAGCTATTATTATAAGCAAACTCAATCAGGGGTAAATGGTCATTCCAGCCTCCTATAAAGTCAATGATAGAGGCCCTCAAAATATCTTCTAAGGTTTGGATGGTCCTCTCAGATTGTCCATCAGTTTGGGGGTGAAAGGAAGTGCTAAAGGTGAGTCTCGTCCCCATGGCTGACTGTAGCCTAGCCCAAAATTTAGAAGTAAATCGAGTATCTTTGTCTGATACAATACTGACCGAAACTCCATTCAAGCGCACTATTTCCTTAATGTACAACTGGGCCAGTCGATCCAAAATGTATGTCGTGTGAATCGGCAGAAAGTGGGCAGCTTTAGTCAGCCGGTCCACAATGACCCAAATGCTATCATGTCCTGAATTTGTTCTAAGCAAGCTAAAGATAAAATCCATAGAGATGTGCTCCCACTTCCACTCTGGCACGGGTAAAGGCTACAACAAATCCAGCGGGCTTTTGATGTTCAGCTTTTACTTGCTGGCATGTTAGGCACTTCGATACAAATAGTGCTACCTCTTTTTTCATATTACTCCACCAAAAAGTTTCCTTCAGGTCCTGATATATTTTAATACTTCCGGGATGTATCGTATAACGAGAGTGATGTGCTTCTTCCAAGATAGCTTTCTTCACACTCTCATCATTCGGGATACAAACCCGACCTTTGAATCTTAGCAAATCCTCACTACATATAGAGCATTCTTCTCTTTCCCAGCTTCACCTCTTCTACAATTGTTATAAGCTGAGGGTCTTTCTTTTGTACCGATCGAATCTGTTGGATTAATTGGGGTTCTGCCTTAATGTTGGCAATCATACTTATCACACCACTAATGGACGGAGTCGAATGCCAATCCATTATTTCCTCTAACAATCTTATTTCTTGGATCATTAGATGAGCTAAGACTCCCGTAGATTTTTTGCTTAGAGCGTCGGCCACAACATTAGCTTTTCCTGAATGATAATGGATTGTACAATCATAATCTTTTAAGAAATTCATTCATCTTATCTGTCGTATATGTAAATCCTTCTAAGAGAAAAGGTATTTCAAGCTCTTATGATCCGTGTATATTTCGAATTGCTCACCATATAGATAATGCCTCCACATTTTCAAAGTGAATACTATTGCAGTCGACTCTAAGTCATGAATTGGATATTTTTTTCTCATATTCTTTCAACTGTATGGATGCATATGCCACTACTTTCCCATATTGTATTAATACACAGCCCAAGCTTTTATGTGAAGCATCACTATAAATCACAAATCCCCAACTCCCCTCAGGTATTGTTAAAATAGGTGTCGAAGTTAATTGAACTTTTAGTTCTTGAAAACTCTCCTCACATTCACTTGTCCACTCAAATTTGACATTTTTCTGTGTCAATCGAGTCAATGGGGTTGCGATTCGAGAAAATTCTTCTACAAATTTTCTGTAATATCCTGTCAATCCCAAAAAACTTCGAACTTCAATCACATTACTTGGTTGTTTCCAACTAACAACGACTTCAACCTTTGAAGGATCAACTGATAGACCTTCCTTTGATATAACATGTCCTAAAAATGTCACTTGTTCAAGCCAAAATTCACATTTACTAAGTTTGGCATACAATTTCTTTTCTCTTAATATTTGCAATACCATTCTTATATGCAGCTCATGTTCCTTCTAATTCTTAGAATAAATTTAAATATCATCGATGAATACCAAAATAAATTTATCCAAAAAGTGTTTAAAGACCTGATCAAATCCATAAATGCAGCCAGTGCATTGGTTAATCCAAAAGGCATGACTAAAAATTCATAATGGCCATACCTTGTTCTGAAAGCTATCTTGGGAACATCTTCACTTTAATCTTAAGATGATGGTATCCAGATCTAAGATCAATTTTTAAAACACTTGTAATCTTTGTAATTGATCAAATAAATCATCAATTCTAGGTAGTGGATACTTATTTTTCACTGTCACTTGGTTCAACTGTCTATAATCGATACACAATCTCATGGTCCCATCTTTCTTTTTAACAAACAATATCGAAGCACCCCAAGGTGACACACTGAGCCTGATAAAACCTTTATCTAATAATTCTTCCAATTGTTGTTTAAGTTTCTTAAGTTCTGCAGGTGCCATTCTATAAGGTGCCTTAAAAATTGGGGCTACCCTTGGCAATAATTCAATAGAGAATTCAATTTCCCTGTCAGACGGTAATCCTGGCAATTCTTCAAGAAAACGTTTGGAAATTCTCGGATAACCGGAGTGGTATCCAAATTTATCTCTTCCTTCTTATCTTCTTTGATGTAGGCAAGAAAGCCTTGACACCATTTTCGAAGGAGGCGATTAGCTCAAATACAGGAGATTAAATATGATGGGGAGTCTTCTCTGATACCATTGAAGTAAAATACTCGTTGATTCGGAATACTAAAGGTAATCATTCTCTTCTAACAATCAATACTTGCAGGGTATGCAGAAAGCCAATCCATGCCTAAGATTACATCAAAATCTTGAATTTCTAAGAGTATTAAATAAACCAACAATTCCTTTTATTTTATCTTTATTACACAGAATTTGTACACTATATTGGTATCGCTTGAATTTCCCATCGGTGTGGCTACCTCTAGAATGTATTCTAATTGTTCTGGTTCTACCTTTAAGTGGCATGCAAAGTGTGGTGACACAAATGAATGAGTAGATCTAGGATCAATCAAAACATGAGCTACTTTTTTAGAAGATAATAAGAATATCTTGGATCACTGATTTTGAGGCCTGAGCGTCTTGCTGGGTGACCGCAAATACTCTTCCCTTCATCTGAGGCTTTTGAGCTATCTCTCCCTGCTTTGGAAGCTGTTGCATCTTTAAGAAAGGACACTCTAATTTGGTGCCCCAATTTTTCACATTTAAAACAGGCTTCAGTATTCCAATAACAAGGGCTCGATCTATGGTTTTTCCTACATTTTTCTTTCATCATAAAACCTTCTAAAGCCCTTCATAGAATTTTTCACATGGATAGTAGCCCCCGAGTCAAGAACCCACACATCCTACTCCTCATTGGCAATCAAAGTCTCATGGACCACGTAAACTATCTCTTTCCTTGATCATCCACTGGTATTAGCTTGAGGCTTACCGGTATTGGGCTTAGGACCAAAATGAGGGATTTGTGGAGGAGGATGATACCTATAAAACTTTTGGGTATACCCATAATCTAAAGCATTGCACCTTCGAATAATCTTGGCTTGAGGGCCAAACCGACCTCCCACCTACTATCATGGGTATGGGTGGTGGTTTAGGCCTAAAAGGCATGGGGCTAGCAAGGTTTGGTGGGTAGGCATAGGTTTTAGGAGGGGGGCTAAATGGATAAGGGGAGTAGGATTTTCCCTTTTGCTTCCCCTTCCCTTTCCATTTGTCTTTTCCCTTTCTTTTCTTATTCTTAGCATTATCACTCTCACTCATTCCCACATTACATATATTCTCCATAGAAGAGTTAGGCAGAGAAGAAGAGATAGGAATAATGAGTAAGGGAGTTGAAGAAGATGAGGGTTAGTGAGATTTTACCATATAGACCATGGAAGATGATCCATCCATTGTCATCTTTCTTTGCTCTTTCCCTTTTATGGAAAATGCAATCTCCTCCACTGTTATAGGCTCATCTTTGGCCATCAAATTGGCCATAAAGGTCTCCCATGAGGGAGAGATCGAAAGCACAAATATCGTCTTTTGTGTCACCTCATCATATGAGTGACCGGTTCTCTCACTCTCTCTTATAAAACTCTTGAACTCTCTTAGATGATCACTTACTATGGTGTGATCATCCATTAAGCAACACATGATATTCCTCATTCTAATGATCGTTTGAGCTTCATTCGGTATGTCGTATTTCTTTTTCATGCTCTCCATAATATCTTTGACCCATATGAAATTCTCATACTCCTTAACAAAGGAATCACTCATGGTTTCAAAAATAATATTCATGGCACTTTGGTTTTTGTTATGCCATGTCTCATATGCATCCTTTACAAATTGAAGAGCATTGATTACGGGCAAATCAGGTGGTCTAGAAGTCAATAATGGCAATAGACCATCTTCATGAAATACATAACCAATTTTCCTTCTCCATTCCGAGAAGTTGGTTTCATTGAACCTCTCTTCCTTAAGCAATTCGGTGAGTATTGCACGGGCTGCCATAGGTTCCTACTTGGCACTCTATAATCCCTCTAAAGACCCTAAAAGAGGGTGTAAATGAGTCTAGCTCTGATACCAATTGATGGTGGATACAAAGACTAGAGTAAATTTCCAAGCAAAAAAAAAATGGACACCTTCAACAAGCCACTTGCTAAAAGCCAAGCTAAGTGAATAAGTTACAATCCTTTTACATAACAATTACAACCATTTATAGTATAGTATAACCAACTATAAACAAACTCAAATACCAACCCCTTATGAGGCAATTACATATAAAGCAAGACTAGCTTATAAATTATACTTTCATAGCACAAATTACATAAACTATGTCTCAAAACTTAAATACATCATGCAACTAATCTAAAAAAATTCTAAAGAACACAATCAACTAAACAGGGAATTATAATGCCAAATTAAAATAAGGAAGCCATGTTTTGAACCCCTTGTGCTGAGGCCACGCAATCGGGCCCTATAGGGACTTAATTTTGTACCTTTGGATTGTACAAAAGTCGTTCAATCTCACAAGAGTGTCTAATCAAAATAGGAAGAAATTACACACCTTAAAATCACTTCTTAAGATCTCAATACACTGGCATTACCATCTAAAACATAATGCAACAGGTTTGAACCGAATCAGATAAAGAACATGAGAGTTATGACCAAACTACCCATGGTGGTCCCTCGGACCACCAAAACAGTCTTGTATGGAAAGATTATGAACTCCCATAGATAAAAACGTGATGCAAAATTTCTAAAAATGGAGTGACACTCTGAGACTAAATTATTTGATGGGTTTGAAGCAAATTAATTAAATGATACTATGCATGATCATTGATTCTCATGCATATAGACTATAACTCATAAAGGACAATACTATGAATAAGCATGATGAGAAAGATGATCCAATGGGGATTTTAAGATCAATGAAACTTTTCTATATTCAAAACTCCAGCAACTATAGATGCCAAGGATATGATCTTATGAGAAAAGAAAACTCAATGGAGTTTACCTTGATAAATGCATACTATGAACTTAAGCATAAGAAAGGAGGACCACCATCAAGATCACCATTAATGGAACTCTAAAAGCTCTCTCTTTTCAATTTTCTCTCACAAAACCTTAGAAGAAGGAGTGGAATAATAATTTTCCAAAATAGTTGAAGAGTTGAGATAGTTAGGATTTGAGATCTCTTGATGTGCTTTTATAATATAGGTGTAACTTTGGATTCAATCAACACCCTTGATGCACTAATCCAAAGGCACATGAGAGGCTAATGTGCCTAGCCACCCATCCCCATCCAACCACTAGGATGAAGAGATAGGATTTCACGTCATTATCACTCACCCTAACTTTAAGTTATGCTACTTTACCATTTTGTCCTTGGCCCAAGTTTTTGTTTCAATTGTATCCAATATGGCTTTACAAAAATACCCTTAGTTTTTTTAATAATGTATTAGAGTAGATAACCACAAAGGCTAGAGGGCAAAGAAGTAATTGGCAAAGCTCACACATGTGGAGATATTCTTCTTTATCAAAGCCAATCACTTTGTAGATCTAATATTTCAAACCAATCAATTTAAAGATCATGTCTCGTTCACACGTGTGTGAAGATATTTTTCAACGCAAATTTGAAATTACATTTTCTCTTTAATATCAAATAAATTAATTAATTAAACTTCACACATGCCAACAATGACCCATGTGTGAGTTAATTAAGACATGTGATAAAAATGGGGCTTTAATTTATAACATTAAATAACAAAATATAACAATATATAACAAGACACCATAACGCAATCCCTTTTAAAACAAGCAACCAAATGCCAATCTATTCCCTCGCCTAGGGATCAGTGTCCAGCTGAGGGGTGATCCTAGAGTGAGGTGTGGGGTGCCATGTGGCAGTCCTATGACAACTCGGACGCCACATAGCATTATCAGGTCAGGATTAAAGTGAAATTTGAGCCAAACAGTATAAAAACCCTTATTTTTTAGCAAATAAAATTTTGAAAAATTCTCTAAAATTCACAATAAATATTTAAAATATTTTTGAGCAATTATTAGGTTTTTCTCATCATTATAAAATTGGACAAAAGGTATAGTAAGATCTCAGGCTAATAATTATAGGTATCGGAGTACTCCGTTTAGCTAGTCCTGAATGATATTCCGTTGAGTCTCAGATCGACCCAATAGACCTATGTTCCACAGTCTAAAGCAGGGACACATAATTGGTCATATCAAAGCCACTGAGCCAGAATTTCCGATCATTCGGCTCTCAATGGATTATAAGTGTACCCCTGTGGGACATGATCCAACTCAATTATAGGGGTCCTCTCAAAGCATATATGCATTGGCTCTTCCAAACTCGGATAATGCATTTGGAAGAGTGGCTTCCCATATGAAATGAAAATGTACATGTCATGCAATGGTCTCGTGTCATGATACGAACTTATGTCCCATAAGTCTTGACCATTCTATACAGGGCAAATACTCAATAAGTACTCGGGTTCTATTTTTCTCACTTGGATTCTTCAAGCCCTGGCCGATTGCAGCTAAACATGAAGCTAACCTATAAAATCCTGATTAGGAGATGACCCTCACACCGCCTTAAGAAATTGCTTTATTAACACGTGAACTCTCGATACCTTATGCGTACTCAAGGTAAAAGAATATAAGCTCTATTTCACAAGACGCCAAGATTTCAATGTCTCAATTGCTCCCACTGAATGGAAATTAGGCCTTGATAAGCTATATTTCCAATATATTTCAAGGACGCATTTGATAACACGAACTCGCGGCTTTTGACGCAGCATCATCTTAGAACTGCAACACTCCTCGTGTTTGCTAATGAGATGTATTTTTGAAGCTACCTCTTCCCACAGTCTCCAAAATAATATCTAAAGAGGAGGTGGTAGCTTCCATGCTCCCCCATGGAAACTGCCTCTTTAGAAGCTTGGGAAGATGGGGCTTCCACCAATCAAACCCGTCAACATGTATCTGAGGTAGGTGCAATATTTTAAAACATGGATCAGTGGGGTCGATCGCCCACTCATTCCAACCGGGCAAATTGGTGATTTAGTCAAATAAAGGAGAAAAGTAGAAAAATGAAGTTATATAGATCCATCTTTCAAATTTTTTCTTTGATGGTTCTAAGCTAATAACAAATAGAACAAGAGATTTTTGCTAAATGAGATAATGTTCCTAAGGTTTTTACGTAGAAAGGGTATGATTGCCAAATTCCGACCATGAATGGGATAGCATCAATCGTTTCTTGATCCAAATTGGTGATTTTCCCATCTCTGGTGTGTGGATGCATTACTGTCGCAAGATAGAATATAAACTTAAATAGTCAGCCATTTGTTCTTAATCTCTTGTTGTTCCCAATTGCCAGAGATTTCATCGAGTCAAAGTGTGTCTAAAAACGATGTTTTATAAGTCTCAAACAAATAGAGGGAAGCCACTGCTGATTTTGGTAAAAACATAGCAGAGAAACTCAATTCCTCCCTGAAAAACATGTTTCACTTCCACATAAACATATATCTTATAATGGTGCACAATTGCACATTTCGCCACCCCATATGAGGAGGGGAGGGGCATCAAATTCGTAAAAATCATGGAACATTCTTATTGAGAGAGAGAGGATGAATCCTAAGGGCATGCTGGGGCAAGTATGTGGTATTTGTACTCAAAGAATGAGAGAGAGAATCCTAGAGGCAAGTTGGTTGTATTTGTACTCCAGCAGAGACTCCCTTCACATTAGTGCACGAAGCAGTTGAAGCTTCCCCTTGGTTATTGTACTCCAATTTGATGTCATCGAGCTTAACGTTTTCACATGGGAATGCCGCGCTGCAGAAGAGATTCACTGCAACTTTGGAAGTGGAGGTTCCTATAATGCTCTTGAAATTTATATTGTTGATCTTGACTAGCGAGGGACCCAGCAACAAAGGTAAGAAAAGGTTCGATCAAAATGAATTCTTGGGTTTGTCTGCAATACATACAACTATATGAAATGAACCTCTCTCTCTCTCTCTCTCTCAACAGTTTTTGAAAATCGATACCCTTACTCGTTAGTGCGATAAATTTTGTTAAATGGTATTTGAGATAATTAGTGAATGTTGAGATATAAATATTTTAGTGAAATAAAATATTTTATTGAAATAAATGTATTTGTTAGGGATTATGTGGTAAAAAATTTCTTATCTCCAATGCATTCATCCAAAATTATATGATCATACCACTCGCATTATCAATAAAAAATAAAAATATTTTTGTTTATATGCTGAACTACTTTTATTATGCTAAAATATTTTTTATTTTTCAAAATAAAATATTACTCATTAAAAATAAAAAATACCCAATTCCAAGATTAAGATATATCCAAAAACAGCCAGCCGTTTAGACACTTCAGAGATGTCCAGTAGGTATTTCTAGAATTATTGACCGTATGTCTTTGTCCACCGAAGTCGACGCCTAGTCAGACCCGCAGACATATGTGTTCATGTTTCATAGCCTTGAACCTATTCTTTTTTAACTAAAGAAAGGGGTGAACCCACTTTTTTCAAGTGCACATATATCCATGTTCGTACAAGAGCAATGTATATACCCAGTTTTTGGAATTGGTTAAAATTTTTCTGAATTCCTAAACCCGGAACCACAACACTCTAGTAGACCTTAGTCCCCCTTTTAAGCATAAAATCCAAACTTCAAACCTATTCAAGCCCAAAAATAATCATTATAGATAGACTTGAGCCCAATAAACATAAAAAACCAACCCGAACATCGATCTGACAACCTGAAACCTAGAGTCAACACCCAAAAGTCGTATCCGTTTATCCCCTACTAAAATAAACCAAATTAAGTTAAATATAATACTAAATTGAAGAAGGGTCGTCACTTGGTTAGACGGTAAAAAGCTTGGGTAGCCAGCACAAGAGTATGGGTTTGATTCCTGAGAGCGGCCACTTTGTGTATAAGAAGCCAAATGTTAGGATTGTCTCCAGCTCACCCCTCCCAGGACCCTACATAGGTGGGGACCAGCACCGTGTTATGGCTCTTTTTCTTACTAAATTGAAGAAGAGGTCATAAGCTTTCCAGCGATCCAATAATCATCTGAATCTGATTAACCGTTTGAGAATTATGATCCGGACAATATTATTTAGCAGAAATTTCATAATGGTCTTTGCGAAAATTCTAGAATGCCCTAGAATTTTTTGGTTGCAGAAATTCTAGAATGCCCTAGAATTTTTTGGAAGCTTCTGCAAACTGTTTTGAAGGGATGACTTTCTGATAAATATGTTTTTGACCCAAATTTCCCTAGGATAATTAGAAACATTTTTAAGATAACTAAAACTAGTTTTTTAGAGTTTTCATAATTACCCTCGACCTACTTCTATTTAAACCCTTATGAAGTACTAAATTTAAAAGAGAAAAAATGCCTAAAAAAAAAAATCGAAAATCCCCCAAAAATCAGACAAAATACAAAAAAATCCCATAGGCTAGAAAAGACCTCTAAAACCCTAACGTCATAGAGCTGGGAAACCCTGGCCCTAGGTGCAAGCCTTCTATCCAAACTTTCATTGATAAATACAAGCCTCTCTATCCAGATTTTCACTGATAAATCCAAGCCCTAAGGAACTAGACCAAATTTTCATTGACAAACCCAAGCCCTAGGGAACTAGACCTACGCATCTTCATGAAGAAAAGTGGAGGAGCACGGTGTAAACAACCCGCGATCTTGATACGGGCAACAACTCTGGGTCTTCGGGTGTGTCGGGAAGCCGGCTAGGTAAGTCCTTTTATTATTTATTTCTTTATTTTTTTAGAATAATTGAATTTAACTTTTAGATCAATTTGATTTAATTAGTTTAATTTAGTTTGTTTTTAGTTTTAGGGTTTTCTAGTTGGATTTTCGCGATTTTGAACCGGATCTTCTAACGGTTCTTAAAGAATCCTCATCTCCCCAGATCTGGTTTCTTTTTTATTCATAATTAGACGGATCCCACTCATCTCTACTGGTCTTTATTTTTAACTTGTTGAAAGCATAAATTCAGCGAGGTTTCATTGGAGATCTCTCTGGATTTAGTTATAAACAACATCGTAACTGAAGCTATCCCAAACATCTATTTAGATGAGAGGCCTAGGAATATCACAGTGCGTGGGGTGCCAAATGCAAAGGCTTCCCTTGTATAGGATTGCTCTTTTGGATTGCGAAAGATTGTCCATTCTAGGGACAAGATACTATGCTAGTTGGGGAGCTTATTGTAGCCCTCTACCTTATTAGCATTGACATTGTAATATGCTGCCCCCATAAATTGAATAAGGAAAAGAGAAAGAATAAGGGGAAAAGAAAAGCTATTTAGTAAGTAAATAGCTATTTACTATTTATTTGGTGAACATGGATTGGTTTGTATTGAGCCAAGGCTCTAAACAATCAAAGTAAAACACACATTCAAATAGTGTTGAGAAATATGGTTTCAATACTGAAAATATTTGTGATAGCCTTAAAATATATTTCAACTCTAATTATAAAATTTAAAGTATAAAAAAAAATGTAGAACGAGCAGATCTATGAAAACATGAAAATATTGAAAATTGACGATTCAAAAATGCATTACAAAATGCATTATTTCCAAAACTTAAAATCCATTTTTTTTTCATGTCCATGCTTCTTGATGTCAAGATGATCAATTTGAGGATATTTGGGCTTCAAAACAATCTCTTCTAGTGAAATTTTTGAGGTGCACTCTAATTTGATTGTTTAGAGCCTCAGCTCTATATAAACATTTTTCATAAGAAAAAGTAAACGTAAAGACTATTTATATTTTATACTAGGTCACAATCACTTTTATCCCTTGGATTTCAAATTAGGTGATTGTAAGAGTGTAATTGAAAAGACTTAAAGTTCAAAAGACAAAAAAATTATCTGACTTTGTGACTAAGCCAAACCATCCAATTTGATATCTAATGAGTAGGAGTTATTGTAACCTCCTTGTAATAAAGATTACTACTAGTCTCATTGTATACAATCCTATTAAATAATGAAAAACGTTTATACAAGTGTGAGGCTCTAAACAATCAAATTAGGACGCACCTAAAAATTTTCACTAAAAGAGGTTGTTTTGATTCTCAAATATCCTCAAATTGGTCATCTCGATGGACATGAGGAAAAAAAATGGATTGCAATTTTCAAAACAGTGCATCTTGTAATACATTTTTGGACTGTTAAGTTTCAAGATTTTCAAGTTTTCATAGATCTACTCGATCTACATTATTTTTTATGCCTTAAAGTTTTATAATTAAAGATGAAACTATATTTTAAGGCTATCATAAAGATTTCCAGTCGTGATACCACATTTACATATACTATTTGAAGGTGTACTTTACTTTGATTGTTTAGAGCCTCGGTTTATACAAACCGCACCCTTAAGTAATGTTACATTTAATACAATAACAAACCAATAGTATCTTGAGTATATTAATTTCTATTAATTTCAAATAAGATAATCTATCCCAGGTAAAATTATTTGATATCCAAACAAGCCCTAAATGCATCTAGTTTGATATGGTACCACTACAATTTTAATTGCATTGTTTAATCATCTACTTTAAGAGAGGGAGAGAGAGAAAGAGAGAGAGAAGACAGCTAAAAGCCTAAAACAAAAGGAGTTGAGGAGTTGTAACTCTGAAAATAGCATCCAACAGCGTGTAGAGAGAGAAGAAACAAAAGGAGTTGGGGAGTTGTAACTCTAAAAATTACATCCAGCAACGTGGATGGTTTGGTAGTAGTGGTTCTCTCTATAAATATGCACCTACATTTCCATGAGGCACAAACCATCTCTCTCTCATACACACACATCGATAGGTGAAACTAAAGGAAAAAAGCATGGGTTACACCAAAAAGAACTCCAAAAAATATGTTTTGGTGTGTTGTGTTATTTTCCTGGCCATGGCATGTGTTGTTGTGGAGGCTTCCTCAGCTAGAGTGTTCAATGTGATGCAATTTAGCGCCATTGTTGATGGCACCAAGGACAACACAAAAAGAGTATTACATCAATTAATTAAAGTGAATGCCAATAGTTTGATGTTTATTATATCCTCTTTAATATCAAAATAATCATTATATCTTATGTTATATTAAACAATAAGGGTAGGGGCCACGTAACCTTTCTGTTTTACCAATGGGATTGTATAGAAAGAGACCATGTACCTTCGATACAAGGAGGTCATAAGTACTTATAACCATTCAATGTGAAATCTGATTGCTTGGGTGTGGTACAAATATAAAAAAAAATTCTTTTGAAGTTTGAGCTTGGTCATTGGAATAAATGTAGCCATCCAATTTCATATCCAATAGTCAAGATTAATTGTGATTACCTTGTACCAAAAGTAAATGACGTTATTGTATACTTTTCCTTCAGATATAGGCTGACAGTGGGCCAGGTAACACACCGAGATTGACTCTTCCAAGGGGTTGGGCCTCTGCTATGGCAGTTGGGCTGAGCACTTGCTAGGCTGGACACCAACACATTACTGTCAATACTAAAGTAGAATGGGGAGGATGGTGGTAAGAAACTTTCTTTTTTTGGGTAGGTCAACGGAGATCACAAGGCCATTCTTGTTTTTAGAACTAGTCAATTTTTTAATTCGTTGGTTAGAATGAAGGTCAAAACTTTTAACTGGAGCTCAGATGATACTACCACCACAACCACAACCCTATTCCCATAATAGTAAGCTACTTGGTTGGTTCTTTTTTATTCTAAGAGCTACCATTTAAGTGCTTCTTAGAACACTCTGTTTATTAAAAAATCTTCTTTTTATTTTTGTTTTTGGGAAAGCAAGCCTTAGCCTCCTATAATGGTTTTATTAAATACAAAACTTCCATTTTTTGAAAAGGGAAAAAAAATAATGTTTTCTCATTCTTAACATTTATTTATTGCCATTTCTTTTTTATAACGACATCGCCCCAAGGCACTGCAATGGCATAACAATGTTGTGTTTTTTGAAAGCTCGAGTTAGTTGGCTTAAGGTGGAGTGAAATTTTTGCAGGCTTTCGGGGCAGCCTGAAAGGAAGCATGTGAGTGGAAAGGACCATCAAGCCTTGTGATCCCCGAGGGAACATTTCTCGTTGGTCTAGTCCTGTTCAAGGGTCCGTGCCCAATGCCTCTCCCATGGTGGTGCAAGTGAAGGACAAAGTGAAGGACTCCACAGATATGAGCAAATACCCTTCCGACGAGTGGATTGTGTTCCAATATGTAGATGGCCTCGTGGTAACTGGGGGCGGGACATTCGATGGTCAAGGAGCATCTGCATGGAGCCTCAACCAGTGTCTAAGAAGGCCCATTGCAAACTCCTCCCTACCGTACAAATAATCTTCCTCCTACAATCTATTGCTATTTATAAGACTGTTCTAGCTATCCAACTTCCAACATTGTTGGATCTAGTTTTTAGTTTAGTTAAAGGGAATTTGTTGTTACAACCTTGAAGTCATTGGTTCAACAATTCACATACATATAAATGTTGACTAAAATTAGTTATTGTACTAAAGATATTGCTTTTGTGACAATAAAAGCAAAAGACTAGCATTTGTGTTTTCAATTTGTAAGACATGAATTCATTGACAATTATTATCGTTTGTTCATGGTACTTGAAATTTTATGCAGTCATTGAAATTCAGTTTTGTTACAAGCAGGGCTATAAGGGGCATACATTCAGTGGATAGCAAGCTCTTTCACATGCTATTGTTTGGCTGCAAGAATATGGAGGCCTAATCGATCAAGATCTCAGCACCAGCTGACAGCCCCAACACTGACAGCATTCATATTGGATCCTCGTCAAACATCACGATCTCGTGATCTCAAATTGGAACCGGCGATGATTGCATCTCCTTTGGTCCTGGCAGCACCCAAGTAACCCTTAACAATGTGTTTTGTGGACAAGGACATGGAATTAGGTGAACTGCAACTTTTTCTTTGCTTTGTTTAAAACATTTTCCTGATTAGGATTAGAAGAGGTTTTGGAACAATGTAAAAAGAAATGAATAAATCTAATGTACCTTTTTAACTTAACCAAAAAACTAGATTGAGGCTCATGGGAACATCTTTATATATTTCAGTGTTGGTAGCTTGGGCAAGCGTCCCAAGGAGGGTGATGTGGAAGGGCTTCACGTGAAGAACTACACCATCTCAGGCACCACCAATGGTTTGAGGATCAAGACTTGGGAAGATTCATACCGCAGTTCTGCTTCCAATTTCACATATGAGGATATAGTGATGAATAATGTGGCCAACCCCATCATAATAGATCAAGAATACTGCCCTTATGCTTCTATATATACCAGAAGAAGATCATGAAAGAGTACCAATTAAAATACTAGCACATATATATACCAAAAGAAGATCATGGTACTATTTTCATAAAGCAATTAGAGTTCTATGTAGATGATGTCATTTACCCATGTGAATAGTATTACATCTCATGATGATGATATCATTCCAGAAAATAATTAACAAATACATTTGTTTATATGAAATATTTCTAGCTCAGCCTTCATTAATTATCTAAAATACCTCTTAACAAAAGTTACTGCATTGAGGAGTAAGGATATTGAGTTTCCAAAAATGTTGAGTGAGAGAGAGAGAGAGAGGTTCATTTCATATAGTTGTATGTATTGGAGATAAAAACAAGATATCATTTTGAACAAACCTTTTCTTGCCTTTGTTGCAAGGTCCCTCACGAGTCAAGATCAACAATATAAGTTTCAAGAACATTAGAGGAACCTTGACTTCAAAAGTCGCAGTGAATCTCTTGTGCAGCAGGGCATTCCCTTGTAAAAATGTTGAGCTCGATGACATCAAATTGGAGTACAATGACCAAGGGGAAGCTTCAACTGCTTCATGTACCAATGTAAACGAAGTCTCTGCTGGAGTACAAATACCACCGACTTGCCTCTAGGATCTTCTCTCTCTCCTTCTTGAAGTACAAATACCACCAACTTGCCCCACCATGCCCATAGGATCCATCCTCTCTCTCAATAAAAATCATCCATTATCTTTATGAATTTGATGTCCCTCCTCATGTGGGGTGGTGGCATGTGCACCATTATAAGATATATGTTTATGTGGAAGTGAAGCATATAAGAAAGTTAATTGATTCATGGTAATCAAATGACATAAAAATGGACTGTACAAATGTTGTGTACCTTGTTCCTCAGTGAGGAACTAAGTTTCTCTGTTATGCTTTTACCAAAATCAGCATTGGCTTCTCTCAATTTCTATGAGACTTATAAAAATTTCATTTTTAAATACCCTTTAACTCAATGAAATTCTTTGGCAATTGGGAACAACAAGAGATTGAGAACAAATGGTTGATTATTAAGTTTATATTCCATGATGCGACAGTAATGCATCCGCCACTAGTGACAGGAAAATCACCAATCTGGATCAAGAAATGGTAGGTGCGATCCCATTCCTGGTCGGAAATAGGCCATCCTACCCTTTCTATGTAGACCTTAGGAACATTCTCTCACTTAGCAAAAATCTATTTTTCTATTCGCTATTAGCTTAGAAGTATCAAAGAAAAAATTTGATAGATGAATTTATATAACTTCAGTTTTCTATTTTTCTCTTTTATTTCACTAAACCACCAATTTGCCCGGTTGGAATGAATGGGCGATCCATCTCATCCATGCTTTAAAAAACTGCACCTACCTGAGACACATGTTGATAGGTTTGATCGGTGGAAGCCCCATCTTACCAAGCTCCTAAAGAGGCAGTTTCCATGGGGAAGCATGGAAGCTACTGAACCCTTTTTTATACTATTTTGGAAGCTGCGAGAAGATGCAGCCTCCAAAATACATCTCATTATCAAACACAAGGAGTGCTACAATCCCAGGAGATGCTACGTCAAAAGTTGCGAGATCGTGTTTGCCAAACGCATCCATTAAGTGATCATATTTCCTGTATCGATGAGTATTCCCCCCATTATGGGAATTTCCAATCCTTCATTTGGCATTTGTAATAAACTATAAGAAACTAATCCTTTTAGTTTTACAAAATCATTACTCGCATGACTTGATTCCCCATAAATTCTCAATTGGCCATGGGTTGTGAAAAAACATTAGTTTTTGTTTAATTAAAGTAATTTTAAAATAGCAACCGACGGGCAAGCTTTCTATACTTTTCCTAATGTATAAAACTTATACACTTTCGCATATCCAACCGTCCATTTTGAAGGGATGGCTAATGGTCCCAATCACAACGTCACACCTCTACACTATTTTATTTTTAATTTTTTCTACAAAACATTTCGACATGAAATTTTGGGTGTCCTCTCCTCTTTTAAACTCACACATGTTAAAACTATAAAAACAATATTCTAGATAAAATAAAATAACCAAAATGACCCTCAAAGTTTCAAGGGTATTTTGATCATTTTATTTTATAAATTTTTTTTAGGTGCACCTCATTGAGATGATGACACATACCAAATTTCATATTCATATAATTTGTAGAAAAAATTAAAATAAAATGCTCTAAAGCATCAGGTGTAGATCAAACAGTTGGTAGTTCACTTCATCAAAATTGGATGGCTGGATGGGCGGGAAGTATATTCTATACAATACGGGAAGTATAGAAACATTTCCCTTGCAAATAATGAAGTATAGCCTCTATCATACAGTTCACTAAATGAACTATATAGAATGCCACATAAAACCAAAAAGATAATTTAATGCTATAGGCAATGAGATCACTTGCGCTTGGAATACCTAACTACACTATTTAAAAGATAATTTAATGCTATAGGCAATGAGATCACTTGCGCTTGGAATACCTAACTACACTATTTAATTAATACCTAGTCATTATATATCGGAAAAATTTGATTGTACAAATTGCACGTCGAATTAACTACTCAATTAGGTCACAATAGTACACCTATTAATAGGACTTCCAAGTTTAAAAGCAAAATTTATCAAAATACACATGACTTTTCAACAATTTAATTTACCCTTTTTCGACGATTCTAACTTATTGCTATGTATATTTTGATTGGCATTTTGAAATTAAACAAAAAATATGGTAAAATGTTAATAGTTGAACATTTATGTGTATTTTGATATAATTTCCTTTAAAAAATAACGAAATGCTCTCCAAGCTATGTAACCTTTTGCTTAAGTTATATCAAATACTCGAGGGAAAATATAAATTAAATGATGAAAATCTTACAAAATTATTAAGGGGGGCAAATCATACCTTTTGACATTTGGGGTATTACTCTTTAACTTTCATTTCACTCATATGCCTCATAGAAAATATTGTAAAAAATGATCAAATTACCCTTATTCGACATTGGAACTTAGTATAAGCATAATCATTTTAAATCACTGAAACATAGCATTTAAATATGTCTACTCGAGGAAATGTACTAATCAAATGAGGTACATTTTTCTTAAAACAAAGAAGATGCCAAGATCAAAATTGCTTCACATCTATTTCTTTCTTTTATTCTCCAAAATGAAACACCTGCCTAGCAACTTGTATCTTTAATTGCACTCCAAGGTGCCTTATTTAAATAAGGGTGCGGTTTGTATAGAGCCTAGGTTCTAAACAATCAAATTACAGCGTACCTTAAAATATATTTTATTTTTTGTTTATAAAGTTTAAAGCTTCAAAAAAAGTGTAGATCGACATATCTATGAAAACTTAAAAATCTTGAAAATTGACGGTCAAAAACTGCATTACAAAATACACTATTTTCAAAACTTCAAATCCATTTTTTTTTCATGTCCATGCATCATGATGTCTGGATGATCTATTGTAGGATATTTGGGCATCAAAACAATCTCTTCTAGTGATAGTTTTGATGTAGGCTCTAATTTTATTGTTTAGAGCCTCGGCTCTATATAAACTTTTCCCTTTAAATAAAGGGAACAGTTTACATAGAGCCTAGGCTCTAAAAATCAAATTAGAGCCTACATAAAAAATTTCACTAGAAAAGGTTCTTTTAATGTCCAAATATCATAAAATTGATCATCTCAGCATCAAGATGCATGGACTTGAGAAAAAAATGGATTTCAAGTTTTGGAAATAAGCATCTTGTAATCTATTTTTGGAATGTCAATTTTTAAATTATTCAAGTTTTTTTTTTTATTTGCTCAATCTACAATATTTTTTAAGCTTTAAATTTTATAATTAAAGATGAAAATATATTTTAGGGCTAGTCAAAGGTTTCCAAAATTGAAATCACATTTCTCGACCTTATTTGAAGGTGGGCTCTAATTTGATTGTTTAGAGCTTCGGCTCTATACAAACCGTACCCTCAAATAAATGTTGATGGTTTCATAAGTAGGGCTTTATCATGAACATGGTCATTATGTTAGTAGACCATGGTTTTTTCAGGAAAAGTGTTGTATGCTCCGAGGGATGCATTTGTACATTTGTGCCAGAGGCATAAAACAACCATTTTAAAGATGGATGCATACGTGTGGTCCCTTTAAAAAAAGTTAAAACCAATGGTCTACATATTTCCTTCACGAGATTATCATTTTAAAATTTATTTATTTTTACATATTCCTGATATCCACATTTGATATTACGTATACCATAAAATTTAAGTCCTAAATCCATTCAAAAATAAATTTTTAAGAGGGGAGTCCTAGAACTCATAGAAACATTGTCCTCACGTTTTATATGCAAGGCAGAGAGAGAGAAGTGAGTGAGAGAGAGAGAGGGGTTCTTGAAACATTTTTTGCGTTAGTGGAGCACCACTCTTTTTTTTTCTTGAACATTGTGTTCCGAGAGAGAGATGTTCTTGAAACATTTTTTGGGTTAGTGGAGCACCACTCTTTCTTTCTTGAATATTGTGTTCCACTCAACTAGCAGCTTCCAATTTCAAATGCACAATCAATTGCACATTACTCGATTTGTAGACGTAATAGTTATTCACTCCTGTTGGTTTAAACTTACAAGTAGAGAGTAACAGTCTGAAGTCTAAGGCAAACGAGTAGAGGGAGAGAGGATATAGAGAGAAAGAGGAGGAGGAGAGAGGAGGAATTTCTTTTATGGTGAACTTGTAATCATTGAGAATTTCTTTTTGGGGGGAACTTGTAATCGTTGAGAAATTTTTTGGTGAACTTTTAATCGTTGATGCTAGTAAAAAAAGGGGGGAGAAGAACCCCGCCAAAACACCTAGATATTGAAAGGGACGGGTGTGTTGTTGACGGTAAATCGCAAAAAGCTAGGGCTCTTCCAGAACAACTGGGAATAGTTTTGGTTTTTCGATATATCTCTATGATCATGAACCCCTAATTTATAGAAAGATGGGAGGAGGTTGTTCTCCAATTTTTGGGTTTTTTTTGTAGAATATCTGAGAAGTAGGTCTCAATACCTAAGAGGTTAAGGATTCTTTATCTAAAAAGCTTTTAAAGATAAATAATAATTAATACATAATATTTTTTAAAAAATATTAATTAGATAAAACAAAAATGTTGTACATGTGGGGCCCCATGGCTATACACATGTAGATACTTCGTAGATGTATAGTATGCGTTTCTATAAGTATTGACCGCGTGTCATTGTATACCAAGGTTGACACCTAGTCAAACCTCGGACATGTGTGCACATATATCAATGTTCTTGTTAGAGTATAGACACACTTGCTCGTTCAGGTAAAAGTGTGGCTTAGGACGATTTGATCTAAAATTTTGGGATCTACCTAACATTCATGTGATAATTATTTTAAATAAAGGAATTTGGAATTTAAATTCTTGAAGACTTTGAAAAAAAGAGGAAGAAAAATGAGGTTGGTGGTCAAGTTGAGCAGGTTTAAGCAGAAGGCGAGCAAGGGGTAGGCCCAAAAGGGCATGGATGGAAGTAATGAGAAAATCTATAGGGACTTATGGCCTCATTAATGACCCTTAAAGTGCTTACCATTTGTGGACACTAAAATACCCTTAAATTGTAATACAAAATTTTTCAAGTAAGGGCAGTTTTGGTCATTTAGAAGGGTAGAATAGATATTTTTATAAGAAAATAGTGGCATTCTATTAGTACTTAAAAATAATCAATACATCTTGTGGGCGATGTCACGCACCATATCAGTGATATCATTTTCCACTATTGTTAATAAA
Source organism: Amborella trichopoda (assembly GCF_054954075.1). Taxonomy (NCBI): domain Eukaryota; kingdom Viridiplantae; phylum Streptophyta; class Magnoliopsida; order Amborellales; family Amborellaceae; genus Amborella; species Amborella trichopoda. The sequence goes on from NC_142347.1 coordinate 30,594,154, forward strand.
TGTTTTTGTTTCTATTATAAATTTCTACTTTACCCTTGACAAATTACTTAAAATACCCTTAAACAAAAAGTTACTATACTATAAGAATCTACACCATATATATATATATATATATATATATATATATATATATATATATATATATATATATATATATATATATATGGAAAACTCTTCCCAACGCCTAATGGCGAAAATGAGCAGTGATTTCGCCTACCCTCATCACCTATATATATATATATATATATGGAAAACTCTTCCCAACGCCTAATGGCGAAAATGAGCAGTGATTTCGCCTACCCTCATCACCATCCAAACTTCATCGTACGGTCACAGTTGTTTGTTAGTGTTTTATTTTTTATTTTTTCTCTACAAATCCAAATTACTTGAAATTTGAAGCGTGTTCGTGAGGAACACCTAATAAAATTATGAAAAAAATAATTCGTAAAATATAAATTAATCAAAATACCCCCAAAACTTTACGGAGGTATTTTGGTCAATTTATATTTTACGAATTATTTTTTTTCGAACTTTTATTAGGCGTGCCTCACTAATATGTACACATGCTCTAAATTTCATATCATTTCGATTAGTAAAACAAAAATGAAAATTAAAACACTACCAGACATCTATGACCATGCGATGAAGTTTAGATGGTGATGAGGGTAGACGAAATCACTGTTTATTTTCGCTCCAAATTTCATATAACTCCAATTTGTAGAAAAAAATGAAAAATAAAACACTATCTGACAATCATAACCATACGATGAACTTTAGACAGTGATGAAGATAGGCAAAATTACTGTTCATTTTCACCTATAGGCGTTTTGTAGTATATACACCTTTATAATAGTGTTATCAACAAAGGGACCATTAATCTTTTGTGCATGGTGGTCACAATCATGCTTGTCTCTTAAATTTCAAAATGGGTGGTTGTAAGAGTGTCATTAAATAAACATAGTTTTTTTTAAAAAAAAGAAAAATTCGAACTTCGTGACTCACCCTAAGCCATTCAATGTGACATCTAATGAGTGGGAATGATTGCAACATCCATGTACAAAAGGTAAATGGTCTTTTTATAAACAATTCCTTAAAATAATCCTAACTTGTCATCTTTAAAATCCCATCTGAATAACAAGTTAACCGATCATTTTTGTGGATAATCCATCGGCTGTCAGTGATGACATTGTGAATCATTTCAAAACGACATTTTCTTCGGAGCCTAGACTTTCTTTTGACTTTGGGGATGTGTCGTTTAAGACTTTGTCTCAAGAATTGGCCTTGGGCTTAGATTATCAGTTTACCTCTGAAGAAGTCAGAAGGGCGCTCTTTTACCTACCTAAAGATAAGGCCCTTGGCCCTGATGGCTTCCCCCTGGCATTTTTCCAAACCTTTTGGGAAATTCTTCAGGCTGATATTATGCGTTGGTTACACCAATTTCATAATGATGGGATAGTCTGTCATGCTATCAACTCTACATTTACCTCCTTGATCCTTGAAAAGAGCTTTATTGCCTCTCTTAAGGATATCCATCCTATTAGTCTTTTGTTGAGCATGTATAAGATCTTGGCTAAGGTGCTAGCTAACCGTCTTTGTTTGGTTATCAATGAGGTGGTGGAGGGCCCTCAAACGGCCTTCATTAAATATCATTTTATTATGGATGGTATTATGCTTGCCCAAGAAACCATCCATACCACTAACATGTTGGGTTTGAGAGGTCTTTTGCTCAAGAGTGATTTTGACAAAGCCTATGATCAGGTGGAGTGGGATTATCTAGACAAGATTATGGCAGTTGTAGGCTTTCGAGGAAGTGGATTTTGGGGTGTCTATCCTTAACCCATTTCTTAATCTTGATTAATGGGAAAACTAATGGCTATTTTTCGTGCTACTAGGGGTCTGAGACAGGGTGAGCCTTTATCACCTTTTTTTTTTACCCTCATAGTTGAAGCATTTAACAAGATGTTACAGGGCCTGGTGGACACGAACACAATTAGGGGTCTGCTAGTCCGACCTACTAGTTTGGTGATTAGCCATTTGCAATATGTTGATGAAACTTTATTCTTCTTGGAGGAGATTGATACTAATGTTCACAATATTTAGATATTCCTCAAGCTTTATGAATTAATTTCCGGCGCCCGTATCAATATGGACAAATCCAAAATTTTCAGAATTAACCCTTCCTCATAAGAAGTTGAAAACTGGGCCACTTGGCTGGATTGTGGAGTTGAACAGTTTCCCACAAAGTATTTGGGGTTGCCTCTCCTTAATGCCAGTGCACCTAGATCTCTAAGGGATCTGCTCATTCAGAGGTATCAGGTGAAACTGGATGGATGGAAGGCTCGTTATTTGTCCTTTGGAGGCAGAGCGGCCCTTATTAATGTCACTATGTCTAACATTCGTATTTATTATTTATCTCTCTTTCAGGCACCTGCAACAGTTATTGCTAAGATTAATGCGCAATTTTTTGTGGAGTGGATCTCAGAACAATAAGAAATTACACTTGGTTAAATGGGACTCTGTTTGCCAACCAAAAGGTGTCGGGGGCTTGGGCAGCCGTTCACTTAGGGTAATCAATGATTCATTGCTGATTAAGTGGTAGTGGAGGCTTTCTATGCATAGTGATCAGCTCTGGGTTAAGGTGATCCTCGGTAAATATGGACAAGATCCAGATGGTCCTTACGATAGGAGATGCCCTGATCTGTGAACCTCTTGATGGTCTGGCATGGCATCCATGGGATTAGGCCTCTCTTTTTGGTTTATACTAGGATGATCGTAGGGGATGGACGATTGACAAGGTTTTGGCATGCAAAGTGGCTGGGGGACTACTCTCTCAAACTTACTTACCCTGACCTATATAAAAAGGCAAACCAAAAAAGAGTTATGGTTGCTGACTTGATCTCCTTTATAAACGGTAAACCAGTTTAGAAGCTTTGTATAGCTTTTATTTCTATCCTGTGAAGCAAGACAGGTTGATCTGAAGCCTTGAGCCGAATGGTCGGTTCTCCACTAAATCCCTTTATGATGAGATCTAGAGGGATAGGTACTACGATAATAAAAAACATCTTGCCAAGTTCTAAAAGTGCAAGGCGCCTCTTCAAGTAAAATCCTTCCTTTGGCTCTTTGCTTAAAGAAAACTACTCATTGTGGATCAACTTTGAAGACGAGGCATGATTATCACCAATGTATGACTTTTCTGCAAGGAAGATGAGGAGACAATTGATCATAACTTCCTTAAGTGCAACTATGCCGCAATGCTTCGGGACTGGATTAATCACCTGGCTGAGTGGCATGGCCCATGGTCTCAAGATACTCATACATTTCTTCAACAAATATGGAGTCCTCCTTTTGCTTCCTTGGGCTTGAACCTCTGGAGGATCACGGTTGCTGCTTCCCTCTTGACCTTGTGGAAAGAGAGACACCTGAGAACTTTTGATGGTCTGTCTAGAGACATTCTGACCTTACGCTTTGTTATACAACGCACTGCTATCATGTAGGCGTATGCATCCCTTCCTCTCACGGCTATTCCCAATCTCCTTCTTTTTTCACGCTTCAAAGACCTTCTCTTTCTGAGAATACGTCTTCCAATGACTCATCGAATCTGGACTAAGCGCCATTGGAAGGATGGTTCAAGTTGAATTTTGATGGCACTGTTAGGGTGCTCGGTATGGGTATGATGGTTACTTCATGATCACAATGGTGCCCTTATCTGGTCTTTTATTCTAGCAGTCTCCATTCTTGTGAGATTAACGAAGTTGAGCTCTGAGCTGTTAAGATAGGTGTATCTCGAGTGACCTAATCTCATAGGAATGTTATTTTTGAAGGAGATTCGGCTAATGTTATTTTGAAGTGCAGCCGACCTACCCTCGTTCTGTGGAGGCCTAGTGTGGTCATTGAAGAAATCCTTTTGGCGATTAGGGAAGAAATCCTTTTGCCGTTTAGGGACCGTGAACGCTCCTTGTCCATATTCATCAGGGTTTTAATTTGGAAGAGATCTCTAGGCAAAACAGGTTACTACCCCTTAGCTCTGATTTTGGGTGGGCTCCGGGCTCCTTCTCTCCCTTGTTCTCCTTTTCCTTTATTTTTTCCCTTTCTTTTTTCTCTTTCTGTAACCTTCATTATCTTAATGAATATCACTCTTTCTCAAAAAAAAAAAAAAAATTTACTAGCTAGGAAAACTATATGAATGGGAGTGATTTTGACTTTTGACATGGGATAAAAATGACCCAGAATAAGAGATGATACTATCCGTAACCCCTCAAGCAATAGAATCTATGAAAATTTTAGCTAATTTCACGTAGTACAAAGATTGCAGGGGCAACATTATCTTCCAATAAGTACTTTGGAGCTCGTCTTCAAACAAGTGTCATAGTGTCTACTGTCAAAACTTTCAAAGCCTCATTGTATTGGTTGGAGAGATTTCACAATCAATTTAAGTTCTTATGTTCAAGTTACAATTGTTTCTTACTCTTACAAGAAATCATCGAGTTCTAAATCAATTTCCCTGTAACTTAACACTTTATCCTAAAGCCACTTTACCCCGAATTGAGCAAAATAGCCTTGTAGTGGATGACAATTCCATGTTTCTTGCCTCATGTATTGGACCACTAACAATATTTATGAAGTTTTCATGTCCCCTTTGTTCGATTTTCTTATTTAGGGGCATGTTTGTTTAATTGGAAAGTATTCTTCGAAAAAGTTCATTCCTGCAGCATAACACTTACCCATGTTTGTTATGTGAGAAAGTTGAGCCCGTACCTCTTTGTCTTAATTATTAATGACTTAACTAGGCACCTACAGGATAAGGTACCGTGGTGCACGCTATTCATAAATGACAGTTTTGATTGATGAGACCCTAAACGACGTCAACACAAAGTTTGAACTTTGGATGGATGCTCTAGAATGTAAAAGTTTTAAAACTAGCTGGAATAAAATAGAATTTATGGAACACAAGTTTAGTAATAACAGGAGTAGAGATGTAGAAGTTGTTAAGATGAAGGGCCAAGAATAATAAAAAAGGTCGCACTTTCGATATCTTAGATCGATAATCCGAAAAAATATAAAGATTGAGGAAGATAACACACACATAATTAGAACTGGGTGGGCGAAGTGGAGATGTGCAACTAGAATCTTATGTGATCTCCGCATATCAATGAAGCTAAAGGGTAAGTTCTATAGGACAATTGTGAGACCAACTTTGCTCTATGAGAAAAAATGTTGGGTGGATAAAAACATTATATTCATAGAATGAGTGTAGCGGAGATGAAGATGTGGACATGGGTGTGTAGCAAGATAAGAATGGATAAAATTACAAATGAATCCATTAAAGAGAATTTAGGTGTGGTACCAATAAGAGATAAAATGTGTAAGAGAGAGTAGACTTAAGTGGGCTAGCTATGTGTGGCACCGACCAAGTATAGTACCTATTAGGAGGTGCGAGTTAGTTCAAGTGGAATGACTGAAAAAGGCAAGGGGTGGGTCAAAAGGACATTGTTGGAAATAGTCTGAAAAGATATGGGGACTTCTGGCCTCACTGATGTTATGGCTTTTAATAAAGCAGAATGGCAGACCAAGATTCGTGTAGCCGATCCCAATTGCTTGAGAAATTACTATGATGATGATGATTCTTTTGAGAAACCACTTCTTATCTATTTAGGTATGGAAGAGAGAAAAAATAGGGCAGAGTGATTTTAATTATTTTTACAGAAAGGCAACTTCTAGTACCGTAGACTAATGGTATCAGCTCCTATCAATTGAAGTTGCATATACAGATTAAAACTTGGGAAAATTACATATACCAAATTGGACTTTCTAGACAACCTCCCCCAACTAATTTGTTTATCACACCTTTTACCCTAAAATAAACTTTTATAGCAACTACCCCCCAAGTCAAAAAGTCATAGTTCTTATGACCAAAATGCTCTCCCCTTAGTATTGTCCTTGCCTCTCTTCAGCAGTTGGTCGTTGAATGCCATCAGTCCGGCACTTGTAAATGTGTCCAACAACATGTGTCGTATGGTGCTGTATATTTGTCATATAGTCTGGTATTATGCTCCATACGGTCCGACATATTTTCCATGTGGTCCAAGAGTGTTTCTTGCAAGGCCTATGGTCTGCCAATTCCTAAAGCAATCCGGCAATATATTTTGTCGGCCTGGCACTATGATACCTTGGTTTGGCACTATGATGCCTTGGACAGGCATAAACTACATGCGGTGCGTGGTCCAGCAGTTAGTGTGATATGGGTTCCGGTTTGGCAGTAATATGTGCTGGACCATTTGTGATGTTTGAATCTCCACACGAATGTGATGCCTTCATGTACAGGCAAGGAAATTTTTGTCCTCCAAACTATGAATTTTTTACTTTAGGTGGGAGGGGGGGGGGGGGGGGGGGGTTTGCTATAAATATTAGTTCTAGGGTAAAAGTTAAGATAAAAAAAGTGGGTGGGGGGATAATGTAAAGAAAGTTCTGTCAATAGGGGTTTTTGTAATTTTTTTCCTTAAAACTTCTATTTGGCAGGTCTATCTCTCATAGCAAAATGAGGCAGAGGCGCTTCCACCACCCCTCCCCTGACCCATTCTGCTTCCCCTCCTCCCCCAATCTTTATCCCCATCCCCCCTTGCACTTCCACTGTCTCGAATGTACACCCCCTAACCAACCCCCACCTTCTCCCCCCCCTCCCCCCCCCCCCCACACACACACACATGATGTCTACTCCAGGCTTATCAAACCACATAGTCCCTCCCTTCCTGGCCTTCTCAACACCTTGCCCTCTCCTTAATGCCATTCCCCTTGTTTTCTCTCCCTCTCTAACTTCTAAGATCCACCCTACTTCTTTACCCCTCATGCGTAGGCTTGCTCCCCATTGCATCTCCATCAATGGAAAGCATTGAACTTCCATTGCCCACTCTCTTCACCATTCTCTAGTGGGCAGTTGATATTTGGCCTGAACCTGAGCTCTCATGTCGCAAACTCTATGGTGGGCAGTTCTTGTTTGCGTTTCCTTCTAAGGATAGTTTCCACAGGGCTTCCTCTTCGACTAACCTAACCTTCAATGGAGCCTCTCTCATCCTTATACCTTGGACCAGATATTATGGGGCCTTCAACCCTAGAAAGTATGGCTCACAACATCCTACATCCTACTTCAGGCCTGGCATGTGGACACTTTCACGTGCATAGGAGAAGCTTGTATTTCTTTCCTCCTTGTCCCTTTCCACCACCTCTACTCTCCTGGCCCTTCCCCCTCATCCAAGAGTCCCCTTTCTTCCTCTCTCTTTCGTACTCCCTTGTCTTCCCATAACTACGTATAAAAATAAAATAAAATTGTAAAGATACCTTTATTTTATTCCAATAAACAACTAATGCATACAAACATAGTGCCTTAAGGTAAATTCAACAAGAGCAAAAAAAAAGAAAAAAAACCCTCAAATCACTATAATAAAAAATATCCATTCAAATTCATTGTCGTCCAAAGGGAAATATAAAAACCCTAAGGGGCTGTTTGGAACCCTGAGAAAAGATTTCTAGGCAATAGTTTTCTTGGTAGATTCCTCACTTCCAGCATTTGGATCCAAAGAAATTTTTTCGCTAGAAATTATTTTATCTATTTTGAGCCTAGAGAAACTATTTCTCTCCCAACGAGCTAAACAATTTATTTCCTTGCAAGATTTCCTTACAGAGCTGAACAAAATAAAAATAAAAATAAAGAGTGTATAGCTTGTTGGGTCCATGACAGAAAAAAGGCAATCTCTTTCCATCCCTCTCTCTCTCTCTCTTCGGACCACCTCTTTTTCTTTTTTCTCAATCTCAAAAATACTTATATCTCATCTCTTTGTTTACATCTTTTCTAGATATCTCTTTCCACTTCCATGTCGCTCTAATCTCTCTCTTTACGTCTTTTCTAGATATCTCTTTCCACTTCCAACTGCTCTAGCCATTTCTTTCTCTCTCTATCTCTACCATATTTTCCTCTTTTGAAATTATTTGCATGAAAACCCTTTTTGATGTAGAAATATATTTTCCAAGGTACATTTATATACTATTCAAATAACTAAAACTCATTTTATAAGAAATAATATTTTTTAAAATATATTTCACAAGAAATAGTTTTCCAGACAATTTTTTCTAGGGATCCAAATGGGCATAAATTTCATTACAACAAACAACAAATACATGCAAATTCCTTGTTGGTAAATGTATCAAATATAAACAAAAAAACTTAAATTAATTATCATCAGAAACCCTAAAGTTAGTGGTTAACGATAGAAAAGATAATGCAATTTAACAACACATAGGAGGAGCATTTCCGGTCTTGGAACCCAAAATGATAGAATGATTGCGAGAGACAGAGTGAAAGAGCGAGAGACTTGCGAATTAGAGAGAAGCAATAATGGATTGGAGAGGGGACCACGAGGGGTCTGAGAATAAGAGCGGGTGAGTGAGAGAGAGAGTGGGAGTAAAACAGAAAAGGAAAGTGAGCAAATTAGGCACATTGAGTTTTTACCATCTTTAAAGATATTCAATCATCTAACCGAACATAGATATGACTTGCTTTGAAATAGGTTAGAATTACAAGTTTCGGCATGGTGTTTTTCCAAATAAACTAGGTCATAAATCCAAACTCAGACTTGATAGCATGATAGATCTTAAAGTTTCGACCTAGGGGCATTTTGAAAAGAGTAAAATAATAAAAAAGGTAGATAGGTGTAAAAGCTAAAATTTTCAAGACAATTTTTTAAATATCTCAAAAATGGGATACAAAATAGTTCCAAGCAAAAAGCAAATTTCCCCTTCCTATTGCGATCTGGCAGTCATGATTTACAAAAAGTGTGATCAAAACACATCTCAGTGGCCAAGCATTTCAATTGATAGTGTAAGTGTCATGCTCCAACTGCCTTCAAAACAGGAAAGAGGTTGGGTCATGGCGGTAGCACCCCCATACTTAGTTACTATGTTATAGTTTTCAATCCTGTTGACAACACATATGACACTTTCAAAAAGCTAACTCCTTAATCTAGCTGAAAAAATGGGTAGAAGCTTATCTTCCCCAATGAATGACCCAAAACAAAAACAAAAAAATGCCTTCAAAACCAAAGGCCAAAGGTTTCCACAAATCTCAAAATTGACAAAGGGGTGTACATGTAAAGGAACATTTTTGTATGTGTCGGAGGATACATTTTTGCATTTGCGTCACCCGAGGCACAAAACGTCCATCTTAAAAATAGATGCAAATGAGGGGTCCCTCCAAAAAGGTTAGAATCAATGGTCTAAATATTTTCATCATAAATTACTAATTTTAGTTTTAAGAAACATATTCCTTGGAAATAGGTTATATAAGGTGTGAATCTTAGATTATAGGAATAAGGTGTGTCTCAAAAATTCATTCTAAAAGAAAAACCTTAAAATTGATTATCTTGAACTCTAGATCTAGGGACACAAAGAAAAATGATTTCAATTTTTAAAAATTATCCATCGAAGCACATATTATCTAAATTGTTTATTTTTTTTAAATTTAAATATTTATAGATATGCTTGACCTACATTATTTTTCAGACTTAAAATTTTATGGTCTAATAATAAAATTTTAATCCCAAGGATTTCGAGCACCAAAACTACATTTTTCTTCTAAAGATTTAGAAGTGGGCCTTACTTTGATTTTTTGGACCTTGACATAAATTACACCGATTCCTTAAAAATTAGGTCTAAAACATCTATCATAAATTCACTTTTAAGAGGGGACATGGTAACCATGTCCCTGTATAAAAGCTCGCCTTGTTAGTGTCTCTCTTGACCTAAGCTCCTGGCAAGTCTCATTCATACCCGTATCGAGCTTCAGCAATGGCGGTCGGGTTAGTCGTCTCTCTCTTACTCTCAGCTTCTTCATGGAAATCTTTGTCTTCTGGCTCCTCGTCATATAACTGTTTCTCTCTTGGGGATCCTCTTCATGGAGCTCATTCTCTTTGGCTCTGTATTGGAACCTTTCTATCTCTCTCTCTCTCGCTCGATCTCTTATACTACTAATTCATGCTTCAATTGTTTCTTTTCAGGAAAAACAAGAGGATTTCGAAAGGAAAGAAGGGAGGGAAGAAAAAGGCGTAAGAGATCTTATCCATGCACCTTAACCTCAGTTAGCTTTTTTCTTTTTGTTGGCCCCTCTTTTACCTTTTTTGGTTCTCTAGGTTTGAGGAATGAAGAATAACCGCAAGTTTATTCATCAATCATTTCTGTTCTTGCGATTTTTTTTATTTATTTTTGTTTTGTGCAGAGTCGACCCCTTTGCGAAGAAAGACTGGTATGATATTAAAGCGCCATCAATCTTCAATGTTAGGACAGTAGGGAAAACCCTAGTCACAAGGACTCAGGGTACGAAGGTGAGACTCTCTTTGTTTCTAGATTTTCACGGTGATCAGGAAATACATTTACATGTGAACACCTTTTCTGTAAGCTGAATACCATAGTTCTTTTATTTTTTTGATATTTTTCTTCTTCATGCATCACGATGATGTTTTTTCCTTTCTATATTTGTTATCTTTCATCAGTGTATTTTGGAGTTTATGAAAGTCCGAAGTGAGAGGATAACTGTTCTAATCTAGAAGGAAGTGGTTTATTTTGTATTTTTATTTGGCAATGGTCTATTTATTTTTCCTTCAAAAATTGTAATTTGATTCATCTGGTTTCCGGAATGGCATTTTAGATTTGGAAATGATGTCTAGTTCAATATGGCACTGAGATGAACTTGCATGCTTGTGGTTGTATTTTGGATAATGCTGCATACATTTCTACAATACTTGTTTTTCTTTCTTTCTTTTTTTATTGGAAAGATGTTTTCACGAACTTAGTTGCAAGGATTCCTTGTTGAGGCTGGGCTCCTATGATAAAATCTTGAAAACTAACCCAGGAGTTGGTTTCTGGAATATTTTCTGCATATAATATTGCTGATATGAATACATGATTGTTTTGGCAATACGTTTACTGCATATTCATGGTCGTGTCATCATAAATGGTGATGAATTACTTCAAAGCTATAATTTTTTTTAAAAGCTTTAGTTGATTTTTACATGAGTTTTGATGCCAAATTAGGTTTATGGGAGGGATTTTACTGTTGATTATCATTGACCCATAAAATGTGGATTTGATTGCATCTTAAGTTGATAATTGGCTCACTAGCTGAGTGAAAAGTTCACTGGTTGATGTTTGAACTTGGATGCCTGCTTCTCCTTTAAGGCTGGGAATTCCATGCTTTAGGAATGGAAACCATGTGCCTACCTCAATTTTTTAAAAATAATTTACTTGATTAGTACCATAGGTGTTGGAAAGCTTGATATTCCGAATTGTTTTAGGAATCAGAATTGTGTAATCATAGCGGGCTAAACGATTCATGTTTTTGGAATCGACGACTGTACTAGGGGAATCGCGAGAAACAATATTTCTTACTTTATTGGAATTGAGTTTCAACCCAAATGGAGTCAATATCCCTATAGTCATAGAATTGAGATTTTGACCGCTTTGGAATCGAGTTTGTAACCTACTTGGAATCAATCATATGGAAACGAGGTTCCTTAATATGTGCAATCACGATTCTGACATCTTTGGAATAGAGTTTTTGATGTATTTGGTATCAAGATTCATACTAGTTTGGAATTGAGATTCATATAAGTTTGGGGAGTTTCGACCCACATGGCAATAGAAATTTGTAACTCTATGGGGTTGAGTTTCAACCCCTTTGTAATCAAGATTCCTACATGATACCCAGTAAGAAGTAATCAGATATCATGACTATTGATTTGAATCTCTTTTTCCAGATTCAGGAATAGTAACCGATTCAATAAATTCTTGATTTACCGAAATAATTGACTTATCTTATTATAATTGACTTATCTTATTTTTAATCAATGACTTCCTAGATAGCTATAATGACCCTCACGAATTGCCAATACTAATTTATTAAGAATCAATTGGATTGAAGCTATAGCGTCTTCGTTGGCTGGAATCGGAATATCATATCAATTTTACTAAGTCATTTGGTAATTCCTTTCGGTTATCGCCTTGTTCTCGCCGATCTAAGTATAGGTGTTTCTCTATGGATCGCAATTTCCAGTATTGCTCCTATTGGACTTCTTATGTCAGGATATGCATCAAATAATAAATATTCTTTTTCAGGTGGTCTACGAGCTGCAGCTCAATCTATTAGTTATGAAATACCGTTAACTCTGTGTGTGTTATCAATATCTCTACGTGCGATTCGTTATTAGAATTACCATTGCTTAGCTTTCAATTTGCCTCTGACCATCAAATGAAATGTGAATAACCCGTCCCCCTCTCTTTGAAACAAGGGGCGCTTCCGGTTCTGTTCGTGCTTCAAACAATTTAGTCTTCTCCATATTACCATATCTCTAGAGTCAATCATTTTATATGAGGAACCACACATCTCGTGCCTTAACAACTTAGAACCTCATCAACAATCAAGATCAGAGGTCGCTAAGCCCTAAAGAAGGGTTCCGTAGATATGAAGTCAATGTATTGAGTTATTGACTAATGAGCCTCAAACACAATGTCAGAAGTAAGGTCAAATAATAGGTACTCATAGTCCACCTCGGAAATTGTCTACAAAAGATACAAATATTATCTCATGTATTTTTGAAATATGATTTTGATTTCATTATTATCGTTTAGAATAGGACTTTGTTTGTGCCATGGTGTTATTTGAATGTAAAATTCTTTACCAATTATGTTTTAGAAAAAAGCAATCAATCCTGACACTATTAGAAACATGATCTGAGCCAGTTCTAGCATTATTATATTCATGATCTGAGCCAATCCTAGTGCCATTTGTACTCTCATTGATGCTCCAACACCGTAGTTATACCTACCTTTGTTACTTTTTTTTCGAAGAATACCTAACTTTGTTACTTGTAAAAGACATTAGAATCATACATGTTGAGTATTTCTTAACTCTAAACATTTGCATTTGAAAGTTGATTCATGTTACAATTTACAAATACTTCAACACTGCCTTCATCAGATTATTATTTGGAGCACCTATAAACTATGGGAAACAATGTTCTCCAATTGGGTTTCCAAATAACTGAAGTCATAACAGTTAACAATTTAAAAAAAAAAAAAAAAACTGAAATCATTACCCATAAATATTTGAGGTGAAATTCGATGTCCAACGAAAATCAATACTTGATTTTGTGGAATTAGGATTCCAAAAAATTGGGATCAAAATTCTATGAAGGTGAAAGCCACATTCCATGTTCATTGAATTGAAGTTTCCCATACCTATGAACCGAGATAATTGATGTTGTGGACTCTTGATTAAAAAAAAAAAATCCAATTTAGATTCATTTTATGTGGAATTGGGAATCAACAAATGCAGAATCAAGATTCAATAAATGTTGGAATCGATATTCGAAAAAGCTGAAATCGTGATTCTATAGATGTTGGGATCAAGATTCGAGAAAAGCAAGGTTTCAAAAAACGGTCCGCTCGGCGCCTAGGCAACTTGAACAAAAAAACTGCACTCCTCGACCCAGGCGGCCCTACACGGGCGGTTGGACTTGGGAGGGCCCCCAGCGGCCAGGGCCGTAAGACGTTTTTCGATTTTTAAATTTGCCCAAAATGGAAAAAATGGTCATTTTGACCCCCAAGTTTGTATAAAAATGTTATGGGGTTTATTTTTGAATCCCCAAAGTGAAAAAAAAAGAAACCCTCAATCTCTAAACTTATTGCACCACATGGTGCCTGAGGTTTTGGGCGCTTGCCTAGGTGTCAGGCGCCGGGTGCCAGGCAGGCTGCCTAGGGGCTGCCTAGCGTTTTTTGAAACCTTGGGGAAGAGTTGGAATTGAGATTTTTGACTTCAAGGAAACAGGTAACCTATATAGATCACTTTTTGGAATTGCTGAATCGGGATTTTGAAGTGGAATTGCCATGCGGGCCATGAGATCCTAGTAACTAGGATTGGTACTTATTTATTCGTAGTTTGATTTATTGATAGTTGCAACATTGGCTCTGGATTTGAATGAAGCGAATGAGGTAACGTTGTACCCACTTTCGTGATTGGGTTTCTTGTCATGGCCATATCGTCACAAATTGATAATTAAGCTGGGTAAATATGTACCTACCATTTTCAAAAGAAGGTTTCTTCATGGTTGGATGTGCCTCTAGACCTCTCAAAATGAAGTGCAACAATTGAGTTTACCTTTAAATGAATGTCATTGTTGCCCTTTTCCCCATCAGCTCACAGACATTCCTTAAGGAAAATGTCTTGCTCCAGCTTTGGCTATCTCTTTTTTTTAATGTATAGATTGTGGTAATTTGCTTGTTTCTCTCCTTTGTATAGCCTACGTATAAGTTTACTTGATCCCCTTAGGTGATGTTCTTGCTTGTTTTACCTTATTCCATTGCAAATTGCACCAAAACTAGGAATAGAAGTCATCTCCAATACACGCGAATTGGTTGGGATGTTTCTTTATATACTTAGAGAAAACATACGATATACCCTTTTTATCCATCAGTTTTAGCCTTGTCTCACACAAAAATGGTAGATGCCATTCAAACACCAGCTTTTTATGTTGAATATAGGCGATCATATGGATTTTTTCCTTGTTCATTAACAAATAAACTTGTAGACACCCCATTTTGAAAATTGGCATATTTAATGGTTTTCTAAATCCTAGATAGCTTTAGGACCACACTATCCCAATATATCCCTAAACCATAGACCACCATAGTCCATACTACCTGTTAGAATCATGCATACTCACTGGTTTTGGAATAAATCAAGTAAAAATAGCAAAACCATGTTTTTTTATTTGATTTTTTGACAGACAATATCATTTAAGCCCATAGATCACCTTGGAATCGAAATCTGTCGATTCTGGGCATATTTCGTCTAGGAGACACACCTAGTGTCGTCTAGCCTAGATTGGCCCAAATCACGAGATTTTTGGTAAGTAATATCTCAAAAGCCTTTGGATCACCCCAGAATCGAAATCTACTGATTCTTGGAAGATTTGGTATGGGCGACACACTTAGTATCCCCCAGCCCAAATTGGCTCAAATCACGAGATTTTTGGCAGGTAATATATCAAAAGCCTTTGGATCACCCCGGAGTCAGAATTTGCCAATTCTGGGCAGATTTGGTCTGGGCAACACACCTAGTGTCGCCCAACAAAAACTGTTCAAAATCGCGTATCTTTGACCTAACTTATCTCCCGGATCATTTTTGGCTAGGTTTATTGAACCTAGACTATTTTGGTCTGGGCAACACTGGTAGTGTCGCCCAAGCCTTTGACCATCAGAAAGGCAATCTAGGCTGGGAAATCTCCTTGTTACGAGTTGTTATCCATTCCAATCGATTTTCACCTTTAAAAACTCATTTTCGTGACCCATTTTAGGGTTGAACCCTGTGAGCGTGTATGTTAAGAAAACTTGAGATTTGAGAGAAGATCCTGAGCAAACCTAGGTCTAAGAAAACCTTAGCAAGCTTTAGGCCATTAAACCTACATTCTTTAGATTAAGAAAACCATTCAATCAAGCCATGGCCTGGTCAATATTGAAGAGAGACAAGGAGGATCTACGACGGAAATTACAGCCTCGGTTCTGATATGGTTAAGACCTTTAAGCTTTGGGTTTGTCACTAACTTTCCCAACCAGGTATTCTTCTTACTCTCCATTTTTTTATTTTCAGCCTTCTAGCAGATTTTGGACTTTTATCTGATCTATTCTAATATTTTGTGCTCTTCGGATCAAAGTTGGCTCTGCGACTGATATGAGAACAAATTTGCTCATTTTGAACAGATCTGGCCTCATACTAGAATTTGATTGATTGCCACTCTATTATTTTAAAGAAAAACAAGTTTGTGGTTCGGATCTGGTCGATCTTCATCTCAAGATCATCCCATTCTGCATCATGAACAATTTTTATATAGTTTCATATTTTTCTTTGTATATATTTTTTAATTTTTAATTTTTTAAACTGTTCACGATGCAGATCGGGACGATCTCGAGATGAAGATCGACCAGATCAGAACCACAAACTTGTTTTTCTTAAAAGTGATAGAGAGTGGGGATCAATCAAATTCTAGTTCGAGGCCAGATCTATTCAAAATGAGTAGATCTATTATTAGATTAGTGGCAAAACCAGCTTTGATCTGGAGAGCTTGAAATACTAGAATAGATCAGATAAAAGTTCAAAATTTGATAAAAGTCTGAAAATAAAAGAAATGGAAAGTAAGAAGAATACTTGGGTGGGCTAGTCGGCCCGGCAAACCCGAGGCTCGCCCGTTTCAGGAACGCGATTGTAATTTCTGGCGTGGATCCTCTGTGTTTTTCTTCAATACTGAGCGGGCATTGGTTTGATTGAATGGTTTTCTTAATCTAAGGCTGTAGGTTTAATGACCTAAAGCTTGTTAAGGTTTTTCTAGATCAAGGGTTTGCTTAGGGTCTTCTCTCAAGTCTCAGGTTTTCTTGGCATATAGGCTCACATGGTCCAACCTCAAAATGGGTCATGAAAATGAGTTTTTAAAGGTGAAAATCGGCTGGAATGGGTAACAATTTGTAACAAGGAGATTTCCTAGCCTGGACTGTCATTTTGCCGGTCCAAGGCTTGTGCGACACTACCAGTGTCGCTCAGGCCAAAATAGGTTCAATGAACCTGGCTAAAAATATAAGCTAGGTCAAAGATACGCGATCCTGGACAGTTTTGGTTGGGCGACACTAGGTGTGTCGCTTAGACTAAATCTGCCCAGAATCGGCAAATTTTGATTCCAGGGTGATCCAAAGGCTTTTGATATTTCACCTGCCAAAAATCTCGTGATTAGGGCCAGTCGGCTTTAAATCTGCGCAGAATCAATAGATTTCGATTTTAGGGTGATCCAAAGGCTTTTGAGATATCACCTGCCAAAAATCTCGTGATTTGGGCCAGTCTGGGTTCGGCGACACACCTCGTGCCTTGACCAAATCTACCCTGAATCGGCATATTGTGATTTTGGGGTGATCTATGGGCTTATATGATATTGCCTGTCAAAAATCAGGTAAAAATACGCGGTTTTTCTATTTTTACTTGATTTATTCAAAAAACAGTGAGTCTACAAGATTCTGGCCGGCAGCAGTATGGACTATGGTGGTCTATGGTCTGGGGTATACTAGGATAGTGTGGCCCAAAGGCTGTCTAGGGTTTAGAAAACCATTGAATTTGTCAGTTTTCAAAATGGGGTGTCTACAATACTCAATACTTTTGATGGGCTTCTTTTACCAAATTATGGACGAAAGAAACTTGCAACCTTCCCCTTGTATGCAATTTCATATATGTATCTCATTGAGAAGGAATGCAAGCTTTTATGGAATGCAAGTTTTGTAATATTAGGAGTAGAAACGAGGAAGTTAAAATTAATAGTCAAGAAATACCAAAAAGAGATTGTTTTTGATATCTAGGGTCGATAATCTATGAGAATGGAGAAATTGAGAAAGATGTCACACGTAGAATTAGAGTATGATGGACAAAGTGGAGATGTGCATCCAGAGTTTGATGTGATTGCCATATATTATTGAGATTGAAGGGGAAGTTCTATAGGACGACTGTAAGACCAGCCGTGCTTTATGGGACAAAACGTTAGGTGGACAAGAAACAACATATCTATAAGGTGAGCATAGTGGAGATGAGGATGTTGAGATGGATGAGTGGCAAGACAAGAAACGATATAATTAAGAATAAATATGTATAAAACAATTTAGGTGTGGCTTCAATAGGCAATACTATGAGGAAAAGTAGACTTAGGTGGGTGGCCATGTGCAATTTAGACCTTTGCACATGGGACCTAATACAACACCTCTTAGGAGGTGCGATTTGGTTCAAGTGGAAGGCTCTAAAAGGGCAAGGGAAAGGCCCATAAGGACATGAACAAAAGTAGTGAGAAAAAATATGGTGACTTTTGGTCTTAGTGAGGGCATGACCTTTGATAGAAAAGAATGGAGGAACATTATTATTCATGTAGCTGACCCCAAAATTGGGATAAGGCTTGGATGATAATGATAATGATCTCATTGAGAAGGAACTTGAGGTTTCGAATCCCGCTCTACCCTATGATTTTTTGCTCTTTTCTTCATGCCTGCAATTCTATTATTGTGTTATTTCCCCCTCTGAATTCCTCAACTTGTCTAGGAACCTTTTCCCTTGAGGGCATTTGTCTATTTGAGAACTTTATCATTGATCACACTCATAGGACCAACCTAATCCAACACCACATTTCCTCCACTAAGAATCTCTTTCTTGATGCCCTTATCCTACCTGGTTTAATGACGATCTATATAGAAGGCCTAGTTCATCCTCGATCTTCCCAGTTCCTCCAATACCTAATAGTCCTTCACCTTTTTATCTTCAAAATTTATCCTCAATAACCAATGGGTGTCCTCGTGTTTGGGGATTAAAGGTGGCATATGTTGCAGCTTAGGTGCTATTGTGAACATTTTGAAGTACATAGTCTTTACCTTATTTGTTATTAATTTTTTCTCTTTATTCTTGAAGCATTCATTCACATGAGATTCATCTGAAAAATTTGTGGTTTAATCCCAACTAGGGAGTACCATAAAACTTTAACATAAGCTGAAGTAAGCTAATTCTTTCTCACAAAAAATTAAAAAAAGGAGCCACACTAATATGCTCTAGGTTTTTTATAGTATTAAATTAATAAATGTGCAAATCTAAAACCTATAAATTTCCAATCCCAGTTACATCATAAACATGAGGTAGCATGAATGGGGGGGGAAATAAAAATTTATCAATTGGTTACAAAATGAAATATGATAGCAACCAATAAAAACTAAAGCATTGTCCATCTTATGTTTATTTATTTATTTTTATGTAAATAAATAGATAAATAAATAAATAAAAGACAATGTTTTATTCTATATACCTACATTCATAAATTTCTGCTAGAAGAATTATTATTGGTTTATATGCCATGTCCATAAACTTCGCACATCAGCTAAACCACTACAAATATATCCATGCTACGATATAAACCTTGTTATGATTATAGCACTAAGCAAGCCAAAATCACTGAGGTGGACCCAATCTTTGACACTCCCATCATCACTGCAATTAGCATGGCTAATATTGCATGCCCTGTGATAATCCTTGTCACAACGTTGTCTTCTGCATTGTTTCATCCCAAAAAAAAAAAAAAAAAGCCTTTCGCATTTTCCTCATTGGCATTGCCATCATAGGCATTGTCCTCATCCACATTTCCTCCTTTCTAAATATATTATCTCGGTCTAAGACTTGCTTCAGCCCCCATTTTGAGCCATGTTTGGGAAAAGGATTCCATATTTGTCTTGGATTGTTTGGTCTTTTTCACCTAGCCATTCCTCATGTGTGTTCTCATAGTATGTTTACAAGTAGTGAAAATATCGTTTTAGGGGCATGGCCCTTCACATAGTCATTAAGGAGGTCAAGTTAAAAATCTTAAAACATGCTCAAATTTCCTTTTTGGGGGTCGGGAACTTTGAACAAGTGGGGCCATTTTTAGTAATTTGATCCAGCTAAGCGGCCCTAACTAATTGACAGGAGTACCCTACTTGTTTAAGGTGAGTCAAGTTATTGAAATGCTACTGGTTCTATTGGAGCTAGGGTTTAACAGAGAAGAAAATAAGGACAATCCAAAATTAGAAAAGGATGCAAAACCAGAGATAAAAGAAGGAGCACTTGTTGCCATAGTTCAAAAAAACGGACCACCCAGCGCCTAGGCGGGTCGCCTAGGTGTTCCAGAAGGCCTGGATGCATTGCCTAGGCTTTGGCGGTCAAACTGGGCGGTCTTCCCTGGGCTGCCGCCTAGGCGGTACGGAATCCGCCTAGGCGGCCACCTAACGCCAGCCCTGGCCAGGGGGAAAAAGCTTTTTTTTTTTTTTTTCATTTTTTTCAAAGATATAAAAGTTAAGAATGATGGCTTTTAGGTTCATTTGAACCCTAAACCCACCAGAACCCCTTTTAGAGTAACAGAAACTTCTAAAAAACTACATTTCATTGGATCGAATCATCGAAATGTTTCTCAAAGTTTGGAGCTCAAGCAACCAAAGTAGGTGCATTTTTTCGATTGCTTGTTTTATTTTGAGATGTCTTCTTCAGGAATTAGTTAGAGTGGAGATCGGGGTCTGAAATATGGATACAACCCGAATCCAAATGACAAAAATTGCGTTAGATGCAATTTTTGTGAAAAAGATACAAAAGGAGGCATAAACCGGTTTAAGAAACATCTTGTCGGTATTAAGGGGGATGTTTCTGAAGCTATCAAGGAGGAGATTAAGCAATTTTTAAGTTATGGAAAACAAAAACAAGAACAAAATCCTTATCATAGATCTATTTCTGCTACTCTTAGAAAAAGTGATCCAGGTTGGAAGTATGGGTACAACCCAAAACCAAATGATAAAACATGTATAAGGTGTAATTTTTGTGAAAAAGATACCATTGGGGGTATTAGCCGATTCAAAAAACACCTTGCTGGTGTTAGAGGTAATGTTGCTTCTTGTACAAAGGTTCCTGAAGCAGTTCGAGATGAAATTAGACTTCTTCTGATTTTTGAATAACCAAAAAAAGATGAAAATAAGCCTTGTTCTATGGAAGTATCTTCTCCAGTTTCTAGTCGGAGTGGTGATCCGGAAGTATGGTTATAACCCGAATCTAAGTGATAAAAATCGTATTAAATGTAATTATTGTGGAAAGGATACAAATGAGGCATTTACAGGTTTAAAAAACACCTTGCCGGTATGACGGGGGATGTTGTCCGGTTTAAAAATGTTCCTGAGGCTACCAAGGAGGAAATTATACAATATTTGAGTTCAAAGAAGCACAAAAAAAAGGGTAGAGCAACCAAGACTCCGATGGCCTCATCTGCATAGACTGCACATACTAGTAAGAGGAAGGTAAAAGAAGAGGAGGGTCATAAGTGTTGACTTTTGTTATACTGTATATTTTCTAAATTTCTATTGTGTTGAGTGTTGACTTTTATACCCTACACTTGTATGGTTTTACAGTTTACCCGTTTTAACAATATGGATTATCAAAATTCTCTTCTTGACTCTTATCTTTTTTTTTTGTTTTTTTCAACTTGGAATATGGTATATTGGGATTTTTACTTTTCTTTTCAACTGGGCAGCCGCCAGGTTCTGGGTGCCCGCCTAGGCGCTAGGCGGCCTGGACCCCCCAGGCCGCCTAGGGCCCGCCTAGCGCTTTTTGATAATCCATTATGCGTAAGTACATTCCTTATATAAGAAAACCTTAAACAAGTCTTAATCCTGGCCATCCATCTAATCTAATCATGGCCATTTATTATCATGGTTTTAAAATGTGGCTGCACTGCTGCATATGCAGCCTCATTGCCGCATATGCAGCCACATCGCCATATTTACGGCGGAATAATGTGTTATGAGCTGGCAATTGCATCTCATGAGGCTGCATATGCGATTTGGAGGATGCTCTTGCATATGCGGCCAGTGAGTGATGTGAAAACAAGCTACTCGAGAAGGGGTAATTTCGACTTTAAGCCCCGAAAAAGAGGGGAAAGGGTTTTTTTTGGGAGGAGGGGGGAGAGGGGGGGGGATTAAACTCCCCAAACTACTTAAAACAGCCACATCTGTGGCCTTTACTTCATCAAATCAATAAAAAAAAAATGGTGGAAATTTTTGAAGTTCTTAGATTTTTGTGGTTGATCTTTGATTGTTGATTTATTTCTTTTGGGAGTTGATTTGAGGAATTTTTAGTGAAGTTTTGACAACAAATCTTCATGATTTAACAAGGGATAGTGAATACAAATTTGTTTGTACTCTTTAATCTTCATGGATTTTTAGTTTGTGTTTCGTAACTTTGAAGTTTGTGGTTGCAAATTTGTGATTATGATTGTTGAATGATTTATGAAGCTAGTTTCTAGTTTTTACTTTCTAATGTATTCTATGATCTATCAAGGGATAGTGGATACAAAATCTCTGACAGTTGATACTTTTTAAGTTAATGAATAAATTAATTACTTAACATCACATAAATCACCTTTATATTTTTTTCTATGCATTAACTTTTTTTTTTAGATATTTTAGAATTTTTTTTATATTTATTGACCGCATCCGAGTGATGCACCCGCATTTGGACTGCATCGAGCCGCATCGGCCCCCCCAACGTATCGGGCTGCATCTCCCGCATTTTAAGATACCATTTATTATAAAAGACTTTCAGTGAATAGAAAGACATAAAAGACTCTAGAAATTGCTACTTATTCCTCTAAGTGAATTAAAAGACATGAAATAAATAAAATACATTAAAGGATAGACTCAATGACTAATTTGCCCTTCTGCGGTTCCTCTTGAAAACTTCAAACTTATGTCTCGTCTAGATATTCGAGAGTAGTACTCTTATCAAAAAATAAGTATTCATGGCCAAAACACATTCCAATCTTTGCCAAAATGATAGAAAACATAAAAAAAACACATCACAAATAAATTCCCTTTTTTATTATTTTTTTTGAATTTTTCTTAAGATCCCCTAGTGGGACAACATACTCGGGGATACTCTGCTTGAGTCCTTGAAACTCGGCCCGAGTAGGCGAACATTGCTTTGACTCATGGGAACTCAACAACATTACCCTACTTTGACTTGTTGACTACATAGGAACTCTACACCACTCTCTACGTGATCTTAAACTTAAACTAAACCCAAAGTATCCCCTAAATGATAAATGACAAAAATGGTACTTAACAAATAAAACAATTCCAAAATATGAAAATAACCCAAAGTCCCTAGTACAACGTCAAAATATGGAATTCATTCCGGCCAGCCCTTTGATGCGATTTCATCAAGAGTAGAGTTATGATATGGTCATGGCATGTCATCGGTTATGGTTTTGTTCTTTCTTTGGTAGGGTATTGAAGGATGCTCAAAGTTCTTCTTTCCTTAAATAAATATATTAGATGAATCCAATGGGATCGTATGATTTTCTTTCTTCAAATTTAGATTTTGTTCCAGTTATATTGCAAATGCAATATTTTAATGGCCCCTTTTATACTCTCGTCTGCTAAAATTCATGTTTGATCCAGAATGTCTTAATGCTAACTTTGATCCATTAATTGGTTCTAATTCTATTCTTCTGCAGATTGCTTCTGAGGGCCTTAAACACCGAGTGTTTGAATGCTGCTTGGCTGACCTTCAGAATGACGAAGATCAGGCCTACAAAAAGATCAGGCTTCGGGCCGAGGACATCCAAGGAAGGAATGTCCTCACCAATTTCTGGGTATTTATTTTACTCCTTAGAAAACTTCTTATTATTCATTTTCTTCTTATTTTATATACATATATATGCAGTACCTCCTTAGAGACATACACTATATGCATTTTGGTGTCGGTTTCAAACAATAATAAAAGAAAAGGTTTATGTTTTTTTCGTATCTTTTGATGATGGATTGGTCTCCATCAGGTTTGAGGATGAGTATGAAGTGGTTCCAAGTTTTTTTATTTTGTAATATTGTGAAACTTTGTTACAAAATAAGCAATTCATTTATGGTTTTTAGGGCATGGATTTTACTACAGACAAGCTAAGGTCCCTAGTCCGCAAGTGGCAGACACTAATTGAGGCACATGTGGATGTCAAGACAACCGACAACTACACCTTACGTATGTTTTGTATCGGTTTCACAAAGAGGCGGCCTAACCAGGTCAAGCGAACTTGCTATGCACAAACTAGCCAAATTAGGCAGGTAAAAGATCATTCTCTTCTCTTACCCCCTCTACCGCCGTCCCTTCTTCCCTCCCTCCCTTCCTCCTCTGTCTTTCTCTCTCTCCATGTACATATTGTAGAATTAAGCAGCTCTCTGACTCTCTCTTTTTTATCTCCACTTAACAAATGATAGAATAAATCAGATATGTCTGTGTTCACTAAGATGTGATGGAATCAGTCAGTATGCTCTTCCCCCCCTTAACAAAATTGATAAAATCAAGCAGTAGTTTCTCTATCTTTCTGCACTAACAAATGATAGAAACAACTTTCAAGTAGACTCTCTCCCTCCCTCTCTTGATGGCATGTAGGTTCTGAGTGATTGTGATTGGCATTCAGATTCGGCGCAAGATGAGAGAGGTAATGATCAACCAGGCTACATCCTGTGATCTCAAGGAGCTAGTGCAAAAGTTTATCCCTGAGGTCATTGGGAAAGAGATTGAAAAGGTGACAATGAGTATCTACCCTCTCCAGAACGTATTCATCCGTAAAGTGAAGATTTTGAAGGCCCCGAAATTTGATCTTGGGAAGCTCATGGAGGTAAGTGCACCTTAGTTGTTTAGTTTATAATTATAAAATCAGATTTACAAGAGAAACAGTGTCAGTTATGCTTGTTGAAATTGTTGATGTCCACG
The DNA here is from genome assembly GCF_054954075.1 of Amborella trichopoda. NCBI lineage: Eukaryota > Viridiplantae > Streptophyta > Magnoliopsida > Amborellales > Amborellaceae > Amborella > Amborella trichopoda. The sequence goes on from NC_142347.1 coordinate 30,618,539, forward strand.
CGATAACTGTTGTCCTGTAGCTTCATAAATTTTCTGAGATTAGAGTTCAGCCTTAATTTATTTGAGAACCTGAACTTTCTGTTTGTTGACCCTGCCGAATGAGTCTTAACATCTACATTATTGAACCTTGATCGGAGTTTTGTGCATCTAAAATTCATTATATTATCTCTCTCTCTCTCCTCTAGGTCCATGGTGATTACTCGGATGACGTGGGCGTGAAGGTGGATAGACCAGCAGAGGATGTGCCTTTGGAAGGGGTGACAGAAGTTGTTGGGGCCTAAGATGCTGTTTACCAGAAACAAAAGTACTTAGATATAGATTGGTAATATAGGTGACACATATTCATTCCATTGCGCTGTTTCATCGACTTCCAGCGTTCAGCAGTTTTGGTTGTAGAAGCATGTACTTGGTTAATTATGTTGTGTCATTTCAACTTGTGGATGATTAATTATTATTTTGGGAATTTGTTTCTTCCAAACTACGTTGTGATCCCTGGGATGGGCTATATTTTGTGGGCTTGTGGACCGCTTAGACATCATAATTTTTTTAGGTTCATTGGATTTATTATTGTGAGCACGCACTGTTTGAAATTTGCCATCGTGAATCTGGTGTTGCTGATCAAGACCAGGAATTGGTGGGGGCTGACTCGATTCCTAGTCGGAATTAGGAATTGGTCTTATTCCTATAGATCGCTTGGGCCTTGAATCAGGTGAGTCTGTCAAGGAATCAACCGATCTAAATCATTAGGTTAACACCTTTTTTTTTTTTTAGTTTTTAAATTTTTCACAATTAAAATTATTTGTTAGTTTTTGGGACAGATTCTCACATAGGAGAATTGTTCCGGTTTGCCCAATGTGGATCAGACTCATCGATTTGGGCTAGATTTTTGGAAGGCCAAGAGCGGAAGTGAGTTTTGAAACTGTAGGAGTATGTATGGTCGTTACGAGGTGCCTATGGTCACCCCCAGGTTACGTACGTTGCGGATGTTTTTTTATTACTTTTTTTTCCTCAAAATTTGGAATCATTTTCTATTTACCTTGATTGATTTCCAAAAAGGAGAGAGTGGATTTTGAGTTATAGAGTTCTCCAAGTCTTGCTGCGTTTGATGGATGATTCCGATCCCATCTGGTACGGGTTCTGATTCTAGGCTTTTATCCACCTCTGAATCATGACTTTTTCAAAATTTCAGTGTTTGACAGTGGTTGATACTGCATAAAAATAGTTGGGGGGGTAAAAAAGGGGATTGGATCGGATGGTTTTGGCAGTTTAAAGCGGAACATGTGGGTGACCAGTCCTAAATTTTTTTAATAATTATAATCTAATGATTACAATGTTTTTTTTTTTCTTTTTTCGAAGTTGAGTGGGCTTGCCAAATCGGCTGATCTGATTTAAAACCAGGTGGGTAAGTTCAACCCATTGGTCTGCCTTTTCAAATGTTGCTTGAAATCATTAAATGATAGTAACAAGATTTTCAGAAGGTGGTTTTATTTCTTATATACACAAACGTGAGTGACATGTACAGCTTCATGGTTCTCATTAAAAAGTAAGACAATGTAATATTGAAACAAATTTTGTAAGAAATTAGAAATTATAATTACGTTTCTCCTTTAATGCTATCCTATTAAATAGTAGAAATTTCATAATGGATAAAGTTTATATAAGGTTGCAACTATAAAATGTAGAATTCAAGATGCATCTTAAAAATCCATCGGAAAAGGTTGTTTCAATATTGAAAACCCTCTAATTGATCATCTCGACATCGAGATGAGTGAATATAATCATCTCGACATTGAGATGAGTGAATATAATTATCTCGACATTGAGATGAGTGAATATATATATATATATATAATTTTGAGTCTCATAAATAATGCATCTTGCAACATTTAATCTAAGAAAAGTGATTGCATGAATCCTACAATCAAATGCATAGGAAATATTTCTAATGTTATCCAATCAAATGCATAGGAAATATTTCTAATATTATCTATCATTCTTATCTATCATTAACCTTGTTTTCAGTGAGGCCAGAAATCCCTATATCTTTTCTCATTATTTCCAATCATAACTTTTTTAGTTTATCCTTTGTCTTTTATCAGCCTTCCACTAAAAGATTTCTAATATTAATTAAATTATCATACAACATATTAGCAAATCCGACGTTTTAATCTACTTAGCCATCTCTCCAAATTGGATTGTAAAATTTCGTAAGAATATTTCTCTTGTAAGGTAGAGGTATATTTGAATTGTATTAGCAATCAAATTTATATTACAAATAACAATTTGAAACCGAGATTTGTTTTCTCTTCTGTTTTAGTTCTTTTGTTCCCCGGGTAGGCAGTACCTAGGCCAGGCTATTCTTTTTTCTTGTTCAAATGAATGATAGATTAAATAATTTACCTGAGTCAAACACTTAAAAACTTTCCTTGTTATTGAAACAACTTTTGCTCTTGTTTTAATCTCTAAAACATATTCTAGAATAGAATATGAATGTCTTTATCATTTATTTAATTTCATTTTGTATTCTATTCGAAAATCCTATATTCTATTCTAATTACTGCAACTATATTCTATTCTAATTACTACAACTATATTATTTACTTTACAAGAAAGATTCCATAAGCAACAATACGACGACTTATGAATCACCAATTAGAACTGGATTGATGAATTGGACAAATTCTTCACCGAAAGGAAAAAAGAAGATATGTCTGATAAGACAACGATAAAGAGCTAACAACTTTTTTTCATTAATACAGAGAGAATGAAAAGTACGGTGTTTCCTTGGAGGCAGAAAAGTCTTCAAAACGGAAAAAGAAACCCAAATAATAAGAGAAAATTACACTAGTAGGCTCAAAATTCTTACTTCTTTTTTCCTTAGTTAAAATCAAGGTTTAAAAATTGGTTGTTCCGATCTAAATCGGGAATTGTTGACAGCGTTTTGGATCTCTCAATATATTGGGATTTGGACGACACCCCTCTGGAATAGCCAGCTCAATATCCTGATTCTGTTAGTACTTGTTGGTCATGTTAAACCACTATCAGTAGGACGCCACATGTCAGTATTTTTTAAGAGGAATATGAGCGCCATGTGTCAGATTTTAAATTTATTTGTAGAATTTTTAAATTTTTTTTAAGAGGAATATGAGACAGATATTTTTGAAATTTGCTTGGAGCTGATGCAAATTTTTAAAGTTTTTTTCAGAAGAATATTTGCTTGGAGGTGGTGTAAATTTTCAAATTTTTTTAAGAAGAATATGGGAGGCATTTTTTTTTAAGAAGAATATTTGCTTGGAGCTGGTGCAAATTTTAAATTTTTTTTTTTTTGAAGAATATGGGAAGCCATGCACTGCAGCAGTGGAACTTTCACGCCACATTTGGCAATGCTTTGAGCCTCCCAATGCAGTGTCGGCATGTGAGCCAATTGGCGCATGTTAATGCTAACCCTGCGCAAGGCTAAACTTTGTGAGTCAATATTTTTCTTTGAATCCTGGGATTTTTTTTTTCTTTTCCTTAACATTTACGCCGTACACTATAAGCCATCGATCTCAACTTTCTTTAAGATTACATTAAACTCTCTCTCTCTCTCACCCAGTCTACGTCTTCCATTTTATACATTAGCTCATGTCTTTTTCTCACTGTTGTCTTTACTGACCAATGTCTCTATGAATATATATATATATATATATATAGAGGAATCGACTATGCAACGTTTATAGACGAAAATGAATAGTATTTTCATCTCTAGACTCCGAGCCGTTCAATTTTTTTGGACGGCATGGATTAAATGACCACAATGGACCTACTATATCCGTGACGGTATTTTTTCACACAAAAAAATACGAGAAACCACCACGACTCCTATAGATCCGCGGTTGTTTTTTAGGCAAAACTGCAACAGATATAGTATGTTCGTAGTGGGACGGAACACTATTCAATTTCGTCTAAAAGCGTTTTTTAGAGTTATATATATATATATATGAGACCCTCCCACACCCATGTGTGTAGGACCCCAAAAGATCACCATTAAATTTGACACAGATCTCTAGAAAAGTCAAGTCCCACACCTATGTGATAACGTTTTCAGAGATCTGTGTGAAATTTAATGGTGATCCTTTGGGGTCCTACACACATGGGTGTGGGAGGGTCTCATAAGAGATCATTACTATATATATATATATATAGTTATGTTAGGGTGCTCAGACTATGGAGTAGTTTATCATTGTACTAAACAAAATTGGGACACTTCTATACCCTTATTTTGTATTGAGTTTTTTTAGTAAGGGTATTTTTAATCAATAGGAGGAGTGTGATATCATCTATATGGGGTGTGCTGTCACCCACTTGGATCATTAAATACCATTAACGTGTTTCATGTAGATGATATCACACCCCATGTGGATGATATCATACCCCTCTCCCTCTTAATTACTAAAAATACTCTTTTAAAAAAGTGCTCCATGTACAAAAAAATGGTATAAAAGTATCCAACATTTATTGAGTACACTGATAAATTACTCCATAATGTGAGTACCCTTACATAACCCATATATATATATATATATATATATATATATATATATATATATATATATATATATATATATATATGTGTGTGTGTGTGTGTGTGTGTGTGTGTGTGTATGTGATTTGTATAGAGATGAGGCTCTAAACAATCAAAGTAAAGTGCACATTCAAATAGTATTAAGAAATATGGTTTCAATACTGGAAATCTTTATGATAGCTTTAAACATACGGTGCGGTTTGTATAGAGCCTAGGCTTTAAACGATCAAATTACAGCCTATCTTCAAATAGTATCAAAAAATATGGTTTCAATACTAGAAATCATTGTGATAGCCTTGAAATATATTTTCATCTTTATTTATAAGTTTCAAGCTTAAAAAATAGTGTAGATTGACAAACCTATGAAAACTTGAAAATCTTGAAAATGGACGGTCCAAAAATACGTTACAAAATATATTATTTTCAAATTTTGAAATCCATTTTTTTTCTCATGTTCATGCATCTTGATGTTGAGATGATCAATTTAACTATATTTGGGCAACAAAACAACATCTTCTAGTGAAATTTTTTGGCAAGCTCTAATTTGATTATTTAAAGCCTTGGCTCTATATAAACTTTCCCTAAAATATATTCTCATCTTTAATTATAAAATTTAAAGCTTAAAAAATAGTATGGATTGAGAAGATTAATGAACACATGAAAATTAGCGGACCAAAAATGTGTTACAAGATGCACTATTTTCAAAACTTGAAATCTATTTTTTTCTCACGTACATTCATCTTGATGATCGATTTGAGGATATTTAGGCATCAATTAATGTATTCTTACGAAATTTTTGAGGTGGGCTCTAATTTGATTGTTTAGGCATCAAAATAAACTCTTTCTCATATATATATATATATATATATATATATATATATATAGGAAATGACCTTGTGAGACCCTCTCACACTCATGTCTGTAGGACTCCAAATGATCATTATTAAATTTGACACAGATATCTAGAAAATTAAGTCTCACATCCATGTGATAACTTTTCTAAAGATCTGTGCCAAATTTAATGGTGATCATTTGGGGTCCTACACTCATGGGTGTGAGAGGGTCTCATAGGATCATTACTATATATATATATATATATATATATATATATATATATATATATATATAGAGTTTGTCTAGAGTTAACAACCCCTCAAAATACAAAGGTTCTAGTTAGAAGAGGTTGTGATGAGTGTATTTATCAAAACAATCATTACTTTTTTTATTAAAAAATTATTTAAATAGGTAATTTTACCATTAAGCAATAACAAATTTGAAATTTTAATAAAAGTACAATGACATTTTAGAAGTTAGTGTCCTCAAACTTTATTTATAGAATGCCATATCTATATATATATATATATATATATATATATATATATATATAGGCAATGATTTCATGCAACTGTGGTGTAGTAATATAATGTAATAACCTTAAAACACCATCTTATGGCCATTGCTTGATCCAAAATTTGAAATATACACTCTTTTCATTCTAATGAACAATAAAAAAAAAAAAAAAAAAATCACACAACCTAGAAAGCATTTTTTTAGCCCAATTAATATAGGCCGTTCATTTGAGATGCTTAGATCTAGGCCTTAGAAGAATTTTTTCATTTCTAAATTTTTTGGATGGCTTTATTATCATTAGATGAACAATGTTAAAGAAGAAACAAATGATTTTGAGTTTATAAAGGCTAAGATCTTAAAATTCACAAAATGAATGGCCTAGATTCATTTTTGGAGGGGACTGATTTTGACCATATATATGGTTCAAATTGAACGTTTTTTTTTTTTGAGGATTGATTATTGAGATGAAAGAGTGTATGAGCAAAATTTGAGGTCATACAAATACCACAAATATATTTTTTTAGAAGTGTTGTTGCATTATACTATAATACAACCATTGTATTGGATCATTGCTCTCTCTCTCTCTCTCTATATATATATATATATATATATATATATATATATATATATATATATATATATATATATATATATATATATATATATATATATATGCTAGCAACCCCTCTCTCTCTCTCTCTCTTTACAAAGTATGTTCTATTAATAATTGCACTAAAATTCTCTCTCTTTCTACTAAGTAGTACAAATAAATAATTCAACTAAAATTCTCTCTCTACTAACAACCTCTTCTATTAAATTTGTTTCATGTAGCTTTTTTTAAAAATTAAAACTCCTAAGTTAATACAATAATAAAATAAATATATTGAGTTAGAAATATTCATTTTATTGTCATGTTGCATATTAAACTTTATTTTGATTATAAAATGAATTTAATAGATAACAAAGACTCAACATGAGACAGGTTCTCAACATTTACATATTTTTTCACAATAATAAAAAATTATAATGCAATATTTTTTTTTGGGTAAGTTAAAGGGGGTAAAGTCGGTGGGATTTGGGCTCCTATCATTTGGTAAGAATGGCGTCAAAAACTATAATGCATATTGCCATATTTCTTTTAGAAACCTAAAAAACTAGATTTTTGAGAAATTATAGTATTTATTTGCAAAAATTTAGGCTGAAACCGGATGATTCGGCCAATTCTTCAATCCAAATCGCCGATCCGCCGATCTGACGGTTTTTTGGGTAGCCAATCCGTGTCACCAAGCTTTGGTAGAAATAGAATCTCCTTGGTAACTACATTCCACACCCGAGAGATGGTAGAACCATTTATTGACATTGGTGGATTAGTCTTTGATGTTGTTACTCGAGCTTCAAAACACAAATTTAAATGCCATATGTTCAGCCTCATTCGCTTAGACATGCTGGCCACTGGTCCTGAATGGTCCAAATGGTATGGCCCTATCATCTCTCCGCAACCCCTATACCTTGCAACTGATCCATTATTTCTTATATTGCCATCGAAATTCAACTTAACCCACTGTGATGTGATGTGATGTGGGAGGATGCCAAATTGTTGACTTGCTAACTTTTCACTTTTTAAGAAAGAGTAGATCTTGAAAGTTTGTTTGGAATTGTTCTTTGGGGACATCTTTAAACTCTTAATGATTTTCACCCAATAGATAATAAGTATGAGAACAAAGAGGAAAGTTTCTAGCTTTATTTTTAAAAGTCGTGCTATTTCTCTCCTGCCAGATCTGCCAAGCTATTACCACAATTATGATCTTCTATAAACATACCATATTTAGAAACCGATATGAAGCTGAATTATATCTGTAATGAACCTTATTTAAAATCATCCCCAAAGAGTACGAGTGAATAGACACCGGAGAAATAGATGGTTGCTAGTTTTAGCTTCCTGCCTACATAAAGTGTATTGGTTTCTGTTGATCAATCCTCTTTCCTTCAATTGATTAATGGCAGAGCGTTATCTCTTCCCATCAACTATAAGAATCCCCTAATGCAGTGTGGCATTTAAAAGGCCCATACCTTGGCAACTCGTTTTGGTCTACCGGTAGCGACTACTCATATAGCGACTACTCATATCATAAAGTGATTTGGTAATGGAGGACCTTGCTGAGGACCTGGCTGGGGACCTTGCTGGGTTAGTCTCCCACACCAGCATATTTCCCTTATTGGGATAATAGGAATGGTATAAAATGCTTAGAGGTTCAAATATTGTTGCACCACTACTTGCATCCACCTTTCTACGTCTCAGCTTAATCTCTTACCCCACATTCTATGCCTCACCTACAACCACATCCTTTAGAAGGCAGGCTTTATGTATGAATTCTTTATATAAATATGGAAATTGAATTCTTAAAGGCCAATGGCCAATCCATTTAGAGGACGAGAATTTAGTCCTACTTCCATCTCCCACCAGCATTCCAGAGTAGGCTAAGAAAAAATATCTGGCTATCTTTGTATTTTTATAAACTGTAGAAGTTGTGGCCCACTTTGATATCTTTTGGTTAGCAATCTATTCTCATCTGTCCCATATTTGTGAAACACAACCATCTTCTAAAGATGTCGTGAGCCCGTGGCTAGACACCACCACCATTGAGTTAACAAATTTTTATTACAAGTTTCAAATCTTCACAGACCCAAATCCCCATCTTTCTTAATAACACCTCACAGTCTACTTAAGTGAAAGTTTTTCCATAATCATCGATTCAACTTTGGACACTATATATGAAGGAGCTTTAAATTAAATAATGAAAAGTAGTAAACTAGGAGGTTAGCTAGACTTGCGCTTATAAGGGTAACTCTACCCCAAGAGAAAGGTAACGACATTTCTATCCGTCCAACTTAGTTTGAAATCTTTCGAGGGAGTCTTCTTTCTGTGAGAGGAAGATAAAGGTATTTAACTGGAAAAGACTTACATCAGCAATGCCCTTCCCTTCTATGTGTGAATCAAAGGTAAAAACATATTCCACAATGTATGTTTACAAATATTGAAAATGGGCAATTTGTTAAATGCTAAAAAAAATAGAAATCACAAATCACTAAAAGAGATAGGAAAGTTCCACCAAACACAATCACAACACAAGATTTAACGTGGAAAACCCTTCAATGTGAAGAGAAAAACCATGGGGCAAATCTGAAATAGGAATCCACTAAAACAAATGACGGTTACAATATAATTTCTTATCAAGTTTTTGCCTAAAACTTGAGGCTTACAATTAAATGAGAGAATAACAACAACTTGGAGAAAATACAAGGTTACCTCACAAGCATCATCAACATGATAATCTCTTTCCCACCTCAAAAACCCCAAAGATGGTCTTTCAATTGCTTGAAGAAGCAGCTGCAGAGCACACCAACTGCTCCTATGGAGTGTGCTCGTTAGTGGAGATGGCGGCTCATGGAAGTCATCGCTGGTGGATGGAAGATGCTGCCCTCTCCCCATTCTCTCTCTACGGTAGTGAAAAAACCCCTTTTGGGTTTTGTCTTTTAAACACCCCTTTTGAGTTTATTGGGTCCCTTTTTTCTTTTCTTTTTTCATCCCTTATAGGGCTGGACCCCACAAGGTAATCACCCAACAAACTCCCCCTCCAGACCTATGAGGAGGGCTCCCCCATACTAGATGCTCACATGGCACTCATGCCTGCCAAAGCTCTACATAACTCATGCTTCTCTTTTGGCACTGTCTTCGTCATAATGTCTGACAGATTCCGATAGGTCTGGAGTTTGCAAATCTTCATCAACCCATTCTCTAACACATCTCGAATCCAATGGTACCACACCTCAATGTACTTAGTTATAGAGTGGAATGTAGCATTCTTGCTCAAATCAATGACGATTTGACTATCACATCTAACTGCATACTGCTTTTGCTTCAAACCCAACTCCATAAGAAAACGCTTCAACCATAGCATCTCCTTACAGGATTTTGTGGCAGCAATATACTCTGCCTATGTAGTCGAAAGTACGACACATTTTTACAACTTTGATTGCCAAGAAATGGCTTCTCCTACAAACGTAAACAAGTAACCCGAAGTAGACTTTCTTCTATCAAGATCTCCTACCATATCCGCATTTGTAAAGCATTCCACCAAGGGTGATGAGTTTCCAAAAACATAGACAAACTTTAAATGTGCCTCTTAGATACTTTAGAATTCATTTTACAGCTTTCCAATGTTGTTTGCATGGATTTGCCAAGTATCTACTAACTACATCGGTGGCATGTGCTATATCAGGCCTTGTGCACACCATAGCATACATCAAACTTCCTACTGCTGAAGCATAAGGGAACTTTTCCATTTCCTTCTTCTCTTCACTACTGGTTGGAGATAACTTGACACTCAACTTAAAGTGACTAGCTACTGGTGTATTGACTGGCTTGGCATTCTTCATTTTGAATCTTTCAAGTACCTTCTCAATGTACTATAATTGTGATAGCCATAACTTTTTGTTCTTCCTATAACGCTTGATTGTCATGCCCAAAATTTGTTTTTCAACCCCTAGGTCCTTCATGTCAAAAACCTTGTTCAGTTCTTTCTTCAACCTGTCAATCAAATTTGCATCTTGACCAACGATAAGCATATCATCAACATATAACATGAGAATAATAAAGGAAGACTCAGAATACTTTTTAAGGTAAACACAGTGGTCTGTAGTGGTTCTAGTAAAACCATGACTCATCATAAAAGAGTCGAGCTTTTTGTACCATTGTCGTGGAGCTTGCTTCAATCCATACAAGCTCTTCTTCAACTTGCATACCATGTGCTCATTGCCCTTCACTAGGAAAGCTTCTGGTTGTTCGATATATATTTCTTCATTTAGATCTCCTTGCAAGAAAATTGTCTTGAAATCTAACTGCTCAATCTCCTAGTCTTGACTAGCAGCTAGACCTAAGATGGTGTGAATAGAAGTCATCTTCACAACGGGATAAATATTTTATCAAAATCAACACCATTTTTCTACCCAAATCCCTTGACATCCAGCCTTGCCTTGTACCTCATTTTCTTATTGTCATCTTCATTTTTCAACCTAAATACCCACTTGTTCTTCAAAGCTTTTCGTCCTTTTGGTAGCTCAACAAGCTCATAGGTTTTATTCTTATGCAAGGATTCAAGTTCTTCTTGCATGACTTTCTTCCAATGTTTATTTTGCTCATGTACCATAGCTTCTTTAAAACTTTTTGGTTCACCACTTTCAATGAGTGTGACATACTCTGATGATGGCTATTTTGTTGAGGCTTTTTGCTCCCTTTGTAACCTTCTTACCATAGGTGGTTCTTCTTGAAGAGGTTGCTCCCCCTACTCAACATCATCATTTACATCATCATTTTGAGGAGTCTCACCACCCCAAACTTGGTCATCTTCATCTTGAACTTGTTGTATGCATGGGTAAAGGAGCTTGTGCTTTTGGTAGCTCATCTACAAGCCTCTTTATCGGTTTCTCCTTATCAAAATCGAAAATTATTTGGTTTTCACGAAAGATCACATCTCGGCTTCTATGCAACTTCTTGGCCTTGGGATCCCACAACCTATACTCAAATTCATCATCTTCAATCGTAACAAGTCACTCCTTTTCTTGACTTGGATCTTCCTTTTGATTTGCTTCGGTTATGATTTTCTCTATTGTTCGGTCTCCCCCTGTTCTTTAGTTACTAATGAGTGTGAGTGGGAGGAATATGAAGATTTTCTTCTCACTTATTCATTCAACAAACTACTTGTAACTTAGCTCATGGTAAGAATCCCATTGGGTGCCGAGTTGCTAAGGGATACAACAAGGGTCTCCAAGTGTCAGGCAATGAGCTCAACAACAACAGTGCTTGCAGCTCATTATCTAGCATCATCTTCATAGTCGCCAACTGATTTATAATGCTTTGCATTTCATTCAAGTGCTTTGCAACTAACCCGTTCTCCTTAAACTTCAAGTTTAAAAGTTTTCTAATTAAAAATGCCTTATTTCCAGCCGTCTTTTTCTCATACAAATCATGCAATTACTTTCACAAGGAAATTGCACTAGTTTTCGTCGATACATGGTAAAATACGGTATCATCCAACTATTGTCGAATGCAAGCAATTACTTTCTGGTCTAACGTCTTCCAATGATCATCGGTGATGGTTTCTGGCTTCTTCTCTATGCCCTCAATTGGCAAATAGAGGTTTCTAGAATAGAGAAGGTCTTCCATCTTGGCCTTCCAAATTGACCAATTACCCCCATTCAAACTAATCATTCGTGCAGAGGTATTTACATCCATCTTTGATTCGCACACGAATAAAAACAAATACCTAATGTGCAAATGTTCTGATACCAGTTGTTGAGAAGCAATGCCCTTCCCTTCTATGTGTGAATCAAAGGTAAAAACATATTCCACAATGTATGTTTTACAAGTATTGAAAATGGGCAATTTGCTAAGTGCCAAGAAAAATAAAAATCACAAAAAAGGGAAAGGAAAGTTCCACCAGACACAATCACAACACAAGATTTAATGTGGAAAAACCTTTCAATGTAAAGGGAAAAACCATGGGGCAAATCTGAAAGAGGAATTTACTAAAAATAAATTAGGGTTACAATAAAGTTTTTTCTCAAGTTTTTACCCAAAACTTGAGGCTTACAATCAAATGAGAGACTATCAATAACTTGGAGAAAATACAAGGTTACCTCACAAGCAACAACATGATAATCTCTTTTCCACCTCAAAAACCCTCAAAGATGGTCTTCCAATGGCTTGAAGATGCAGCCGCAGAGTACACCAATTGTTCCTGTGGAAGGTGCTCACTAGTGGAGATGGTCGCTCATGGAGGTCATCGCTGGTGGAGGGAAGGTGCTGCCCTCTCCCCGTTCTCTCTCTACGGTAGTGAAAAGACCATTTTTAGGTTTTGCCTTTTAAACACCCCTAGGTTCTCTCTCTCTCGCTCTAACCTTTTTTTATTTTATTGGGTCCCTTTTTTTTTACTCCTTATGGGGCTGGACCCCACAAGGTAATCACCCAACACACAGCCCATCCACAAAGCCCAATCCTGAACTTCTTGCAAAGAGTAATTAATTCTAATGATATTGTTTTTTTCAAAGTTAAGTTTTTCCCTGGATATTAACTGGTGGCATTTAAAAAGCATATACAAGTACTTCACCTGATCAAAAGAGGTTGTCAAAGATAATAACGTGTCATCCACATATTGTAAGCGGGGGATGATAGGACCATTCCTGGAAGCTAGCGGACCCTCAAGAAAATCATGCCTAACTACCACATCCAACATAATGCTAAAGAACTCCTAACGTGAGTATAAAGTAAAGGGGACAATGTGTTTCACTATCTCGAGCCCCTAGAGGCCTTAAAGTAGCCCATAACATTGCCATTAATAAACATAGAAAGGTGTGTTACAGAAACAAACTTGTAGATCCAAGTTTGCCATTTATTACCAAAACCTATGAGTTTTAAAATGTCATCCATGTAAAAACCATTCCATCCTATTATAGGCCATCTCAAAATCAACCTCGTATATCAATCCATTGATGCCTTGAAAGTTTACAAAATGAACCATCTTCAAGGCAACCAAAATGTTTTCATGATTGGTTTATCTCTTTTGATGGTCAATTGTGGATCCAAAACCACTTAATGTGTCACCCTCTTCATCTGTTGGCAAGGAATGGCCAAATTAGAGGAGAAGCGGCTTGTAGGTTATCCCATTTTAAGCTTTTTGGGGACCAAAGCTATGATGTAAAGTTAAGAGCTCTATTGACAATTCCCCTCTATTGGAACTTATGGAAAAATGAATATAGGTCATTGTTAACTACATCTTGAAACTCTTGGAAGAAGACCACATGGATCTCATCTAGCCCTAGAGCCTTATTTCTAGCTAAGTTGTAGGCAGCTTCTTTGATCTTTTATAAAGCGAATTCGTTCTCTAATACTATGATACTATTTTCTGTAAATTTCTTAGAAGGAACTTGATCCAAGTTAAACTTTAGGAGAGGTTATGCTATAAATGTTCTTTGAAAATTACTCCACAATGGTCTTCTCTTTACTTGGCGAAGTATCCTTTGAAATCCCTAAGATGGAAGTATCCCTGAAATAATTAGATTTCTTATCAAGTTGAGAATGATATGGAACTATTTATTATCATTATCTCCTTCCTTTACCCACTTTAACATTAATCGTTGAAACAAAAAAACTTCTTCCAATGCATCAAATCCTCCATTTCACCTTTTAACCTTTCATGAATTTCTTTTTGTGTAGCATTCAACCCTCTATTCCCCTGTTCCAAGTTGGGACATGATCTCATTAAATACTTGCGAAATTCTTTGAATAAAATGTCAAATCTCTCCTTCCCCCAAAGTTAAGCCTGAATTTCAAAGATTTTAATTTTTTGAGCAATAACATAGCCCCATTATCCTCTCACATGTACTCTTTACTGCTCCTTCCAACGAAATCTCTTTTGTCCATTTCTAGATTATGCCTCTCTACCGTCATTCCACCCCATAACCTTGAATTGGATGGTTGAGATAGAGGATGTGCAAGGGTACTGCTAGCTGCTTTTGAATTGTTAACTGTGTTGAATTTCTCTTTCTTTCTTTCTCTCTCTCTCTCTCATGTGAATACCTTTTTTCTTCTAGAAAACATGAAAATTTCAGTTGGTTGCACTCTCTCTCTCTACAACTTTGTGAGAGAGTTCTCTTTATAACCAAAACCCGAATACTAATTTGGATTCTCTTTCTTTTCTACTTTCTCTACAAACGGAGGAGTTGTTTCTCTCTCTTTAAACTGATCAGCAGAGAAAATTAAATTAAAATAATAATACAAAAAGATTAAGTTTTCTAAGTTAAAAGCCAAAAAATCATACCCTCTATACTTAGAAATTGAAAAATAATAATAACAAAATAGGAAAAATAACAAAAGAAGATCGAAACAAAAACTATGTATCTTCTTAAATGATGAAGAAGATTAAAACAAAAATTGTGTATATTCATATGATAAAGAAAATAAAAACCATCTATCATCTGTTGAATCAAGCCTATAACAAAACATTTGCATGCATCAATCAATGAACTCTTTATACTTAGAAATTGAAAAAAAAAAAAAATTAAAAAAAAAATCAAAGAACAAGAAAAATAACAGAAAAGATCGAAACAAAAATCATGTACCTTCTTAATCAATGATGTAGATTGAAACAAAAATTGTGTATATTCATATGATGAAGAAAATAAAAAACCATCTACTATCTGTAGAACTAAGCATACATCAAAACATTAGCATGCATCAATCAATGAATCAAACAATAAACAACACCTGAAAACAATGCTCCTAAAACAATTTATGACCATAAAAAGTTATAGAATTGTATATCAGATTAATCTATATCACTAATATAGATAATTAGTGGGCTAGACATTAATTTAACAATACATGTTTTTTTCTGGATAAGTAACATGATGGAGAAATAAGCCATGATAGTTAATTGATTAATAATTTTATCTCATAGATGAGAACATGTGTTTGACAATTTTTATGATATGCCACAAAAATTGTATCATTCATTATAGTAATTTAATTGTTCTTATTAAATGATGTATATAATATTACTAATTCATAATAATAATAAATATACTGCTATACCTTATATTATTGAAGCAAGGCTCACTTCAAATCTATCTTGAAAGATACAGTTTTAGTGCTGGATAGCCATGCGATGGCATAAAAATCCATTGTCACTCCTAATAATGAAATTTAAATATGTAAAATTGATGAAGATTGAATATATCAATAAACAATTGAAATTTTTTAAAATGGATCGTCCAGATAATGCATTACAAGATGCACTATTTTCATGACTTGGAATCATTTTTTCTTCATATATATAGCTTGAGGTTGAGATCAATATGTAAAAGAGAAAATTACGTACGGGCAATATTGGGGAGGAGCTTTTTTCCCAAGTTACCCCTTGTTTGGTAAACCGAATACCAGACATGTGTTTTTGTGTGTTTAAATGAAAAGAAGTTGTCCAATTTTTGAAGTACTGGATAGCTCATCTTTAAGTGTTTTAAGTTTTAAAGTTTGTTGTCTGATTTTCTAAATACCAGACGTAGCCTTTTTAACTTACCAAATTAAAACCCCTATCCGGTGTTCGATATACCGGGCAATTCTTTGGCTCCTTTTAAGCAAAAAGTGCCACCATTTTGTTCTGCTCTATTTGCTCTCTAGTGAAGGCCAAGCCCAAATCAAGCACTTATCTCGATTTGTGTTTTCTGAATCTAAGCCTTCTATGTAATATTCGAGCAAGCTTCTCAAACCACAACCGAATCAGGTATGTTTTAGGACTTTTTTATTTATTTTTTGGGTAAATGAATTTGGGGGATTAGGGTTTTGGGGATAAAATAGCCCCAAAATTTGTAAATGGAGGATTAGGGTTTTTGGTTCACTTATGATTGCTCATTTTCCTACTTGATTGTGATTGAAAATATGCATTGTTAGGTCTTGTTGAATATTCAATTGAAGCGATAATGAATGTTTATTGATTGATAAAAATAAAAGAGGATCGGGAATGCCTTGAATGTAGAGATGGGTTCCCTTATATTAAATATATTCTTTTATCAACTAATAAACTCAACCTTAGGATTTAATTGATTTTTATTGATTGAATGTAGTAGGATAGCTTCAGTTATGGCATATTATTTTACTTTGTTAATAAAAAAATATTTCATGTTCCTGCATGAGTATAGTGTTAATCATAGAAAAAAACCCCAGTACTGAAGGGTTTTTTGTTTTATCTAGAAGATTAAGGCTATGCAATCTTGTGTGAAGAAACCCTAAATCTAAATTTTAGGTTACTTCCATTCAATCTCAATTATGGCATATGATGTACAATTTTTTTTATGAATATGTTAGATCTATTTTATTTTTGCTTTTTATACTTTTTGGTTTTGCTGGAGCTTATGTTCTATACCAATTATGCGGACCTTATAATATTAAGTCTGCTCACTAGATTCATCTAGTGGAATTAAATAATTGGTTCGGCATGGTGGTTATTTTAAGTGTAATGAGTATGTAGACGGACAATTTATAAAGATGGTAACTTAAAAGCCACTGTATATAAGGGGGGTGACTCACTACAACAATTAAAGGCTCATATAGGGTCTATATTGAGCTTTGACCTAAACAATTTGAAAATTATGTATGAAGAAAAGGAGCACTTAGTTGATTTAATAGATGATGGGAATGTGTCATGTATGCTGATGGTGGCCTCCAACATATTCCTATGTGTAGCAAACCAGCCATCACAACCAAATCCAGTGGAGCATAGGCCCTTTGTTCATACATTTGCTCCATCAACAAGAGATAGATATGTATGATGAAAGACCTTCAATATTTATAGTTTAATGAATTTGAACTACTTGTGGATCGATACCTACTAAATGCGTGAATTTTTTTGTCATAGCTGCCCTTCTGTACAAGTGAATGTCCCTACAACAAGTAACACAACGGCAGTGCAGGGGTCAGAACCCGAGGGCGAGCTTGTGATGGAACATGATGTAGACGACATGATGCCCTTAGAGCCCCCATTCATAACAACACATCTACGGGTTGACTTAGTTATGGGACAAGATTTCGAGACAGTTGTAGATTTACGTAATCACTTAGTTGATTACGCGATATATCATAATTTTGTGATGAAGTACCATAAAAATGATCAAGAAAAAGTGCATGCATACTGTAAAGGAGTACTGGATTGTACTTGGCGCGTGCGGTGCTCTAGAGTCGGACAGTCAAAATTCTTCAGGTTGGCAGGATTTATAAATGAGAACACGTGCAGGACCAATGGTCATGGCACATCAGCCATTGGCAAGAAGCTGATGGGTGTGCAAAAAGGATTAAACCTCAACTAAAAGGCTAGATGACGCACAAACCTAAAGATATTGCAAATGATATTCAGCGGGATCATGGGATCAAATTATTTTACATGCAAGCTTGGTGTGGCAAAGAAGGTGCAAGGGCAAAGATCCTAGGCTCAAAAGTGCAATCATATACTGAACTACCTCTCTATCTTGAGAAACTAAATGTCACTAACCCTGGAACTATATCAGTCATACAAACCAATAAGGATAGGAGATTTGAGTGTCTATTTCTTAGCTTTCGTTTATGTCCTCAATGGATTTCTGCATGGTTTTAGGCCACTGTTAGGGATGGGATGTTCTTGAAGGGAACATATATGAGGATCCTATTGGTAGCAATAGCCATAGATGCTAACGGTGGCACGTTTCCTGTTGCGATTGCAGTGGTAGAGAATGAGCACACTGAAAGTTGGATATGGTTCTTAGAGAGATTGAATTGGTCGTTTCTTCAGGAAGTAATAAATTTACCACATCTGACAATTCTTTGTGACCGTCAGAAGGGTTTGCAAATTGCAATTAGAACTATTTTCCCGGGATTGTATCCAAGTCATTGCATATGCCGTCTTGTAGACAATTTCAAGAGGAAATGGAAGACCAAAGTACTCCTAAATAACTGATGGAAAGCCGCACACACATTATCTAATGAAGGGTTCGATGAAGAGATGTTAAAAATTAAAGAGATAGATGAAGCGGCTTACATTTGAATAATAAATCAAGGTAAAGAATACTGGGCGAAGGCTTATTTTGAGGGCAAGACGTATGATCTTCTTACATCCAACATATCTGAGTCATTTAACAATTGGATTTTAGAGGAGCGTGAGATGCCTCTCATCCCTTTGTGCGAAAACTTAAGAATAAAGTTAGTGAAGAGATGGGCTGAACGTCGGTAGGAAGGTGAGTAGTGGGATGGTGTTCTAGTGCCTAAAGCACAAGAAGTTCTTAATGAATGGATTACACAGTCAAGGTTCGGGCATAATGTTATATGGGTCGTAGACAGAAAATATGAGATCAGTGAGGAGATAGCCATGTTGTAGATTTTGATGCTTGAACTTGTACTTGTAGAGTGTGGAGGAACAATGGGTTGTCGTGTACCCATGCAATTGGGGCTATGGATCACTGTCACCTCCATCCAATCCACTTTTGCTAGCCACATTTCAGAGTTCAAGCATAAAGGGCCACCTATGCGACTGAATTCCATCTTGTACCAGACTCAGTGCCTCTGACTGGAGTTTTTAATAGGACTGTATGTCCCCCAAATACCAAGCAACATCCAGGAAGGCCAAAGAAGTGGCGCAGGCGGACATAAGAGAAATCCACCAGGGGTTATGCATGGGGTTAAGCATGTAAACGTTGTGGTGAGGTAGGCCACAACAAGAGGAGCTACAGAGAACCCATCAGTACTCCACTGCCTCTGACATTCGGTGGAGCAAGAGCCTCTGGATCATCTTTTCAGCCTTCTACTTCTCAAGAAGTTAGAAAATGATGGGTGCAAAAGAGTTAAGAGACCCACAATGAAGAAAAGAAATGCCTTCCTTTCTCACTACTCTAATAAATAACCAATAAGGAAAAAAAAAAAAAAAAAGTAGCAATGAACCAGGGTAAACACCGCATAAAACCAGCCAAAAACCTTTCATGATACATAGCAAAAAACCAGCAAAAAAAAAAAACATGTAACCGGTAAGAAAAAAAATTATACCAAGAAAAAAAAATCATAACCTAAATAACCAAATAAATACTCTTGTTGTGCATTTGGGGGTTTTCTCATCTGAGCATAACCAAGAAAGAAGAAAAAATGAAAATCAAATATAAATGCTCTCCGTAGATTTAGCATTAATCTTCTTTGAACTTAATCAAGAAAAAAAAAAAAAAAGACATAAAAAATAAAATCCTTTTTGTAGATTTGGTGACCATGGGAGCTTACCAATAAATAAATAAATAAATAAAAAAAAAATTTCATTGTGGATTTAAATCACCCAAATCTCATTTTTAATCACAATCAAATTGAATTTTGAACATTCCTAAGTGAATCAAAGACTCCAATAATAAATTTCACACATTTTGGGGCTATTTTATACCCAAAATCTAATCCCCCAAATCTAATTTCCCCCCAAAAAAACATTTATGAGGAATACATGATTCGATTGTGGTTCAATTGTAATTTGAGAAGCTTGGGCTTCGGCTAGACCAAAGATCGAGCGAGAAAAGTGCAAGCTTGGGGTTGGGCTTAGCCAAGAGAGAGAAGAACATAGCTGTCCGATAGGGCATAGAAACGAAGTGGGGCAATTTTCGTTTAAAATGAGCCAAAGAGTTGCTCGGGATTTCTAACACCGGACAACTTTTCATTTAAACGCACAAAAACGCCTATCTGGTGTTTGGTTTACTGGACAGGGGGTAAATTGGGAAAAAATATGTCGCGGTGTGGGGGGGGGGAGGGGGTTTGCCACACGTTATTTGGGAACAACATGTTCCCATTTTATAATTGACCACCCCCCAGCCAATATTGCCCCTATGTAATTTTTTCTATGCAAAAATGATGTAGAATAAGCAAATCAATAAACAATTAAAATTTTTGAAAATTTTAAATTCCAACAAAAAAGAGTTTTCTTATAAATTTATCTAAATTTTAATAATTACAAAAAACTAGTTGCAAATACCCTGTTTGTGAAGTCAAAAGACTGGTCAAACTATTTGGAAGACCTTGGAGTTATATTCAACAAATTTCAAATGCACAAATTGAAAATGAATCCCCTGAAGTGCACCTTTCATATAAGATTGGGGAAGTTTCTCAATTTGTTGTTAGACATTAAGGCATTGTGATCGACCTTGTTAATAATAGGGCGATCAATTTGTTTTTAGACATTGAGGCATTGTGATCGGCCATGTTAATAATAGGGGGATCCAGGATACGTGCACTGCCATACCCCCCCTTTTCCCCCCCAAAAAAAAAAAAAACAAGAAAAAAAAAAAGAAGAAAAGAAACAGAAATTATGTGACCTTAAATCTCTCCAATGCAGATCTACAACTATATGAAGGTTTGTTTCAAATCATTTTAGGAAGATGCCAGTTATTCTCAATATTGATGAAGAAAGCTGTGCCTTTTTGTACATGATGAGGTATGTCAAGGCCGCTTAAAAGATCAGTGTATATTTGCTAAATCCTCCTATTTGGACACTAATACTAGGGAAGCAACTAATTTTACACGTGGCAAGCCGTGAAAAGGTCATTGGCCGCACTTTTAGTGCAAATGGCATGGAAGTGATGTATTATTGAGCCAAATGATAATTGGAGTGGAGTGCAAATGATCTCCAATCTCCAGATCATTTTTACAAAGCGAGTAAATATTGGCGATTATTTTCCCCCTATATACTCATCTCTTGAGAAGCCCTAAAATAACAAGGATGAGTGTGATGCAGGGCACAAAATGGAATATAAAATACATATATGTGAGTTGGATGTGTTCAGCGATTCGCAATTGATAGTCAGACAACTAAAATGGATTTACTAAGTTAGGAAATCAGAACTAATTCCCTGCTTTTTTATGAGCAAGAATAGCAACACATTTCTCATCTGCATATGATAGTCATGCCGATACATTGGCTAGGTTGAGTTCCAAATCAAAATCTAGGAAATATGGATCCTACCATTGGACAGGGAGCTAAATTATGATGTGGAATGTGATCTCCTTGCTACCATGATCATCTAGACCAGGAGGCCTTATGCATAGAAATTACTAGTGACGACTGATGCTGATCTTTGTTGTATTACATCCTTCATGGACGAATTTTATCAAAATCCGAAGGAGAGAAATGCTTTCATAGGCTCTACGACAGGTGCTTCTCATCTGCAGAGGCATATGATGATCTTATTTGGAATCCACATAGCCTTAGAGTTAAAGGGGAGACGTGCATTTGGAGTTCTATGTGATCGTTGCATACCATTAAGCGTAAAGGGAAAGTACTATAGGATGGCCCATGCTTTATAGGACAGAATGCTAGACAGTCAAAAACAACATATCCATAAGATGAACATAGTTGAAATAAGGATGTTGAGATGGATAGGTAGAAAGACAAAAAATGATATAATTTAGAATGAATACATACGAGAGAACTTAAGTGGGCAATAGATAAGGCAAAGTAGACTTAGGTGGGTTGGCTATGTGCAACATAAAATACAACACTGGTTAGGAGGTGAGATTTGCTTCAAATAGAAGGTTCTAAAAAAACAAAAGGAAAGCCCAAAAAGGATATGGAGTGAAAAAATATATGATGACTTTTAGTCTTACTGAGAGTATGACTATTGATAGAGAATAATGGAAGAATAAAATTCATATAACTTATCCCATATAATTGAGATAAGATTTGGATAGTGATAGCCTTAAATCTCAAATACGTCCTCATAAGCAAAGAGCTCACAAGATAAATAACGTGAAAGCCTTGTAGTACGGATAACATCCAAAATTTAATTGTTGCCACATGTTTGAATTCCCTACATGTGCAACTCTTTTTTTTTTTTCTTTTATGTTTTTTATATTTTTTTGTTGTTGTGGTGGATTTTTTTTTTTCCCGGGACGGTTGGGGGAGGGAGGGAGGGACGGTTGAGTGGTTTTCAAGTCACTATATCCTAAATCAAACAAAAGAGACGTTTAGGATAAAGGACCAAGAAGTCAATTCAATGGTTTTAAGGTGTTATCCCTTGGAGTGCGATGAAGGACGGCCGAAAGGTTCATCATGAATATATAAATCGAGTATAAGACATAAAGAGCCATGGTTGCCCGTGGTCAAGGTAGGCCGTGTAAAGGCCAGCCAGCCAGTTCTTGAAAGAAAATGATCTATTGACCTTCAGTTGATCTAAAACTTGGTGAAAGAGCATAGAAGAGCCTGAAACAAAATTTCTTAGTGTTTGAAGATCATTTAATATGAGAACAAAAAATTGGTCGAGGTTAAAGCATGTCAAGATACAGCCTAACGGCACACAATTCTAGAAAGCGACCTTCTAAGTGTCCAAATGGTCGGAAAATATTTTGCAAGAGTTAAGGAAAGTCTCAAAAAGAAAATATACAAAATTTGAGTTTAAGGTTTCTAATTATCATTATCATTATTATTATCCAAATCTTATCTCAATAATTTAAGTCTTCCCCATTCTTCCATTCTTCCCTATCAAAGGCCATAGATTTAATATAGTTTTAGAATACATGATAAGATGTGGCAACGTCTTATGCTCGTTGCCTACTTAACGCAACCTACTTCCTTTATCCAAGCTTGGAATGAGAAAAGTTGAAGATCTCTAATTACGAGAACAAAAAACTGGCCGCAGTTGAAATACCGCCCAACCACAACTAAATCTTGAAAAGGACCTTCCAAGTGTCCAAATGATCTAAAATTTCATACACAAGCTTAGGGAGGTCTCCAAACATAAATGCACAAAATTTCAATTGAGTACGAGGTTCTGACTAGGAGAACAAAACCAAGGCAAAACATAATCGGACCGAGGCATACAATCAAAACAGCCATTTTATAGCTCCATTAAGGCTGAAATATGGCGAATATGAATAATGTCTCAGGAACTCTCCATCTTACTCTTTAGTCAAATATCAGAATGAGCTACCTAACCGTAACCAATATCTAATTAGCCAAATAAAGGCCTTAATGACATTTTTTTTCTAGCAAAATTTGTTGGGCATGTGGAGGAATGTCTATAAAATTTGCTGACCAAATTTCGTATGATTTGAATACCATTTGAGGATTTTATGAGATCTGGCTCCTTGTCTCAGTAAGCAGCTCAATTGTGACGCAGAGTGAACACCGATTGGTGTTCGACAAAAGATCTTAATGAGATCATTTCGAGCTGAAATTTTGTAAGTAGTTAGATATGTGCCTCAAGAATCTACACTTAAAGTTTCATGCAATTTGGACACCCATAATATGTCCAATCTATATATATCCCTCAAGAATCTACAGTAAATTTCGAGCAATATGGATACAAATAATGGATCCAATTGAAGAGGTCAGTTACATGCACCTAACTGAAATCTGCCAAATACTACGCATCAAAACCATTCTTAATGAACTCATTTTAAGCTCAAATTTTATGGGATGACAAAGAAATGAATTGAGTTATTATTAAAATCATGTTTAGTTTAATACCATCAAACGAAATTAACTTTGTTTTAAAAAAATCTACGTACAGACTGTATTAAGAGGTCAATTACAAAATGAGATCACATTTATCCCAAATTACGGAAAGCATCCTTCCTTGCGGGTTTGTTTTTTCCAAATTACCCCCTAATACGAACACCATTTATACCGTGCAAAACAGCCAAAATAGAACAGCTCTCCTCAACTTCAATCCGCCATGAATGAGCCCTATCTCGGGCTCTTCTCCACCTGGACTGGTTCAAACTATTGCCAAAACTAGTATGGAGTTAGCTGCGATCCAATGGATGGAAGGGTCATTGATATAAACCTGAGAGGCGAATCAGAGGACCCTATCATTGTCAAAGCTGGAAGGCCAGGTCTAATGGCAGGTAAATTATCCTCTAAAATTTGTGCCCTGAATCGCCTCACTACACTGGTTTTAGTGGAGTGGAAAAACATTTCCAGCGAGATTCCTGCCGCATAACCTCTCTCCCCTTTTTCCGCACCCTTTATCTAGTCGGAAATCGGTTGTTTAGCAAAATTTCGGCTGAGATCGGGCAGCTCTCAAGGCTCGGGGTGTTGAATCTCGCCGACAATCAATTTACCAGCCATATTCCGACCCTATTGTCCTGATCCAATCCTTAGTGCACCTAGCCTTGAGCAATAACAAACTTTCTGGTCCACTTCCATCCGATTTTGGCCAGCTCAAGACGTTCAGTCTCACCTTACTAAACCCTTATCTCTCTTAACTCATATTCAAAAAAAGAAAAAGGGTTAGAAAGAGAGATCCACGATGTTTGGAGAGGGAGGGCATGTTGGTTTTGGAAATAGCTGATATTTTAAACACAGCCAGCTGGGGGGTGTCGTTATACTTTGAGACAGACATGATTTCATTTTATAATTGCCTTATATGGTCCACACGTAAATTTTTCTTTATTTTATCAGTCTCGCCATTAGGCTTTAATTGCAACCAATTTTAGCAGACCCCTCTAATGACCTCAGAATGAGCTCAAATTTGATCGGAGGATTGTTTTGGGGACCTAATCTCTGAATTTCATGAATTTTGGCACTTAACATAGGGGCGTTTGGCAATTGGAACCTAGAATCAGAATTAAAGAGAATCAACTCATCAGGAAGGCAAAAAATTGAGTACTTGGTAATGAAAAACACTCTGTTTGGTTAACCAGTCTAGAATTATGGGGATTTTGAAACTATACTTGGTTTAAGGTGAAATTTTGTAAATTTGGAGATTTGAAATTAGTCATTACGACCATTCATTAAAGTTTTCATTAATGAGATGGAATTGTTTGCTAAATGAATGAGATTTTTAAATTATAGCTCATCCAGGGTTCTAGCAAAATGGACGCTCAACACAACCTGAAAAGAAAGATATTTTGGGTAAGATGAGGGCGTGTCTAAATTATTTTTATTTTATTTATACATCAAATTGATCTAAAAATTTGGGCTTTTCATACATCAAAAAATATAAAAAATTTATTTGAAAAATATAACAATCAAAATACCCTCATACATTGTCAAGAGCAAATCAGAGTATTTCAATATTTTTATATTTTTTGTAAATTGGATTGAGCTAAACTTTTGCGCGTCTATGCTCTCTCCCTCCCCTCACGCAATTGCAAAAATCTAAAAATAATTTTAGAAAAAAAAAAATGACCAAAAATACCCCTAAAGCTCCACATTATAGATTGCCTCAAATATGGTTGACCTCAACCATCATATCTCGATTGGACGGTCCAAAACATTTTGAAGTATTTAAATTTTATTTTTTTGTAAAGATTGGACTGATCTGAAATATTGGGTGTCGCCTATACATCTAAATAACTCGCACCTATAAAAATATATATAAAAAAAAATTATTTTGTAAAAAATTAAATAACCATTTTGCCTCTAAAACTTTTGAGATGTAGTTTGGTCATTTTATTTTATTATGAATTATATTTTGATACTTTTTATAAAAAGTATCCAATAGGTGCACATACCGTCCAAACTTCATCTCGATCCTATTTAGAAAGAGCCGCTTAGAGAGTGACATATCTCTCAATTTTGACTCTTTAGAGAGGCTTTTAAGGTGCCATAATAAACCCTCATTTCTTAGGTAAATTGGCCGGACCGCATTTCTACAATATACAGTACTAAGGTAGTTGCATCTTGAAGATGGATGGAAATAGGTGGTCCATCTAAAAACAATTGAAACTAAAATAACAAATGTTTTTTTAATAGAATTATTATTTTAATTTTTAAAAATTATTTATTTGTTCATATTTATGATCTCCATGTTAGAGATTATATATTCTTAAAAATTAAGTCAAAAAATCCATCTTAAAAATAGATTTTCAAGATGTGACTCATTTCTACATAGACTCATAGAAACCGTGTCCCATTTCTTAAGCGGTTTGAGGTAGAAAATTTCAGGTTTTTGCAGCATGCCACTTAAATGGAGCCGATTTACAAATTCCAAGACTCTTCCACCAAATTCGGCTATTGCGAGATCATTAAAGGATCCTTTCAGGGAAAAGGTTTTTCATTTTTGTTACCAATTCAAAACTTTAGAATCCTCGGTTCATGGAGAAATTTGAATGTTCATGGCAATACCTAGAATCACCTTAGGCTAGGTACTTGGTTACATGTTCGACACTTAATTCTTAGTCTACGATCCAAACACTGTCACTATTTTTCTCGCTCCTACCTACTGCCTCTCTCCCCACACCCTAATAGTGCATCTCTCTTTCTCTCTCTCCCCACCGCCTCTGTCTCTCTCTCCCCACACCCACCTTTCTCTCTCTCTCTCAAATCTCTCTCTCCCCCCTCCCCCCACACATCTCTTCACTCTCTGTGTTTCTAACTTTTCATTTCTCCATGACAAAGGAGCAGATTTTCTACCCCTTTTGAAGAGAGGTAAGGTGAGGGATGGAGGGAAAGGGAGGGAGAGAAGGACAGTGAGATAGGAGGGACAGAGATGGAGGGACATAGAGAGTGTGCTTACCTGGTTGCAGAGAGAGTGAGACACAATACTAGGGACAGAGAATAAGGGGGTGCATATCCCCTTTTATCGATGGACCCGGTTTCTATGTGGAATGCGGGCCTCTTAATAAATTTATTTTTGAGATAAATTTTAAGACTTAATTTTTAAGAACATGTAATCTCTAACATGGAGATCGTGAATATGAAAAAATAAATATATTTTTCAAAAAACAAATAATAATTCTTGTAAAAAAACATTTGGACCGTTAGTTTCCATTGTTTTTTGATGGAACACCTACTTCCATCCATCTTTAAAATGGATGCTTTACACTTTCTGGACCACATGTAGAAATGCGGTCCAGCTCACATGAAACAATTTTCCTTTATTAATTTCTTGGGCGAATAGGCCCATTTTATTAAGTTGAGCAGTTTGCCTAGGTATTAGCCTTGGTACAAGTTTGAGGTTGAGTAACTTGGTCGAGTCCAAGTTGAATGGGCCGAGTCTCGACACACTGATTCATGGTTGTCCTCATGAACATATGACATAAAAGGATTGACTGAAGATTTCCAGGACATTAGAACTTTGGCTAATCATGGGATGGCTTTAAACCCACAGACTCGGAGATTTAAATCCACAACCCACAGATCAACATGGATTCTGGTGTGACCACTGCAAGTTTAAGGAGATGACTCATTTCTGTCGATCTCGAAGGGTTTCCTAAAGGGTTTTAAACCAATTTGAAGCTCTTTGGATGCCCCACTGCACTAGCAATGGATTGCAACTCGAAAGCTTCACATCTGAGAAGAAAATCGCTAGGTTTTTGCAGACTGCCATCTAAGAGCAACCAATTTTTTAGTAACTAAAAAACTTGCCATTTACACGGATTTTTCTTGAAGCCCTTCGGATGCTTCTAGCAGAGGATCAGGTCCATAAACTACATGTTTACAAGCAATCCATAAACCACATGTTTGGAAGCAATCTAGCTTAGAAAATCGATATTTTGAAGAGGATTTCTACTTAACCGTGGCTAAATTGCAACGTTTGAGTTTAAAATTCAAATATTTGAATTCAAATGGATAAAAATAGATACTGGATGGTTGCATCTTGATCTTAGGGATGAGGTTTGGATGGTAGGACATGCCCCCATCATCCAAATCAATCTCATCATTTCGAACAAACTAATCAAGCCATGTCGAAGGATTGTAATTTCAATTGAAAGGAACAAATCGTTCTTGAAGGGGACTTTGCCAAAACTACTCACAGAGCCTTCCCGAAAGATTCAATATTCATCACCTCAGAGAAGATCAAGATTAAGAACTTGTTGATTGCGAAGAGGATGAATTAGTTAGGTGTACTTGTGACCTATTCTGCAAGGTATAAAGATTTCAATGAGTTACAGCATTTATAACTGTACATTGCTTCTTTTCTTCGGTTCTGTAAAGCTTCAAAACTCAGACCAAGTCTGTTCCAATTGTATTGAAAATAGTTCTTCAATGTAAATGAAACAAGAGGAAGGTGTCTTGGACCTCTAACCCAGCTTATTAATGGAAAAGCCCGAACCTGATACGATTGCAAGTTTGATCTTCATTTATGTACTTTGTTGATTTTATTTGGTTCCTTGATTACATTTTTGGCTACTCCTAAAATAAGATATCATTACACTTCACTATATGATTTATTTTGATAATTAGATGCGGAGTCTTTTTTTCTTCTTTTTTTTGAAAAGAGTATATTTGCTTCATTAATATATCAGCACTATTACAACAGTGCATAATAAAACGAACAAGGAAAAAAGAAACTTAAAAGGAAAAGATCTTCCGAAATCAGCAATTCATCCATCAAAACCCCTAAATTAGCAAGACCATCAACCATCGTATTTCCTTCCCTGTAGACATGCTGAAAAGATACTGACATTTGACTCGTAATCGCCATTACTTCCATTCATTTACTTCTTAAATTCCATGGTGTACGAGATTCCTTCAAACACCAACTGATAATGTTCATAGAATCCCCTCCAATTACACACAATTGGGTCATAAAATGTTGAAATAGAATACACATACCTTGGAGTAAAACCTCCATTTGTGCAACATTTGCAGTCACCACCCCACATGGACCACTATAGCATAAAAGTACTTCTTATGGATTTCTAATCACCCCCCCAAAACCAGCTGCACCCAGGTTACCATGTGAGCTCCCATCAAAGTTCACAACTTGATTGTACCCTGCACCAGTGGACACCAAATATATCTTGGTTGAACCTTGATTGACCTTTAGCTTATTAGATTTGTAATATTCACCGACACATCTATCTCCGAGATCCCAAAACCCTCCTCAGTGATCGAGAACCAACTCCAAATGTTATGAATAATCCTTCTCTTCACCACATCAAACTCCACTATTTTACCTTCAAAAAGTCCATTATTTCTTTCCTTCCATATCTCCCAAAGAACTGCAGCATACATTATCCAACTATTCCAATATATCAATATGAGTTTCAGGAACAACCATTGATAATCCTAACATATTAAAGACCCAAATCCAAATATTATAGGAGAAAGAATAACGTAAGCAGAGCTGGTCTCCACATTCAACATCATTTTTACAAAGAAGGCATATATTCACCATTGTTCTCCCCATTTTAATGAGATTATCCATAGTTAAGAGTCCTTCCTTGAAGTAAGATCCACAAAAAACAACGAACTTTCAAAAGTATTGGCCACTTCCAAATTTTGTTCAAAGATACATCATTCCATCTAAGCCCGTTATAGAATAGAAGACTGTAAGCCGACCGAATACTGAACTGTCCATCTTGTTCAGCTTCCCACACCAACTCATCACCTATCGAGTGTGATATGCAGCATCCTGCAAGAAGATTCGTGAGCTCTGCAAATTGATGTATTAAAATGTCTGGCAATCTACTATAAGAGAAATGAAAATAGAGCCAGAAACCGAAATTTTAAAGCCACCTCTCCCAGCCATCTGCTATGCCAAAATAGAATGGAATGTCCAATCCCCAATATCCATCTCAAACTTCCTAATACCAAAGTTCTAGTACCCACAATACCTTTCCACATAGGGGAATGTTCATTAGCTCTTCTTCCTCTAGCAACCAGATGGATAGAATCATAGCTATATTTAGTGACCAAAACCTCATACCATAATTGATCACCAACACAATTTAGAGCCCCACCACAATTTTGCTAGCAATGCTTGATTAACTAACTTCACTCTCCTAATCCCCAAACCCCCATCCTTCTTAGGAGTATAAACTCTATCCCAATTTACCAAATAATATTTATGCTCATCTCCATAAGACCCTCAAAGAAAATTCCTCATAAGTTGTTCTAAATGAAAATTCCTCATAACTTGTTCCAAATGCTACTTACTAATGTTGGCACAGACAAATTAGATAAGCAAGCTTGGATGAAAGTGAGCCTTCCACCCAAAGACATGCTTCATTTTCCATAAATCAAGCGTAGTATGAGCTCGTTGCACAACAATGTCCCAAACTGATTTAGGCAGTTTCGAATCAGAAATCGGAACTCCTAAATACTTGATAGGGAAACTTTCGACCCTACACTCCATCACCTCAGCCAAACCCTCTACCAACTCCTGCGAACAACCAATACCAACTAATGAAGTCTTTTGGAAATTAACTTTTAAACCCAGAGCCATCTCACAGCATGGAAGCATAAGCTTTATAATTTCTACTTCCTCCATCTTTGCACCACAAAAAAGAAGTGTATCATCTGCATACTATAAGTGTGAAATAACCAAATTGGCATCATTTCCAACCTTAAAGCCATTAAAGCGGTCCCACGACACCACATTATTAATCATCAAACTAAAAGCCTCTGCTACCATAATAAACAAAAAGTAATAGTGAGTCCCCCTATCGCAAACGCTTGGCAGATCCAAAAAAGCCTTTTGGGTTTCCATAACTAACACCAAAAAATGAGCACTCGAGATACAACCCATAATCCAAGATCTCTATTTCTCACAAAAGCCCATAACCCTGATAACTCCAACAAAACACTCCATTCCACCCTATCATATATCTTTTCCATAGTTAAATGCTTAGTCATAACTATGGTTCTTTTTGCTATAATTTAAAGTATCTGTATTTATGTTTGTTATACATGCATGTTGCACTTAAATTAGTTGAAATAAAAGGGCACCCTACTGTTAATGAGAACGAATGGAAAGCTACCTTGTTTTTGAATCAACAAACTTGAATCAATTATTTCAAACTGAAAAAGTATAGAAAGAGACCATCTTCCTTTGGTACAAAGAGGTCGCAATCATTCTTGCCCATTAGATTTCAAATCGCGTGGTTGTGTGTCACTGACTAAATTCAAAATTCAAATAAAATTTCTCGAACTTCATGATATAACATTGAATTGTCCTAATTTGAAATCGGATGGCTAGAGGTATTTGTGACCTTGGAACAATGATAAATGGTTTCACAATATACAATCACTTTAAAACTTACTATATGTAAAAATATTATTCTATGATCTAAAATTTTTTAGATATTTTTTGATTCTTCTATAGCATTTTTCTAAAAGTTTTGAAATTCTATTTCTAAAAATACTCCTTTAAAATTATGATTTCTATGATTTGAACATTATTGTTTTCATGTTGTTGCCTGTGTTTTACTATTTCGTCTCTTTGAAAATCTAGATTCGTTCAATTGTGTTTGATAAAACATTTAGCTTTCCTATTTGGATTTCTCTCTTTGTTGCAATGTTGAGTGTTTAATGAAATAGGCAAATCTACAATCAACTGTTAAAATTGAAGTTGGCAAAGAGGAATCATTTCCCTTTTCTCTAAGTTATTATCTATATATATTCCCCAATTGCCTTTTAAAATATGTCATTTTCAAAAAGGAAAAGCATACAATAAGACCATTTAATCTTGAGCATTAGATGATCACAATTAATCTTGAACGTTAGATGTGAATTAGATGAAAATTAATTTTCCATTGACATACCCAAGTTATCAGATTTCACATTATTCCATTGACCAAACTCAAACTTGAAAATAAATTTTCTTGAACTTTGTGACATACCCAAGTTATCAAATTTCACATCCAATGGTTGTGGTAATTGTGACCTCCTTGTATCAAAGATAAACAGTATCATTGTATGCAATCCCTTTCTAGAAAAGAAAACATTTCGTACTTATTATGACATTTCACTTCTTCTATTTTTAATTGTAGTCCACAAATTTATGCTTTGGTAATTCCTAATGTAAGATTGTAGATGCAACTTTGCAATAGAAATATGAGTTGTAAATTTACCAAAATGTGGCAGCATAAATTTTAATCAATTTCATACATCTCATAAAAATTTCGAGGTTTTTCCAAAAAATTCAACAAAACCAAAAAGCCTGAAAATCCTCTACAATGTCACCAAAAACAAAACAGACCACTACTGTTACAACAAACCCATCACATTCTATTCTTCCATGTAGTCAGCTCAAATGGTATTTCAGCCGCACTGCAAGATAAAACAGCTTGAGCCATTAACTTGCCCAACCATCCATGATAGAGAAGTCCTCTTGCCCCAAGCCCACCCATAAACCAGTATCTTCCCCCTCCACCACTATTATGCCCTACTAAATTATCAACAGAACCCAACAATGGTAGTGACCCAAGAGTAGTCAAAGGTGGCATGGCTCTCAACCCAGCACTCGCACTCTCACAACTCCAATTCCTAATATCTGGGTACAAAATCGAGGCCTTTGACAGAAGCTCGTGCATGGCTGAGGATTCTTCATCTGAAGAAAGGGTTCGAGAATAATTTCTCGAACCCCATTGCCACGTGGAACCCATAGCTAGGCTGCGGGGTCCACGAACTGCAAGCCAGGCATCTGCTAAAATGGAGGGGTCACTGTCTTTATATTCACCACCACTGAAAATGATATACAACATTATTGATATGGAACCTCTTTATATTTGTCTTCTTCAGAGAGAGTACAAATATCATAGTAACACTACCAACATCTCATAAGGGTCACCACCATCCACTTTGACGGGTAGGATAGCGTTGGGGGGAGAATGAGACGTACAACTCAATTTTAATAGAATGCCTTTTGGAGCCACATTCCTTCCACTGTCCAAACCTATTGACGGGATGGAGGTGAACCTTATGACCTATCATATAGATCATAGTATACTTGATTATGTTTCCCTCTTTTTTGTTTTTTTTTATTTTGGGAAACATATTATAATCCAATGAACCATGGAAAGCATAATCAATGGATTCGACAATAGCCAATGAAATCATGAAAGATAGTGTGGGATGAACCCATCTTTGTGGCCATGCCTGTGGGTCCCACTCTCCAACATCCATTTCATCGGACAGGGGTAACCTAAGTGGACTCTTAAGTATATTGTATTTTTTTTCCCTGTTACTGATCGAGTATGGTATAGTCTAGTGGAATATAGTATACTTTCCATTTAGTTTCAGAGGAAGCATGACACTTTCTTTTTAATATTTTAGAGAACATGACCATAATCCAGCATAGTATGGTTTACAGTACTCTGAAAAGGCATCCATAAGATTTCCATGATGATGATGTTGAATGGTGGAGTGTAACCTGTACTTGAGCGAATTTCCCAGTGGGCCCCACAATGCCAATCTCTACTATCCATCATCAATAATGGATGGTGAACACCCTTTGGAGCATTGCACACCGTACTCCATTATATTATAGTAGATTTTTACTTGCATTTGTGAAGAGTCAGTTGGGATGTTACCTCATATTGCCTGGCAGGTCAAGGTGGGCAACGACACCTCTGCACATTCTTAGAGGCAGGACTCCCTTGAGCTCGGGCAGCGATTCAGATCGCGCACCCAGACAGATTACAACTGCACTGTATTCACCTGCAAAATTTTTAGAACCATAATTGAGGTCATCAATGCTTAACTGCCTTTCGGAACTCTGTGTGTGTGCGTGTGTGTGTGTGCACACGTGTGGAAAAGCAACTTCTCAAATCAAATCAAATAGCATAAATTTTCTCACAAAGTATTATTGTTTAAATGTGACACTAGCTGTAGCTTGTCATTCCAAGTTATGCAACTTCAAATGAACTACAATGATTTTTCCTTCCATTATGTTTGACTATCTAGTGTATTGCATTGTGGGGCATTCACACACTTTTAACCATTTTGTTTTGCTCAAATTCATGCATAGCCATATGAATAGGGTTGTAAGGGAATGAGCCACACACACGCACAGATGCACACACACACGGATATATAGGGTTGTAAGAAGTAAGAAAAGATCATCCTGTCCCTCAAGCATGTTCACCCTCTAAAAGTCATTTTATTTTAGTCAAGTTCATGCAGAGGTTCATATTAATAAGGTAGTAGGATGCAAGAGAAGATCAGTTTCTCTCTCACTCATGATATCAGGGACAAAGGGCAGACCTCAATTAAATTCACAAGAATCTAGTTACGCAAATGTCCTTAAGTTACTATAGGGTGAACTCATGAACAAATGCATGAGCTCTAAATGAAGGTCAAGGCGAGAAAAGTTTTTAAAGTAGAAAGGACATTCTAGCTGTAAAAAGGCGAGGAAAGTTTTTAAAGTAACCTGAAATTTCTTGGAGACTGTGGACTGTCTGCTTGTAGAAGTTCACTTGTTTTCCCGAATATCCCACAGCAGATAAATCCTTCACTAGTTTATTGCATGCCAAAAAGAGAGCCTAGAAAAAATTGTATATCATGTTAGAATTAGTAGAATAGTGAATTCCAAAAACAGGAAAACAAGAAAGGAAGACAATATAAAAGAAAATGTTGGTCATTTCTCTGATTTCAGAACATATCTACCTGGAGATAACGCTCAGGATGGACATTAACTGCTTTGGGCATATAGATTGCAAAACCTGAAGGGGCAGATAGACCTGGTAGAATTTTTTGAATGGCGAAACTATCTAAAAGTTCAAGTGGGCAACTTGGGAGGCAGTCCTGAATATTCTATTCAATTTACATGACCAACATATTAATGATGATATCATGATAATTTTTACGAAAGTTAACTATGAGGTGATCAATTTAATTCAAGTGTTACCATCTTGGGAAAGAATACACTACTCAAATAAACTGTGGAAAACGTAGTCCATTGGGGTCATCACATTCCAATGAACTGAAAGTTGGTGATGGTTGGAGCCACCAAAACAGGACATGACCCCAATGGTGATCCCATTCATTTGATTGTACAGTGATGACCCAAATGCACTACGGTTAGTATTACGAATAAGAGTAAAATGAGTACCTTCTTCATTATGTCAATGCTCTTCATCGCTGTGATGGGTTTTATGATGCCCCTGGAGAAGATAATCAATGTAATTCAATGGTTCAGAAAAGTTAAAAGCAGGAGTTGTAAGCTCGTGCATACGTGTGCTCAAAAGACCATATTACTTCTTTTTGAATAAAGACTCCAAGAATTTTACAGCAATATTATAGACTATTTTGCAACTGCTTACAAAAATGTCAAAAGTCATTCTTCATTTTACAGGTGATTCAAAAGTTTGTAAAGAGATCACTATGCCCTGCATCTTTACATTGAAAAAGGTAACAGATGCATGAGATGAACTCCGTGCTTGAAAGTTTGCATAGAAATCAAGCAGTTACATAGTCCACTCGTTATGTGTTGAAAGTAACAAGGATCACTAATCATATAATTGTCATGCTAGGGAAACTAGAGAACAAACCAAGCATGAAGCACAGAGTACTAAATGTCCATACAGAGGCCACCTCAAATATTCCATATACAATGCAATGACCATCAAGACGAGGTCTTTTCTAGTTCCACCTAGGGAAAACTATAATTCATTCCGAATTGGAGCCTCTCTCAAAGGCTCGGATCCTGAAACTAGATGTAGTCTATCATTCAGTAGGAAAATTTTACAATCTGGAAAGTTAGTGTGGAATCGATAACTGCGATACCCTATTGCACCCTCAAATCCCTAACGATTTAACCAAGAACGCAAATATTTCAGCCCCCTCATTATTTTAACCTTGTATCCTAAGTAATAGTGGGATTCAACCCCATTCAAATTATTGAATTGCAAATGGAGGGCAATCCAAAAAATTCAAAGCCTACTTAGCAACTCCAAACCATGATAGGTTATCAACATAACCATTTCTCCATAAACATATGCAAATATATGAACTGCTGTTTCAAAAAGTGCTAGGCGGGTCCTAGGTGACCTGGGGGGTCCAGGCCGCCCAGCACCTAGGCAGGCGCCCAGAACCTGGACGGCCCCGTTGAATCCAAAAAGGATTCTATAGTTATATATTGTATAAAGTATAAGAATTAGGTATTTAGGGCACATCATTTGTGTGTATATCCTTGTCAACATAAAAAAAAGCTGGGTTCAAATAATAACCAGTTGTATGCAATGGGCGATGTAGCTGCCTATCCCACTTCTCATCAATAATCTCTCAAACAGGCTTGTAGCAATTCTCATCATCATCAAAATTTTGGGCTATCTCACTTTTGCATTTCTCCATAACCTCATATATATAGCCCATAGAAGGCCTGTCACTATCAACCATGCGAAGGACTTTGACAAGAGAAAAAAATATCTTAAGAGCGCCCTTCACCTCTCGTTAAAATCCTCAGAAAGGATAATATCTCTCACCTTCTTCCCAACTTGATCCTTGGACCACTTGCATGCTCTCCAGTCATCTGAGGTAAACATCTGCCTCAACTGCACTCTCCTCGAATGTATGCTATCTAGGCATAAGTACCAGGTCGCAAATCTCGTGACCCCAGGCCTCACAATCTCTTTCTTCTTTGTAAATCTACGCATCATGCTGAGGGTGAGATGGTGGCTATAAATGAAATTTGTAACTGACTTTGCCTGGTAAACCGCCAAGAACCTCAAGCATGAGGTCTATACAATAGTTGCACATGGTGTCCAAAAGATTCTAGGATAACTGAATAAGTTGTGTGCAACAAATTAGCTGCAGCAACATTGTCTATGACAATCTGTACAACATGATGCTCCCCAACCTCCTTGATTTCCATCTCTAAAAATTGGAACATGTAATGGGCATCATGGATATGATCAGAGGCATCAATAAACCTAAAAAAACCAGTCCCTAAAGGACAATTCATAAGCAAAAATTCATCTAACTTATTCTCTTCCTATCACTCCAAGCATCAGTCATAATAGAAACCCCATACTGAGCCCATGCATCCTTCTTAACTTCTACAGCTTTATTCGTGACACTCACCGCCTTTTTCAAAAGAGGCTCTAAAAGCTCATATGGGGTTGGGAGTTTCATCCCAAGCCCAAATTGGCCAATTGCCTCTACCGTGGGATAGAAGTTACTTAAACGGTATTGAAAGGAATGCTCGAGTCATAAAACCATGTAGCAAGATAATAAGCAGCTTTGCCTCTCTCTTCCTTCTTCATTTTATTTTCAATGGTAGTTTGCTTCTTTGATTTCTCTTCTGCAACCTCAAGGTCAAGCCGAGGCAAAAAACTATCCATAGGGCCTCTAACCCGAGGCTTCTTACTCCGAGAACTAAAACCAGAAGCAATTACAACGCCCATTCCCTTTCCCCTAATAATGGATTGTTCTACTTCTACCTCTTGACATCTCTTCCCAATCCCCATCCTCATCACTATCATCATCATCATAATTGACCCAAACCCCAAACCTAATCTCTGCTATGGAGGCAAATCTTTCATCTTTTTTCATTTTTCCATATTAAAAAAATTGGTTATTTCCTCTTTTAACAGCATCAAGAGTTTTTTTACATGGGCCAACATCCCCCCTGATACCGACAAGATGTTTCTTGAACCGGTTTATGACCCCTTTTGTATCATTCTCACAAAAATTGCATCTTATGCAATTTTTATCATTAGGATCTGGGATGTAGCCATATTTCCAACGGGGATCACCACTCCTATTAGATCCCGAAGAAATTTCAAAATAATGCAATTTACACAAGCAATAAAAAAAATCACTTACTTTGGGTTTGATTGCTCAATCTCGAAACTTTAACCTCAAAGATGCTTCTAAGGACTCAAAATATTTTAAAAAACCCCCCAATAGATTTATAAAACATCAAAAATTAAATCTAATATCAATGGGTGATGTTTTGATCAATTTCTCATAACTTTGAGAAACCCTTCGAGCCTAAAGAAATCACCAAAAAAGTAGTTTTTGAAAGCTTTCTCTTTAAAATGGGCTCCAATAAATTTTAGGTTTCAAATGAACCTAAAACCCCCATTTTTGGCCCTTTAGTATCAAAACAATGGACAAAAAATACCCCCACCGAAAGTAATTTCCACTTCTGGGTGGGGCGCTGGACGGCCGCCTAGGCTTAGGCGATGCGCCCAGGCCACCAGATCCGCCTAAGCAGCCACCCAAGCACTAGGAGGTCCGCTTTTTGGAACACTGATATGAACAGAGCAAGTGACATCTAGAATACTCTGACATATCTACCTATGTTCAAGGAATTGAAGCGCCCATCAAATCAAGATTGTAGAGTTTCCTTGCATGATTACGAGCCAGAAAAGAAGCATTTAAGAAAATAAATAACCTTAGTTGTCATGCACTCCCGATCTTGTAGTAGACATTAAGCAACTCTGAGGTATCATTAAGCAACCCTGAGGTATCTTTCCCTTCCATCAAATTTGTGAGCATCCAGACTCGTTGCTTATATTACAGTTACAAACCCTATAAATAGATTAAATCTGAAGGATATGGCCAAAATAGATAGCCCCTTTCCACAAAATCAAATGTCAACATTAAGAAATTCAAACATGAACCGTTCTAAGTGGAAACCCCTTAGGGCCTGTTTGGGTCCCTGGAAAAAAAATTCTTGAATGCTCCAAGGAGAGAGAGATGCTTCAGGGTTTGTATGGAGAGAGAAGGTACGGCATTTGTAGGAGAGAGATGATTGGAGGTAAAGAAGATTCACTCTCAGAGAATAAATGTTATTTAGTTGGAAGAGCTTTTTCCCAAAATGAGTTAATAAGGGGATGACAGGAAGATTTATGCCCCAAGTTGGGGGTCAAATGCTAGAAATTATTGGAGATGCCTTATTTACAAGGAAACATATCCTAAAAATTAATTCTCAAAGACCCAAAGGGGCTCTTAAGGAATGCCTATGTAATGACTAAGCCAGAAAAAATTGCCTCTACAATGCCAAACAATAAAAGATCACTATAAATGGTGTATGGAGGAACAAAAAAGAAACTAAGTAAAAGCTGGTCAAATACAATTTGTGCACTACATCAATCTCTCTTTTGGGACCATGCTTGGCTAATCAAGATGTATTCATTCGTTCATGAAGATAAAACCCTCTTGAAGTAAGGGGAATTTCATTAGAGGATTACAGAGCACCCTCATTTGTTACATATCCGGAGAGAACTGTGAGTTAAATAACTTAGACAATACAAAAGGACAAAAAGAGACCTTAAATAGGTAATACAAATGAACAATGGTAATGCATTGGCAAGAAATACCACATGCACGCACACACGCATGCACGCACACACAGGGTGCGGTTTGCATGAGATGTTAACGTTAAACAATTAGATTAAGGCACACTTTTAGACTTAGCTAAAAGACGCAGTTTTGGTGTTGCAAAGTTTTACGATGGCCTGTAAATCTATTTCCATCCCTAATTATGATATTTGAAGCTCGAAAAATGTAAAGATCAAGCATATCTATACACACTTGAAAATTTTGAAAATGAATGGTCCAGATATTGAGTTACAAGATGCACTAATTTTAGTATTTGAAATCCTTTTTTTATTCATAACCACACATCGCGAGGTCAAGATCAATTGGAGGGTTTTCTAGCATCGGAAAAACCTTTTCTGATGCGTTTTTGAGGTGTGCCTTACTTCTGCCGTATAAGGTTGATGCCTTATAAAACTTTTTTCCATATATATATATATATATATATATATATATATATATATATATATATATAATACAATGGGAAATGATCTAATACAATGGTTGCATCATACTATAATGCAACCACACTTTTAGAAAACCAGTTTGTGGTATTTGTATGGCCAAAATTTTGCACACACTTTTTTCTTCTCAAAAATCAATACAATGGTTGCATCATACTATAATGCAACCACACTTTTAGAAAACCAGTTTGTGGTATTTGTATGGCCAAAATTTTGCACACACTTTTTTCTTCTCAAAAATCAATCTAAAAAAAAAAAACTAATTTGCACCCGATATATGGTCAAGATGAGTCCCCTCCAATCTAGATTGTCTATTTGATGAATTTCAAGATCTAGGCCTTTATGAATTTAAAATCATTTTTTTCTTTTTTAATATTGTTAATCTATTGATAATAAAGTTATCTAAAGAATTTGAAAAGAAAAAAAGATCATTCTAAGGCCTTGATCTAAGCATCACCAAATGGACGGCCGATGTTAATTGGGCTTAAAACATAATTTTCTAGGTTGCTTTTTCAAATTTTTCTTTTTTGAAATTGCTCATTAGAATTAAACGCACGCACACACACACACAAAGGAATCTACCAAGCTCATGACTTGCACAAAATTGTACGTATCAAAGGGAACACAAGAATCTACCAAGCTCATGACTTGCACAAAATTGTATGTATCAAAGGGAAAATGAGCAATATATGGGATGCATTCCATAATGCTAAAAAAAGGTTAGTGAAGAACACTATAATGCACATTGAATTCAGTAAAGTACACCAAGGACTGAACTTATGTCCTGTTTGTATAGCAGCCCCCGGGATTTTGTCGATGCACAATATTAATTTACTGGATAAAGAAGTTTCTTTTTCCCCCGCTATTACCATTTAGCCACTATTTGGCTTTCTCAACACCACAAGCAAGGTTGAATATGGGAACAGAGACAGATGTATTGCGGAAGCGTTCCTGCACAAATAGGGTGACAAAATATCACACTAGCCATTTAGTGGTCCGTCCAAACAGGGCCTTAGTGTATATTGCTAGAATTTAACATGTAGAGAGTATCAGCTTACAAAATAAGATATGGCTAGAAACTCTAAGAGTTACCCAATTATAAGACTTTTGGGAGGTCAAAAGTAGACCTTTTCCAAACAATGGGTCCATCAAAAATGTGTTGTGAAACAAGATCCTTCAAATCCTGAGCAAAGGAACCTTCATCCTTAGCGGCTTCTGCAATGCTCAACATCACCATGGCCTCTTCCCAACACTGCGCCCCCTTCCATAAAAGCTTGGCTGCAAATCAAGTATCATATGCACTTGAATAAACAAAGCCAAATTGAAGTCAATGTCCTAACTCAAACAAAACCTACATTAATGGGAGATTGTTATATAAGAGCAACATTTGGTTCTCAAAACAACCAAACAGAATTTCTCATAAAAAGTAAGGTTGCTAACAACATTTATAGCATGATTAGGAAGACAGCTTATAGAAGATGGTTCTCAAAATAACCAAACAAAATTTCTCATAAAAAGTAAGGTTGCTAACAACATTCATAGCATGATTAGGTAGAACAGCCTGCCATACCCCTAATAAAAATCAGAAAGGGAACCTTTAGGGGAATAAGGATGCAGAAGCCCTCCAGCAACACCAGATGCACCACCTCCTATCCCCAGTTCATCATATATATCAATGCACAAAGACAACTCCCTCGCACTTTGCTGTACAATGAGATCAAAGTTATAATGCATAAGTGAATCAATTACCTCCGGTACAAATTATGTAGGCTAAGTAAGACATTGTGGCATTTTAATAGTATTTGTTCTGTGAAATTTGCATTTGCAATAATAAGAAATGTTGGGCCAGATATAGTGGAGATACTAAATCATGATTGTCACAGGCTACAATTTCCTTTTTGATAGTCTCAAATTGAAAATACACCAAGGAAATAGTGCCATAAAGATAAACACTCTTAGAAACAGTGGTATTACAACTTAGAAAACTCAATGTCATCGTTCCAACTCACAATATCAAGCCATAGAATCCTCAACAGAAAATAAAGGAACTCGACACGGGTACAAAATGAACTCCCAAAAAAATTTCTATATTTAACATTATTCGAGATGGACACTATCTGCCCAAAAAACAACCCCAATAAAGTTCTTTAATCTAACAACTCTCAAAAAATTCCTATCTCATCTAAACTAAAACTAAATGGGAACCCAATAACCTAAAGACACTTTTATACGAAATGAACATCCTTTAAATTTGAATTCTGAAAGTTCAGTTCCAACAAAATCTTCAATTTTGAAAGTCATTATCTTCAATAGCTTCATAAAAATGTCTGTTATGTGGTCTTCAAAATTGCAAATTAACATTTTATTCTTACTGTTGACTTCAGAAAAAAAAATAACATTTTATTCTTGCTTTCCTCATGGATCATAAATAAACCAATAATGATTAGCATAATGTTTGCTCCATCCATGTGCCTCTAAATCCCGGTTAAAGAAAAAGTTGACTTATCATCAACGTGAATCTTCGCCTCTCCTTTTGGCCATAATTGTGACCAATATCTCAATAGAAGTGCCTAGCATGCGTTAGAAGCTATCAACCAAAAATACTGTATACTAGAAGCTACAATACATATTTCGTATCACATCTCGAATGTTGCTTTCTTAAGACAGAGGGAAGTAACTGAGCTAAGGGAATTGCGAGGCACATACATGTTGTACCTTAATGATCTTCACCCAATATGCTGGTAGCCTACCCATTCGAGTTCAATAGTAGGATAATAACTCAAACCTATGATCATAAATACCTTTTCTATACAAAAGCATTCTTTGCCTACAGGTCACCACAAGCATCCCATGCTTCACAGAAAATCTTCATCTGCTTAGCCAACAACTCCTGATTTATCAAAAGATTCTTTGATTCATGCAAGCAACACTTGGGTTCAGGTCATAGTGGACTATCAACCTCCGACCCTTATTAAATCTGAACCACTTGGAAAGCAACAAAATCTCATTCCACAAATTTTTAGCTATCATAAAATACTAGAAAGTAGATAGTTACCTTCAGACAAAAAATTCTACTTCATACTTCAATGGCTACAACCAAGCATCAATCACATGTGAGAAATAAGAAACATACTGCACCACACATAATCTTAGTTACAAAATCTGAACCACTTGGAAAGCTACAAAATGTCATTCCACAAAGTTTTAGCTATCATAAAATACTAGAAAGTAGATAGGGTTACCTTGAGACAAAAAATCCTACTTCATACTTCAATAGCTACAATCGAGCATCAATCACATGTGAGAAATAAGCAACATACTGCACCACACACAACCTTCGTTAATGCATCTTGAACATGTCCCATCAACTCCTTCTAAATCAACCATTTCAACACATAAAATGCTTGGACTACCCCAATCTTTCACTTTCGAATGGCCTCAACCATAGTTGCTGGGATCTCCCAACCTAGGTGGTGATCCAACTCCAGAATCTCCCTCCCACGTTTCAGAAAAGGGACCTTTGAAGCATCTAGCCTTTGAAATTTTGGGATCTGGATCCCAGCTGTTATATAGACAATGCTCCCAACCATAAGGATCTTCTAGTTTTCACAATCCTCCAGCTCTCGATCCCTATTCCCCTCTGGATTCGCTCCCAATCCCAACAACTATGACCCTCAACAATCCTTAAAGTATCATCTATGAGGACTGGACAAGATAGTATCGTATATAGTATGTGGAGTGTACTGCGAATTCGAGCAATAACAGTCTCACTATGGTCCAAGGACACATGTAATTACAATAAATGAACATCAGCACATGTAATGACTATAAATGAACATCGGGCAAACATGTAATCATTTCTAATGTATATTCTGATGAAGCCCCTAGTGAAATTTGATAACCCAAGTGAATTTTGATCAAGTCCATTTTTCGTTCTCTAGTATTACTTCTCTGCATTGTAAAACCCTAGAGAATAAAATGTCCCTATGCATGGTATCAAAGTGATGATCGATCCCATAGAAGCTGCTCATCCTTGTCACATAATAACATAATGAGATCAAGCACTTTTCCATCACGATCTAAGGACATAATCATCCGTAAGGTACTGACATCATATGTATGGACAGGTCAAATCCTCAAATTTCTTGAGGGCTTTTACATGCTCATCAAGCCAAGAATTTTGATACCCACATTTAATGTGTTCAGGTATGATTTTGAAGGTATTCAACTAAATTGAAGCATTGTTCTCGTGGTTTTTTTATCCTCACAATACCTCTTGATAAAGCCTTGAAAATCTCCAGCCAAGGGTATCATTTTGGATTTGATTGAAGAAACGAGATCTATAATCTGTTTTGGGCCACAGTAGGCCATAGGTTGCATATTTAAATTTGCATAGGAAAGTTTGGGTGCTCAATATTTCTTTTCTCTTCATTCTAAACGAATAAAGTGGTCTTTATTTCTTTCATAAAGACCCAATTTTTATTGGACTGCCCTGATCTGATCTATCTCTTTCCAACACTTCTCCAGGATTGAATTGATAAAAGGTAATTTTTGGGTTATTGTGCTTTGGTTGGATGTGTTTTCATTAATATTTCTTGAGAGGCATCACTATTTGGGCATTTGATTGAATTTTTTGGTAACTTCAAACTGACTCTATATCCCCTGACTAAACATCTATTGTTTTCATCTTGATTTGCGCAAGATCC
Organism: Amborella trichopoda; assembly: GCF_054954075.1. NCBI lineage: Eukaryota > Viridiplantae > Streptophyta > Magnoliopsida > Amborellales > Amborellaceae > Amborella > Amborella trichopoda. The sequence goes on from NC_142347.1 coordinate 30,663,162, forward strand.
CATAAAGTGTGGCAAGTGAAGATAAATATAATTGTTTGCTCTTGAGAATATACAACTTGATAATCCTAGTATTGTGATTTCTTCAGGCAAGTTGAATGGGGAGACCATCTTCTTGATCAGCCCAAATGTTTTTCCTTGGGAGGCATAAGTTGGAACATGTTGATAGGTCTTCAAATCACCTATCCCAATAGACTAAGGATGTAATGAATGGCCCACCAATATTGCTATTGCAATGGTGTGGCGTATAAATTCAATGGAGACAAATTTGGGGATGTACTCATGTTTCTTGGTACAGCAAAAGAAATATGGGATGTTGGAAAAATTTTCTCAAGTAGATAACGATGTTAGCGTTCTAGCTTTTCAAAAAGATAGCCCAGTACAAGCAAGGTGATCTTACAGTGGCTGCATATTACAGTACCTTCCTTCTGTTGCAGGTGCGGGAAGTTAAATCACTATGACCTTCCCCAATGTGAATGTGCTACCGGGCATAAAAACCAAGGTGCCAAGTTCAACAAGCGAAGCACCTATGAGTTGCTAGCAGGGCTTTACAAAGAATATGAAACTGTAAGAACCCCGATCCTTCCCTTGAGAAATACTTTATGTCCGCACCATTTATAATTTTTTACTGAGGGATGAACAGACAAGGAAGGTTATCGATTCTGCTGGTGCAAGACATGAGCTCCCTCTGCACAACATGTTGAAAACAAAGGAACAACTTCTTTGGTTGAGGGAGAAGACCTAGGCATGGCCATCCTAATAAAAAGCGACAATGCTGCACACTCTACAATAAGTTAGATCGCTGTCCCTTAACCTATCTTGGTCTAACAAGGTGAGGACCCTAAAAATTCCCTTAACCCATCCCATGCCCGGTAAAAGGGCTGGGTTGTGCTAGGTAGGCAGCCAACGTAAAACTTTATCAAAACTTATCATGAATCCTGAACCTATAGTATATGTTTATGCTAGGGCATTCCCCAAAAGCGATGCTCTGCAGCGTCCAGTTGCAGCGAAAAATAGAAAAGGCTTCCCGCGACATTTTGGACAAACACGGGTAAATAAGCTAGTCCAAGAGAATAGGATTCGTCTAGCCACATGGAATATAAGAACGCTTACATGTAAGAGTATGAAGTTAGTGGATACGATGAGATGAATGAGAGTAAACATAACCTGTTTACAGGAAACTAAACGGAAAGGAGAAAAGGCTAAAGAAATAGATGAGTATAAACTTTGGTATACAGGAAAGGATAACAATAGAAATAGCTTAGGCATAATAGTAGACAAAGATTTAAAAGATAAAGTAGTTAATGTCGACAGAATAGGTGATAAACACTTATTAATTAAACTTATATTAAAAGAATAAATAGTTAATGTAATTAGCGCTTATGCACCACAAGTAGGATCAGAGGATAGAATTAAGAGACAATTTTGAAAGAACATGGATAGAATAGTTCGCCATACTAAATGGATAGAGGACCTTTTTAGGAGGGGGCTTAAATGGTCATATGGGTTTGGGAAAAAAAATAAGATGGGTGAGGCTATTCCAGATTTTTCTATGGCCTTACGACCTAGTAATAACAACTACTTACTTTGAAAAGCGGGATGAACAATTAATAGTGGATCACAAAAACACGTACTTTAAAAAACGATATGAATATTTAATAATCCATAAAAGTGGATCATATAAAAGCCAGATAGACTTCTTCCTAGTTAAGATAGATCGACCATCATGTAAAGACTGCAAGGTTATTTCCAAAGAGAGTTTGACTACCCAAAATAGAGTCGTGGTTGTGGACGTCTTCATAAAGACATGGAAGAAAAGGGGTGAAATTAATAGATGTCCAAGAACTAGGTGGTGGAATTTAAAAAAAAGAAAAATGGGATTTCGATAAAAAAACTTGGTGGTGGAGCGATGAGCTTCAGAAGGCCATTAGTGAAAAATGATCATGTTATAAAATTTGGCAGCGCAATAGAAATGATCAAAATTTAGAAAAAAATAAAAATGTCAAGAAAAATACAAAACAAATAACAGGTAAGGCTAACTTAAGGCATATGATAATCTATACTGTAAACTGAGAATAAAAAAAGGTGAAGAGAAGTCTTCAAATTAGCAAAAATGAGAAAGAAAACGGCATCAACATAAAGTTAGAAGTTTGGATGGATGCTCTAGAATCTAGAGGTTTTAAAATTAGCTGGACAAAGACATAGTATATGGAATGCAAGTTTAGTAAAAATACGAATAGAGATTGATGGCCAAGAAATACTAAAAAAAGTGTGTTTTTGATATCTTGGGTCAATAATCTAGAAAAATGGAGAGATTGAGGAAAATGTCACCCATAGAATTAGAGTTGGGTAGGCGAAGTGAAGATCTGCAACCAAAATAGTAGTATTAAAATCCCCACATCAAGAAATGGGTGCAATGGAAGCAATACCGTTGACCTCCTACCAGAAGGCTTTCGTAACATCAGGTCTGTTGGGACCATAAACCGTTGTGAACTTCCAGGTGAAATTGTCCGAGTTTCCCAAGAGGATGATGGATATCAAGTAGGATCCAACAAAAGAATAACTGAGACCGAGTAGGGAAGCGTCCACCAAGGCTCTTGGAATCCGGAGTCACCCACTTAACTTTGTAAGAATCTTCGTATGAGTGATTGAGAGACTGAAGTTTTTCCATACATCTTAACTTGGGATTGGATCAATACAAAAAATATTTTCATCTCTAAATAATGTCCTTCACATAAAAGAATCTGTATATTATTTTTGAATAAAATTTCTTTACATAATTCCATAAGAAGTGTAGTCAAGAAAACGTAAAGCACCTACTATATACCGATTTGATTGTTTTAACTAAACTCCACACTGGAGATGAAGGCAGAAATATAAAAAAACAAATAAAGGGTGAAAAAAGGACCTCTATTTTTCTTCTCAGAGAGAAGCCAATGTGGTCCTTCCCAACAACAATATCAGGCCCTAAAACCACCCAAAAACCATCCTCTTAAAAAACAAAATCAAAGTCAGTACAGAAAAGCACTTAACAAGCGACTTCTATTTTAATCTCATTCCCACTGTACCATAATCTACCCAAAAGAAGAATTCCAGTAAAGAGTTACACAACCGAAGGAAAAACAAAAAAAAAATTAAAATTCCTTACCCTGACCTACCTGATTTAAACCAGAACAAGAAAACCCATAATCTTCATAATACTATATGCCGAAGACAAAAAATTGAAATGAAAAGTACAAAAAGTTGAGAAAAGAAAGAGAGGGGGCACTTAGAAAAAGTTGAGGAAAGAAAGAGAGGGGGCACCTGCAAAAGATGCCAAGCCACAGACATCCCAGCAAACCCAGCCCCTAAAACTGCAAATCTGATGAGAGATAAAACAGTAATCAGCAATGGGGAGAATGACAAATACAAACAAACAGTTAGAGAGAGAGAGTGAAAGGTGGGAAAGTGTTTTCAAGTGACCTGCGTGGCTTCAAGCTTGAAGAAGAAATATTGCTTCCATTTAATAAGCAGAAGGGAGAGATGGTTATGTGAATAAGGCATTTTGGTTTATGCTGAGGAGCGAGAAATGAAAGGAGAGAAACGGAACCTTTCGATAGCAACATACGAAAGTGGGGAGAGTGAGAAAGAAGACCATGGGAACTCTCTCCCGCTCTATCTTTTTTTGGTCTACACAGTAGAGAGAGAAACACCCGCTTTATTTTTTTGGTCTACACAGTAGAGGAGAAACACGGAAAACAGAGGATTGTTTGTACGTTTTAGAGAGAGAAATAGACAGAGAAAGAACTCTCTCTAGCTCTGGACATGTAGAGAGAGAAACACGGAAGAGCTCCGTGTTTTTATGGCTCACCACGTCGACTGGAGGAGCTATTGGCGATAAAAAATAAGAGAAATTTTCACGCATATCTTCTTCACTTAAAATCTTTTTCATGATGGGCGTGTGGCTTGTATAAGGCTGAGGCCAAAAACCATTAAAGTAAGGGGACCTTCAGGTTTCAGTACCAAAAATCACTATTATGCTTGAAAATTTATTTTCATCTCTAATTATTAAAAAATAAAATTTAAAAAATAGTGTAAATTAAGGAGATCTATTTGCGCTTGAAAATCTAAAAAATTGACGATCTAGATAATGCATTACAAAGTGTATTATTTCCAAGCCTTCGAGCCCTTTTTTTTTTTTATCCGATTTCTATGCGACCAAGCCCACGTATAAATGCGCGCCTCTTAATAAATTTACTTTTGAAATAGATTGTAAGACTTAATTTTTAAGGACACGTAGTCCCCATCATGGAGATCATGAATATGAAAAAAATAAATAAAATTAAAAAATTAAAAATAATGATTCTAATAAGAAATTAGTTTCGATTGTTTTTAGATGGAACACCTACTTGCATCCATCTTTCACATATATGCTTTACACTTTTTGGACCCCATATGTAGAAATACTGTCCAACCCGCATGAAACAATTGTCATGAAACAATTGTCCATTTTAGTTACGCTAATGTATCTCAAAGTCAAGATAATCGGATTTGAGGAGTTTACTTCATCGAAACAACTTCTAGTAAATTTTTAAGGTAAGCCTTAGTTTGATTGTTTAGGGCTTTAACCTTATATAAACTATTTTCCTTTCATGATATAATTTTTTAAAAAAAAACTAAATTACCCAAATTTAGCATCTTGAGTTGAACATTTTCAAGTTATTTTAAAAATTTTGGAAAAATCCAAAAATTGAAATTACTGTCTTTTTTATATAAAAAAAATTGGATATTAAATCTCTAAATTAATAATTGATTTTTTAAAATTTTTGATATCCATAATCCAAAGTTAAGGTTTTCCCTAAGATATTAAAATTATGAAATTAAGACTGTCTGAAATAAGTTAAAATTGGAAAAATTTTGTCAATTTCAGCCTAAAATTTTTTTTTATTAATTTTTATTTTGAATATTACAAATTAGGGAAAACCTCAATTTCAGATTTTCATATTTTGAATTCCAAAATTTTAAAGAAGTAACTTAATTTTTCATTTTGGAATCCAATATCCAAAAACTAGAATTTATATTTTCAAATTTTGAATATCCAAAATTTTTAAATCCGAAATGTGGGCAATTTGGTTGATGTGAACGTAATAATAGAAAAATTTTAAACAAATTTCTAATAACATAAAGTATAGGGGTATACATATATTTGTCAAAATAACATGACCTGGCCTAATCATTTCCATTTTAAATTTATATCGATAATGAAAAGAGAGAGAGAGAGAACAATTTACGCTCGTGCACCCTTTGAATTTTTCCCCGGAGAGTTTGTTCTTTACACTCATACTTATTTCTCTTTATTTATTTTTCTCAAAATGTTCTAACTTGGTCCGAAGTGAAGATTTCAAGGTCCTAACTTATTAAAATTTGGACCTTCACTCCAGACCTTGGACCTAGGCTGCAGACCTTGGGTGGATCCAATGTCGATGCACTTCAAACAAGTGTTATCAATATCAGATGACAACCAAACTGATAAGGAATTTGGTTAAGTCAAAACTAGTCTAATTATTGGTCAAACTGACTAGATTGGATTTTAGAGAATATATATTTATATATATAGAAGGTTATTTTAAGATGCTCATACTATGGAGTAATTTATCATGGCACTCAACAATTTCGGACACTTCTACACATTTGTTTTGTACATTGAGCATTTTTTTATTAATGGTATTTTTAGTTATTAGGAGGGTATGACATCATCAATATGGAGTGTGAAAATCTTATGTTTATATTTTCAAAGTTTTGAATATCTAAAACTTTTAAAGACAAATTAATTCCAATAGTGTTTAATTTCGTAGCTAGAAGATCCGAAATGTGAGCAATTTGGTCGATATGGACGTAATAAAATAAAAATTTTAAACAAATTTCTAATAACGTAAAGTATAGGGGTATTTATATATTTGTCAAAATAACATGACCTGGCCTGATCATTGCCATTATAGATTTACATCGATAATGAAAAAAAAAAAAGAAAGAGAGAGAGAACAATTTATGCTCGTGCGCCCTGTGAATTTTTTTTCCAAAGATTTTGTTCTTTACACTCATATTTATTTTTCTCAAAATGTTCTCACTTAGTGTCTGAAGTGAAGGTTTCAAGGTCCTAAGTTATTAAAATTTGGACCTTCACTCTAGACCTTGGATGGATCCAATGTCAAAGCACTTCAAACAAGTGTTATCAATATCAGATGACAACCAGACTGATAAGGAATTTGGTTAAGTCAAACTGGTCTAATTATTGGTCAATTGACTAGACTAGATCTTAGGGAAAAAAATATTATATATATATATATATAGAGAGAGAGAGAGAGAGAGAGAGAGAGAGAGAGGGTTATGAGAGTTGCACACCCTCATTTTTTAAAACCACCCCCTAACAGTGAATGGGATGAGATGCATTCCCTCTACTTACAACCACCCTAAAGTGGCTTCACCATGCTCTGAAGGTGCCATGGTTCCCTATGATGACTATTGCATGTTCTCTCCATGTCTCGAAAGCTTCTTATCTTCTCTCGATGATGATGTGACATCATTGTCCTATGAGAATTTCACATTCTTATTTGATGACGAGGATATCCCTGCCTTGAAAAATGAAGTGGGCCCGAGGGAAAGCCCAATAGCCATCATCAATGATGTTATTGAAACGACAACAATCGAACCCATGATCGAAAACTTCATCAAACAAGAGGCATTTCATGAGCAAACTCTGTTGGAGTGTATCACCCCAAATGAAGAAGAAGGTTTTGAAGCAATCAGCGCCAAAACCTTAATTGTCCCTTCGCTCTCCAGTGATGAGCGACTCAGCCCTTCAAAGGGAGAAGAACCTTCAAGCATGGCTGCTGTCAATACCATGGTGATCGATAAAATGTTACAATTATATGGAGACAAGTTGCGCAACTTAAGGCCACCTTAAGGCAATTGCAAGCCGAGATGAGGTCAAAGGATGAAAGATGGAAACTATGCGTCAAGAGATATTGATATCCCATGAGGTTGAGTATAATCCCTCGGCACACCAAACCCTCTTTACCACCTCTCGACCACCATGTCAGCACATTGAAATGATGTCATCAAAAGAAGAGTTCGCCCCATCCACACCTCCCTCACTCCCAGTCTCTTCTCGATCGCTTCAGGTTGTGAATTAACTTGTGAAAGGCATGGTAGTCGAAGCATTGAAGAGATATAATATCCCAACGATATAAGAGTTGAATCACTATTAAAAACCTTACCCATCTTATATTGACCAAACTCCATTTCCACAAGGCTACCAAAGGCTCGACTTCCCTAAGTATGATGGCACTACCACCAAACTCCATTCCCACAGGGCCAACTTTGTTTCTGCTTGTGGAAATTTTGCAAAGAACAAGCATTTATTGCTTCGACAATTTGTAGGGACCCTTACAGGAGCTGCATTCAAGTGGTACTCTCGAATACCACCGGGATCGATTTCATCACGAGAACAAATGGAGAGAGAGTTCCCCAAGCGCTTCTATAACATAGAAAGGAATATGCAGCTTCATGAACCTCTTGATGTAAGGCAAAAGCAACATGAGCTAGTGATTGAGTACATCAAAAGGTGGCGCAATCTGGCCATCAATTTGGCCAGTCCAGTGAGCGAACTTCAAGAAGTGGAATACTGCGTAGAAAGAATACACCAAGAATTGTCAATGCATTCAATGCAATATGTCCCTCCACATTCGCCAAAATGATTAACAAAGCAGTGCAGATGGAAGACTTGCTTAAACATCATGGAAAATGTCAGAGCCTTGACAATAGTTGAGGATAATGATCAATCAATAGTCACCATGTCAGAAACCATGCACTCTTTGGTTGGGCCTCGATCTCATTGGGTCGTAAGATCATGCAGGGACCGGATGGGTGGGTCCAGCTCGAGATCACTCTCTCAAGAACCATAGTGTGTGAGGTGCATGTGCGGGCAGGTACCAACTAATGAGAGAAAATTATGGGGTGTGAGGTGGGACCTACCTCACGATGGGTTCATGACACGCTCGGGCGTTTACCGGTGCCCTCTTAGATCACGATGGAAAGCCTCATATCCTAAGGCTGGTTCGGCTTTAGCTCCCTTGCTCGCACTCTACGCCTTATGAACACACACGTATAAGATGACCAGACAAGTGGGTCAGAAGACCCAGACTAGTCGTTAGATGAGTATACATGTAAAAGGTTGGGGTGACGAGAGATTGTTTGTTAATTTGACAGCCTCTCGATACCATTTTGACAAACAACCTCATATAAATAAAGAAATAAATGAAAAGGTTTTAGAAAATGATTCATGTGGTCATAAGAAGGGTAACATAATGGCAGAGGAGAGAGGATAAAAGTCGAGGAAGTAGAGAGTCGAGGGAGAAAGAGAAACGAGCTTAGAAGAGCTAGAGGAAGAAAGAGTGTAAAAAGAGAGAGAAGGAGAAAAGATAATGAGAGAGAAGAGAGAAAGAGAGAACTAGAGAGAAGGAGGCGAGAGAGGGAGAGAACAAGGAAGAGATAAAGAGAGAGAGAGCGAGGAAGAAATAGAGAGGGAAAAAGAGAGGAGGAGAGAGAGAGAACGAGGAAGAGAGAGAATGAGGAAGAGAGAAAAGAAAGAAAGAGAATAAGTGAGAAAGAGAGAAAAGAGAGAAAGAGAATAAGTGAGAAAGAGAGAAAAGAGAGAGAAGTGATTAACTTCCTCCTTATTCGCATCGCGGATACAAGTGTCGAAAAATACCCTATAACAGCTTACCCCGCAAAATGTTGTGCTTCGAGAGAAGCGAGAAGGACAACATTCAGAATCAAAATTGGTCCTTCAACTTTCGTTTTTTTTTCTCAGACACCAGCATCAACACGACCAGCAAAGGGGGAATCGTGTCAAGCTTCTTCCCTGGGGGATAACCAAGGTGTTTCAATGACTGGGGGTCTTGTTTAAGGGCTTGTAGATCCGAGGTCATCAAGACTTTTGAGAGGAGAAAAGACTTGAGCTACTGGTGGGGCCCTTGCTTAAGGGCTTTTCTTCTCACTTCAGCAGCCCTTATTTTTTGTTCCAACAACTGGGGGCATTGCTTAAGGGCTTGTAGACCCAATTAGTTAGAATCAAGGTTTGTCTAGCAATTGGGGGCCTTGCCTAAGGGCTTTCATCCCAATCAGTCAGGCTTTCTTTTTAATCGTCTGGTGGGGGCCTTGCTTAAGGGCTTCCTTCCCACTTCAGGAGATGTTTGTGCTTCTGATAGGTAGTCAAAGGACCCTAACAGGGCGTATGAACTACTACGTCAAGGTTTGGAGTTTGTTTGATACGCTGGTTGCCTCTTTCAACCCCAGTCTACCGGATCCAGTCAGGGGCTTTTTGTTAGCCATCTTGAAAAGTCTGAACCATTGATAAGTGGGGATTTTGACGAGATGGTCTCTTTGGGGCTTGAAGCCCTAGTCTCGTTGGGTCTATTCAGAGGCTTTTTGTTGGTTATCCTAAAAAGTTTAGACCATTAGCAACTGAGAACCTTAGGGAGACTGTTACTCTAGATGTCAGTGGAGGTATTGGTCTAGCTTGATAGTCAATTGCCTTTTGGCAGCATCTTCGGCTTGTCAACATGACTTTGTTGTTTTCGGTGACTTCTTGAGAATGGGCTCTTTTAGCATGGGGCTCTAACTTGCCATCTTGTTGATTCTTCTTACTTCGGGGGTCATCTCATGGATTAACCCAGACAGTTGGAATTTTCTTAAGCTCTTTTTGGTTCAAGTAGTAGGGTACCCTCTTTTGGTGGGTGTTGACTCCCAGCCTATTGGGTTTTCTTGTCTGGAGTGCCGGCTGAAGCCGAATGTGGAGGCGAGCACTGCATCAACCTGCTTATTGGTTCGGATGTCCTTTTGGATTTTCACCTGAATAGAGGGGAAGCGGAGCTGTAGAACAATTTTCACCAACTTCCTTCTTTTATTGGGCTCTCTTGCCCGTGACCTCACGGCCACCTCTGCCATTTTTCCTAATTTTACTCACGGTGCCCTTTCGGGTTTTCACTGTGCTCTGTTCTTTTTCTTTACTCATGGTTTCGTGACCATGCCCATTTGTCATTTTTACTCATAGTGCCCTTTCGGGTTTTCACCATGCTCGTCTTTCTTTAAACATTTTTACCCATGGTTTCATGACCATGTCTGCTCATGTTTATTTATTACTATATATAAATGGAATTTGGTGTGGGTAATGGGTGATGATGGATGTAGATGGTGGTCTTGAGGGTTGTGTCTTCGAAGCTCACAAAAATGACAAAGCTTATTGGGGGTGAAGATGGATATTCGGCGTGGTAGCGCTCATTTTAATTTTAAATGAGGCTCAAAACATGGTGAGGGTTTATTGGGGATTCTGGAGATTTATGAAGGGTGAAATTTGGCTAGGGGAAAGTGGACTTGTATGTGGGAGGTGATCTCATGGTTACCATGAAAGGTACAGTTCACTGGGGAATGGAGTGAGTTTTTGTGAGATGATTTGGGTGAGCATTGGATGATTCGACTCACTGGGTGGTGCGGTGAGTTCTTATACGTGATGAAGGGTCTGTGATGGAGGGTACGACTCACTGGGGAATGGGGTGAGTTTTTGTGGGAGATGAATGGATTGGGCATGAAATAGTTCAACTCACTGGAGAATGGAGTGAGTTTTTATGAGAGATGAATGGAATGAGCAGGGGATGGTTCAACACACTGGGGAATGAAGTGAGTTTTTATGAGAGATGAATGGTTTGGGCATGAGATGGGGGAGCATGGATATTGCACAGAGATAGAGGTGTATGAAGAGGAAAGGTGCGTGAGAAGATCTCGAAGTGAGGAGAGAGAATGTGAAGAATGGGTGCATGTGAGAGAAAGACTTGTGCATGTATGAGTAAAAGAGAGATGAAGAATGTGAGAAGAGATAAACGCATGCATGCGGGGAGGAGTGCATGCGTGTGAGAGAGAATAGTGTGGAGAAGAGAGGGAAAGAAGAACGAGAGAAGAGAGAAATGCACGAGTGTGGAGAGGAGAGAAATAGAAAAGAGCATGAAGTGAGAGGAGAGAGAAATGCGTGCATGGGATATGCACACGCGAGGGAGGGTACACATGCGCTAGAGTAGCGCATGTGTGAGGGAGAGTGCACGCGCATGCGGTGCGCACACAAGGGGGCAAGAGGGTGCACGCATAGGTTCGGGCTCAGGGCAGGAGCCTGGCTCGACCCGTGCATAGAGGGGAGAGAGAAAGATGCACATGCAGGAGAGGGGGCACACGCGCGAGGGGGAAAGAGAGAAGGTCCGAGCTCAAGCTCGGGCTCGGGGCGAAGACCTAGCCCGACCCATTTATGATGAGAAGAGAGAAGGAGAGAGAAAATGGGGTCTGTTGGACACTAAATGGGTCCGACGGCACGATCCAGGGGCCCGATTTTGCTGACAAGTGGGCCCCTTCCTTCTTGGCAAATTTTTATGCACGTCCTGGCGCTGGTTTGTGCGACTCTAACGTTGTTTGACCCTAATTGACTATTTTGTCCATCCCCAAATTTTGTTTTAAAGAAGTAACTTCAAGGGCAAATGTGTCTTTTGGATTAATCCCTTCCCAAAGTACCCCTTTTTTTTTTTGAAATGACCAAAAAGTGGTCATAGACTGGGTTGAAATACAGGAATTGTGAGGGGTTATGGGGGAAAGGTAAAAAACACCTTTTGAAGGGGGAATATAAGAGTGGAAGGGGTTAATTTTTGCTCATTCTCACTCATTTTTTAAATTGTAGTAAGAGAAAGTGGGGGAGCCTTCTAGAGTGAGAAAGTGAGTTTTTAGGGGGCATTCAAAGGGGTTTTCTTCTTGTGAGGTGAGGTTCGATGGCGGGGGCATCTCGTACTCAGGAATTTGGTAAGCTCACTCTCTCCCATGCTTCTTTTTGGTCCTTCTCACGCTTCCTTAGTACTTTATATGATTCTTTTAGCACATTAATGCCTCTATTTTAGCGCATAAGCATTTTTTATGCTCATTAAGCACCTTAGCATTTTCTTGAGCACTTAACTAGCTTTTTTAGGGCTTTTTAAGCATTTTTGTCACTTTTTAAGTATTTTTGGCACTTTTTAAGCATTTTTTGCACTTTTTAAGCATTTTTTGCGCTTTTTAAGCATTTTTAGTCCTTTTTAAGTATTTTAAGTGTTTTTAAGAATTTTAAGTGCTCTTCAAGTATTTTAAGCACTTTTTAAGCATTTTAAATGTTTTTTAAGCATTTTAAGCACTTTTTAAGCGCCTTAAATGTTTTTTGAGCATTTGTTATGCTTTTGGAGTACTTTTAAGATTTTTTGAACATTTTTAATGCTTTTCGAGCACTTTTAATGTCTTTTCAGCACTTTGAATGCCTTTTGAGCACTTCTAATGCATTTTAAGCATTTTTAGTGCTTTTTGAGCACTTCTGCATGGATTTCACCTGAATGGAAGGAGGCTCTGCTGGGGTTTGTTTGGCTTGGGTACATCCCACAGTTCATTTTACTGAGCATCCCCAGGGGTGCCTTAGATTGGTTAGGCACTTTTTTTTGTCCAAAGTCCGGTTTACAAGGGAGGTGCTATTAAAATTTTGATAGGCCTTGTGTCGTCGTTCTTTTTTTGGTTTTTAGACATGCTTCTTTTTGTGTATCACGGACCTATTTGGGGCTTTGTCCTTTCTCGTACTTATTCAGATGACATGCCTTCGAGCAGGTATGTTCCTAGGTTAGGCGAGCTTGGGATTGACTCTTTCACAATTGTTAGTCTTGTGAGAGGGGTGCCTATATGGCTTACAAGGTCTACTCATGCCTTGCAATGGCCTTTGATTGTCACTTTCGCAAGTGACAGTGCTTGTTTTTATGTCCGAAAGACTGAAGACGGGGAATCGATCGTCCGGGAGGAGGGAATCCCGATATTCCATTTCTTGCACCGAGATTTGGATTCCAGATCTTCGCAGCCTCGGGAAATGGATGGCCAAGACAAAAGGATTAATTTGGTCCCCTGATGGACTCCAAATGCAGGGGAACCTCAGTTTGTGAAGGGGAATAGCCCTTGGACCCTTGAGGTGCTCCATGCCTATGAAGATGACCTCAATTTTGCTTCCTTGTTAGTAGCAATTTAAGTTTTGCGAGACACTTCGATTGCTGTCCAACTATTATGAGGGCCCTTTTAAAGACCTGGAGCCATGTCAGCAATTCATGGCATTTTGGTCATCGTTAGGGTGGCTACTCCTTATTGGACCTGCATTTTGTTAAGAGCCTCCCAATGATGGGGGCTATGTATGACGAGTTTGTCATGTACACCTCATTCATCTTTAGAGGGGAACCATTGGGGGTCGAAACACCTCCTCCCGGCCTTCAGGATACATTTGAGATCTATCAGCTACTCAGCTCACAGGCCAATGATGGCCAAGTGAGCTTTTTTCGTTGGATCGAATTCTTCTATGGTGAGCTCCCAAATGCGGGCGAGCCCGAATACTATGCTCTGGGTGGTAAGGGCAAAGAGAGTGTGGAAATCATTTCCGCGACCTTCTACACCGGTCTACGAGGGACGACGTTTATCTTGCAACATAATTGGCTCTTTTTCTATGTAAGTTTGCCAATTCTGGGTCTAGCAATGTGATCCGATCAGACTGTTTCTTCGCAGCTTGTGCATGGCACGAGGATGCCAGTATGCCTTAGCACAATCTGTGCTATGCATCATCTATTATGGCCTTGGGTCGATTTCACAGGGTAAGCCATACAAAGGGGGAGATGGACCAGGGCTAGTAGGGGGAAGGGCCTTCCAAGGGAATTTCAAGACAGCATTCCCCATTCATTACTTGTTCGGTTGCCTTTCAACTTACTTCCCGAGCGCTTACACGACGAGTGCCACCTTATCTGAGACCACGTGCACCCAGCTTGTGAAGATCGCTGGTAAGAAGGCCAAATTTCATATCCCCAGTCATGCCTGAAGCCTCTTTGGAGGGGATTCTTTCTTCACCCGTCGAAACTCGTTTCCCATGGGTGGTCATACTGATCGTGCTTTTGTCGATCAGCTGGGCCATGAGCTCGACGGTGCTTCCACTAGTATCCCCGATCTGATGTTCTATTGAGCATAAGGGGGTGCATTCTACTCGTTCGAACACCATTTGACTCGAAACTCGAGGCATACTACCCTCACCTCTTTGTACGACAACATGGGCTAGATCAAGGGTGTCCATTCCCTGTTCTGTTTGAGAAGTGATACGAGAAAGAGGGCTTGAAGAAGAAGAAGGATGACTTGGGGACTTGCCGAGAGTCCTGGAAGGCAGTACATGTAAGAACAGCATGGGCAACCTGCCTTGACCATACGGAGCTGAACAAATTTGTTGTTCCCCATTATGGCATAATGGGTCAAGCTATAAAGGCCTACTAGCGTTGGTGGAGAATTACCAACAGCTGGTATTGGCAAGTTGATCATCCTTTGAAGGGGGAGAATAGCACTTGGAGACATGATAACAAGCAAGTTAGAAATTTCATGTCGCTTGCCGTCATGAAGCCCTTTGAATTGGAGTACCCCCAAGATTGGGAGCAACTTGGGGTCCCATGAGCAATCGTGGTGGATGAGGAGTCCCCACAGGTGCTTTCACTTAAAGAGAGGACAAGGACTCTCTTTGATGATCTCTGCTCAATTTTATAATTGAAATAGGGCCATAAATTTTGCGGTTGAGAAGGGCACCCTGTCTAGGATTATAATGCCCTCATAGGTAGTGGTCCCCATTCAGTCCCTGACACCGGTTTTTGCTATGGCCATGTTTCAAAAAGACCTGAGCCTCCTCAAAGGGAGAAGGAGACCAGATTGACCAAGTCAGCATCCGAGTTTCAGCATGTAGCTGGTCCTCCTTATCCAGCCTCGCCTGAGACTGATGGCGCGACTATTGTTGCCGCGGGACACTCTGATTCTGATAATGTCCCTCTTGTATCAAAAGTCAATTCCCTCGGTTGCGCACCCGGTGTGTGAATCAGCAAATGTTGAACCCATTCCTTCTTGGTAGGTCAGCTTCGACTTGGTTTCTTGTTCGAAGGAGAGCGAAGCTCCCTCAGTGATGAGGATAGTCTGTATGGTAGGTGGGACCATTGATGTTGGCGTGGATAACGTTTCGGGGGAGGGCCTTGACAACCCCTAGTTGCTTCCCACTTTGATGCCACTGATGTAGTTAAGGCCTTGGTCTTTTTGGCTTCAGATGTCGAGTCCTTCTCGGAGCCAGAAGGGTCTTTGAGCACGGGCCTTGGTGACACGCCCTTAGAGATGGTTTCTGCTCTCGCAGTTATTCCAACCAAAGTTTCTTTAGCCCCGAGTTCATCAACGATCAGCCCACCCTTTAGTGCAAAGTTCGCCATGGTCATTGGCATGCTACAGTTGGGTCCCCAATTATTGAAAGGGAGTTCCCTTGCGGAGCTCGGTTCCGAGATTGCTAACCTTCGTGGCAGTGCAGCTGCACTGAGCACTCTAGACTGTGAGAAGGAGTTCCTCACCCATTTTGACAATCTTTTGTGTGAGTTGGAGAATTGGCAAATAGAGGCCTTGAGGGAAGAGTTGGAGGCAAATGAGCTTCAGGGGGCTCAACTGACCTCGTTGGAGGCTTCACTTGTGCAGCATCGTGAACAAGTAGATGCATTCATCCAAAGGAAGGTTGCTCTAATTGCTCAAAAGTCCAACTTCAACAAGCAAGGGACTGCCCATTTGACCAAGATGAGGGCTTTGAAGTCGGAGATACTGAGGATGACCAATGATTATGGAGAGATGGAGAGAGAAGTTAGTCGATGGAGAGCAGAGAGTCAGATTCTATCTGACGAGCTGATCGGGTTCGATCGCACCATTGAGTTTGAGACCACTTCCGCATCATAGGTTGCCCAGGCAATGACGAACCTCAGGGAACACACACAAATGGCTATTGGGTGTTCTGAGGCGGCGAGAGCAAAGATCAGCTAGGTCGTTGATCATTTCTAAGGGTGTTCGTCTTTCCGTCCCTCTTTATTGTTTCTTACCCTTTCTTGTATGCAGACGTTGACAAAATACATGGAATGAAATACCACTTTTGGCTCACGTTTTAATCCGCCATTCTCATTTTTGGTTTGCATAGCTTTATCCTTGGTTGTTGTCTCATTGAGAGTGGTGAGCCATTGAGAGCCTCTCTTGTGAACACATTTTTAAATGCCCTTTCGAGTTTTCATTCAAGTCCTTAGGGTGTGCGTCATTTCTAGTTTTCGCAAAACCCTGAGATTTTTTTGTGGTGCTTGTGCCCATGGTTTTACACCATCCGCCATTTCTCATTTTTACTCACGATGCCCTTTCGGGCTTTCACCGTGCCCAATTTTTTATTTTTGACTTTTTTTTTTTAGTCACGATAGTTGATGGTGCTATCATGCCTTGTCATTTTTTCTTTTTTCTTTTCTTTTGACTTTCTTACCCATGACGCCTTTCAAATTTTTGTCACGTCCGTCTTTTGGGGAGGCATCTTTAAGGTCATGCAATCGGGACCGTAATGGTATTGGGTTTTAAGGTCATACACCAAGACCTGAAGGCATGTATAAGGTTGCACCTCCAAGACCGTAATGATAGTGTGGATGGGTTGATGAGAATCTGGCTTAGAGAGAGAATATTCAAAGGTGAAGGCAAAGCATCTTGGGGAGTTCTAGTAACTCGGGGAGGATTAGTTTGAGAGAGGGGAGGTTCATGAAGTGAGGGAGATGGGGGTGAAGTTCTAGAAGATGAGAGTAATGAATCGGGAAGGACCACCATACTGAGTGCATGACGAACTTCATATTGCTGGGAAGAAGGGTAAGAGACTTTGGCATATTCGATCCCTTTTCTTGCGTCGTGTTGAGCAGCAGCTACCTCAATGGCTTTGAATGGGGCAGTCATCCCTTTGTCATCTTTTAGTCCTTGATTGGTCATGGGTTCATAATCCATCTTCATCAAGATTTGATGGGCTTGGTGACTATGGAGCTCCCATTCTGGAAGCACTTTAGTGGCCCCAAGTTCATCAAGACTTCGTGTCTCTGAAACAAACCTCAGTAATGGTTTTAAACCTGTAAATTTCAAGGGGACCTCTTCTACCTTAGTCTTCCCTTTTATGATGACCTCCAGTTGACCAAAAAGTTCTTGAGCTTGCTTCCTTATATCAGTAATGGTGGCCTAATCCAGGTGGTCGAGCTGAGGAAGAGGGGAGTTACTAGAAGCTTGGGCTGGTGAAGGGGGAGTGTCATTCGTAACTAGGTGAATCATATCTCCTCTAGCCAAGGAGACTAGAATGTGCAAGACCTTTTGGGAATTGCACACGTAAGTTGACCTTTGGGTAAGGTAAGCGCTGTCCTCCCCTCTTAAAGAGGTTGGGATGCGCAAGACCTTGTGGTTGGATTGGTTAGCCTCAATAGTCTGGCGTGATGCTTCTGCCTTTAGGAGGAGAATGGGGATATGCAAGACTCTTTCGTAATCCGGCATGTAAGTGATCCTTTGTGCCAGAGCGTCAATGCCCATGACTTCCTCATGCTTTGTAGTAGGTTTTGGCTCGGTCATCATTAGGTATGACTCAGGAGTCGGGGGAATGGGGGATGAAGTTTGGCCCTCATGGTATTCGGGTGGTATTTCCAAGGGAGAGTTGGGGACATTTGCATGGATGGAAATTAGAGAGAGTACCTTGACATTTCTCTCCTCCTCTTGGAATATGCTGAGGAGCGTTCTTCCCACATCTTCCGCATCATTATGAGAAGATCCCTCCAGCTTCCTTATGGGATGAGCTTATGCGGGAATTATTGGCTCTTGGGGTGGTTCAAGATTGGCAAAGTAGTATTTTGCACCTAAATAATGAGTTTTAATGATGGGGAAAGGTCTTTTATCAACATAGACCGTGTATTGTCTCCCCTCTCGACTGTACTTGAAGCATTGGTGGAGCGTGGATGGGACCACCCCTTGGTCATGCATCCAGGGCAGGCCAAGCAAGATGTTATACGAGGTATCCATCTCAATCACATGGAACTGGGCATAATCATTCAAGTCACCGATTTTGAGACAAAGATAGATCCTGCAAGCCGGCTTCTCCCCTGACTGATTGAACTACTGAATTGTGAGGTTCATTGGTGTGAGAACGTCGGGGCCCAACCCTATGCGAGTGAGATTCCTTCTCGGGATGAGGTTTACAATAGAACCTTCGTCAAGCGTGATTCGACTGGTGAGGTGGGCATGCAACTCGTCAGTCACGAAGATGGGTCGATTGTGAAACTTCCCTCCCAATTGAAGGTCGTTGTCAAAGAAAGTGATGACCATACAGTTGTTTAGGATCACAGGGTCCACTTCAATCCTCTCAACTGCAGTCTCATATACTTCGAGATGGGAGAGAGCTTTTATGAGGGCCATACGATAATCACCTGACAACATAAGAGTGTCATAGACACTCAATAAGGTAGGAAGTCTCCTTAGGTGTCCAACCACATCATACTTGACTTTGTCATAGTTCAGTCATGGACTCCTGGGTTCGCCACTGGTTTCGGTGGTATGGGAGGTTGTGGAACATGTTTGGGTAACAGAGGGTCGTTTGTGGGTGTGGGCTGGCTTGATGGCACAGTCGGGATAGGTTAAGTAGGTTGAATGGTCGGAATGGGTATAGGCTGGCTTGATTGCGCATAGGTTGGTCAGATTGGATGATTGGAACGGGTACATGATGGCTAGATTGTGCAGCGAGGGTAGGTGTAGGTAGAACGGGGGATGATGTAACTTGAGGGGGTTAAGGATTTATAAGGAAAGTTGGAGACATGTTTGGGTATGGAACTAAGGGTGGTCCAGGGTATTTGAGGAGGGCCAGTGGGTTAGATGGAGTGTTTGGGTATGGCATTAGTAGTGGACCTATGTATTTCAGGAGTCTTGGTTGTTTTGGTTTTTGTATGAGTGGTTGAAGTTTCCTTAAGTCAATCTGGCTGACATTGACCATCGCTTCAGTGACTCGCACTACATGGCATGCTTCAGAAGAAGAGTAACTCTGCCCTTTTGTATCTATCTATTGTTGTTTCAGCTCGAACTTAGGAGGCCATCAAGACTTTTTGGGCCACATGTTCCAGTATCGTTGGATCAACTCTTCAAGAGTGGGAAGGGGTATCTTCTTGGACCTGGAGGCTAGAGCATCAGCAACGGTTAGAAGACCAACTGCTTGTGCCACCATCTTCTTCATTTGCTTGTAGTGCTACTTACTGGTATTGCAGCTATTAAGCTCTTCGTCGAGGGCCCCAAAGTTCAGGCACTCAAGAGTAAGTTCCAAGAGAGACGAGTTGAGAGAAGTAGGGTTTAAATAATTGGGGATAAAAGAGGGGGGAGATCTTTTTCATCACTTAAGTTGGACCGAGCCAGGTAGCTTTTGAGGTCATCGCCTATATTGGACTCAAAGAGGCTATTAACATCTTCACTCTCATTAGACGTGATCAGGGATCTCTTTACGTCATAACCCTTGTTGGACGTGTGCAGGGGACCTTTAAGGTCTTTACCCTGCATGGACCATTGAGGGGTGTTTTTTAGGTACTCACCCTTATCGGATGAATGAGGGGAGATTTGGTTAGATGCCACCCGTGGGACAACTTCTTGACCAGCTTGTAAACTCCGATCATAGCCATCATCGAGCAACGTGACTAGTTTAGGAAGGAAGTCTTGCAAGGTTGGCAAAGGAGGAACATTGCTTCAACAGGGGGTTAGGGTATTCTTCTCCTTCGGCGAGCAGCTCGCGGGGCTCGCCTACCTTTTCCTTTCTTATTGACAAGAGCAGGTTGGCAAGGCACATGGGGTCTAGGTGCCATGTTTGCCTGGTGAATTGCCTCCCTCTTCATGGACTTCATTCTACTTCGCCCCCTGTAAGTTTGCCAAGGTTGTGAAGTAGAAGGCTCCTCGGAGTCAAGGGATTGAGGAGGTGCATCTTCACACGGGGTTTGTTCTTGAATGTCTTCTTGTACCATCGGGCCAGGGTATTGAGTTGATTCTTCGTGGTCCAGGAGAGGGACGTTCACTGCTATTCGTCCTCTTTTCATCTTCCCTTGTACAAGAACTTGGAAGCCGAAACACTGAGATATGTCATGGCCTATTATCTGATGATATGGGCACCAAAGATTTTCAGACCCTTGGACTATGTTCCTTCGTTGTCTCGATGGGCGAGGGGAGTTCGTCCCTTCTTGGACCATCATGGCGAATATGGTGGGGGAGAAGGTCGACCAACAACTCATCAGAATGAAGCCTTCAAACTTGTTCTTCTTCTTGGACTGTGACCATGTGAGAGGCTTTAGCAGTCTCAAATGCCTTCTTGAGGCTATCCAACTGTATTTGACCTTTCTGAATCAGTGCTTCGATGTG
This sequence comes from Amborella trichopoda, assembly GCF_054954075.1. Taxonomy (NCBI): domain Eukaryota; kingdom Viridiplantae; phylum Streptophyta; class Magnoliopsida; order Amborellales; family Amborellaceae; genus Amborella; species Amborella trichopoda. Next base: position 30,683,490 of record NC_142347.1, read on the forward strand.
GTCCTTAAGGGACTGAATGCCCAACATCCGGCGGTATGGACAATACCTGTTATTATTCACAAGTCCGGCCTCATCTGACCTCTTTGCCTCAGGAAGGGCAATCATTCATTGCTCTGACAACATCATAAGGAGAGTCAGGACCCACTCCTTGTCAAAGTTGTAGGTCTTGTTCATCTTTTCTTCCCAATAGTCCGTTTGACAGAGGCCTTGAGGTTGTGGCACCCTATTGTAGGACTGTGATTGTTGTTGCCCTTGTTGAGGGGTCTCTTGAGTTTTTAAGGGCAATATTTCCATGGAAGTGTCCAAGGTTTGAAAAGGGGCTTGGTCAATGGAGTGCTTGGTCGTCGAAACGGTGATTGTTGCACTAATCACACCTCTTTGCTGGCTGTCGTAGGGTTAGTGCGGTTATTACCAATATATCGGTTGACTCCTCCACCCAAGGGTTGGTACATGGCCAAATCCTTCCATCTGGCATTGAACTGATCAACGGGCTGATCCGGTCCCTGGGTCATGGTAAGAATTTTTATGGCTTGTACTTCCCTCTCAACCTCATAGAAGCGCTTGTAAAATAAGTGATCCATCTCCTCCCAAGTTTGAACAGAGTTTGGCAGGAGACGAGCATACCAACTGGATGTCGGTCCGTCAAGCGTTTCTACAAATAAAAGGAGGAGGTGTCTGTCGTTTGAAGCCGTCTCTTGGAATGCGGACACAAAGTGCGCAATATGCTGATGGGTGAGCCCGCACCATTGAAGACTGAAAGTCTCCCCTTTTGGTAATTAGCTAGGAATGGCAACAAGTCGATGAATACGGGGTAGGGCTTGCGATAGAGGGTTGTCTCTCGCACCCCAGGGATTTGTGTATTCCGTAAGTTGTAATTGACCACAGCGTCAATATCAGCTTGTGTAACTGGGTGAGAAGGAGTCTGAGGCACCGTGGGGAGAGAATGACCCTATGTTGATAGAGGAGGTGGTTGCCTAAGCACCTAATCCACGGAATGCAATATCTATAGCTAGCAGACCCCATGATGGGACGAGTTTATCGGAGGCCTGTCATTCTCTACCTGATTAAGCCTCTCCACCATTTGATTGATGACCTCTTCCGGTTGGGCTATGTGATCTTGAGGCTCATCAGTGGTTTGATTATTAACGATGGCCTCAGCCCTCTTCTCGAGGAAGGAGGTCTCGAGCATAATTGGGGCTTTGTATCGTCGGGTGACTCAGTCCGTGAGCCCAGTCAAAAGGGGCCGATTGAGCTCGGGCTCTACTAAGAGACTGGGTTGTCATCAGTTTGCGATGGTCTTAGGACCGTGGGTTTTGATGACTCGGGCCATCTTCAATGACCTCAATGACCATGCACTGTTCTTTCCCCTTTGTTTTGGGCTCCGTCACTGACTGCATCGAGTAGAAAGGATTCTCTCTTAAGAGATCGATGGGTTCATGTAATTCCAGTACCTCGGGCTTCCTCGTCTGAGCAATCTGTACACCCTTCTCGTGCTTAATCCTTATATTCCAATACACCTTCTCCCAAAACTAGAATTGGGAGCAAGATTAAAGGCGGTTGGCTCTTCTCAAGCAGGCCAAAATCACCTCAGTGAGGACCTGAGAGAGCCAGTTCTACAGTTTCCTTGGGTGTTCTTGGTTTGACTGGGAGAGACGAAAGATGCTGGACTTTCTTGACCATAGGAGCTCTGCCTCGAGCTCGCCTTCAAGAGCCAGCACATGGAATTGTTGAGGGGAGTAGAGAAGGGTACTCAACAAGAACGTCTTGGAGTACCATGTAGTCAATGGTTTTGATGGAATAGGCAAGGCAAACGGGGGAAAAGGCATGTGCCAGTGACCTTTACCCTTGGAGCTCGGGGCAATCCGTGGGTCAGGTGCTTGTGCACGGCTCGTGAGGGGCTCCCGGGTGACTTGGGGGTCGACCCGAGCTCGAACAGAAGGCCCGACTTTAGGAATACCGGCCTCACAAGGCAGCGTGCATGATGAAGTGGTCTTGCGACCACCCCTCACTGGGTATGCAGGCATGTGTGTGCTTGAGGTGTCATGGATTTGGTGCCACCATGTGCTAAGCGATAGAGATCCATCATGCTTGGTGAGGCAAACCTTGAGTTGCCCTTGTGTGTGGGGCTAGGTCCTAAAAGACCCAACTTGTGGTGGTGTACCAGGGTAGTCTTGAGGCTGTCCCGAGATGTGGACTCAGTGGGTAAACCATGAAATCTTAGCAAGTGGGTGAGAGGGAGTGGCCTTGAAGCCTCCTCTTTGTGTCAAACTACTGGGAAGACTAACAGTTTGGAATGATTAAGAGTGGGGGGTGGCCGCATGGCAACCCACAGAGGCAATGGCAGGCATTCTGCCAATCGTTGAAGAGAGAGAGGTGGCATTTCGGTTGCCTCGAGCAGTGACTGACAAGTGTTTTTTTGGTAACTGGGTGAATGCGGTGAGCAGTGGTCGTAGTGCCACCAATGCAGGTGACACCAACGGGTGGGCCGTTGATGCCAGTAGATGGGGAGTAAGGGACTTGAGGGTCCCTTCTCACCTCGAGCAGGGTGAGAACCCTGGAGCGCAAAACTTGGTCCACGCTCAAGAGAAAAGTAGGGAGCGAGGTTTGTGAAACCCGTCCTCAGGGGACAAACTCACGAGTGTGGGGATGACGAAATCCCCAACTCGGACAAAAGGATTAAATAATCTTTAAGGCATGTGTGTGTGTGAAAAGCAGAATGCTTAGTGAGTAAACTAAACCGACAATGGGGTAGCGGTGTCCCCATTGGAGTCTCGAAACTGGTTGGGCCTCGATCTCGTCGGGTCGTAAGACCATGTGGGGACTTGGATAGGTGGGTCCGGCTCGAGATCGCTCTCTAGGGAACCACAGTGTGTGAGGTATACATGCAGGCAGGTACCAACTAATAAGAAAGAATTATGGGGTGTGAGGTGGGACCCACTTCACGATGGGTTCATGACACACTCAGGCATTTTTAGGCGCCCTCTTAGAACGAGATGGAAAGCCCCCTAGCTTGAGGCTGGTTCAGCTTTAGATCCCTTGCTCGCACTCTGTGCCTTATGAACACACACGCATAAGATGACCAGACAAGTGGGTCAGAAGACCTTGACTTGTCATTAGATGGGTATACATGTAAAAGGTGGGGGTGACTACATATTGTTTGTTAATTTGACAGCCTCTCAGCTCCATTTTGATAAGCAACCTCATATAAATAAATAAATAAATGAAAAGGTTCTAGAAGATGATTCATGTGGTCACAAGAAGTGTAACATAATGGTAGAGGAGAGAGGGTAAAAGTCGAGGAAGTAGAGAGTCGAGGGAAAAGAGAAAAGAGCTTAAAAGAGATAGAGGATGAAAGAGTGTAAAAAGAGAGAGCGAGAAAACAGAATGAGAGAGAAGTAAAGAGAAGGAGGAGAGAGAGGGAGAGAACAAGGAAGAGTTAGAGAGAGAGAAAGAAAGAAGAGGGAGAAAGAAAGGAGAAGATAGGAGGAGAGAGATAGAGAGAATGAGGAAGAGAGAGAGAGAGCAAGTGAGAGAGAGAGAAAAGAGAGAGAGAGGGAGAGCAAGGGATGGAGAGAAAGGGAGAGGCCATCGGCCTGGTTGGGAGAGAGAGAGAAGGAAAGGAGAGAGAGAGAGAGAGGGAGAGAGAAGTGAAGGAGAGGAGAGAGAGGAAGAGGAAAAAGAGAAAGGAAGAGAGAGAAAGAGTTAGGGTTACCTTGGGTGGCTCTTGAACCAGACTGGGGGCTAGGTTGGGAGCGAAGAGTTCCAAGTAGGAAGTGAGGAGTTATAGGGGTAGTGACTTGTGGGGAAGAATTTTCTCTGTCCACTCTTTAAGTGAAAAGGGTAGAGACAAAAATATTGCCAACCAAGGGGAACTCAAGCTAATTCTATTAATTTTTGTGCTTATAGGAAGGCCTTTTTACAAATGATCATGAAATGCTTCTATAGCACCCTCTTGGAAAAAGGGTAGATGCTCAAAACTGATCCTAAATGTCAAAACTTACTTTTTTCATGATTTAAATTTAAATACTGTTTTTTGGAAAAAATGACCATTTTGCCCCTAGCAAGATGGTCCCCAAAAAGGGGCCATGGGCTATGGTGGTCATTCGGGGCTCATTTCGGGCCCTTTCGGTAACTTTTTAGTGAAAAGAATGCCACAAAAGTGATGGTCTTACCGATGCAATCTTTTTGACATATTACTTGATCATCGAATCGAAGTGTAGAGCTCTTGACAAAATCTGACAAAAGATGAGAAATTTACGATCTTAGATCTTAGATCTTGTCCATTCCTTGACGTTTTGGGCCGATCTTTCTATCGTAGAATGACGTGGAAGCTACCATGATCGTTTTGTGATAAGAATGACTCGATTTGGTGACTAGACCACCACTTTTCGAATTGGGGCAGTTGCAGGAATATGGATTCCGATCGTCGAAAAATACCCCTTCTTGCAACCTCAAAATGCAGTATTTTTGGTCATTTATCACATATGATGTTCACGATCGCAACGGACCCATTTTTAAGTCAATCCGACGTTGGGGCTTCATGATATGACCATTTGATTGGAGGGATCTCCCTCTTGCAAAAATCTGCAATACATAAGTTTTTTTGAACAACTTCTCTCTAGGATTTCTTCTGTCTCGAGTACTTTCATGGGTCCCATATATCAAAACATGCGTGTCGACAAGATGAAGAACCTCTTGAAATTTGGGCTCTATCCGACTTTAAATGGAGAAGTTATGGTCTTTTGAAGGTGATCCCGAAATCATAGGATATAGTTTCCATTTAATGGAAATTGGTTCACCAAGGATGCGCCAAAATAGTGTGTAACGCACCCTTTTTGGGTAAGTTGGCCACAAAATGTCGAAAATCATCCGAATGAGCCGAAATTTGATATTTGGGGGTTTCATGACGTCTTGAAACCAACGAAAGTAGTCTGGTGCTTATCTAAGGCCCTAGCGATAGTGTAATATTTATAAGGTGCCTTTTCAACATGTTAGGGGTCGAATTTGAAATTGGTTTTGCTTCTGATCCACCTTACCTTCGTCGGATTGCAATGAAACTTGGCGGGTGTTCTTAAGGAGTCAAGTACTACCCCCACATGATTTCTAGGACCGATCCAATGCCTTTCAAAAAATCGCTCCAGATCAAGGTTTATTTGAATTGTGCTTATGTAATCCACAAGCATTTTGGTACTCGCAGGCGTAGGTCATAATAAGCTGGGGATACAAGTGTCGAAAAATAACCTATAATACTTTTCATGCCAAAACTGGCATAATTCCTTTGACGAAGGCATAGTCTCCGAATTACTTGAAACTCTCATCTCCAAGGAATCGTGCTACATGCGCCAAAGAGGCTAGAGGAAGTCGGAAGAGATGATGGCCCTAACTACTGTCAAAACAATAGAATGCTTGGTCATGTGACCGAAGTTTGTCATGCCACATCATCCAGAGTTTAATAAATAATGGGCAATTGAATTTGGGGCCTGATTCCATGCAAGATGAATCATGAGCCCACACAATAGTCTGTGCTGCAAGACCTTAAACTACATAGCACCGGTCCAAGCTATACGACCCTAAACTATAACACACGTCCTGACCGCATGGCTTTAAACGACATTGCATCACAGCCAGAGCTATACGACCCTAAATTATAGCACACATCTTGGGCGCATGAATTAAACTGCAATGTATCATCATCCGAGCTATACGACCCTCACACGTCTTGAATGCATGACGTTAAATTGCATCGCATCATGGTCCGAGCTATACGACCTTAAACTATGGCACATGTCCTAGTCGCAAGATGTTAAACTGCATCGCATTATCGTCCTGACAGCATGACATTAAACCGTATCTTACAACGATCCAAGTTATACGACCCTACAAAATAGCACATGTCATAACTGCACAACATTAAATTTCATCGCATCATGGTACACAATGCACGACCTTAAACTGTGTGGCATCGGCCCAAGCTGTACGACCTTAAACTACAACACACGTCTTGGTCGCACGATGGTAAACTGCATCACATCACGGCACAAGCTATACAACCTTAAACTGTAGTACACGTCTTAGCTGAAAAACAATAAACTTCATCGCATCACTGTCCGAGCTATACGACCCTAAACTATAACACACGTCCTGAACGCATGACGTTAAATTGCATCACTTCATGGTTCGAACTATACGACCCTAAACTATAGCACACGTCTTGGCTGCATGGTGTTAAATTGCATCTCATCATGGTCCGAGTTATATAACCTTAAACTATAACACACGTCCTGGCCACACGACATCAAACTGCATAGCATTATCATTCTGACGGCATGATGCTAAACCACATCCCACAACGATCCAAGCCACACGACCCTAAATTGCGCGGCATCGGTTGTTGCATGACCTTAAACTACATGACACATATCCTAGCCGTATGATGTTAAACTACATCGCATCACGGTCAAGCTAAACGACCCTAAACTATAGCACACGTCCTGGGCGCATGATGTTAAACTGCTTTGCATCAACATCCTAACGGCACGACATTAAACTGCATAACACACGATCTAGAAGGCATGACCCTAAACTCGCCTCCATTAGGTCTTGGTGGATGACCTTAAAACATATCAACCTACTGTCTCGAAGGTACGACCTTAAACTTGCCTCATATAGGTCTTGGTGGATAACCTTAAAATGTACGGACTTGACGGTCAAGGTGGCATGACCTTAAACACGCCTCCCCATGGTCACAACGACATGACTTTAAAAGGGCTTCCCTAAAAGACAAATATGACAAAAACCCGAAAGGCCATCATGAGTAAAAGAGTCAAAAGGAAAGAAAAGAAATGTAAAGAAAAGAGAAAAGAGACATGACAGACATGGTGTGAACCCCAAAAGCCACCATGGGCAAAATATGTTTAAAAAAAATAAAAGAGAACAAGACGGTCGTAGTGAAAACCCACAAGGGAACTATGGCAAAAAGTTTCAAAATATAGGGGAGTGTGGTGAAAACCTGTCACCCCCCAAGAATTTACAATACTGATATTCCTGAGATGTGACAGTCAAAACATATATACATCTCTTGATAGGACAAATTTACAGTGGAGAATTCTTACAAAGTAACAAAAGAAAGTTTAAGCACAACTACAATATCTTCCAAAGATTATCCTGACGAGCTCTCAAAATGAAACCGCAGTTATCCTGAAAAAAATTGTTTACCGTAATTTGATGAGTTTGGCTACTCAGTAAGTGATCATCATAATCCTAAAAATAATCATGGTTGAAAGATATCAATATTTTCAAAAAGGAGATCTATTAACAGAAATGCATTAACAGTTTCACTTTAACAAATGCATTATTAAGTATAATCCGAATAATTGAAATGCATATAACATTTTAACGGCAGTGCATAATTCAAAGGATTTCACAAATTACCCTACTGGCGTCCCAAGTAGGTCATTTATATACCCCGTCAGCGTCCTGATAGGTCAACTTAATCCCTATCGGCATCCCAGATAGGTCCACTTAATCCCTGCAGGTCCACTTATACCTCACCGGCGTACCGGATGAGTCCACTTTATCCCTAGCAGCGTATCGAATAGGTCCACTTATACCTCACCGGCGAACTGGATGAGTCCACTTGCATACTTAAAGTATTTCTAAATTTCTTTAAACATTCAAAAGCAGCAATATCATGTACTCAACATATCACTGAAATTATTAATTTGAATTTCACTGAAACCATTAATAACAGTCACTTTCAATAACATTTCAAAAATAACCAGTCAAATATTTTGGGCTCATATTTAGAAAGGTAGCAGTTCGTAAAGACATTCTAGCATAATTGCCAATCTAATATGTATAGAAAAACTCTTATAGAAATTCAAGAATACGGAATTATCACAATTTATGGGGTGTCAATTCGCAAATAAACATTTCACAGACAATGTTATAATCAATTGCAAAAATATCAGTTTTCAAATAATAAGGCAGTCACTTGCACATGAAATTTACAATGTCCAAATCTTAAAAAATAGTAGAAAGAAATCTCACAATTTTACTAAAAGCAAAAGTATCACATTTATTTCTAATAATTTTACAGGATCTAAAATTCTCTAACAATAGACAAGAAAAATATATAAATTTATTTCTAAGAATTTACAGCATTTAAAATTTCCAACATAGATAAAAAATCACAATTTTATTAAAAAGATTATTTTTTAAAATAATAAGGTCGCTTGCGCATAAAATTTATCTCGCCTAAAATTCATGATAATAAGCAGAAGTAATTATTTCATTTCATTTTTAAAAAGAATGGATTATTTTTCAAGATAATGAAGTCACTTGCCTAAAATATTTGAGAGGGAGCTTCCCATAAAAATTCAGCTAAAGAGAGAAAGAGCTCACTGCGTTTCGACTAGAGAGAGAAAAATCTCAAAAATTTTCTACGGTGGGAGTCTTCGCCTCTCCTATTTAAATTTTTAAAATACCTTATTATATTATTTTATTAAGTTACACCTCATATATGAGGGGTAACAATTATATTACACATGAAACATTTAAAGCCCACGTTCACTAAAAGACGTGGTAATGAAAGGAAAAAAAAGTTAACAAAGTGGTGATGGTCCCTAAGGACCATAATACTTATATGGACCATCACACTATAAGAATTATTTATTTATTTATATTTATTATATATATATATATTTTTATTTATTTATTTTATTTTTATTTTTTGAAAGTTTGGGATTGTTACATTCTTCTCCCCTTAAAGAAATTTAGTCCTCTAAATTTTTGTACATGATTACTAAAAAAGATAGGGATATTTTTTTTGATATCGTCTTCTCGTTCCCAAGTCGACTCCTCTCTTGAATGGTACTGCCATAATATACGGACCAAAGGAATCTCCTTGTTGCGCAACACTTGTACCCTTCTATCCAGTATCAAAATTGGCTGCTCAATGAAAGATAGGTCCTTCTTGATAGGTAAAGGTTCATATTTCAAGATATGGGATGGGTCGGGCTGATATTTTCGTAGTGATGATACATGGAAGATATTATGGACGTTTGCCAATTCGGGTGGTAAGGCAAATCTCTAAGCGACACCTCCGATTCTTTCCAGGATTTCAAATGGTTCGATGTAACTTGGGCTCAGCTTTCCTTTCTTGTCGAATCTCATAATGCCTTTTATTGGTGAGATTTTTAGGAAAACTCGATCACCTTTCTCAAATTCAAGATCTCTCCTTCGGTTATCGACAAAACTCTTTTGCCGACTCTGAGCTGTCCTGAGCCTTTCTCGAATTAATGCTATCTTATCTGCGGTTACCTGAACAATTTATGGCCCCAAAAGCTTTCTTTCACCAACCTCGTCCGAACAGATGGGTGACCTGCATTTCCTTCCATACAGGGCTTCATATAGTGCCATCTGAATACTGGCTTGGAAGCTATTATTATAAGCAAACTCAATCAGGGGTAAATGGTCATCCCAGCTTCCTGTAAAGTTAATGACACAGGCCCTCAGCATATCTTCCAGGGTTTGGATGGTCCTCTCCGATTGTCCATCAGTTTGGGGGTGAAAGGCAGTGCTAAAGGTGAGTCTCATCCCCATGGCTGACTGTAGCTTAGCCCAAAATTTAAAAGTAAATTGAGTATTCCTGTCCGATACAATGCTGACCGGAACTCCATGTAACCGCATTATTTCCTTAATGTACAACTGAGCCAGTTGATCCAAAGTGTACGTCGTGCGAATCGGCAGAAAGTGGGCAGCTTTGGTCAGTCGGTCCACAAGGACCCAAATGCTATCATGTCTTGAATTTGTTCTAGGCAAGCCAGAGACAAAATCCATAAAGATGTGCTCTCACTTCCACTCTAGCACGGGTAAAGGCTGCAATAACCCAGCGGGCCTTTGATGCTCAGCTTTTACTTGCTGGCATGTTAGGCACTTAAACACAAATAGTGCTACCTCTTTTTTCATATTATTCCACAAAAGGTTTTCTTCAGGTCCTGATACATTTTAATACTTTCGGAATGTATCGTATAATGAGAGTGATGTGCTTCTTCCAATATAACTTTCTTCACATTCTCATCATTCAGGACACAAACCCGACCTTTGAATCTTAGCAAATCCTCACTACATATAGAGAATTCTTCTCTCTTTCCCAGCTTCACCTCTTCCACAATTGTTAGAAGCAGAGGGTCTTTCTTTTGTGCTGATCGAATCTGTTGGATTAATTGGGGTTCTGCCTTAATGTTGACAATCATACTTATCACATTATTAATGGACAGAGCCGGATGCTAATCCACTATTTCCTCTAACAATCTCATTTCTTGGATCATTAGATGAGCTAAGACTCCCGTAGATTTTCTACTTAGAGCGTCAGCCACAACGTTAGTTTTTCCTGAATGATAATGGATTGTACAATCATAATCTTTTAAGAAATCCATCCATCTTACCTGCCACATATTTAAATCCTTCTGAGAGAAGAGGTATTTTAAGCTCTTATGATCCGTGTATATTTCGAATTGCTCACCATATAGATAATGTCTCCACATTTTCAAAGCGAATACTATTGCAGCCAGCTCCAAGTCATGAATTGGATATTTTTTCTCATATTCTTTCAACTGTCTGGATGCATATACCACTACTTTCCCATATTGCATTAGTACACAGCTCAAGCCTTTATGTGACGCATCACTATAAATCACAAATCCCCCACTTCCCTTAGGAATTGTTAAAATAGATGTCGAATTTAATCGAACTTTTAGCTCTTGAAAACTCTCCCCACATTCACTTGTCCACTCAAATTTGACATTTTTCTATGTCAATCAAGTCAATATGCGATTCGAGAAAATCCTTCTACAAATTTTCTGTAATATCCTGCCAATCCCAAAAAGCTTTGAACTTCAGTCACATTACTTGGTTGTTTCCATTTAACAACGGTTTCAACCTTTGAAGGATCAACTGATAGATCTTCCTTTAATATGACATGTCCTAAAAATGTCACTTGTTCAAGCCAAAATTCACATTACTAAGTTTGGCATACAATTTCTTTTCTCTTAATATTTGCAATACCATTCTTACATGCTGCTCATGTTCCTTCTGATTCTTGGAATAAATTAAAATATCATCAATAAATACCACAATAAATTTATCCAAAAAGGGCTTAAAGACCCGATTCATCAAATCCATAAATGCAGCCGGTGCATTGGTTAATCCAAAAGGCTTGACTAAAAATTCATAATGGTCATACCTTGTTCTGAAATCTGTCTTGGGAATATCTTTACTTTTAAGCTTAAGTTGATAGTATCCAGATCTAAGATCAATCTTTGAAAACACTTGTGATTCTTGTAATTGATCAAATAAATCATTAATTCTAGGTAATGGATACTTATTTTTCATTGTCACTTGGTTCAACTGTCTATAATCGATGCACAATCTCATGGTCCCATCTTTCTTTTTAACAAACAATACCAAGGTGACACACTGCGCCTGGTAAAACCTTTATCTAATAATTCTTCCAATTGTTGTTTAAGTTCCTTAAGTTCTGCAGGTGCTATTCTGTAAGGTGCCTTAGAAATTGGGGCTACCCCTGGCAATAATTCAATAGAGAATTCAATTTCCCTGTCAGGCGGTAGTCCTGGAAATTCTTCAGGGAAAACGTCGGGAAATTCTCGTATAACCAGAGTGGTATCCAAATTTATCTCTTCCTTCCTATCTTCTTTGTTATATGCAAGAAAGCCTTGATACCCTTTTCGAAGGAGGCGATTAGCTCGAATACAATAGATTAAATATGATGGGGAGTCTTCTTTGATACCATTGAAGTAAAATATTGGTTGATCCGAAATACTAAAGGTCACTATTTTCTTGTAACAATCAATACTTGCATGGTATGCAGAAAGCCAATCCACGCCTAAGATTACATCAAAATCTTGAATTTCTAGACGTATTAAATCAACCAACAGTTCCTTTTCTTCTATCTTCATTACACAGGATTTGTATACTATGTTGGTGTCACTTGAATTTCCCATCGGTGTGGCTACCTCTATAATGTATTCTAATTGTTCTGGTTCTACCTTTAAGTGACATTCAAAGTGTGGTGACACAAATGAATGAGTAGATCCATGATCAATCAAAATATGAGCTACTTTTGGAAGAATAGTAAGAATACCTTGAATCACTGATTTTGAGGCCTCAGCGTCTTGCTGGGTGATCGCAAATACTCTTCCCTTCATCTGAGGCTTTTGAGCTATCTCTCTCTGCTTTGGAAGCTGTTGCATCTGTAAGCTATGACATTCTCTAATCTGGTGCCCTAATTTTCCACATTTAAAACAGGCTCCAATTTTTCAATAACAAGGGCTCGATCCATGCTTTTTCCCACATTTTTTACATGGTTCTATTGGGCTTTGAAGTGGTAAGGGCCTTGACTTCTTGTTTGCCCTTTCAAGCTGTTGTCGATTAGATGGTGTGGGTCTAACCTGACTTTTCTGAATTTTCATCTTTTGGTAATCTTCGAAAGCTTTTTCAACTATTTGGGCTCGAGCCACTATTTCAGCATAAGTTCTCAATTTTAAGACTGATATTCTGTTTCTATTAGCTGGTCTGAGATCCCTTTCAAATTTTTTTAGCTTTCTTGCCTCATTGTTAATTATATGTGGTGCAAACCTGGCCAATTCAATAAACTTGGCCTCGTATTGTGCTACTGCCCAGTTTCCTAGGATTAATTCTAGAAATTCCATTTCTTTTTTGTCTCGAATAAAATCTGGGAAATACTTTTCATTAAATGCCTCTAGAAATACTTCCCAAGTCAAGAGTTTATTTGCTTTGACCAATACTCCTTTTGCCATTCGCCACTAATGTTGTGCTTCACCTTCTAACATAAAAACGGCTAAGGCCACCTTCCTAGCATCAGGACATTCCATTACCTCGAATATTTTCTCCAATTGCATAATCCATCCCTCGGCTTCCAGTGAGTTTACAATACCCATAAAAGAAGGTGGGTTCAATTTCTTAAATTGTTCGATATTACTCCCACCATTTCCCGTAACCGACTGCCTGGGTGAATTGTTGTTTCGCATATTTTCCAAGGCTTTGTGAATTCCTTCCATATTAGCTTCAGCTATTCTGGATCTTGACTTCGTCCCGGTTTGTACACACAATAAATGTGATTTTAAGTACATTCTTTTTAAATTTCCTAAGAATCTTAAACCTATTGCTCTGATACCATATTTGTCACGTCCCAAGAATTTACAATACTGATATTCCTGAGATGTGACAGTCAAAACATATATACATCTCTGAATAGGACAAATCTACAGTGGCGAATTCTTACAAACTAACAAAAGAAAGTTTAAGCACAACTACAATATCTTCCAGAGTTGATTCTGACGTGCATCCAAAATGAAACCGCAGTTATCTTGAAAAAAATGTTTACCATAATTTGATGAGTTTGGCTACTCAGTAAGTGATCATCATAATCCTAAAAATAATCATGGTTGAAAGATATCAATATTCTCTATTAACATAAATGCATTAACAGGTTCACTTTAAAAAATGCATAATTAAGTATAATCCGAATAATTGAAATGCATATAATATTTTAACAACAGTGCATAATTCAAAGGATTTCACAAATTACCCGACTGTCGTCCCAAGTAGGTCACCTATATACCCCCATCAACATCCTGATGGGTCCACTTAATCCCTATCGGCGTCCCAGATAGGTCCACCTAATCCCTATAGGTCCACATATACCTCACCGGCGTACCCAACGAGTTCATTTAATCCCTACCGGCGTATCGGATAGGTCCACTTATACCTCACCGGCAAACCGGATGAGTCCACTTGCATACTTAAAGTATTTCTAAATTTCTTTAAGCCTTCGAAAGCAGCAATATCAAGTACTCAACATATTACTGAAATTATTAATATGAATCTCACTGAAACCATTAATAACAATCACTTGCAATAACATTTCAAAAATAACCAGTCAAATATTTTGGGCTCAGATTTAAAAAGGTAGCAGTTCGTAAAGACATTCTAGCATAATTGCCAATCTAATATGTATAGAAACACGCTTATAGAAATTCAAGAATATGGAATTATCACAATTTATGGGGTGTCAATTTGTAAATAAACATTTCACAGACAATGTTATAATCAATTACAAAAATATCAGTTTTCAAATAATAAGGCAGTCATTTGCACATGAAATTTACAATGTCTAAATCTTCAAAAACAGTAGAAAGAAATCTCACAATTTTACTAAAAGCAGAAATATCACATTTATTTCTAATAATTTTACAGTATCTAAAATTTTCTAACAATAGACAAGAAAAATATATAAATTTATTTCTAAGAATTTACAGCATTTAAAATTTCTAACATAGATAAAATATCACCATTTTATTAAAAAGATTATTTTTCAAAATAATGAGGTCGCTTGCCGCATAAAATATTTGCACCTAAAATTCATGATAATAAGCAGAAGTAATCATTTCATTTCATTTTTAAAAAGAACGGATTATTTTTCAAGATAATGAAGCCATTTACCTAAAATATTTAGAGAGAGCTTCCCATAAAAATTCGGTTAAAGAGATAAAGAGCTCACTACGTTTCGACTAGAGAGAAAGATCTTAAAAAAATTTTACGGTGGGAGTCCTCGCCTCTCCTATTTAAATTCTTAAGATACCTTATTATATTATTTTATTAAGTTACACCTCATACACGAGGTGTAACAATTATATTACACATGAAACGTTTAAAGCCCACATCCACTAAAGGATGTGATAATGAAAGGAAAAAAAAGTTAACAAAGTGGTGATGGTCCCTAAGGACCATAATACTTATACGGACCATCAGACTATAAGAATTATTTATTTATTTATATTTATTATATATATATTTATTTATTTATTTATTTTTTTTTTGAAAGTTTAGGATTGTTACAAAACCCTTCATGGCACTCACTCTCAAATGATGGATGTGTTGATCTTATTCTACAAGTCATCACGAGTAAAAGTGTCATGATCTTACGTCCTTATGGCACGACATTAAATTGCAAGACATAGAATCCATTTACATGACTATAAACTGCTTCCTATTCATAAAGACATATCCCCATGGGGTTGCCGCATGACACCTCACCCGTTATAGCCCCTATCTTGCTGCCTCTTCATAACACCCCAGATGGAGGAGAACCGTCACTCCAACATCCCCCATGGAGAAGCACCATCTCAAACGCAAGCTCAAAGTGCTCTTCCCAAGTGAGGCATACCACAATTTCGATTGTGTGACTGCTGACCGCACCGCTGCCTCTTCATAAATACCCCCGCGGAGGAGCACCATCACTCCAACATCCTCGATGCAAAAGCACCTTCTCAAACACAAGCTCAAAGTGCTCTCCCCAAGTGAGGCATACGATAGTTCCGACTGCGTGACTGTAGATCGTGTCGCTGCCTCTTCATAAATACCCTCGATGGAGGAGCACCATCGCTCCAACATCTCCAGTCGAAGAGCACTATCACTCCAAATTCAATACTACAAAGTGTTACCATAGTTCCGACTGTGTGATTGCAAATCATGCTATCGCCTCTTCATAAATACCCCCAATGAAAGAGTATCATCATTCCAAACTCAACACCACAAAGGGTTCTCCCCAATTAAGGCATACCACAGCCTTGACAGGTGTCCTTAAAGTATAGAACAGCCTCCTTTTGCGAAATAGCAAAATTCCCAAAAGAGGCTTACCACAGTCTCGACTGTGTGACTTTGAAGCATGCAAGTGCCTCTTTACGAAAAGCAGACACATCCCTAATTGAGGCATATCACAGCCATGAATGTGCGACTTTTAAAGGATATGACCGCCCCTTTACACAAAGCAATATCCTCAAAAGTGGCGTACCACAGCCTCGACAGTGCGACTTGTAACCATGCCTTCACCTTTTCATAAACACCCCCAGCAGAGGATCACTATTGCTTCAAACCCCATCATTTCTAGTGCTATCCCCGATGGACGCATACCAAAGTCCCAGTTGTGTGACCTCAAAGCATGTAATCCCCTATTCATAAAGCCATATCCCCTCTAGAGAGGCACCATTTCAAACTCAACATCCAAAAGTTCTATTCGCAATTGAGGCATACCGCAATCTCGACTGTGTGACTTTATGTCACGTCATCTTCTCATAAGAAACAACAATATCATCTCCAATGGAGATGTACCACAGTCTTAATTGCGTGACTTTTAAAAGCATGCAACCGCCTCTCTATGTGAAATATCTGTATCCCCAGTAGAGGCATACTACAGTCTCAGCTATGTGACCAAACTATACCACTATATTTGATAGGGCACTCCCATCACCCAAAGTGCCATTCGTTTCTTCTCAAAGGCACAACATTCTCCATGAGTTAATCCATCACCCTCTTATGGGACTTCAACCATGGAATTCTTCATTTTCTCCTCAACTAGTCATTTATCAAGGTAAACCATAGAACCATCACCCTAGTCCCGAACTGTGTGATGCCTCAAATGCCACATATGACCCAATTCTTCAGGTGCCAAACTACACCCTGAGGGATTCCTAAAACTGCGTGGCTTCCCCATAGAGTCTTGACATGAACAACAAAATCACAAACACCCCTAAGGGAGCCACATGTTTCACAAACCTACAGTTGTCCATTAGATCCTGCACCTTGTGGTGTCTCATGATCCCTATTTCGTGTCATGCGTGTCGCTACCCCTTCAGTCCAACATGGGTGAGGCGATCTGGTAGCCCAGTTGTTGCAGTTGAAAGAGAGAGAGAGAGAGCTAAAGAGATTAGAAAAATAGAGTTAGTGAGAGAAAATGGAGGGAGAGGGGATCATTGACTTAACATTGGTGAGTAAGACAACTTTTTGTTGAAAACATAGAGGGAAGGGAAAAAAGGTAAATAAATTACACAAAAACCTATTAATGGGTTCTCCAATTTTAATAGGGTTAAGATCCTTCCTAATAAAAATGGATGGTTCTTAAATTGAGATATACTATAGCATTCCATATGGAAAATATACAGGATCATTCCCCAAGTTATTTATTGTTTATTAAAATAATGACTTCTTTTTTGTTTGTTTGTATGGATGACAGTTAACATTATCGATAATAGATAATCTTACCTGCTGTCATAATATCTTCTATAATTTTACTTTGTTAGTTATTTGGTAAGGATACTATATCACTTGATTAGTTATTTGGCACCCAACCATCTATCTGGTTTGAAAAAAAATGTTTAGGGATATTAATAAAGTTGTTTTAGGGTTAAATCGGGTTGGCCTGTTTTAGGGGTTTTGAAACCAATTTGATGGAGTTGAGTACTTCCAAAGGAAATATGAAGATGAAGATGGGATTACTTGAGGTTTAAGCTATTGATTTTGATGGGGCTGAGGATTTACAAGAGGAGGAGGTTTCATAAAGATGCAATCTTATTTGGGGGTTTTCGAGGCTTGTTTTTGTTAGATTTTTACATGGGTTTGCCCCTTTGTCCATGGAAAGACCCCTTTGGAATTTGGGATATTGATTATATCATTAGGATACGTGGAATACTAATGGAATTATGAGGGATATTTTTGGACAATTATCAATTTAGAAATGTCTTTGGAGACGCACATTTTGGATGTACTTATTGAATCTTATTATAAGGGAATTTTGGAAGGGGGACCATCTATATAATGGGTACAGTTGGTATGCGGATGCATCCGTAGCTGTAGAGGTAAGGTGCACCTTCAAATTTTATCATGGTATGTAATTTTGATGTAAAATATTTTTAGGATTATCTCAAAATCTATTTTTATATCTAATTATAAAATTTTAAATTTCAAAACTGGTTACAAGCAAGTAGATCTATAAACATATGAAAATCATGAAAATGGACGGTGTAGATAATATGTTGTAAAATGCATTATTTCTGAGACTTAAAATCTTTTTATTTTTTATGGTTGTACATCTCGATGTCAGGATGATCACTCAAAGGGTTTTTCAACATTAAAACTACATTTTCTGATAGATTTTTGAGATGCATCTGTAGTTCTACATTATAAGGTTGCATCCTTATATAAATTTTTCCCTATATAAAAGAGATGTAAAGAAGATTAGTAGTACTTTTTCCAGGAGGCCTCACATGATTCCTTCTTCGTGTGTATATAGATATATATATATATATATATATATATATATATATATATATATATATATATATATATATATACAAAAAACTTGGAGTTTCTCTCTAGATAATTAGTTTTCCGGACACCATAGTGGGAACTATCGGGCCGCCTCTCTTAAAGGGCTCGAGGAATTTGAACTATATATGCCATATTTCGAGTTCTAGTTGTGAGCATCGAAATCTCGAACTAGATGAGACATGGGCATAAGGGAAATAGAAAAGATCACACCAACCTTAAAAATATAAAAAAAAGTGTGTGACTTCTATCCAATCCATTATTTTTGTGTTTCTACTACTTGCAAGATTTACGGTAGAATCCTATAAGGGGCAACAGAGCGATTATGAAAGAAGTCTGCCTTTCAGATCAGACAATCAGAGCGGTTGGTGTGCGAATACATTAAAATAATAATTTTTTAAATGTTTTACTTTCCCTATCATGTTTTTTCTTCGGATTTTACATTTATAGGCCCCTACAAGCATTTGACATGCATGAGGAATGCACTTTTAAGTTCATGGTGGGCTGACGGGTGCATTCAATTTGTGTGGATGAATCACATCCCATCATGTGCATGGGTTGGGAACTACGGGTCACACGTAAGCGCGTACACCTATATTGGTCTTGTGCAATGATCATGCGGTGGACCAATGCTATGCACATGCATCTGTGTAGGCCACCTCAGTCCACCTGCATAAGCATATATGTGGCATGCGTAAATACATGCGAGCTTGCGCACATTGTATGACACGTTTGAAGCCGCCCGTGGAAGTTGGTATCACCAGCGACCCTACATTTATGGTGAATATGCAGCCTCAAAGGTAAAGGAGATAGGTTGTGGTAGGTTGGCAGCCAACATAAAGCTTCCCTTTAACATGTCTTATGATCAAGTAAAGGAGGTTGGTTGTGTTAGGTAAGCAGCTAATGTAAAACTTATTGAAAACTTGGTATAGCACTCAATAGAGCAGAATAGATTTGTGTAGCTGACCTTAATTAATTGGAAAAAGGTTTTGACGATGATGTGCAACTACAAATATGCTGTTCCAATCGTAGCCGCACACCTAAGATTCGGCAACGGTCGCTCGCGAGACCGCTAACACGTCGTTAATATGTGCGGCCTCGGCCATTATTCCGTGAGGCTGCACTCTTGTGGTATGGCCACAACTGCACAATTTTTTTGTGTGATTGCGTAAAATATCTTTTTGGTGCGGCATCTGCTATGCAATATTTCTATGCAGCCTCAAACTTCTGAAGTACATAACTTTGAGTCCAAATGTCTATTGTTGACAAACTCTATAGAAAATTATGTGTGGTCCATTTCGAGGAGGGGATCAATTATGATTTGGTGCCTCATTTGTCTAATATTACAAGCACCACCCCCACTCAACCCTGCAGCATTTTTTTTGTTCCTAAGTTGCCCCTATGTCCGACAATGAAAACACCGGACAAATAGGTCATTCTTAATTGAACTTCTCTTTGTCATCTGGTGTTTGAAGTACCAAACAACTAACCATGATGGAGAAAAAACCTCTTTTTAATCAACTCCAGTTCTTAGTTGCATGAGTTCACCCCCCATTCTCACTCTTCAGTGAGCCATCACTCTAGAGAATCATCAACCAATAGGTTCTCTGGTTTTTGAAATCAAGTAACATAAAAGTCGGTTACCAAGAAAATGGAAGTGGAAAAGGGCTGAAGAAAAATTCCTTTTTTTAAGAAAAGAAGGGATTTTGATGGATAAGTTGTTCGTAGAATATTTTTGAAATCAATTTTTTCTTTTGGTGGTAAATTATCTATAGATGATGGATTTTTCTTCTGGGTTTTTGTCACTTTTTCATCTATTTTGGTTTTTTTTTATGAATTTCGGAGAGATCAACTGCTCTGATTCTTTATCTTAAATTTTGTTTGTTGTTGCATTAGGATCAGTAAATGCTATTTTGGCCCTAAAAACATATTTTGAGCTCCTTATATTGTTTCTCGAGTGCCTTCGATGCTAATAGGTCCTAAGGAATCTGATTGCATATCACTTCAGTTTAGGGATTGTGATCAGTTTGTCCTTTTTGATGTGGGATTTTGCATCTGAGATCTGACTGCTTCCGTGATGATGAGAATCAAGATCCTTGCTCTTCAAAATTAATCTGATGCTGATTGGTAGCTCGAATCCCTCTAGCAAGGCAAAATTTTCGCTTTAGGCAATACCACTTTTGCGATTGGGCAAATGTTTATGAAAAAACTCACCTATCCATGTTATTTATTTGTTGTGGTTCCACATTGACAAAAAAAGATTGCCTGGGTATTTCTATGTTTGAATTGCCTACATCCTTAGAGAGAAAATGCTAGATAGAGGGAGCCTTTTGATATCTTTGTCTTTCTAGTATCTGCTTAATGAGAAAATAGTATTGGGAAATCTGACCGTAATCATGGACATCCCTAAAGAAAGGGTAACAACAAAGGCTTGTCACTAGATGGAGACCTGTCAAGCATTGATCAATGATGATCGTTGTGCACACTTTCTATGCATAATAACCAAAAAGTCAATTGAAAAGCTTTCTAATGAGGAAAGCCTCCCAGCTCTAGTTTGCTCTCACCACATCCACAATATTGCATGCATTCATGTGGGCATTTAATGCTACCAAACGTCATCATGATAGAGCATTTGAGAAAAAGGATCACATAGATGTATGGCATAAGTGATGTTGGCTGACACAAATAGTATTTATGCTCTAGTCACTCCCTCATTCCTGAGAACTAGACAAAGATATTGACAATGCGTTTTTGGAACATTACTCATCTCAACATCTAGAGTTAGAGGCATGCTGCCTTATGAGTGATAACAGTGCCGACTTGCTTACAAAGGTGGGTGGGCTTGAGGGTAGCAACGAACCCAAGGGTCAACCCGGTGACAATATTCTCAAGAGGATATGAAGGTTGAGGGTGCAGGTAGAGAATGAAGGTGAGGTAAACGAAGCCCTCCAATATGAAAAGTCAACCTTGACCTACTATGATTGCGGGATAGATCAACAACTCCACTTGTCTATGCAATGAGTTGGAGGTGGCACAAACCATGTACTTTACTATGTGTACTAGTGTATGCAGTTTTGGATGCTCATTCATTTCCATTATTTCGAATGTAGAATTAGAAGCATCAGAATATAGCATGGGAAGAAAACGCATTTCTTTCGTTTGCCTTGATCTAGTGGGAGGCAACGTTAAGAGTGTTGTGCGTATAATGTACTCTAGATCATCATCTATTTTAGATTGGATTATGTTGCTCCATTATATGCTTTATGCTTATGGGACAAGGCGGAGCCCGCCTTTTAGTATCTAGACCCTCTTCTACAAGACATTTAGTTTGTTTTCCAAAGCCTCGTTTGTCTCCCTAGAAATTAATGAGTGTCATTGAGAGATACCAATGTTCGCAAAATCGAACTGGAACGGTTAACCGGTTTTGGGGCTGCGAGCGGTTTGAACCGGAATCGGACTAACTAGGGCGGTTAACCGTTTCAACCAGTCAAGTAGTTCTTTTTTCTAAAAAAAGGTTAAAAAACGTCCAAAAAAATTTAAAAAAAAATTGAAAAAAAATAGAAAAACTTAGATTAAGTGTATACTATCATATTACATACATTTATCTTACAAAAAAAATTGAAATAACTTTTAGTATAAATTAATATTTGTATACTATGAAGATATGTAAGACAATTTAGAATTTGATATTAATTCAATTAATGAAGTTACAAAGTCCAACTAACAATGCTAGTAGTAATGAGAGCGGTGAGGGGGATCATGATATTGATGTGTTTCACTATCATGATTTACGGGGTGAAAAATCTGAGCAAGGCTTGGTGAAGTCTGTAATGCCGTAGTTGTGCCCCCTCGCCAGTCAGGAATATTTCTTGTGGTACCCCCTTGGCCAAAGTCTCCCAGACTCGTCCAGCCTTCATGCTCTCCCCCACCCTGTTCAGTGTTACCCCTATCCTATTCTATGTTATGGCCCTCAGCATCTTCAATATTGTCATCATCATGAATAACCAGGTTACGGTGACACCGACGGCTACGGTTTTGTCTCTCCCTTGTTGAGTAACTCATATGCCTTAATGCCTAGACTTCCTCCCGAGCCAATCTCATTAAATCTTTATGTTCATCAAGCACCGCATCATGTTGCACCCCTTCACATTCCTGGATGACTGGTTCTTGCCAATGTTTTTCCATTGTCCCATCTGTTTCATTATCGTGTGCCTCATTTTTATCTTGTGTATAATCGTCATCCATGTCCATTGTCATGTCTCCTTCATTAGATGTTGCAACATTCACATTATCATCTATATCGGCAACTGCCCCACTAAGAAAATATTGGTCTAATAGTGGACTCCTAAGTGACACCCACTCTTCGGCGAGGTCCCTCGGGAAGATGCAATTAAGGCTGATCGGTGTGTAGTCTGTAGGGGTCCTCCTTATATGCTTCTCACTCAATTTCAAATTATAATGAACGTACACCAAGTTGTGCATCGTCTGTGTACTCCACTGAAATGTACTCCAGTTTCTCTCATAGCGCGAGGCAGCACAGGTTTGACTCAAAATTCTAATGGCAATCTTTTGCAATTGCTTTGTTCGAATTCCATGTATCGTCCACCATTGTGCTGGCACAGACAAACATAGAAATACTTAACAATAAACAATAAATTGATTTTTAAAAAAACTACAAATAGTAGTGTACTAAACTATTGCAAGTTTTAACTTAAAACTAACCTGGGTGCAATTTTGCAGCTGTTTTTTGGCATTGTTGTATGCAAATTCCCCAGTTTTTTTCCATGTACATGATAAGCTAGATATAACAATATGCATATACAAGAAATTAGTACTACACAAAAATGCAATTCCTTATTGTAAATTGAAATTTTATTATATATACGTTTTGATTAAGGTTTACCTGTTGCATACACTCCATCTAAGTTTCAAGATCAGGTTCAAGCCTGTAGATGCAGTTTCTTACCCCCTCCATGATATCTGCATCATCTAAAGTGGCACTGGCATACAAATTTTGTGGATTAAGAAAGAAACCTACACATTGTTTGTTATATTATTCATTACGGTAACTTTTCTCGGAGTTGAGAGAGAGTCATGAATTGCGACAGTGAATCAGAAATTACCTGCTGCATGGATATCCTGGTGCAGTTGCTCTCTCCACCTACAATCAACAATCTCCAACATCTCTTCATTCCATATGTTATTCTCAAATATAGCTTCCCTTGGACGTCTCATTTCATCGAACAGAAACCCCATTGCGGGTTTATCATCAGAGTCACTTAACCTCAACACCCGTACTAAAGATTCAGTTACAGAAACAACATGGTTACATCGAGCCCCAGAACCTCCGATGGAGAAGGGTGATTTCAACCTGGTTTCCAAGTTGACCCATTGCTGCTCTATCAGTTTGTCATTCATTAGAGCGTATCATTGACCTCAATCCTGCCTTGTTTACCAATATCGATTGTATCGTAAGGAAAGCTGTAGCAAATCTAGTAATGGACTACCTAACAATCTCTCGCATGCAATGCTCCATCATCAAAGCATGAAGATACGTGTGATTATATATAAATCTTGTAATCAACTTGCTCTTCAAAATACAATATTTAACCCTCCTCAGCTTTCCCATTTCCTTGAGCATCAAATTAATACAATGGGTAGCACAATGAGTCTAATAAAGATTGGGTCTTCTCTCTATTAGCAACAAGCCTGCTTTTCTGTAATTCGCAGTATGTTTCTTTCTTGATAAATCAATGCTAGAGTGGTAAACAATGCCCCTAGGGCAACCTATTAAAAAGTTGACAAGATACCTATAGGACTTGTCCTTCCAACTGTCAGTCTTGATGGTCACTCCTATACCTGGCCAACAGACCTTGAACTGTGCAATATGCTTATCAACATCATAGACAACAGCTTCTAAACATGGCCCTGCAAGCTCTTTCGCAGTTGGACCTCTAACACCTGGCCCTGCCTCAGTTATAGAAGCTACCATTTGTGGGTAGATGTTTGAGCTTGCAGAATTAAATGGCAGTGCATTAACATAACAGAACATGTTAATCAACTTTCTCGCTTTTTCTATTATGACACCTGCCGACGGAAATTTTAATTTTTTTTTATGATATTGTGACTTGTGGGGATCAAGTCTAAAGGGTTCGCGGGTCATTGATGGAACATTTATGGGTTCATGTCATTGAGTAGTAGATACCCGACTATAAGAGGATGGGCGACTAGAGAAATTACAACTCAATCTACTAGATGTGGATCTAAGCAATCATCCTCCCCTACCCGGTACTACATGTTCTTGAGGTTGACGGGTACTAGATGTGCCATCCATTCTCCCATACATCTCTTGAATTTCCATTTGTCTATAATTAAGCTCTTGAATACTAGCAATCCTAACTCGATCCATTTACTCCTCAAATTATGTCTCTTGGTCATCTTCTTCATCTATTGGACTCTCGTATCCCCTCCCTATCTCATCTGCATCCCTTTCTCTTTTCACTTTTTTTCCTTTTCCTTCTGTAATTATTGTTATCATTTGTTGTTTTACTTCTGGTGACACTTGTTTACAACCGATGATATTACCCTTTACTCAAGCAAGATGTTCTTTTAGGCGATAAATACCAAGATGTTCTTTTAGGCGATAATTTCCTTGTTACAAAAATTACATCGAACTCTTTCTTTGTCATTCACTTTTGTATCATACTATCATGTCACATCTCTCGTTCTCATCATATTATTTTCTTGTAAATTTTCTAAACATAAAAATTCATTAAAAAAAAATTTATTTGGGAAAATCACTCTACCAAGGGGACGTTGTAAGCATGGATAATTTAAGCCCTACTTTCTCATGAAAATGAACAAGTTACAACAACATCCAATAGAAAAAAAATATATAATTAAGATGACCATGAATCACCATGCCATTCAATTAATATTTTTCAATAAAAAACATGCATGTGTGCCTCTAGACCATGAATGCTGAAAAAGCCATGCATGAGGGGAATGCATTAAGAAATGTGGTGAAATATATTTTCTAGAGGGCTAAGGTTAAGTAAATCACTCAATGGGGAATATGAACAAAAATAAGCGCCCAAACCTTTCCCAAAGCACATGGTACACCATAAAATTGAATAAGAGCAACAACCTATTAAACAAAAAGTAATCCATATAAATATACCTCAATTCCTGATGAGCAGTTTGCATTTCATGTGAAAGTAACCCTTGCCATGAATATATACTCAAGGTAAAAAATATTTCTCAAAAGGTCCTAAATGGATGCATCCGAAGGGAAAAATACATCCACTTTCCAAAAGTAGAATTTAATACAGTCCTTGCTATAAGTTTAAACTATAAAGCATGCATTGCTCTAAGGAGTTCTACAAGCTAGTACAATAGATCAATTATGTATGTTGATCAAAACTAAAGATCTGATAAGATATGCTGCCAAAACTGAAACCTCTATAAAAATAAGCTTTAAACACAATTAAAGTTGAACAACTAAATATATCCATTTTTCATAACATTGCTGCATACATAAAGATATAAAATCTTAATTGTTTCATACATAAAGATATAAAATCTTAAGGCTTTATGACACAATTGCATAATGAAGTATAGCCAACAGGTAGTTTGATACTTCAAGAATATTTGGAATACTGAGTGTTTTTTAATCAAAATGACTCCACAAAATCAAATCATTCATAAAAAATGTCTCCCTAACAGTAAAGAATATTGGGAATACAAAAAAAAATTTATTGAATATATATATATATATATATATATATATATATTATATTCTCATATTCATCACAAAAAACATATTTTTATAAATATATATATTATATAACATTAAAAACAATCCTCACAAAAAAAATATCAATTTTATTTTTTATTCAATAAACCCTAAAATCCCGAAAATCCTGAAAATCCCCAAAATTGACCTCCAAATTTTTGTTTTTGTTCTAAAATTCACTCATTTATTTTATGCGATCAATAATCTCACACAAATATTGTTTATATATATTCTCATATTCATCACAAGAAACATATTTTTATAAATATATATATTATACATTAAAAACAATCTTCACAAAAAATATATTAATTTTATTTTTCATTCAATAAACCCTAAAATCCCCAAAATCCCCAAAATCCCCAAAAATGACCACCAAATTTTTATTTTTATTCTAAAATTCGTTCATTTATTTTATGCAATCAATAATCTCACACAACTATTGTTTATATATATTCTCATATTCATCACAAAAAACATATTTTTATAAATATATATATTATACAACATTAAAAACAATCTTCACAAAAAAAAATATTAATTTTATTTTTCATTCAATAAACCCTAAAATCCCCAAAATTGACCTCCAAATTTTTGTTTTTGTTCTAAAATTCGTTCATTTATTTTACGAAATCAATAATCTCACACAAATATTGTGTATATATATTCTCATATTCATTACAAAAAATATATTTTTATAAATATATATATTATATAACATTAAAACAAAAAAACCCTAAATTTCCTAAAATCGAGCTCCAAATAAATTCCAAAAATCAAGCTCCAAAAATACCCTAAATTCCTAAAATCGAGCTCTAAATTTCTTTTTTTGGTTAAAAAATCGATCTTTTATTTATTACAATAAATAATATTGTTCAAATATTGTCTGAAAAATCCTAAAAAAGCTGTAAAATTAAGAAAAAAATTTAAAAAATTTGGGTTCGGGCTTATCTTGTCTGCTTCAATCTCAAAATCGAGCCCCAAATCTCTCCATTTCAATGAAATCAGGAGTCTTGAAATAGATGTATCTCAGTGATCATTAAAATCCCCAACTTTTTATCGAAAAAAACTAAGGAACCAGGCCAAAATCAAACGAATGACGGATTTTTCATAAAAAACTGAAGAACACCAAATAACGAACTAAAAATTCGCCAAAATCGATCAAATCTTGGAGTTTTTTATTCAATATTGATGGATTTATAGAAGATTTGAAGGTATAGTACAATAATTGAGCCAAAAAAAACAAAAAAACAGCAGAAAAAAGCATAAAAAAGCTACAAAAAAATGGCGGATCACGGGTTCTGCCCAAATAACGGGCACTGTTACAAATAAGGCCCGTTATTTGCTCTGGCGCCGTTATTTTGTTATATCACCCGATATAATGCCAAATCAGACAGATTTTATCAAAAATTCGCCTGTTCAAGGCCAAACCGGCCGGTTTTTTAGCCGATTTTTTTCAGGACGATGTATTTTTTTACTAGTACACTAAAACCGGACCTAACCGAAATCGCCACCCTACCGGTAGTGAGCTAACCGACCGGTTCCAGTTCCGATTCTGACCGGACGGGTTTTCAAACACTGAGAGATACAAAATTGATATCTCCTGGAGTTCACATATCTTGGACTATGGGTGTCCGTTGTTTGGATAGCAGCAGGTAAGAGATTTGGAATATTCATGTTCATTGTTTGGATTGCCTTCTCTAGGAAATTCGGAAATTTTACTGTATCCTTAATCTACTTTTTAAATTTTGTCATTCAACATTATGTAACTCTTAATATTGTGGGTAGGTCTGGCCTGCCATGGCCCAAGCTCTACTGATTGCCACCCCCATCATCCATCTCCAATATTCGCTCACAAGATCTCTTTCATAAATTCATATTTCCACCCAAATTTTCCATTTAAGTAGCAATGTTGGGGATAAAAAAAAAAATTAGCACAATAGAATATAATTTTTCCATAAATATTTAATATTTATTAACTTGTGCAGCAGGGGCCATGAGACCAATGCCTTTGCCTCCTCTCTCTCTCTCTCTTGTATGGTTTTTAATCTTTTCCTCTCTCCACTGTGTCGTCTTTGGTCTCCCTTCTGCACCCCGGCCCGGCATGCACAATACCAAGGGTTTCATGATCCAGGGCTTGAGATAAATACAATCCATCCTTAGAGGAGAGATAAATGTGTTCTTGGTGGAGAGAAAAAATTGGTTTAGAGAGAGAAAGTCAGTTTACATAGAGAAGCTTCACTGCTTGTTCTAATTGAGAAAGGCAAGAAATTCAGAAAGGGAAGAAGCTGTGAGGAATTATTCTCTGGTATAGAGAGAGGGAGTTCATATTCTAGGTTTGGAACCAATTTTGGCTTAGAAAGAGAGAGCGAGTTTGGATTTTGGGTTTACAAAGTTTTGGTTTAGAGAAAGATTGGATCATGGATTTCAATAGAATTTTAGTGTAAAACTTACCACTCATAGGACACTAGTATAGCATGTGACTGGATTTGGTTAGTAAGCAAATGATCCTAAACCACCAACTATCCTAAACCACCAACCACCAAAGATACCAACTAAGCTGCATAAATAGCTTATAAAGACATCCATAAGAATAACCTCAAGTTTCTCATACATATACCCCCTTTAAAATGCCGTCCCTACTGCAATCACCTCACAGGTAGGGTTGGGGCCGCACACGACCTACGTTGAACGATGCTCGAAAGAAAAAAAAAAAAAAAAGTATGGCAGTATATAGGAGGGTGTAGGCACTCAACTAGTGATTAAATAGTATGATCTAGAAGATCAACCAAATGAGAATTAGGAGAAAAAAGAGCAAAAGGGGTGGCGGATGTCGGTTCGAGCCCGCTTATCTCCAGCTCGTGATCTTAGCCCATACAAAGGTATATGATAGCACCCATTTTTTCCAATTCGGCAATTCGATCTATGATTTATCATTCATTCATGGACGTTGATTTATTCGTTCATTCAAACAAGAAAAGGCTTACGGTGGATACCTAGGCACCCAGAGACGAGGAAGAGCATAGCAAACGACGAAATGCTTAGGGGAGTTGAAAATATGCATAGATTCGGATATTCCTGAATGGGTCAACCTTTCGAACTGCTGCTGAATCCATGGGCAGGCACGAGACAACCTGGCGAACGGAAACATCTTAGTAGCCAGAGGAAAAGAAAGCAAAAGCAATTCCCGTAGTAGCGGCGAGCGAAATGGGAGCAGTCTAAACTGTGAAAATGGGGTTGTGGGAGAGCAATACACGCGTGATACTACTAGGTGAAGTGCTTGAGTACTGCATCCTAGATGGCGAGAGTCCAGTAAATCATCAAGTGAAAGAGCTCCAAAGAAAAAAGTAGTAGTAAAGGACGAAGAGGTTAAAAAAGTGGGAAATCTAAGAACCAGAAACAACCCACCTAAAGTGCACTCCAACTCTTATAGGGCCGTGATGACCAAGGTAACCCTTTGGGTGCCTTGAATGATTTCCATCCCTACTCTAATAGGGTTGTGATGCTCAAGGAAAAGCACATTGGGCATCACGGCTCTATTAGGGCGGTTAAAAGCATTTTGGGTAAAAAAATACAACGAAAAATTGCGAATGGATGTAAATTTTAGAAATTTTGTATTTTTTAAAATTTTGATTAGAAAAGGATCATCATCATGGTAAAAAAAAATACCGTGAAAAATTGGGAATGGATGTAAATTTTAGAATTTTTTATTAAAAAAAAAAAAAAATGATCATCATCATCCAAGCCTAGTCCCAAAAAAATTTGAGCACCATCATCCAAGGTTATTTTTTGAATTTTGGTATTTTTTGAAAAATATAAGAATTTTTTTTATAATTTACCAGAAAAATAATAGTACAAATTTGAGCAACATAAATTTCATGTAATAATAGATTACGTTGCCCCCAATCAAACTGACCCTTTTCTTACTCATGCACAAATCTGTCCGACATCGCTATGCACCTCTTCTAGGGGCACTTTAGGAAATTCCAAGCTATGTCAGGGGCATTACAGGGACTAACAGTTAATCCCCACCACCCCTCATCAATACAGACGGTGGATGCGCCGACATATCTGCCAAGGGTAGCATAGTAAAAGGACAAAGTTTATGCGGCAAATGATTTCATGCGCCCGAGGGAGCAAACAGTTCCTTTACTCCCGTGGAAACCATGTCACAACCCCAAACTAAAAATACTTATATAAGAAAAATGTTTATATAAAGGAGAGGCCCTAAACAATCAAATTAAAACGCACCTCAAATATTTATTAGCAAAGGTTTGTTTCAATGTCCAAAAATCTAGATCATCTCACCCTCAAGATGTACCCATATAAAGAGAAATAGATTTTAAGTCTTGGAAATAATTTATCTTGTAATACATTTTGGGATCATCAATTTTTAATACTTTAAGTTGGTAATAGATGTGCTCAATCTATACTATTTTTTAAGCTTTAAATTTTGAGAAAAGTTTATATAAAGCTGAGGCTCTAAACAATCAAATTAGAACCCACCTAAAAAAATTTCACAAGAATAGGTTGTTTTGATGCCCAAATATCTTCTAATTGGTCATCTCGACATCAAGATGCATGGACATGAGAAAAAAAATAGATTTCAAGTTTTGAAAATAGTGTCTCTTGTAATGCATTTTTGGACAGTCACTTTTCAAAATTTTCAAATTTTCATAGCACTATTTTTTAAGCTTTAAATTTTATAGTTAAAGATGGAAATATATTTTAAGGCTTTCACAAAGATTTCCAGTATTGAAACCATATTTC
This sequence comes from Amborella trichopoda, assembly GCF_054954075.1. Taxonomy (NCBI): domain Eukaryota; kingdom Viridiplantae; phylum Streptophyta; class Magnoliopsida; order Amborellales; family Amborellaceae; genus Amborella; species Amborella trichopoda. Next base: position 30,714,259 of record NC_142347.1, read on the forward strand.
TCGATACTATTTGAAGGTGCGCTTTATTTTAATTGTTTAAAGCCTCAGCCCTATACAAACCGCACCCTTACATAAAAATAGTGATTTTTGGATGGTCTCTAAAATTAACATTTCCCAAGTCTATCTTCCCTAGAGGAAGTACATGTACAATATGATCCTGAGGGAGCATAGAATAAGCCTTTTTTTTTTTGGTCGTTTGAAATCGACAATCAATAAGGTACATCAAAGTAAATTTAAAATAAAAAAGCGGTAGTAAAATCAATAAGGTGCATTAAGGTAATTTTAAAATAAAAAAGGTAGCAAGTAGTAAGGTTAAAAGAAGAAAACGTGGGGGAAGGTTGACTGAGGCGGTTGGGGCCACGCCTGAAGCGCAGTGCGTTCCCAGCCGCAGGAGCTCGGTAACGGAAAACAAACCCAGCCCGTCCCGCCGCCGCGTCAAGCGTAAGAGTGGGGCCAGGGGTACTTTCGTCATTTCCCTCGCAACGGTATTAAAAGGAGGGGGAGGGCGGGCTGGGTGCTCGTCTTCTGCACGAGCTTAAGGTCCATGGAGGCTTAGAGAGAGAAAACATAGACTTTTTAGAGAGAGAAAGAGAGAGTTTATCTCTCTTCTTCTGTTTCTTCTTGTGAAGAAGGCCCCGGAAAAAAAAGAAGATTCTCTGGCGAAAGTTAGAGAGAGAAACTCGTGATGTTTTAAGGGGAGTTTTCGCTGCGAGTTTTTTGAATCGCCTTTTTCCGGCGACCCCTGCCTGAAGATTTTTGTCTTTGGAGGTGAGAGAGATGGCCAACTCGAAGGCTATCAGTCTCGAAGAGATCAAGAACGAGGCCATCGATCTTGTAAGTCCTCTATCTCTCTCTCTCTAATTCTCATCTTTAACTTTTAGTTTTAAAATGAGTATAGATATAATAACATAAACTTGAAAGTAAGTTTGTAATCTTTTAAAAACAATATTTCCTCATCTCGATCTTTATACGCGCTTCTATTTTGAGCTGAATATCCAGGTAGCTTTCATTTCACCTCAATTGGATTCAACGGTCAAGATCCAAAATATCTCTTCTCTTTGACGAGACGAGATTTCAACAGTAGATTGGTTTTTTTTATCGCCATCATCATCCAAGCTTTAACCTAATTATTTGAGGTCGGGTACATGAATTTTTTTTTTTTTTTCTTCAATTTCTCAAGGAATTCAATCATTGTTCTTTTCGACCCGAGAATTACATTTTTGTTGATCCAATTACACCGATTCTTAATGAACATGCTCTTATACTTTTTTTTCTTTTTCTTTTCTTTTTTTTTTTTATTTTTTTTTATTTTATTTTATTTTATTTTATTTTATTTAATTTTATTTTTTTCATTTTTTTGCATTTTCAGTTGAAACCCATCTCTCAAACCTTATGAGTTTTCTTCTTCTACGAAATCTATATTTTCTTCATAAGTTGTTTTCTTTTATAGTTGCTTTATTTCATTTCTAATTTTCATATATGGTTGATTTATTGAATTCATTCTCCTTGCATGAACTGTTGCTTCCTAGTTTTTATGATTTGGATATTTTTTGTCAGCTTTTGTGGCGGCTTCACCAGACTTTTCGCATTCCTCCCAAATACGAATTCCAACTTTGACAATTCCACCCCAAACTTATTTTCCAAGAGCAACTTTCTCCTATTTTTCACTGTATTTTCTGATGAAATTATCAACACCACATATTTATGGAGCGCCCATTGATTTTCATTTTCATGATCAATTTAAGGACCATTTATCGGATCGGATATCGACTGCTACTTCGCATTTCCCAAATAAGATGATGTATATATGCATCATCCATTGAAATTGAGCGGTACATGTAAAACGATTTTTACGTATAAAATGTAATTGAAACGGTACAGATTGAATAATTCCTACCAAATTGATGCCTCAAGACTAGGACCGATACTAGGTCTTATTCTCTGGGGTCTCTTGTGGACATAACTTCATGAGAACAAAAAATTTGTATATCTATTTTGTAAAAGGGTATGGTTATCATAAGGTTGCAACTTTAAACAATCCAATTAAGGTTCACCTTCAAATTTTATCATAACATATAATTTTGATTTAAAAGATTCTTAAGATTATCTCAAAATCTAATTTTCTATCTAATTATGAAATTTAAAACTTTAAAAATTGTTAAAATCAAGTAGATCTATAAACATATGAAAATGTTGAAAATAGACTGTCTAGATAATGTGTTGTAAGATGCACAATTTTTGGGACTCAAAATCTTTTTTTCTTTCATAGTCATACATCTTGATATCGAGATGATTAATTAGAGGGTTTTTCAATATTAAAACAACCTTCTCGAATAGATTTTTGAGGTGTATCCGTATTTCTACCTTTTAAAAAAAAGTTTAACCTTATATAAACTTTTTTTTTCACTGAAATACACATAATGACAACAGCATACATGTCTTTTATATTGGAAAAGAATGAATACGATATTATGTAAAAAGGTGTCATAAATAATATTTCGTCGTGGACAAGAAATGGAAGTTTGAGTGAGCAACCTCACTCAACCTATATTCTCTTTTCCTTGCTTTTTTTATCACTCTCACTTGCTTTTTTATCACTCTCACTCTTAAACATTCCAATGGCAAAACGGCTATTTGCATTTACGCTTTTAATAATACTAATCATAATGAGGAGAATTGTTTGGTGCGTCCCAGCCCGCACATGTTACTATAGGGGCTTTGAGATCACGCCATCTATCAAAGAAAGTGTAGTTCTACACCATAAATAATCGCTCCACATAAAAGAATAAAATCAACAATTCAAATATTTTCTCTAAAATATCATATCTATTTTTAAAAATTTATTTATTTTTACATATTAACAACATACATGCTGAAGATTATATATTCCCTAAAAATGAGGATTACATTTTATTTCAAAAATAAATTATTAAAGGGCCTGCATTTCTACATGTGAGTCCGTGGACTCACAGAAACCATGTCGTAATAATAATAATAATAAACGTAAAGCCCCAGACCCACAACTTAGGATGCCCTAACATTTTGGCTTCAAAAATCATGTCAAAGAAAATTTCCCCTGTTTTTCTACCGTGATACTTCTTGCTAAGCATGTTGTCAATGTTTCCAGATTTGGCCGAGTCCAATGAGTTTCGTTGTACACCAATTATATGGCTATATATTATGAGAAAGGATATACTAAGATCATTTATCTTTAGTATAAGGTGGTCACAATTAATTTTGACCATTGGATGTGAAATTGGATGGTTGCATTTATTTCATTGACCAAACTCAAACTTCAAAAGTCTCTAGAACTAACACACCCAAGCTATCAGATTTCATATCGGATGGTTATAATTAAATGCGACCTCTTTGTATCAAAAGTAAACGGTCTCATTATACAATCTCACATATTATAGTATGCCTCTCTTGACTCAAAATGGTCAAATTATATTACATCTCTCTTGACTAAAAATTTTCAAAGGACCAAGTATATGGCTATATATTATAGTATAGTATGTCTCTTTTGACTCAAAGATCATGTCAACCCATGGGCTGATGGAATAGTATAAGTCCAACGATCCAAATTGAATTTAGGCCGATCTAAAGGCCACTATTTTATTTCATATTTAAAATTTATTTTTTATATAAATTCAAATTATATAAAATGTGGGGCCTCCACTCTTCTCATCAAGGCACACCTAATAAAAAAATTTAAAAAATTATTTGTAAAAATTAAATTGACTAAAATACCCTTGAAAATTTTTAGACATGTTTTGGTCTATTTAATTTTATGAAGTATTTGTTTAATTTTTTTATTAGATTCATCTTTTTTTAAGAATATACAGTCAAAATTTAAAGTGATTTGGATTTGTAAAAAAAAAATATTAAAATTCAAATATAAAATTCAATCATGAATATTGGATTGACATAGATTCAATCTGGACCATTGAACATTTGTTGCACCAATTAGGAGCAGGCTGATCTCATACTCTCCCTATATATTAGTTGATGCATTTAAACCGCATCTATATGACATCTTATAAAAATAAAAATTCTTCTCAACTTTTCCTCATGGATTATTACTTCTAAGGGTTTTACTTTTGTTCATGCTAAATTTCAGGAACGTATCCCAATCGAGGAAGTCTTCGAGCTATTGAAATGCAGCAAAGAGGGTTTGTCCTCCGAGGAGGGGGAGCAGCGCCTCCAAATATTTGGCCCAAACAAGTTAGAGGAGAAAAAGGTTGGATCCTTGTCAATTTTTGTGTACTTCTATTCCTGTTTTAGCTTAATAATCCACCGAAAACTTTAACTTTATGTTTAATAGAGCATGGATCCTTGCAATCTTTTTTCTTCTTTTATAGGAATAATAAATCTAAATGATTTTTTTTTTTTCTTTTTCATTTCGTATTTTTTGACATGTTAAGTGGTTCAACCACTTTGACCACTGAGGATAAGGGCCCATACATGTTTCTATTCACCATACGATATATAAAATTAAGTAGGTTCTATTTTAATTTATCCTTTATTTTAAGAATTAGAAATCTTGAACACTCAAGAAAATGAGTAATAGGAATCTTGCACCCTTAAGAATGGGTTCAAGGCTAGATGGTCAGGGTGGCAGGGCACCATAAATTGATGTCTTAAGTTTCATTCTTATTCTTGATGGGGAACTCTTTTCTCACTAAACTATCCCAAAAAATTAAAAAAATAAAATAATAAAAATAAAAATCTTACACCCCTTTAATTGCAAGACCCACTAAGAGACTTGGGTGGAATTCTTGCTTGGTATTCCTACATTTGTTTTGGTGCTTAAGAGGAAAATTGTCAAGTTCTAATGTCAAAAAAGCTTTAAGATGTCACCATTTTAACCATCTTAGACTAAAATTCTTTTCACCTCACTCAATACTGACATTTATGCATGTTCATATAAATTTCAAAGAGGTTTCATAGATAAATTTTCTCATCTCTCATTGATTAACAAAAAAGAAAAAAATTATGGTTTCCTTGTCAGTCCTCACTCAAACTTGGGGTTTTTGGCAAACAGGAAAGCAAGGTTCTCAAGTTTTTGGGTTTCATGTGGAATCCTTTATCATGGGTCATGGAAGTGGCAGCTCTGATGGCAATTGTTCTGGCAAATGGAGGGGTATTTACTACTTTATAATTCTTCCCTGTGATTATATTGCTATGACTTGGAGTTACAGCCATCTGATTTCAGTATTAATATTAAGTAAAGAGATATGACATTAAAACTCAAATTTTGTAATTGGAAATTTGCAGGGGAAGCCACCAGATTGGCAAGACTTTGTGGGCATTGTTGTTCTATTGATCATCAACTCCACCATCAGTTTCATTGAAGAGAACAATGCTGGAAATGCAGCAGCTGCTCTAATGGCTGGTCTTGCTCCAAAAACCAAGGTAAAGTAATTGTTTCCATTTTTTTTTTTTTGAGCAAGTGCAATATTCATTAAGATAATGAAGGGATACAGGAAAGAGAAAAAAGAAAGAAAAGAAGCTCAAAAAGAACAGAAAGAAAAAAGAAAGAGAGAGGTAAACATAAAGTAATTGTTTCCGTTAACACTATAAAAAATAGATGATAAGATTTTCGGAGCTTGATACAAATACCACTGATTCTGTGTGTCATTGGTCGCGCTCAAGGTCAGAAAAATTTCTCAGAGTCTGTGTGGAGAAATGATACACTCCAGTTCCCTGGTAATGCAAAGAGCTTAATTGTATGCAATCCTTAAATATAGACATTATCCACAGTGAATCGTATAGTATAGAACACCCATAATGGTCCGCTTGCAATGACCGATGGTCGGGATTAACTTGATCGAGTGTCAGGAAATATGGATGATCTTCCCCACATGTGATCAGAAACGGAGGGTGGATCCCATTCTGATGGGCACCAAATTCTATTCACTAATGGAGAATACTAGGGAATAGGATTGGGATCGTGGTGGTAGCATAACGATTCCCTTTAGCTAATAGTTTAGAATTCCATGCTCACTGATGCATTCGAAAACCACTGACTCTTACTAAAATAAGTAGGGACCTGTAATCCTGACTGATCTATACTATATTTTTCTATAAAAATTATAAATATTTATGAAAAGTTCAGGAATCCACATGTGGATGCTTGAATGGTGCACAAGCACCTTCCCCACGGTTCAACTCCTAAATGTTTAAATTAGAAGGGAAAAAAATAGACAGTTATATTAACATAATATTTTTAATTTTAATTATTATTTAACGAACTAGATTAACTTGAAATTTAGCATTCACACTTCCCAATTAGGTGCACCTACGCAATAATTTGAGAAAAATAAATAAATTTTTAGTTTTGGAAATAGTGCATCTAGTAACGCATTTTTGGACAGTCAATTTTCAAGATTTTCAAGTTTTCATAGATCTACTCGATCTACACTATTTTTTAAGCTTTAAATTTCATAATTAGAGATAAAAATATATTTTAAAGTGATCACAAAGATTTTTAATATTAAAACCACATTTTTCAATATTATTTGAAAGTAGGCTCTAATTTGATTGTTTAGAGCCTCAGTTCCATACAAACCGCACCCTTTTGTGAATCGTTTAGAGTTTCGCCGCATAACGTGTACTAAGCCCAAACACTTATTGGTTTAGGAATACATCAGCCCACGGACCAGGGTAGGCAGAATATACCATACACCTGTGGTGTATTGGTGGTATATTGATACACTTTCCTTCATTTGCATATATTTGTAGAAAGAAGGCTCATGTAGGATGTTAAGATCATAAAAGGAGATATTTTGTGTTAGGTTTCAAATATGGGGAAAGAAGAACTTCTAATATTGAATTTCTACTGGGATGGTGTACATAATTTACTAGAAACAAAATCAACAACAAATATGAACCAGTATACAAATATGAGAAGTAAAGCATCGAGTACATTACAATAGCACAAAGATTTACGTGGCTTAACCAATGTTGTCAGATTCACTTTGGAATATTTTTTGGTTTGATGAGAAAAATGAAGTAATTCGGTGTTTCAGTCGATTCAGGAAAAGACTTTGGATTTTTTTTAATTTAATATAAATAAATCAGACTTTTATATATAAAAATAATAGAACAAAATTAAAAATAAAAAATACTTTTTATATAGGCATTTTTTTTCTAACCAAAGCAAATTCGAACCTGTCTGAAGGGGCCCGCATCTAACCGAAGCAGCAGCACCACGCTTCTCTTCGCTTCAGTTTATGCCTAAAATCCGAAGGCTTCTGCCTCTTCCGCTGAAGCGAAGCTTATTTGATAACATTAAGTTTAACCCAAAAAGCTGCATACACGACAAACAAATCTACTATACTGATGAGAGTTACATCACAAATGAGCGACCCTTTTAGACCCCCTCTCTCGACTGACATCATTCACTAATCTTCTATGATTGACATCATTCACTGAAATATATCAGTCCAACTAGATTATGACTGACATCATTCACTTATATAAAGCCCTACTTATGGTAGGATTTATGGGGTGGTGCTGTTGCCTATCACCATCTCTCGTCATTGTAACATCCATTATAGAGCTATATAATATCTTCCTTTTTGTCAAATAAATTTATTTGTTATTTTTGTTGATGAAGATCATGTTAACCATCATATTTTGCCAACTCAAACAAAACAATCTCATATTTTGCCATGTGCTTTTCTTTGAATGAATGCACAAACTCCTAGTCTTGTGCTGAACAATAAGCTCTAATCCACTTTTTAGTTTTCAAAACCCCTCTTATATTAAGAAATACGAACCCCTAATATCAGGCTCCCTCTAAGATTCTATATTTAACTGATTAGAACCAAATGAGCGAGACTACAAACAATAATACAAGCATGAGAAATAAAGCATGAAAAACACATATACCACAAAAATACAAAGATTTACATGGTGATTTTACGTATCACCATCTCTAACATTCATATTACTTGCTTTTCCCTTGGGCACAAAGGGGACCTTCAGTTGGTTAGGCCCATGGGAGCTGAATTGGGCAGGTTGACTCGAGTCATCCCATCTAAAAATTACAAGTTATACTGCACTATAAGCTTTGTTGAAAACAACTTTCTAGCATCATCTCAACTACCCGATGATCTAAAATTACAAGTTATACTGCACTATAAGCTTTGTTGAAAACAACTTTCTAGCATCATCTCAACTGTTGATGTTAAAAATCAATTTGCCAAGGCTCAGTAATGATGTGATAGTTTAACAGGTTCTTAGAGATGGGAGGTGGAGTGAGCAAGAGGCTGCTATCTTGGTGCCTGGTGATGTTATAAGCATAAAGTTGGGAGACATTGTACCAGCTGATGCTCGTCTTTTGGTGGGCGATCCATTAAAGATCGATCAGTCAGCCTTGACTGGTGAGTCGCTTCCGGTTACTAAGCATCCTGGCGAAGAGGTGTTCTCTGGTTCCACTTGCAAGCAAGGTGAAATCGAAGCCATTGTCATTGCTACTGGTGTCCACACATTCTTTGGGAAGGCTGCACATCTCGTCGACTCTACTAACCAAGTTGGTCACTTCCAAAAGGTGAGATGAAGTATATAAAACTACTAATATAAATTTAAATGGGTTTTATGAAATTGTTTTGGGACCGAGCATATCGTTTGACTGAGGGTATGAACCTCAATAGAGCAGAATGGCTGAAGTATTATTATTTCTACACCCATAATTACTTTAATGAAACAACATGTAAAAAACTATAGGAGGAAAGAATGTTAATATCAATTTGTATTGGGAATTTCAGGTTCTTACAGCAATTGGCAACTTTTGTATCTGCTCAATTGCTTTGGGAATGTTGGTGGAGATCATAGTAATGTACCCAATTCAGCGTAGGAAGTACAGGGATGGAATTGACAATCTCCTTGTCCTCCTTATTGGTGGAATCCCCATTGCCATGCCCACTGTGCTCTCTGTTACCATGGCCATTGGTTCCCACAGGCTCTCAGAGCAAGGTGCCATCACCAAGAGGATGACTGCCATTGAGGAGATGGCCGGCATGGATGTCCTTTGCAGTGATAAGACTGGAACCCTCACCCTTAACAAGCTTACTGTCGACAAGACCTTGATCGAGGTAATCCTCGTTTACATTACCTCTCTCTCTCTCTCTCTCTCTCTCTCTCTCTCTCTCTCTCCCTTTGACAGAGATCATCTTGGCTAAATAAAATATGGGTAACAGGTGTTCGCAAAGGGCGTGGACAGGGATAAGGTAGTGCTGCTTGCAGCGAGGGCATCGAGGGTTGAGAACCAGGATGCCATTGACACTGCAATCGTCAACATGTTGGCTGACCCCCAGGAGGTAAGCTTCAACTGTGTTATTATACACCAAGAAGAAACTCTTGAGATTAGATAAGAAGGAATGCAATGCTCAGAGAGTGAGGAAATTTAAAAATGCATGGTCTTGCGCAGGCCCGGGCAGGCATACAGGAGGTGCATTTCTTGCCATTCAACCCTGTGGACAAGCGCACCGCCATCACCTACATCGAGTCTGATGGTTCTTGGCATCGTGCTAGCAAGGGCGCACCAGAGCAGGTGAGACATTTTCACATTTCCATCAATTAGCTTCAGGTTTTGTTTGATTCATCTTCGGATCCTAAACTAGAATTCAGGATACAGTAGAAGGTGATTTTATTTATGGGAAATTCATCAAAATACATCTCACATTTCAACTATTTAACATTCTATCCTTTTTCTACTATTCCAAATCCAAATCATGTGTATATCAACTACTTAATCTCATAGGTGTGTTTTGACAAATTTCCTTTCGTTTATTTTAGGTAGTTCAACAGTAGGGATTGAACTTGTTGGGATGTTTGGGAGGGTGTTTAGCTTAAGAATTTGACATAATTTACTGAAATTCATATTTGTTTATATTGAAAAACAATAATACAGATTGTGGATTTGTGCAACCTGAGAGAGGATGCCAGGAAAAAGGTTCACTCCATCATTGACAAATACGCCGATCGTGGGCTTCGTTCTTTGGCTGTTGCCAGACAGGTCATTGCTCTCCCTTCTTGTTATCATGGATGTGTGTGCGTCAGAGAGAGCTGAATTGTCTTTGATGGATGATTCAGGTGGTGCCAGAGGCGACAAAAGAGAGTGCGGGGCGGCCATGGGAGTTTGTAGCAGTGTTACCTCTCTTTGATCCCCCAAGGCATGACAGTGCAGAGACCATCAGGAGGGCTCTCCACTTAGGTGTGAATGTGAAGATGATCACAGGTGACCAGCTCGCCATTGCCAAGGAGACGGGACGAAGGCTGGGAATGGGCACCAACATGTACCCTTCCTCCTCCCTCCTCGGCCAGAGTAGGGATGAATCAGTTTCTGGCCTCCCCGTTGACGAGCTCATCGAGAAAGCCGATGGTTTTGCTGGAGTTTTTCCTGGTAATCCCCAAATATTTATTAATCTCTCTCAAAAACTAACTCATGTATTTCCTAGTTATTTAATTCATATTTCGGGTCTTGGTTAACATAAAAATTGTAACATAAATTCTCAAAAACTTTCACACATGTGCTTATAGGAACTAAATCAGAGTACACATTTTTGGGTTTATTTTTAAACTCCATAACTACAACCACTAACTAATTTAACACCAAGTGCACCTATGATTAGACAATGGCTTTTGGGTTTTCAATTATGAACTATGAAGATGTGCAAATATGAACAGACAAAGGCTTTTGGATTTTTTATTCTAACCTATGAAAATGTGCAAACATGAAAAGACAATGGCTTTTGGTTTTCAACTCTCAACTATGAAGATCTGAATAAACAATGGCTTTTAGGTTTTGATTCTAACCTATGAAGGATATCATGGACTGATAAATAGCTCCTCTCTCTCTCACACACACACAGAGCACAAGTATGAGATTGTGAGGAAGCTGCAGGAGAGGAAGCACATATGTGGTATGACAGGTGATGGCGTGAACGATGCCCCAGCCTTGAAGAAAGCCGACATTGGTATCGCCGTTGCTGATGCTACCGATGCTGCTAGAAGTGCCTCTGACATCGTCCTCACTGAGCCTGGTCTCAGTGTTATTGTGAGTGCCGTTCTCACCAGCAGAGCCATCTTCCAGAGGATGAAGAACTACACGGTATCCTTATTCTCTCTCTTATTCCTTAATCAATTATACTGAATCTTTTTTTCTCAATCCATCCCTGTTATTCTTTTGCTTGTGTTTTCTCTCCTTTTTGAAACACCGGCTTATTTTTTTACAGATCTATGCAGTGTCTATCACCATTCGTATTGTGGTAAGTTCTGACTTCTGAAATTGTGCTATTGTCCATTTTGTTTATGAATGTTTTGGTTCTGGTTTTTCTTTTCCCTTGTGTTTGTGCTATAATTTTGGGAGAAATATGGCAGTTGGGTTTCATGTTGATCGCTCTCATCTGGGAGTTCGACTTCTCTCCTTTCATGGTTCTCATAATCGCGATCCTCAACGACGGTAAGAGGAATCATCTCATCCATCCATTGTTCATATTGAGAAAATCAAACTGTTTGCTCATGTGAGACTCATAGTAATGTGAATGTGGTGGTGATACAGGGACAATCATGACAATCTCAAAGGACAGGGTGAAGCCATCGCCAATGCCAGATAGCTGGAAGTTGAAGGAGATCTTTGCAATGGGGGTGGTGCTCGGGACTTACCTCGCCGTCATGACTGTGGTCTTTTTCTGGGTGGTGCACAAGACTGACTTCTTCTCGGTACGCCACGCTACACCACCCCACCTAGAGAGAGAGATTGGCAGATACTAGCTGAGATAGGGAGGGAGAGTAGAAAGGAAGAGCATATGTGGTCACATAGAGGAACGTGAGGAAGGGCATATGTTTGTGTGCCTTAACCTGTTAGAGAGAAATAGAGCATCTGTGTTTGAGTTAATATGCTGTTTCTTTTTTGTATAGATATAGCAGAAAATTTTATTTAGGGATTGTATACCATGAGACCATTTATCTTCATTACAAGGAGCTTATAATTATTCTTGAGATCTCAAATTGAATAGCTTACGGCGTCATGAAGTTCGAGAATTTTTCTTTCTTGAACTTTAAGTCTAATCAATAACGCTCTTACAACTATCTGATTTGACAATTGATGGACAAGAGTAATTATGGCATCCTTATGCTAAACGTAAATGGTCTCTTTATATACTTTTTTTATATATTATTAAAAGCATTAAAGTCTATTTCAAATAGTTAAAAAATTGTATACTGTAAGACCATTTACTTAACCATTTTATTTTTGAGTTTGCACCTAGTCAATGACACAATCCTAGCACTACCCTTTCACATCTAATGGTGGGTATTTATTATAACTTATTATTAAATTATATGTACTTGTTTAAGATTCCCAATCTTGAGTCGAGGAAATCTACGCATTTTTTAAGATATTTTTCCGGGGGTACCTAAGTGAAACAAAAATTAAAAAGTAAATCTTCCAATGTGATGTTGTGGTGGTGGTGGTCGTGGTGCTTGTGTGCAGGATGTGTTTGGAGTCCGCTCAATCAAGGATAGCCAAACGGAGCTGACAACAGCGCTGTACTTGCAAGTCAGCATCGTGAGCCAGGCCCTCATCTTTGTCACCCGATCAAGGAGCTTGTCCTTCACTGAGCGCCCTGGCCTCTTGCTGCTGTTTGCCTTTGCCGTCGCTCAGCTCATCGCCACCCTCATTGCCGTCTATGCAAACTGGGGCTTCGCAAGGATTTCTGGCATTGGGTGGGGTTGGGCTGGTGTCATTTGGCTCTACTCCATTATCACCTATTCCCCTCTCGACATCTTCAAATTCATAGTTCGCTATGCTCTCAGTGGCAAGGCATGGGACACTCTCCTCCAAAACAAGGTATGTACCCCCTTCTCTCTTTATATCTATATGTTTTCTCTCTCTATCCGTGCCTCTCTAGCTCTTTCCCATCCTTTATTTGTGATCTGCTTTCTTTGATCTCTCCCTTGTTTGCTTGAAAATATGATGGAGAAAACATACAAAGTTGGCTAAACTTTTATATTCTCGTATTCTCTCTGCTTGCATGGTACTTTTCCAATTAGAATTTTCCTATTATGTAGATGTAGGCAACTTGAAATTGCCTAATCATATAAATTCTGGTCTTTCTCTCTTTTAATTTTGTATTATTTTCCTTTCCTTTTTATATTTTCTCAAACCTTGATTTTTGTCCTCTACATAAGGATTTTTTCTTGAGAATACTCATTTCATATTTTTGGCACTTACTAACTACAATATATAACCAAACTATATGAATTATAAGTGGGTTTACATCGTAAGAGTGGTTTGTTGGATGGGTTGATGTTTTGGATGGGCAGACTGCTTTCACATCAAAGAAGGATTATGGAAAGGGTGAAAGAGAGGCGCAGTGGGCACTTGCCCAGCGCACCCTCCACGGCCTGCAGCCCCCGGAGTCGTCGCAAATCTTCAACGACAAGACCAACTACAGGGAGCTCACCGAGCTTGCCGAGCAAGCCAAGCGTCGTGCTGAAGTTGCTAGGTCTGGCCCATCCCCCTATCGCTTTCACTCTCTTCCTCTCTGAAAAAAGGGCATACAACTCCTTATATTCGGGAAAGTGGTTGGGTTCGTGGTGGTAGCACCCCCGCACCCTACTCACCTTCCCCATTGGATTACCCAAAAGACAAAAAACACATTGAATTACCCAAAGAGAAAACAAAAAAAACAAAAAAAATCGTTCTACCTTAACAGTCAAAGTTGCTCAGTTTTTCTCTCTTGAGTGCTAAAACACCATCATAATGCAGTTCTTTCTCTCTAAAGGGCATTCAAAGTTGCTCAGTTTCTGTTTCTTGAGTGCTAAATCACTATCATAATGCAGTCTCTTTCTCTCTAAAGGGCATTCAACTCTTTCTATCTTAGGTGAGGTTTGTACAGGTGCCTATCTTATGCTGTATATGTAAGGCACACGTTTAAATTCTGTTGGAAGATATAGTTCAAATTTTATTATGGGTTGAAGATTCATGTTAAACCCTATTGTGAAATTTAAATTTCCAAAAATGATACAGATCAAGTTGATCTATAAACCCATGAGAATCTAAAAAACCAGACGGTCTAGATAACTTATTACAACATGTACTACTTTTAAGATTGGAAATTATTATTTTTTAAAATAATACATAAATCTCAAGATCAAGATGATTAATTAGAAGATTTTCCAACTTCAAAACACTATTTTTTATCAGATTTTTGAGGTGCACCTTACGTCTATAGTACTAGAAGTACTGGGTTACAACCTCTAACTTTTTCCTTCTATCTTAATGCTCTCTCTCTCTCTCTCTAGTGCTAAAATTATCATAATCCAGTCTCTCTCTCTCTTAAAACAAAGCTATGACCTTTATCTCTTTTTGATGCAAGTTTCTCTATCTATGTTCAATTACTATGCTTGTATTTCAAATAAGAAAGTAAATAATAGCAAACTGTTTTCTGTGGTGGTGTTATGGGCAGGCTTCGAGAACTACATACACTAAAAGGGCATGTGGAATCTGTGGTGAAGTTGAAGGGTCTGGACATCGAGACCATCCAACAACATTATACTGTTTAAGAGAGAGATGTCACTTACTCACCAAAATCAAGCAAGAGAGAGAGACAAATGGGAATTGTGAGGGACCTAGAAGTTGGGGGAGTTTGTGTTTGTATTCATGTGTTTTTTTTTTTTTTTTCTCTCTTAATATTAAACTTTTTTCTTTGAATTTTTGGAAGGCTATTTGTATTTTTGTGTTCTCATTTTTTTTTCTCTCTCTCTACATATTAACCATTTTTGTTTAGGCAGAAGGGTTTGTAAGTTGAGAATAATTTTCTATAATGGCATCCTTTTCTCGGCTTTTAAGTCGTCAATGGGGTAAATATAAAACACGCTATTCTATTTGTTTTGCTTTGTTTTTTTTTATTTTTTTTATTTTTTTATTTTTTTTATTTTTTTTATTTTTTTTATTTTTTTTATTTTTATTTTTTTACAAATAGCAAAACTTATTATTAATAGAAAAGGCTAGGGGAAAACACGCTACTTGTTTAAGTGAAATTATTAGTTGTGATTACCCCTCCATGCTCTCTCGCTCAACTTTAGCATGTATCTCTACTTTTCCCATTCTCTCGAGTTCAAAGCATCCATCGGCTTCATATACACTAGTGATGTGTGCACGTACGTTGTACGTATATTAAATACTAGTCACAAAAATAAATTTTCAATCTTAAACTGGCATATTTGATTATAGAGAGAGTTATAGAAAAAGGAAAGTGTAGAAAAAATTGAGAAAGAAAAGGTAAGAAGAGAGAAAGAAAAATACAGTTTTACGTGGTATGGTCTCTTGTACCTACATCTATGGTCAAAGGGCTTTTCAGTCGTGCCCATTATTTTATTCATCGAGTATTAAATAGAAAATACAAGATAACAACTAAAAAGAAATTGATATCCCCAAATATTTCCCAAATATAAAATCATGATATTTTTCACATCTAGTTATCCAAAATATGAGATTTGGATAACTATATTATCTGTGTATCATTTTTCAGTAATTAGCTGTACACGGATATATTTCAACACTCCCCCTCAAGTTGGTAAGCTGACAGCTATCAAGCCTAACTTGCCTAATGTTTCTTGAAACTGTATTTAGCTTGTGGCCTTTGTAAGGATATCAGCAAGTTGATTTTTTCTTCTGACAAATGGAGTAGTAATTTTCTTGGCTTGAACATTCTCTCTCACAAAAGACAATATGTCTCTATGTGCTTAGTCTGTTTATGAAATACGGGATTTGATGCGATATGTATAGCAGCTTGGAAGTCACAGTTCATAATCATTAGACGCAAAATATTGAAACCCATATCTTTGAGAAGAAATTTTACCCAAATTAATTCGCAGGTTGTAGTTGTCATGGCTCTATATTCGACCTCTGCACTAGATTGAGCAACCACCGATTGTTTCTTACTTTTACAAGTTACCCCTACAAATGTAAAATATCCTATGGTGGATCTTCTATCTGTAGAACTACTTTCCCAATCAGCATCAGAAAAGGCAATAATATTAGTATGACCATTCTTTTTCATTAAAATTGCTTTCCCGAGCAATGCCTTAAGGTACCTTAAAATTCGATTGACAGCTTGCAGATGAGCAATTTTTGGAGAGTGCATGAATTGACTTACCATATTGACCGCCTAAGCAATATCAGGTCTAGTAACAGTGAGACATATAAGTCGACCAACCAAACTTTGAAACATCCCAATATCTTCCTTGCTTGAGTCGATGTTGGCTTTATAATTTGTCTCAATTGGAGTATCAATAGGTTTACAACCTATCTTGCCAGTTTCGCGCAAAAAGTCTAAAACATATTTCCTTTGGGAAATAAAAATTCCTTTGTTAAAGTATGCAACCTCAATTCCAAGAAAATATTTAAGTTTTCCCCAATCTTTAATATCAGACTTCGTATAAAGGTAATCTTTCAATTTTGTTATGGCATTTGAATCATTTCATGTTATAACTCATCAACATAGATAAGGACAATAATATTCTAGGATTGCCTTCTTTTACAAACATGAATGAATCAACATTACTCTGAGAAAACCCAATATCAACAAGAGCTTGACTTAACTTTGCAAACCATGCCGCGGGAGACTATTTAAGGCCACAAATTGCGCCCCTGAGCCTGCAAGCCTTTTGTTGCCTTCTTGAGGATGACCAGGTGGAAGTTTCATGTAAACTTCTTCTTCCAAATCTCCGTGCAAGAAGGCATTTTTTATATCTAATTGATATAAAGGCCGATTATTGTTGGCAGCGATAGACACTAAAGCCCTGACAGTATTCCTGTTGTCCACAAGAGTAAAGGTTTCATTGTAGTCAACACCATACATTTGAGTGAATCCCTTTGCAACAAGTCTCGCCTTGTATCTCTCAATAGTTCCATCACTTTTGTATTTTGTTTTGTAGACCCGACCCGCTTACATCCAACTGGTTTTTTCTCTTTAGGAAGAATAACAACATCCCAAGTATGATTTTTCTTTAAAGCAACAAGTTCATCTTTCATTGCAATCCTCCATACTGCATTTAAATTAGCTTCCTCGAAGCTAGTGGATTCTTAGTTGAGGAACTTTTGATCAAAAAACACAATATTTAGGAGTTAATTTCTTAGAATCCATCTGTTTTTCAATAGGTAACTAATTTTGTGATTGCTTTCCTTGACATGATATGTATAATAATCCTTTAGACCCTGAGGAAGTTGACTAATACGACTAGATCGTCTTGGCTGAAAGTCTTGAGGAATTATTCCCCTTGATATTCATTTGAATGAACATCCTTATTGGAGTCTTGTGGTGCTTCAAGAATAGATTCTTGAGGTATTTCTTGACTTGGAGTAATACTCTTAATGATTTCAACTTTGGAATCAAGACCATCTAATTTTTAGAGATCTTCGGTAGAGATTGTCTTACTAATCTCCCCCTTAAGCTTATCAATTTGAAAATAAAGAATGTGTTCATTGAATTCAACATTCCGTGAACTATAATTCGCCTAGTTTTTTGGTCACCTTCTTGGTAGGTGAGAATATCCCATTAATAGACATTTAATGGATCGTTTAACAAGTTTGTCTCCATAATTTTTCTGATAAATGTACAAAGCATTCACAACCAAATATCTTTAAATGATGAATAGTAGGAGAGCAACCATGCAACATTTCATAGGGGCTTCTATTATCCAATATTCTAGTCGGCAGTCGATTTGTAAGATGACAAGCTGTAAGAATCCCCTCAGACCAGTATGATTTAGGAACATTCATTTGAAAAACATTTATTTGAAAAGGTAAGGCACATGTTACTTCAAGAAGATGCATGTTTTTCCTCTCAACAATTCTATTTTGTTGAGGGGTTTCTACACCTGACATCTGATGAATAACCCCATGATCCATCAAATATGATTTGTTTGTATATTTTGTGCTATTGTCAGTTCTGAAAATTTTCACCTTAGCAACAAATTGATTTTTTATCATGGCATGGAATTCCTTAAAGGCAATGAAGACATCACTCTTAAACTTCAATAGATAAATCTAAACATAATTAGTTATATCATCGATAAAAGAAAAGCACATATCTAAAACCAGAAAAAAAAGCCTAATGGAGCAAGTCCTCATAAGTCTGAATAATTGATATCAAAATTATTATTATTGATTCTATCATAATTTTAAAATGGAAATATGGTATGTTTAGTGTACCGACAGACCTCACAAGATGCAAAGGATGCATCAATACTAGAGACCGATTGCTTTATAATCTGCAATGCCGTGTATTGTCCTCGAATTGCACTTTTCCTGCAAAAACATTTTTTGAGTTTTGATCCAATAGGTACAACCCATGTGATACTAGTGTTCTTCCCATATACCTGATTCTGAAAAACCACACTGGCAACAGAAAAAATAACCAAGCAATTATAGCCTTTGTGATTTGACTAACTGACAAAATATTTGAAAGGAAAAAAAGAATATATAAAACTTCAAATGGCTTATCCTTAGAAAGAAAAAAAAAAAAGGTAATATTTCCTACTCCACAAACTGGTACCATGACACATAACTCATTGAAGACATGTGTTCAAACCCTTCGAGTCCTTCACAATGGCTAGTCATATGATCTGTAGCTTCAGCATCAATAATCCAAGTATAACAATGTTTAGAGGATAAGAGAGAAGAAAAATTACCTTGAGTAGTAAGCGGTATCTCTGAAGAGAAAGCAATATTTGTCTTCCCAATTTGGTTAAGTAACTCTTTTAACTTATCAACAGAGAGGAGCATCTCACTTTGAAGAACTTGAGCAACACGTTTCCCCCTACCAGGGGATTTTCTATAGAGAACCCAACACCTTTCTCTAGTGTTTTCCAACTTTTTTCAATGAGTACACTTAGGTCGACCATGACCACGAATCTCGAATATGTCATTGGTAGTAATAATTTTTTTTTGTTTTTGATACTCAATAAGAAAGATTGATTTTTCAATATTGTCGTTGAGATCTTCCTTTTTAATAATAGGTACATAATCTTGTGTTATGTGTGTGAAAGCAAATTAGACGTGTGGGAGTTTTATTTAACTTTTTTTTCTTTTATTTTGGGCAATTGGATTACATCTAATGTGGTGTTGTAGGAACTTTACTATTTTAAAGTAATTAAAAGCCTTTTGTTTAGAGAGTGAAAGAGTGAGAAAAAGATAGAGAGATTGGGTTGCAATTGAGTTTTCTCTTGAGGGCTTAGTATGCTCTGTTTTAGAGAAAAAAATTGAGCAAAAGGCTTGAACTCCATTTTGGGTTTGTTGTGTGTCATGTTTTCGTGAGAGAAAGTGTTAAAGAGAACTCATTTTTTGATGTTCTTGGTGCCTTGTTTTTGGACTCTATTTAGAGTGAGAATGGCTGCTGGAAATTGATATTTTAAGCTCGATTTCAATTTGTAATCTTCCCAAATCATTAAATAAAGTCTCGTGTCATTCTCTCGTAGATATAGGTCACGATTTGTAACCAAACCATGTTAAATCTTTGTGCCATGTAGATTGAATGTTGCTGGATATTTCATTCCATATTCTTGCTTTGATATTGTGTAATTTCAATTGCTTGTTTATATTGATATGAATACACAATAACTGTGAATATTATAAACCCTTGTTGTTTTCACCAATTGATCCCAAAACCTTACGCCTAGTTTCTTCTTTCTGAATAGTGGCACATGGAGAAGTATAGGAAGGAAATTCAGAAACCATTAAGATTTGACTTCTAATAGCCTCATACTCAAGAGCAAGGCCAACCAACATAGCAAAGGTTTTATCTTGTTCAACTTCTCTTATTCTGCTAAAATAGTTATTGGAGTATATTGGGACAACTCATCCCACATGCCTCCAAGCATTCCAATATACTCACTAAATGGAATCCTATGGTGATTGGACTTCTAAAAGGAATATAATTAAGTCAAACGTTATTTGATATTTTTCATATTTTCTATTTGATGGGATAAAGGTTTAGAAAGCTGAATGATAAGATTCTAACACATTCATTTAAATCATGATGGTTGATTTAAATAATTGATTGCTCAGATCTCTCACCCCACAGGTCTCTTAATATCAATAAGTCTAAATCAATCTAGGCTATTCCAAATGAAACTTGATTCCCTTGAAAAAACCATAAATTGGGGCCTCCTCACCTTTCATTATCAACATTAGATCTCTCTCTTCTCTCTCTGATCACTTCTAAGGTGGCATGCCTCTCCCCTAGGGTTTCTCTATCTCTCTCTCATCCAAGATCTCATCTCCATATAAGAGATCAAAAATAGGGGCACACCCCCATATAAGAGATCAAAAATACGGGCACGCCCCATTCATATGTTCTAAAGCATTGAAGGTATATATTCTAAGGCATTGAGGTTTTGATCTAAAGTTCTATGCTATCAAATTTTATGTCATTAGAGGAGGAGACCAGTGTGGGGTGTACTAAGTCCAGTTGAGATAATCATCGGACATCTTACCAAGTAGTTTGGAGTATTTTATTTATTATGCTTTCTTATTCCCATAAAACATTGTGAGCCGGTTCGCACAATAACTTGCCCGGTTCTTCGAGTGATGATGTTGGTTCTTCGAGTCATGATGTCGGTTCTTCGGGTCATGACGTGTCCATACGTCAGTGGAGGAGGAGACCAATGTGGGGTATACTAAGTCCAGCTGAGATAATCATCGGACATCTTACCAAGCAGTTTGGAGTATTTTATTTATTATGCTTCTTATTCCCATAAAACATTATGAGCTGATTCGCACAATAACTCGCCCGGTTCTTCGAGTCATGACGTCGGTTCTTCTCGTCATGACGTCAGGGACCTGCAGTCAAGGGCATTTTTATAAAATTTAGGGAATTTCGAGGCCAAAGGACCCGCAGCACGTTTCGCCCGGCCCTAAGTTCTTCACGCACGTGTGCTCATGATCCACACGCTTCGTGTAATTTCATTGCTTCACACGCGCTACAAAGAATGAGTACAAAGAACTATTTATGCATATAAATTTGCTTCCCTCCCTTCGATGTGGGACAATGTGAATCGGTAATACCTTAAAATGTTCATATATTATATATTTTGTTAACTGTTCTATAAACACTAAGTTGCAAATGCCTTACTAGTTGTTGCACGTTCTCAATGTGAGACAGACGCGGGTTCAATTCTTGAGTTGGTTTTTTTTTCCTTTTTTTTTTTCTCAAATTATTTTCTTATCCAAAAAATAAAAGGTTTTTATCAATTTCGCTTTTTGTCAAATTTTTTCTTCTCAATAAAATAAAAAGTTTCGTATAAAAACCATGAAATTTTTTGACAAATTTTTTTCTTATAAAAAAAATTCAAGGATTTTTCTAAAAAAATAAAAATAAAAAGTTTTTATCAATTTCTCTTTTTGTTTTTTTTGTCAACATATTTTCTTATCCAAAAAATAAAAGGTTTTTATCAATTTCGCTTTTTGTCAAATTTTTTTCTAATCGATAAAATAAAAATTTTTCGTATAAAAACAATGAAATTTTTTGTCAAATTTTTTTCTTATATAAAAATTAAAGGCATTTTTTTAAAAATAAAAATAAAAGGTTTTTATCAATTGCTCTTTTTGTCATTTTTTTTTATTATTATCTACAAAATAAGAAGTTTCGTATAAAAAAAAATGAAAAGTTCTTATCAATTTTTTTTCTTGTCAAAAAATAAAATAAAATAAAAGGTTATTGTAAAAAAAATATAAAGTTATTATAAAAAAAATTACAAGTATTTTTGTCAAAAAAACTCATTTCTTATTTTTGTTAAAACAAGCTCATATTTTTGTCAAAAAAACTCATTTCTTATTTTTTTAAAAAAATACAACAAGTATTTTTATTAAAATAAGTTCATACAGAGAAAAAAACTTAATATTCATATATTGATGAAAAAAATAAAAATTAATAACGTAGTATCCTGATTTCTTATTGGATTCTTAAAAAACAACATTTATATAATGAATTTTAATATTTTTTTTAGATTTTTTTAAAGCTTAATCCAACCGATTTGGCTGATTTTCGATCCGGATCATCGATTCATAGATCCATATGGGTTTTTGGGGTACCCGATCTAAGTCACCTATCCGTTTTTTAATCCATTGGTCTTATTTATTGAATAAAAGTAGTTATAATTAATGGTAGCAAGTGAAAACCACTTTTGATTATACATTTGTTTATTTCAATTAAGTGTTATTGTACTTGAACTTTTGTAATTGATCTAATCGGAGAAAAAGAAAATTGAAATCTACACTTTGGTAGATCCCCTTGTCCAACTTTTATAGAAGCAACGAATCGATCCACCATAAAGGTGAAGCCCGATATCAAGTGACCTCTAAATATGAATTGTCTAATTGTAGATCCACAAAATCCGTTTCTCGTGTTTGATCACATCCCACCCTATTGCCATGAAGATAATGTTTCGGGTGATAGGATTAACTCAAAATTCCAGGGTAAGTAAATTGAATTCAGTTGTGGGTGAATTGATTTTGAGTCATATGAGAAATCCATCCCATAGGAAACACACTATGCATCGGCAATCAAACATATTTATGAATCGATTCTAAAAAGTTGTTTCTTTGCATAATGAATCATGTCTCTCAGAAAGAAAAGTTTTCTCTGATGAGAGAGAAGAGGGAGAGGATCTCTAATGAGAGAAGAAGGAGAGGAGAGAAGTTTGATTAACAAACTACTCTGAATTTGCCTATTTACCTTTAATGGAAGTATCTCCAACATCGTTAACATCAATTTTTCAAGCATCCATAACATCAATTCTTCAAGCATCCACAAGAATAATATGCAGAAATTTATCGATTTAAAAACCCTTTTGGTTTCTCTCTCTAACTACTAAAGAAGAATAATATGCAAGAATTTATCGATCTAAAAATCCTTTTGGTTTCTCTCTCTCTAAAAATCCTTTTGGTTTCTCTCTCTGACTACTAAAGAATTTATCAATCTAAAAGTCCTCTTGGTTTCTCTCTCTAACTACTAAACAACAGAATTTCAGTTTCGGTTCTGAATTCCGTGTTCCTAAAAATTGAGACGGCAGGGTCTATCTTTTTATCTTTATTTTAATTTAGGGAAAGCACATAAAAATCATCCAGTGGCATTAACTATTGTAAAAGGGTTATATAAGGCCAAGGCCTTAAACAATCAAATTAAGGCGTAAATCAAAAATTTATTAGGAGAGGTTGTTTCAATGCCCAAAATACCTCACATTGATCATCTCGACCCCAAGAAAAAAAAAAAAATTTCAAGACATGGAAATCACGCATCTTGTAATGCATTCTTGGATGGTCAATTTTCAAGATTTTCAAGATTTTCAAGTCTTCATAGATCCACTCGATCTACACTATTTCTTAAGCTTTAAATTTTATAGTTAGAGATGAAAATAAATTTTTAGGTTAACACAAAGATTTTCAGTATTGAAACAATGTCTTTCAACATTATTTGAAGGCATGCCTTACTTTGATGGTTTAGGGCCTCGTGATTACATAACCACACCCTTAACCATTTAACATTTAACCCATATGTTTCTATTTAAATTCAAAAGTACATCTAATGTACATACTATAGTTACCATTTCAACAATAACCATGTAGTTTATCAAAATTAAAAAAAACAAACTTCATTGGCACCTCATAGAATGACTTCATTATCTATAAAATAGCTTCATGAACTACTAATGGACATACATCATTATTTCTATTTCATAGAGAATTATGGCAGATCATGATTCTGTGAGTAAAGTTTGAAAAACGAGAACATGACAAAGCATAAGCTTTTTTCGCATTTCAACTCATATCAACAATATGTCAAGTAAATTAATCAGCAACGGAATATATGATATAAGAACATGCGAGTTTATTCGGAAATAAAATACCTTAAATTACTACAAATTAATATAACCATTCAACATGGAAATAAAATTATGAGTCATAATACTCTAGGCGTGTTCCATTAATGAGTAAAATTATGATACAGTAAAGGAATTGATGTGGATTGATGAATATGACATGTCGTAGTCATTAGAGATCCCCAGCCATAAAATGTTTTTAAGTTTGAGAGGTGCCTATCAATGAAAAGAGTTTCTTAACAAAAAAACCGTGCTGAACTGAACTGTAAATCTTTTTAATAGATTTGAATCAACAAAAAGGCTTTTACCCCCCCTCTCTCTCTCTCTCTATATATATATATATATGTTAAATTCAAATAAAATAAATAAGTAACACTGACCGCTGAGGGCCATTTTTTAAAGAGGACTTATCTCGAACCATCATCATTTAGGGGCCTTTTAGATACTTGGAAATGCATTTTTAAAAATGTTTTAATGTGGAGATGGCACATTTCAAGTGTTAGGATCGAAATTTTGGGGTTAAAAAGTATTCTCGCTAAA
This sequence comes from Amborella trichopoda, assembly GCF_054954075.1. Lineage (NCBI taxonomy): Eukaryota > Viridiplantae > Streptophyta > Magnoliopsida > Amborellales > Amborellaceae > Amborella > Amborella trichopoda. Next base: position 30,738,694 of record NC_142347.1, read on the forward strand.
ATTATTTTCCTCATTTCAAGCCAAAAATATTTAGCCAAAAATAAATAAATATGTATTATTCCCTTTACCCTCCTAAATTGATTTCCAACTAGATTTCCCTGCTACAATTTTTTGGGCTAAAAAGTATTTTCAACGAAATTATTTTCCTCATTTCAAGCAAAAAATAAATAAATATATCATTCCCTTTACGCTCCTAAATTGATTTCCAACTAGATTTCCCTGCTAGCCTATTTTATAAAATACTTACAAAGACCCCTACTTTATACAATTAATTCCACGAAAACACCCCAACGAATTAGATAGATAAATATCTCACGAGAGAAATATTTCACATTTTAAGTTTTAGATAGAGAAAGTATTTAAAAATTTTAGAGAGATAAACTATATCTAATTTTAGAGAGAGAAATTATATCTAATTTTAGAGAGAAAAACTACCTAAAAAATTTTTAGAGAGAAAAACTATCTTAAAATTTTTATGGAGAGAAACTATTTTAAATTAAGTTCTAGAGAGAAAAAACATATTAAAATTTTAAAGAGAGAAACCATATCGAATTTTAAATACAAAAGTACCCAAAGACGCTTTAAAGAGAGAAACTATCTCAAAATTTTTAGAGAGAAACTATCTCAAATCTTAAGATTTATAGAGAGAGAAAGCACTTGAAAACTTTTAGAGAGAGAAACTATATCAAATTTTTAGAAAGATAAACTATCTCAAAATTTAAGTTTTAGAGAGATAAACTATCTCAAATTATAAATTTTAGAGATAAAAACCATCCCAAAATTTTTAGAGAGAGAAACTATCTTAAATTTTAAGTTTTATAACGAAAGAGTACCTAAAAATTTTTATAGATAGCAACTATCTCAAATTTTGAGTTTTATAGAGAGAAAGTACATAAAAAATTTAAGAGACAAAAACTATCTCAGAAATTTTAGAGAGATAATATCTCAAATTTTAGGCTTTAGAGATAAAAACTATACCAAATTTTAAGTTTTAGAATTGGAAAGTACCTGAAAATTTTAGAGAGATAAAACTATCTCAAATTTTTAAATAGAGAAACTCTCAAATTTTAAGTCTTAGAGAGAGAAACTACCTCAAAATTTTTATACAGTAAAACTATCTCAAAATTTTTAGATAGTGAAACTACCTCAAAATTTTACACAGCAAAACTATCTCAAAATAGAGAAACTATTTAAAAATTTAAGTTTTTCTCAAAAATTTTAGAAAAAGAAACTATCTCAAATTTAGTAAAAAAAAAAAAATTACATTATAATTAATAATACAATCTAGAGCATTTAACAAAACAAAAATTTAAAAACCAAAAGCCATGAAAATATTATGCATCTCTATACCATCGAAACAGCATAAATCTATTTTATATAAAATACTTTTATGGAGAAATACATTTCAAATAAGATAGATTTTTTCACCTAATCTTTTTCTATGGATCCAAACGGCTCCTTAATCCAATGCTCTCTCAAATACCATTACTTTGAAGCTCTCCAAGATGAAAACTACCGCTCTCTTCTTAGGTGAATCCCATGTATCTTCTCTCTCTCCTAAAATCTTTATTCAATATTTTCTCTGTCTATTTATCTCTCCTGAAATATTAGGTTCCCTAAATATGATTATTCTAAAAAATTTCTACAATATACCAATCTTAGATAATAATTTTATGTGGGTCTTAATATTTTTTAATCATCTTAAGTTTGCATAAAGATAGTAATTTCATGTGACTAATGGCAACTTCTCTTACTTGATAATCCAAAGTTTGTATAAAGATAAGGGTTGATATTTAGAAAGAAAATATTCAGTTCTCTCTCAAAATCACGTTGCCTTTCATATATTAGAAATCTTTTTTTTTTTTAAATCATTATCTTTTAGTATTTTTTCTCTTAAAAAATAACGTCCTCAAGATATATAGAGAGAGACTCATGTCCAATTATTATAAAATTTAGATTTTTTGGGCTCCAGATCACCTGATCGCCATTCCTCAGTGCGGAACAAAATATATTATTTTCGGTAAAGTTCTTTCCCTTAAAAATATTTACTTAATAATAGCCATTATTATGATTTGGATTATTCATTGAATTTTGTTCAGTCTTACCTAAGGAGAGGTATCCAAAAAATCTTCCCTTGACGCACAAGCCCTCTCTCTAAACTTCTCACTTAATTTGAGCAATAATTTATATTTTTGTTATTGGAGGAAATTAATGGTAGTTATTATAGTTCTAAGTTTAGAAGTTCTTGAGTTAGGGGTTGATATTTAGAAAGAGATTAAGAGCTTACACGTTTTACTTTAAAGAGAACATGTTTTATTTTAAAGCACTACAAACAGTTTTTTAAAAGTTTTAGTTATTTAAAAACTAATAGTAAAAAGTTTCAAAAGATAAAAATATGATTTAATTCAAGTGATCTAAAACTAGGTTATGAAGAGGTGGTTTTTTTTTATTTTTTGCAACCTTGGTCAAAAAAGAAAAAAAAAAAAGATATGGTTTTTTTTTTCACAAATATTAGATAGATGAAAGAGGGAGATTAATATGCCTCTTAAAAATTTGGGGAATATCTCTCACACACACCCAATTACCGACACGTACTCCTCTCCTTAGGCTTCCTTAAAATTATCCTATTTTCCTCTCTCTATCATAACTTTGTAAATCTCTGTCCATTGGTAGGAAAGTGGATATATCATAATTGAAATAACCCTATACGTACTATATATGTAGGACAAATTTGATTGCAACGGAAACTGAAAGTTGATAATACTTGATTTTTGGATTCCCTTAACTTTCGGTTTTTATGTAATCTAATTCTTATCGATTTAGAATTGAGGGCAATGTAATCTAATTCTTATCGATTTAGAATTGAGGGCAATCGGTGGGTGAAGGAGATACCTATATATTTATTTACACATAGAGAGAGGGAGACGGAGAGATTTTGAAAGGGACTGAATCCTCTCTTTTGTTGGTTTGAAGAGATGGCAGATGATGAAGGCACTGCCCTCCAAGACATTCTTCATGCTGTTGATCTTGTAAGTCTCTATTCTCTCTCACCCACACACACACAGGATAGTTTTTTTTTTTTTCGAAATAGATGATAGATTAGTTTTTACCTCTTATGTTTCTTGTTTCTTTTTTGTTTAATGTTATTTGGGTTGGTTCTTTCTTTCCCTACCCCATGGGGTTCACAGTTTCAGGGCTTACATAAATATAGTATATACAATACAAATATAAGTGTGGTTTCCATATAGTTGCAACCTTCTTCTTCTTCTTTTTTTTTTGTTTTTTTGTTTTTTTGTTTTTTTGACAATAATAAGTTGCAACCTCAAACAAGGTGCATCTCTAAATTTTATGATAGATGTAATTTTGATATAAAAAAATTCTTAGGATGGCTTAGAATCTATTTTCATATCTAATTATAAAATTTTAAACTCTCTAAAAATAGTTCGAATCAAGTAGATTTACAAACACATGAAAATCTTGGAAATGGACAGTCTAGACAATGTGTTGCAAGATCCACTATTTTGCAGGCTCGAAATCGTTTTTTCTTTTGTTATTCATACATCTCGATGTTGAGGTGATTAATTAGAGGGTTTTCCAACATCCAAACAACCTTTTATGATGAAATTTTTTATGTGCTTTTTTAATTCTATATTTTAAGGTTACAACCTTATATAAAAATGTAAAGCCCCAGACCCACACCTCTATGAAGAAGCCCTAACATTGTGGCATCAACAATCATTTAAAAAACAATATTTTCTTAGCTAAGCTTACCGTCAGGTGTTTCCAGACTTGGCCGAGTCCAGCGAATTTTGTTGTACACTGATTATATGGCTATATGTTATAAAAATGTTTACAATAAGACATTTACCTTTGGTATAAGGTGGTCACAATTTATTTTGACCATTAGATTTGAAATTAGATGGTTGTGTTTATTTTATGGCTACATACTATATTATATAGCCTTTCTTAACTCAAAAATTGCAAAGGACAGGAGTATATGGCTATATATTATATTATAATAGGGAAAAGTTTATATATAGCTTAGGCTCTAACCATTCAAATTACAGCTTACCTAAAAAATTTCACTAAAAGAGGTTGTTTTGATGCTCAAATATCTTCAAATTGATCATCTCGACATCAAGATGCATAGACTTGAGAAAAAAAAGGATTTTAAGTTTTGGAAATAGCGTATCTTGTAATGTATTTTTTGACCGTTAATTTTTAAGTTATTCAAGTTTTTATAGATCTGCTCGATCTACACTGTTTTTGAAATTTTAAATGTTATAATTAAAGATAAAAATATATTTTAAGGCGAGCAAAATATTTCCAATATTGAATCCACATTTCTTGACACTATTTGAAGGTAGGCTCAAATTTGATTGTTTAGAGCCTCAGCTCTATACAAACCGCACCCATTATAAATTGCAGGAACAGATTCCGATCGAGGAAGTCTGCGAGCATTTGAAATGCACCAAAGAGGGTTTGTCCTCCGAGGAGGGGGAGCAGCGTCTCCAAATATTTGGCCCAAACAAGTTAGAGGAGAAAAAGGTTGGACCCTTGTCAATTTTTGTTTACTTCTATTTCTCTTTTAGCTTTAAAAATTTTTACTTTGATATTTAATAGAGCATGGATCATTACCCTCTTTTTTTTTCTTTTATAAGAATAATAAATCTAAATGACTTTTTTATTTGATTTTTCATTTCATAATTTTTGACATGTTAAATGGTTCAACCACCTTGACCACTGAAGACAAGGGCCCATTCATATTTATGTTCACCATATAATATGTAAAATTAATTGGGTTCCATTTTAATTCATCTTTTATTTTGAGAAATAGAAATCTTTGACACTCAAGAAAAAGAGCATTAGAAATATTGCAACCTTAGGAATGGGTTCGAGACTAGGTAGACAGGGTGGTAGAGCGCCATAACTTAATGTCTTGAGTTTCTTCCTATTACTAACTTGTCCCAGCTTAATTAGTTAGCACTAGACAATTTGCAACATTGTCTTAGACTCAATTCCTAACAAGGTAGGGGCTTCTCCCCATTGACTCGTCCAAAAAAAAAAAAAAAAATTTGCTCAATTCCTAATAAGGCAAGGGCTTCTCCCCATTGACTCACCCAAAAAAATAAAAATAAAAAACAAAACATTCTTGCGCAATTTAAGAGACTTGGGTGGAAATTCTCATTTGGTATTGCCCCATTTGTTTTGGTGCTCAAGAGCAAAAGCATGGGCGCAAATAGAGAAAAAAATAAAAATAAAAAACAAAACAGTCTTGCGCAATTTAAGAGACTTGGGTGGAAATTCTCATTTGGTATTTTCCCCATTTGTTTTGGTGCTTAAAAGCAAAAGCATGGGTGCAAATAGAGAAAATTGGGCGTAAATAGCAATCCCCAATTTGGATTGGGTTCAATCGAAGGTAAGGTTTTTCTCTATTTTTTCCTTTGTAAATATAAAGGAATTGGGTTTTATTTGGACTATCAAAGGTATTATGCATGATGAATTTCTCAACAAAATTTCACATAGTATGAATTTTGTTGGTAAAAAATGATGATACTTGTAAATAAAATCGGCAAGCCTAAAAAGAAGAAGATTGAACTTTTTATCATAAAAGATACCATTATTGATAAAAAATATATATATCCACAATCACCAATTTCTGATGTTCCAAAAACTTTACATATTTGATTAAATAATTTGATCACTCAAAATTATGGAAAATTCAAGGAAGTGGGCACTATATTATATAAGGTGTCACCATTTTAACCATCTTAGACTAAAATACGCTTTTCACCTCACTCAATACTAACATTTATGCATGTTCATATGAATTTCAAAGACCTCACTCAATACTAACATTTATGCATGTTCATATGAATTTCAAAGAAGTTGGATAGGTAATTTTTCTCATCTCCTCATTGATTAACAAAAAAAAGGAAAAAAAAAATTACGGTTTTCACTCAAATTTGGGGTTTTGGCTAACAGGAAGGCAAGATTCTCAAGTTTTTGGGTTTCATGTGGAATCCTCTATCATGGGTCATGGAAGTGGCAGCTCTCATAGCAATTGCTCTGGCAAATGGAGGGGTATACTTCTTCCCTGTGGCCATATAGCTATGAGTTGGAGTTACAGCTATCTGATTTTAGTATTAATATTAAGTAAAGAGATATGACATTAAAACTGAAATTTTGTAATTGGAAATTTGCAGGGGAAGCCACCAGATTGGCAAGACTTTGTGGGCATTGTTGTTCTATTGATCATCAACTCCACCATCAGTTTCATTGAAGAAAACAATGCCGGAAATGCAGCAGCTGCTCTAATGGCTGGTCTTGCTCCAAAGACAAAGGTAAAGTCACTGCTTCCATTAACACTAAAAAAAAACAGTCAATAAGATTGTCTAAGCTTGGTAGAAATACATCCGATTCTGTGTGTCAATGGTCGGGCTCAGAAAAATTTCTCAGAGTTTGTGTGGAGAAATGTCCCTGAGATTGCATTCCTAGGTGTTTGTGAAAATTAAAAATACTCGAGCAAGAAGCTCTAAATACTTTTGTTAAATGAAAGACACATTTTTATTTACAAGAAACAAACAAACCAGGGGACTACCCCAATGTTTTACTTTCCACTCTTACTTATTTTGGCTTGACAACCAGGCTCTTTCTTCTCATGTTACTTTATTTTCAACAGGTTCTTAGAGATGGGAAATGGAGTGAGCAAGAGGCTGCTATCTTGGTGCCTGGTGATGTTATAAGCATAAAGTTGGGAGATATTGTACCAGCTGATGCTCGTCTTTTGGTGGGCGATCCATTAAAGATTGATCAGTCAGCCTTAACTGGTGAGTCACTTCCGGTTACTAAGCATCCTGGAGATGAGGTGTTCTCTGGTTCCACTTGCAAGCAAGGTGAAATCGAAGCCATTGTCATTGCTACTGGTGTCCACACTTTTTTTGGCAAGGCGGCACATCTCGTCGACTCTACTAACCAAGTTGGTCACTTCCAAAAGGTGAGATGAAGTATATAAACCTATTAGTATAAATTTAAATTAGTTTTATAAAAATTTTTTGGGACTGAGGGTATAGTCTAACTGAGAGAACAACCCTTAATATAGCAAGATGGTAGAAAATGATTCATGTAGACGACCCCAAATAGTTGGGATATAGCTCAGATGATGATAGTAGTGGTGGTGATGATGACTATGAAACTTTTTTGAGAGATTACTAATAAGATATTTAACAATAGATTTTAAGACTAACAAATAACCTTTGGAATACCCAACAAATGCATTTGGAATATTTACTTGCGTCATTTAAATAATGAAAAACATAAATATGATGTCCATACTCAAATACCAAAAATGAAGTTTCTTCCAATCTTTCTTTCAAACTTACAAAAAACTAATGGATTTCTAAGCCTCAAGGAAAATTGTAAGTGCATATAAGACTATGCATTAGCAGGCACTTATTAGTTATAACATGTTGCGTCCCAAAAAGTGCAGGAGAATTCTGATAAGAATGAAGTGTTATCATTTCTTCACCCAGAATTATTTGAAAGGAAACATGTCAAAACTACAGGAGAAAAGAATGTTAACATCAATTTGTATTGGGAATTTGCAGGTTCTTGCAGCAATTGGTAACTTTTGCATTTGCTCAATTGCTTTGGGAATGTTGGTGGAGATCATAGTGATGTACCCAATTCAACATAGGAAGTACAGGGATGGAATTGACAATCTCCTTGTCCTCCTCATTGGTGGAATCCCCATTGCCATGCCCACTGTGCTCTCTGTTACCATGGCCATTGGTTCCCACAGGCTCTCAGAGCAAGGTGCCATCACCAAGAGGATGACTGCCATTGAGGAGATGGCCGGCATGGATGTCCTCTGCAGTGATAAGACTGGAACTCTAACCCTTAACAAGCTTACTGTCGACAAGACCATGATCGAGGTACTCCTGGTTTACATTTCCTCTCTCTCTCTCTCTCTCTCTCTGGTAGAGATCATCTTGGCTAAATAAAATCTGGGTTACAGGTGTTCACAAAGGATGTGGACAGGGACAAGGCAGTGCTGCTTGCTGCGAGGGCATCGAGAGTCAAGAACCAGGATGCCATTGACACTGCAATTGTCAGTATGTTGGCTGACCCCAAGGAGGTAAGCTTCAACTGTGTTATTATACACCAAGAAGAAACAATCGAGAGTGAATAAAAAGGAATGCAATGCTCAGAGAGATAAAGAGGAAATTTACAAATGCATGGTGTTGGCTCAGGCCCGGGCAGGTATACAGGAGATGCATTTCTTGCCATTCAACCCTGTGGACAAGCGCACCGCCATTACGTACATCGAGTCTGATGGTTCCTGGCATCGTGCTAGCAAGGGTGCACCAGAGCAGGTGAGACACTCTACTTTTCCATCAATTAGTTTCAGATTTTGTTTTATTCATGTTTAGATCCTAAATTAAAAGGATACATTACTCTTCATTAGTGTGAATCAGCTTCCTCTTGTTTGACTTAGAACGTGGTTTTATTTATGGGAAATTTATGAAAATACATTTCACATTTCAACTATTTAACATTCTATACTTTTTGTACTATTCCAAATCAAAATCATATGTATATTAACTAGTTAATCTCATAGGTGTGTTTTGACATGTTTCCTTTTGTTTATCTTAGGTAGTTCAGCAGTAGGGATTGAAATTGTTGGGATGTTTGGAAGGGGGTTTAGCTTAAGAGTTTGCATAATTTACCGAAATTCATATTTGTTTATATTGAAAAATAATAATACAGATTGTGGATTTATGCAACCTGAGAGAGGATGCCAGGAATAAGGTTCACTCTATCATTGACAAATATGCCGATCGTGGGCATCGTTCTCTGGCTATTGCCAGACAGGTCATTGCTCTCCCTTCTTGTTATCATGGATGTGTGTGTGTGTGAGAGTGAGAGAGAGCTGAATTATTGTTTGATGGATGATTCAGGAGGTGCCAGAGGCGACAAAAGAGAGCGCCGGGGGGCCATGGGAGTTTGTAGCGGTGTTACCTCTCTTTGATCCTCCAAGGCAAGACAGTGCAGAGACCATCAAGAGGGCTCTCCACTTAGGTTTGAATGTGAAGATGATCACAGGTGACCAGCTCGCCATTGCCAAGGAGACGGGACGAAGGCTCGGAATGGGCACCAACATGTACCCTTCGTCCTCTCTGCTTAGCCAGAGCAAGGACAAATCACTGGCTGGCCTCCCTGTTGACAAGCTCATCCAGAAGGCCGATGGTTTTGCTGGAGTTTTTCCTGATAATAAATTCTGAAAAAATTTCACACATGTGCTTGTAGGGACTAAATCAGAGCACACTTTTTGGGGTTTATTTTTAAACTCCATAAGTACAACCACTAACTACTTGAGACTGCCTTTTTCTCAATTAAAGACAAAGTGCAGTGCAAGTATTAATAGACAATGGCTTTTGGGTTTTCAATTCTGAACTATGAAGATGAGCAAGTCTGAACAGACAAAAGCTTTTGGGTTTTTTCTATATGAAGATGTGCAAATATGAAAAGATAATAGCTTTTGGATTTTAAATTCTGAATTATGAAGATTTAAATAATCTATGGCTTTTAGGTTTTGATTCTAACCTACGAAGAAGAGCATCGACTAATAAATAGCTCCTCTCTCTCTCTCTCTCTCTCTCTCTCTCTCTCTCTCTCTCTCTCTCTCTCTCTCTCTCTCTCTCTCTCTCTCTCTCTCTCTCTCAGAGCACAAGTATGAGATTGTGAAGAAGCTGCAGGAGAGGAAGCACATATGTGGTATGACAGGGGATGGCGTGAACGATGCCCCGGCCTTGAAGAAAGTCGACATTGGTATTGCCGTTGCTGATGCTACCGATGCTGCTAGAAGTGCCTCTGACATCATCCTCACTGAGCCTGGCCTCAGTGTTATTGTGAGTGTTGTTCTCACCAGCAGAGCCATCTTCCAGAGGATGAAGAACTACACGGTATCCTTATTCTCTCTCGTACTTCCTTTATCTATTATACTGAATCTCTTTTTCTCAATCCATCCCTATTAATGTTCTAATCCATCCCTGTTAATGTTCTGCTTGTCTTTTCTTACTCTTTTTTGAAACACTGGCTTATTATTTACAGATATATGCGTTTTCTATCACCATTCGTATGGTGGTACGTTCCGACTTCCGAAATTGTGCTATTTGCCATTTTATTTTTGTAAGTTTTGGTTCTGGTTTTTCTTTTTCCTTATGTTTGTGATATATTTTTTGGAGAAATATGGCAGTTGGGTTTCATGTTGATTGCTCTCATATAGAAGTTCGACTTCTCTCCTTTCATGATTCTCGTAATCGCCATCCTCAACGACGGTAAGAGACAATGATCTCATCCGTCCATTTTCCATATTGAGAAAATCCAAACTGTTTGTTCATGTGAAACTTGTAGTAATGTGAATGTCGTGGTGATACAGGGACGATCATGACAATCTCAAAGGACAGAGTGAAGCCATCGCCAATGCCAGATAGCTGGAAATTGAAGGAAATCTTCACAACGGGCGTGGTGCTCGGGACTTACCTTGCCGTCATGACTGTGGTCTTCTTCTGGGTGGTGCACAAGACTGACTTCTTCTCGGTATGCCACGCTACGCCACCCCACTAGAGAGAGAGAGAGAGATTGGTAGATACTAGCTGAGAGAGGGCATGTGTGCAGTCACGCAGAGGAAAGTGAGGAAGGGCACATGTTTGTATGCGTTAACGTGTTAGAGAGAAAAAGAGCGTGTGTATTTGAGTCAATATGCTTTTTCTTTTTGTCAAGATATAGTAAAGGGTCGTAATCGGGTGCTGGTCCTTCCTATGCAGGGTCCCAAAAGGGGTGGGCTAAAAACGGTCCTAACCTTTAGCTTTTTATGCACAAAGTGGCCGCTCTTAAGACTCAAACCCACGCTTTTGTGCTGGCTACCCGAGTCTTTAACCGTCACACCAAGTGACGGCCCCTTAAGATATAGGGATTGTATATCATCTGCGAAAATTTTTGTAGAGATAACAGTAAAATTTTTAGGGATTGTATCCTTTATTTTTGTTACAAGGATGTTATAATTACTCTTAGTCATGGAGGTTATAATTACTCTTAGCCATTAGATCGTAGAATAAATAGCTTGGGGTTGTTACGAAGTTCGAGAATGTTTCGTGTTTGAACTACAAGTCTAGTCAATGACACTCTTACAACCGTCTAATTAAAAAATTGATGGACATGAGTGATCGTGACCTCCTTAAACCCTCTTTGTATATTTTTTCTTTTATTTAAGGTGTCAAAGCCGATTTCAAATAATTAAAGAGATTGAATACTATAAGACCATTCACTTTTTGTACAAGCAGGTCGCAATCATCCTCAACCATTGTATGTGAAATTTGAATAGCTTAAAATGCATCATGTTGTTCGATAAATTTTATTTTGAAGTTTGTGCCTAGTCAATGACACACACCCAACACTCTCAATTTACATCTAACGGTGGATATTGAAAATAAACTTATCATTGAATTATTATGTACTTCTTTAAGATTCCCAATCTTGAGTAGAGGAAATCTAATCATTTTTTAGGTTGTTTCTTTTGGGGGTACATAAGTGAAACAAAAATTTAAAAGTAAATCCTCGAATGTGACGTGGTGATGGTGATGGTGATCGTGGTGCTTGTGTGCAGGACGTGTTTGGAGTCCACTCCATCAAGGATAACCATGCCGAGCTCATGGCGGCACTGTACTTGCAAGTAAGCATCGTGAGCCAGGCCCTCATCTTTGTCACCCGATCAAGGAGCTTTTCCTTCATCGAGCGCCCTGGCCTCTTGCTGCTGGTTGCCTTTGCCTTCGCTCAGCTCATTGCCACCCTCATCGCTGTCTATGCAAATTGGGGCTTCGCGAGGATCGCCGGCATTGGGTGGGGTTGGGCTGGTGTCATTTGGCTGTACTCCATTATCACATATTTCCCTCTCGACATCTTCAAATTCGTGGTTCGCTATGCCCTCAGTGGCAAGGCATGGGACTCCTTCCTCCAAAATAAGGCATATACCCCCTTCTGACTCTCTACATCTATCTATTTTTGTCTATCTATCCGTGCTTTATAGCTCTCTCTCATCCTTTATTTGTGATATGCTTTCTTTGATGTCTCTGTTTATTGTTTGCTTGTGGTACTGCGTGATGAAATATCATGGAGAAAACATACAAAATGGAGTGCTATAATTCCTCAGACTAATATGGACTACTTGTTAAACAAGTTGCCATCTTTTATAAAACGACATAAAAGTTCCACTCATCATTATTACTTCATTTCACTGCACTATTTATTTTTTCTCACATTCACTATGCTCCTATGTCTTCCTCTCTCTCTCTAAAATGCAGCATGGTCACTACATCCCTCTAGAATTCTAATTTAAAGGATATTAGATGCTTTTATCTAAGCCTTCATTTTCTCCATATTTGCATGGTGCTTTTCCAATCAACATAAGAAAATTTTGCCATCCTATAGACGTAGGGCAATTTAAATTTGCTAAACCATATAAATTCTTGTATTTTGCTCTTTTAATTTTTTATTTTCTCAAACCTTAATTTTTATCCCCTACACAAGGATTTTTTAGTACATTTTTTATTGAGAATAAACATGTCCACACTCATTTCATATTTTTGGCTCCTACTAATGTTAATATATACCCAAACTATATAAATTATAAGTTCAAACCCATTTTGTGTTTGTATCTCAACTTTGGTTGTTTGTTTGATATGGTTGTTATGTTTTGGATGTGCAGACTGCTTTCACAACAAAAAAGGATTACGGGAAGGGTGAGAGAGAGGCGCAATGGGCACTTGCCCAGCACACCCTGCAGCCCTCCGAAGCCGTCACAGCTCTTCAACTACTAGACCAGCTACAGGGAGCTCACCTAGCTTGCTGAGCAAGCCAAGCATCGTGCCGAAGTTGCTAGGTCTGGCTCATCTCCCTCTCTCTCTCACAAAAAAGGGCATACAACACTCAGTCTCTCTTTTGAATGCTAAAACACTAACATAATGCAGCCTCTCCCTCTCTCTCTAAAGGGCACAACTCTATTTATCTTGGGTGAGGTTTGTACAGTGCCTATCTTATGCTGTATAAGTAAGGCGCACCTCTAAATTTTGTTGAAAGATATAGTTAAAATTTTAGAATGGCTTGAAAATTCATGTTTAAACCTATTGTCAAATTTAAATTCCTAAAAACAATGCAGATCAAGTAGATCCATAAACCTTTGAAAATCTTAAAAACAGACGGTTACAATATGCACTACTTTTAAGACTGAATTTTTTTTTTCTTTATAGTACATTAGTCTCAAGATCGAGATGATTAATTAGAAAGTTTTCCAACATCAAAATGCTTTTTTCTATCAGATTTTTTAGGTGAACCTTACTTATTAGTATGGGGTCACAACCTTACATAAAGTTTTTCCTTCTATCTCAATCCTGTCAATGTTGCTCTCTCTCTCACACACACTGGCTAACATACTCTTATCTTAATGGCCCTATTTGCCTCTCTCTCTCTCTCTCTCTCTCTCTCTCTCTCTCTCTCTCTCTAATAGCACTGCTCTCTCTGTCTTTAATGCAAGTTTCTCTCTCTATGTTCAATTAATATGTCTGTATTTCAAATGACAAAGTAAATAATATCAAACTGTTTTATGTGGTGGTGTTATGGGCAGGCTTCAAGAACTGCACACTCTAAAGGGGCATGTGAAGTCTGTGGTGACAGGCTTCAAGAATTGCATGCTTTAAAGGGGCATGTGGAGTCCGTGGTGACAAGCTTCAAAAACTGCACAATCTAAAAGGGCATGTGGAGTCTGTGGTGAAGTTGAAGGGTCTGGATATCGAGACCATCCAAGAACATTACACTGTTTAAGAGAGTAAAAAGGCCCACTGACTCACCAAAATCAAGCAAGAGAGAGAGAGAGACAAATGGGTAATGTGAGGGACTTAGAAGTTAGGGGAATTTTTAGTAGAAGGTTGTTTATACACTTTTGTGTTTTCTTTTTTTCTCTATCTCTAAATATTAATCTTTTTTCTTTGAATTTTAAGTAGAAGGTTATTTGTATTCTTCTGTTTTCTTTTTTTCTCTCTGTAAATATCAATCTTTTTTCTTTAGGCAGAAGGGTTTGTAAGTTGATATTTGAGAATAATTTTTATAATCTATCTTTTTCGCGGCTTTTAAGTCATCAATGGAGCAATATAAAACATGTCATTTGTTTATGTTATTAGTTGTGATTACTCCTCCATGCTCTCTGTCTCTAACAACTTTTCATGTCTCTCCCCTTTTCTCATTCTTTCAAGTTCAAGCATTCTCTGTCGAATGCAATCACACTCTTTCTATTAAATGCAATCATGCCTCTTTTCTCTATATATAGTTTGTTGCCTTCCATTTTATTTTGATATTGTGTGGTTTGAATCTCTCTTTTTTTTTCTCTTTTCTTTAATATATTTTTAAGGTCATTTGTTGTCTTTCGATATTGTGTGGTTTGGATCTCTTTTTTTTTTTTTTCTCTTTTCCTTAATATTTTTTTAAGGTCATTTGATGTTAAGAAAATCTTTGCCTGCAATTTTTTGGGTTTTTTTGTATAGTATTTCCTTTATAGGGGTATTTGACTCCTTGTTTTGGTTCCATATAGCCTTCACAGAGAGAGAGAGAGAGAGAGAGAGAGAGAGAGAGAGAGAGAGAGAGAGAGAGAGAGAGAGAGAGAGAGAGAGAGAGAGATTATGTATTAAATATCAATAAGATAGTTTTGCAGAGAGAGAAAGAGATTATGTATTCAACTAGATTTAGTGCTCATATTATTCCAAATGAAAACTTTTAACCTCGGCTTCACATGGGACAAAGGCGACTATCCTATTTCTCTCCAAGGCCATCATACTTTTTTCTCTACATTAGGCATGTTGATTTCCACTTTTTTTGATATTGTGCATTGTATAAGATTTTCTTTTGAGAATTTTACTTTAATATTGAAATTTTATTTAATACTGAAATTTTATTTTAATAATTAGTACTTAGTATATAGTATATATAGTAAGAGGATGACCCCTCTTTTTCTTTCATCTCATTTGCCTTTCTTATTTGTATATATTCTATTTTTGTCCTTAACTTTAAATAATACTCACAATTGTCATCACAACCATTCTCTCTGATGCATCTCTCTTCTCTTAGTTGAAAAAGCAATTTCTCTCCCTTCATTTACTTTTATTACTTTAGTCTCTTGTTGAAATATGCACCTAGTTCGTAATCGAGTACAACTAGCTACTCAAATATGGTACACAGCCGATATAGTTAAACATAATTGAGTGTAGCTAGCTATTCAAATATGGTACACAGATGATATAGTTATCCAAAACTCATATTTGGGGTAACTAAATATGAATAACATCTTTGGATATATTTTGGAGATATTTGGATAATTAGTTTCTATTTTGTTGTTATCTTCTATCTTTTATTTAATACGAGGTGAATAAAATAATTGGCACAACTTAATAGCCTTTCAACGGGGATGTAGGGCCAAAAGACCGTAAAGTCGTCTTTTCTTTCTTTCTTGCCTCTTCTTTTGCATGGTATTAGAGGACTGGTCAATTTCTTTCTTGCCTTCCAAATCTCCGTCAAGCTTTGTAAGAAATCACAATCGGCAAAAATTTTGCAATGCTTTGCTTTGCAAATCTTCCAAATCTACAAATCTCTGTCAAGCTTTGCATCTGTGTTTTGCTTTGCAAATCTTCCAAATTTCTGTCACGCTTTGCCTTCCAAATTTGACTTATCTTCGAAATCTTGCATCTTCCATGGACCCTTGCGAAGCAAATTTGCAAAGCAAATACTTTTTGTACAAATCATAGCGCATCAATTTGCAAGTGAAATCTCCATATTTGCAAACCAAATTTAAGTTTGATGACCAAATCTCAATTTGCAGCAGTTTGCAGTTTACAGCACTTTGAAACTAGCCCTTTGCAGCAGCAGCAGCACCCAGTCTTTCTTGAAAATGGATAATCTTTGCTTTAAATTAGGTATTCTCTTAAACTTTTTCTTCTAAATGGGGGATTGTGAAACTTCTTCTAGAGCTGCAACTATGTATCTCAACAACAAATGTAAGTTAAGTTTTGTGAATGGAAAAAAACCAGCCTCAAAGGTGATCCTACTTATGAAGAGTGGGAGTCCAAGGACAAAAAGAATACATTTCCACACTCTGTATTAATATATCAAAGACGTTTGCAATAATTACAAAAAAATTTATTCTTACAGTGTGAAGCTATATGACCATATTCCTAACAGGCATAACATTACAGCAAATATAGGTTCTTTTGTAATAGCTTTCCTTTGGCTAGTTGAGCCACAAATACAAACTGTATATCCTTCTTTCCCTCAATGGTAGCCTGTGTTACAATTATCGTCTCCTCACGAAGTAACTCACCTAGGATGATGTCCACATTGGGCAGTGTTTCACGATTCAAAATATTGCCTCGAATGATTTTATATTCTATGTGCAACTGCATTAAGACTTCTAATGCAACAAGCACTAGTGATAATAGTCATACTTACAGATTCATATTTTGTCCACAAGTTCATAAAACTAGCATAATGTTCTTGGATGTTTTTCTCCTCCTGTCCATAAGTAAACATATCATACTTGGGTCGGAATCGCCTTGCAAGATTTGATTGCTGATAAATCTTTTCAATATATTCCCACATTTCTTTCGCATGACAGAGCCTCTTATTAGCTTGTCAATATCCATATCCACAGAGTCGATAATCCATGAAACAATTTTTACATTGTTGATTTTCATTACTAGGTTTCTTTTGTATTAGATGGATCAGGTTGTGGTTCAGTTCTATCAACAAATCCCCATAAACCTTTTCCTTCAACAAAAAACAGAAAATAGAAGCACCAATCGGGATAGTTTTTCCCATCAAGTTTTATAGCCAACATATCTCATTTCTCATAACCCATGTACAAATTTTATAATTAGAAAACTTGATCTAAGAACAAAACTCAAGTTGAAAACAAAAATAATTTTTTAACAAGCAAAAGTAGCTAAAAAAACAAAAGTGAGGTCAAAGATGTGGAGCTTGACACGGGTCTTTGGATATCGGAATAGGGCTCTCGAAGTGCTGCTTAGAGAGAGAAAGTGGATTTGGGAATAGAAAGAAAAAATTTTATTTTATTTTTTGTCTGAGAGGGAAAAAAATAAAATATTAGATGTCAAATTGAGAAGGAACAAGAAGAAATTTGTCTCTCCTTAAGAAAACCCCTAGGATCTGAAAATATTAAACCAAGAGAAAGATATGTTTCACAGTAAAACGACGTATTTTCCTTTCTAAAGAAAACCCATACTCAGTTTCTAAGTCTCGAATATAGGATCAATAGATTTGTCGCGGAGGAAATTAGAAAGGCAAAAAGCTTTTTCTGCTCTCTATTTCTCTCTCTATATGAAATAAGATGCAAACAAAAAGAGACATAAATAAGATGTAAACTGACTTAAACTTGTGATTGAGCAAAGACACTGCAATGAACAAGTGCAAAAAAAGAAAGAAGACAAAAAAGGAAAGACGACAAGAACAATGGGATCTAGAGATACTGCAGGGCAATTTAAAAAAATTTGATAAGAAGAACAAAAAAAAAAAAAAAGCGCAAACTGATCTTGCTTCGAGAGAGAGATCCAAGATGGCCGCAAGGATGGGAAGAGATCAACTTGTCTTGAATACTTTGAAAATTCCGATAGTGTTGGTTTCGGATGGTGTAGAGATTGATTTCTACAGCCACAGGATGGTCGATCAAGGAAGAAGGAGCCGCTCGCAAACAAGAACAGATAGCAAACAAAAACAAGTTGATAATGAATTTGTGGCTCGGATACCATGTTAAAAATACAAAGAGGTGGAGGAAAAACTTGTATGCATTGACTATTATTAACATGTATATATAATACATCCAAAGGTAACTTGCACAATACTATAAATTACAATAAGTAATATTCTTATGAAATATACACTTTCTGCAATACAATATCTTCAATAGTCACTGCAATATATGATTAGGAGGGGTAGTTTGGTTCTAAAATGATAAGGGGAGACCCAAAATGACATAGATGGAAGTAGTGAGAAAAGATATATTGACTTATGGTCTTATTTCGCGTATGACTATAGAGTAGAATGAAGAAATAAGATTCGTGTAGGTAAACCCAAGTAGTTGGGATAAGTCTTGGATAATTATGATGATACATAAGAGATTTTTTTTTTTAAATTTATAATACTTTAGGAAGTCATGTAAATTGAATAAACTATCAATTTTTTTTTCATATTTTATCATAAATTTGAAATCCACAATATTTTAGGAAGTTAGGAAGCAATATACATGGTAGAATTAATTTTAGAAACAAAAGAAATGACAAGCTCCAGCAACAAGTTTAGGAGGTTTGATCCTAAAAATAGGCAACACATTTTTGGGGGAGATTTTAGAAGATGTGATTCTTAAACTGTTTGAGAAAAGTACCTCCACGTGCATGTGAGAGATTGTCGGATTAATTGAAATTAAATACGTTAGGATATAGAAATGGATAAAGACAAAAATTAAAAATATCATGTACAAAAATTTTAGGATATTATTTTAGCCCAAGAACAATAAAATTCATTTAACCTACATATTCCTGAACTGCTTCATCAAGATAAGATTCATTTTATCTCAGTTACCTTAAGGCATGTTTGAATTATAATTCACTATTTTACCAAAGCTAATTTTAACAATGAAATGTCATGTCTGGTAGCGAATATTATAAGATTGTATGAGATAATCATAAAGACAATTTTAGATACAAATTTATCTTTTCAAAAAGCTGTTTTTACTTACATTCCAAGCAATTTGTTGGAAAACCATATATTCTTAGCGAGGAATAGCAAAGAAAACTCCTGAATTCACCAAAAATAAATAAATAGTATTACATATAAAGAGACACGATAAAAAAAGCCCAGATAAGGGAAATGTTTCTATGTGACCCTAACAATATATAAATTAAGTTATATGTGATCCCACTTCTTAGCTGTTTGATCTTAATTGAATGACTACGATTGTTTATATAACACTATCATGTTAAACATTGTTTTATTTTTCATTTTTTATCTAGAAAATATTTTTGGATAAAATTTCGACTTCCCGTCATAAAATTAAGGTGAATGGAAAGAATAAAAAACAAATACTTTTTTAAAAATAAATAACCAAAATACACTTGCAAATTTTAGGAGTATTTTGGTAATTTTTTAATACTGAAAATATTTTATTATTATTATTATTATTTATCATATAAGGCCCTATCGGATCTACGCATGTCCCAATTTTTAAAAAAATTTATTTGTAAAATAAAAATAAAAAATAAAAAACTACAAGCCATCTAATCTTACGGTTAGACTCAAGCCATCTCTGCCGTCTACTTACATCTGATAGCTGAGTGAGGTCACATAAAAAGCTTCCCCTAAACATAATACAACATATGGCCGAAATGGCTAACAGAACGGATATTATCTAGAACTTATTTACTCGAGCCTAGAACTTGTTTACTCGAGCCTATGTGAAAACATCCCAAAACGCATGGGTTTGAATTTTGAAACAATAGTACTTGGGTCCAATGGAGTGAACGCAGGATGCGCTCCCGCGGGAGCACACAGTTTCCGCGCCAACGTAAATTTTTGGCGCCAAGTTTTTTGGGCTGGGTGTTGGCCCATTTCTGAGGGGCCAAAAAGCTTGTTTTATGTCTTCTCCCTTTCCCTGTCTATGTCTAGGGTTTTGTTACAGATAAAAAGACTGTAATTTTTTTCTCTCTCTAGGTCTAGGGTTTTGTTACAGAGGAAAAGTGTAGTTGTGCAAATCGAAAGGAAGCAAATGGGTGTTGTGAAACGCAGGAGGCTCCAAAAAAGAAGAAGAAGAGACGAAGAAAGATGGTGTTGTGAAGAAGGACGAAGAAGGGATGACAGAGTACGAGCGCAGGAGGCTCGAAAACATAGAAAAAAACCAGCGGATGCTCGCCTTTTTTAACGTCCAATCCCTCCTTTCCTCGGTTGCTACCAAGCATCCCAGGTCTCTCTCTCTTTTTCTCTCTCTAGAATGTTATTCTTTGAAGTTTCAGTTCTTGTGGTCCTGTTTTCCTATTTTCAGGCTCTCTCTCTTTCTCTCTCATGGATTTCCCTTCCGCCATTTTCTATAGCACCATTTATCTGTATATGAGGGTTCCTCTTTTTGATGGATTTCCCTCAAGCGCTCTCTAAATTTGACTATTTCTAACAGCACTCTGGATATATCTCTCATAGTTTGCCCTCTACTTCCCTCTAACATTTCATCATTCTCATGGTGCTCTTTTTATCTATTTTCAGGGTCTCTCTCGCTTTGCCTTTTAAGTTTTCCTTCTAAAATTTCCTTTTAAAATTTACCTTTGCTTATGGTGCGGTTTATTTACTCTCTCTCTCATGGAACCAGTTCTTATGGCACTGTTTATTTATTTCAAGGTCTCTGTTTTTGAAGGTTTTTGCTTTTTTCTCTGATTTTTTTTTCTCTGAAATTTTACCGGTCAATTTTAACAGTTTTAAGTTCTTATGTTTCTGCTCCAGTTTCTTTCTCATGAATTCTCTGACATTTTAGCAATCGTGCTGGTCCCTATATCTTCCACGTCTCTCTCTCTCTCTCTCTCTCTCTCTCTCTTTTGATGTTTATAGCTCTTATCTGCTTTTCTGTCCATTTTCAGGGTGGACCCCAAAATGGATCTCTTCACAAGACCCAGGATAGACTTTTATTCTCTTCATTCTCTTTTTTTTTTTTTTTTTTTATCCAAGAGTTGCATATTTATAAAAGAAAACAACCCCAAAGCTTAATTTGTTCGCAAAGAAGCCTAACAAAATCCCAACCCTTCTTCGTTAAAATAAAAAAAATAAAATTTCAATTTTGCCCCTCAATTCTCTACATATAAAAGACATAAATACCCTTTAGAAAACTAGAAACTCGAAATAATCCTAAAAAAATCTAAATTTCAAATTTTAAAAGAAAATTAAAAAGTCTAATTACATCATAACGATTTTAGCAACTATACAAATCATGTTCCCCCATTCCGTCTATCAAGGGCCATAACAATATCGTTGGATCATGATTCATGGTAGCCCATAAACTAAGCCATCAACTGGTTCTGTCTCTCTCCTCTCCAATGGGATTTTCTCTCAACTTAAGCACCTTTGATTCAAGTTCCACTTCGGCAACGATAATACCATATTCATCTCAAAGTGACCCATAGGTGGCTTCATTTTTCCTGTAAAATCATTATTTGAAGAAAACCGATATTCCTATAGTATTCCCATAAATAATTCTGCATTTAATCATAATATTTCTGAAACTATAAGTTTTACATATGTCCATATATAACTATAATATTTGTAGCATAAATTTTAGATATTGAAAATGTTATATATATGCAAATATTATGTGTTATATGCACGGGTTATGTACAAGTGTTATGTGCAAGTAATTACTTTGAATTATTTTATGGAAAAGCATTGTTGTCTGACATCTACTACATTGATATATAGCCTACAATTGACATAATAAGGTCTTTTGAATTGATATGCATGATTGTATGACATAGTGATGCCTCTCATGACTATATGTACAACATAGAAATGTTGAGGTTCCTTGTAATTACATATGAGACATGCTATTGATAAGATATGTGTGCATGGCAACATGCTTCTAAATAAGATATGTGTGCATGGCAACATGCTTCTAATAAGATATGTGTGCGTGGCAGCATGCTTCTGATAAGATACATGTGCATAGCAGCATGCTTTTAATAAGATAGGTGTGCATGTTAACATGTTATTATTAAAATATCAGCGCATGAAGACATGCATCTGTTATGATATGATGAGATACTTATGCCGACAATCATGATTTATCCTTACTCTCTATGATAGGATGAGAGTTAGGATTGGATTGTGTTTGGGAGGTTGCAACACCAAAACTTATGTGAGCCACGACTCATTGGGACTCCTTTTAGTAGTGTAACGCTCTCTCGCCAAAAGGGCACATGAGAGGGCCGTATCTTACAAGGTTAGTGCCTATCAAAAAGCCCCAATGCGTGCTGAGTGTATGAGCGATAGAGAAGATGTGGGGAGAAAGAGGAAAAAGATCTAGAAAGAGGAAGCAGAGAGGTCAGGAGAGAGAGAGGTGAAAGAGAGTTGCATGACAGAAAGAGGAAAAAGAGTGGCGTGATCCCCCTATGGGATCAGTCACATATATTTTCTATATTGATGTGAAAAATTACAAGAAATGCCCTTGTATAAGTAAATAACTCACACATAACCCTATTGAATCAATATTCCAGTTATGCCCCTTACTGGCTACTGCACTTTCAACATCTATATCATATGACTAGGTCCTATTCATCACAGTCCCCTTCATCTTGATGTTCATTGATGAAATCACTGTAATTTTGGAATTTTCATTAGTTTCCTCTAATTGTTTTGGCAATCATTTTAATATTTACAACAGGAAGTTTGTGTTTGTATTAAATTAGCTTGTTTTCATTGTATACATGATTAAGACTCTCTTAGACTTGGTCTTGGCTTGTTTCTTGAATTACTTCCCTACAGTGAGTTACATCTGCTACATTATAATTGTTAGCTGATTTCATTCACTGCATACATTTCAATGTTATATTTTGGGAGATGCTTAGCATGTGAAATGCAGTGTGTAGATTCCCTCCTTTGATATGGCACTGAGTAATTTTTTAAAAACTTTGCAGATCTTCACCAGCAGTTATGATGGGTTTATCCGGCTGATGAATGTCGAGGAGGGAAAATTTGATATGGTTTACAATTGCGATGATGAGATTTTTGCTCTTTCGGCTCGGACCCGTGACAGTAATTCCTTATATTTTGCTGAGGGTCAAGGGGAATTTAAGGTTTGGGATGAGAGAACAAAAGGCATCTCAACCTCATATTCCTTACATTCTCAGAGGATTAACACTATAGATTTATATCGAGAAAACAACAACATGATGTGCACTAGCTCCTCCGACGGGAAAGCTTGCATCTGGGATCTTAGATGTATCAGAGATGATCCATTACAAATAGTCAAGCATCAAAGGGGTATTCATTCTGCGTTCTTTTCCCCCAGTGGCAAATAACTTGCTACAACGAGGTTAGTTGATTCTTTATTGTGAACATAAATTTTAATGACCAGGTGGCATAGTTTATATATCTCAATTCTCTATGTAGTGGAAATTGCTGATTGAGGATCTTTCCGTAATTATGGTTGTTTCTTCATGCCATTCATCTATTATAGTAATCAAGGAGGACAAAGTCGGCCGCCCAGCAGCCTAGACGGCCTGGCCAACAACAGCCTAGGCGGACATGCTCGAGGTGCTGCCAAGGCGCCCACCTAGGCGGCGCCTCGACAACCCTTGGCTGAGGGTAGAAATAGGCTCTCGGTCAAGACATTTCTCGGTCAAGACGTTTCTTTGTCATTTTCCCCCCTTGAAAGGGGAAAAGGGTTTTGGAGTGAGTTTTAGATAGATAAAACCTCTAAAAAAACAAAGATTTATCAAGAGAGCAAAAAAGTTCTTAACTTCTCAAGAAATCGAAAGATATTATTCCCAATTCTTTTTGGAGCATGGAGTGGTTGCAAAAAGAGGACTTTTGGTAACCAAAAGTCACTGATTTGGGCTGAATTGATTTCATATTGAAAGGTTAGTGTGTTACCATATTTTTAATTAGGCTTTTGTCGTAAAATGTATGATGATTTGTCATCCTTCCTTTTTTTTTTTATATATATATATATTTTTAATAGTTTTGCATTTGGATTATTCTTCCATATTCACTAATCACTAATGGGTTTGATGTGGATTTTTTCATTTTGTTTGTTTATTTTTGACTGGGATATCCAATTATAGAAAAAAGACATTAATTTCATGGGAAATTGACATCACAAGGACATGATATTGCCAGTGATGAAACTCAACCTCATATTTGAGTTCATCATATTTGTCATCTAGTAGACTACCTTGTTAGTTTATGCCCTTTGAATCGTGAGTTATGACTTTTTTTCAGTTATCTGTTGTAAGTGAAATCTCATAGTGGAATCTGTGGTGAAGTTGAAGGGTCTGGACATCGAGACCAACCAACAACATTATACTGTTTAAGAGAGAGAAGATGTCACTGACTCACCAAAATCAAGCAAGAGAGAGAGACAAATGGGAATTGTGAGGGACCTAGAAGTTGGGGGAGTTTGTGTTTGTATTCATGTGTTTTTTTTTTTTTTTCTCTCTTTGAATATTAAACTTTTTTCTTTGAATTTTTAGAAGGTTGTTTGTATTTTTGTGTTCTCATTTTTTTTTCTCTCTCCTTACATATTAACCATTTTTGTTTAGGCAGAAGGGTTTGTAAGTTGAGATTAATTTTCTATAATGGCATCTTTTTCTCGGCTTTCAAGTCGTAAATGGGGTAAATATAAAACACGCTATTCTATTTGTTTTGTTTTGCTTTTTTTTATTTTTTTTATTTTTATTTTTTTACAAATAGCAAAACTTATTATTAATAGAAAGGCAAGGGGAAAACACACTTTTTGTTTATGTGAAATTATTAGTTGTGATTACCCCTCCATGCTCTCTCGCTCAACTTTTGCATGTATCTCTACTTTTCCCATTCTCTCGAGTTCAAAGCATCCATCTGCTTCATATACACTAGTGATGTGTGCACGTACGTTGTACGTATATTAAATACTAGTCACAAAAATAAATTTTCAATCTTAAATTGGCATATTTGATTATAGAGAGAGTTATAGAAAAGGGAAAGTGTAGAAAAAATTGAGAAAGAAAAGGTAAGAAGAGAGAGAAAAATACAGTTTTACGTGCTATAGTTTCTTGTACTTACATCCATAGTCAAAGGGCTTTTCAGTCGTGCCCATTATTTTATTCGTCTAGTATTAAATAGAAAATACAAGATAACAACTAAAAAAAAATTAATATCCCCAAATATTTTCCAAATATAAAATCATGATATTCTTTACATCTAGTTATCCAAAATATGAGATTTGGATAACTATATTATCTGTGTATCATTTTTCAGCAATTAGCTGTACACGGATATATTTCAACACTCCCCCTCAAGTTGGTGTGTTGACATCTATCAAGCCTAACTTGCTTAATGTTTCTTGAAATTGTATTTAGCTTGTGGCCTTGTAAGGATATCAGCAAGTTGATTTTTTCTTCTGACAAATGGAGTAGTAATTTTCTTGGCTTGAACATTCTTTCTCACAAAAGACAATATGTCTCTATGTGTTTAGTCTGTTTATGAAATACGGGATTTGATGCGATATGTATAGCAGCTTGGTAGTCGCAGTTCATAATCATTAGATGCAAAATATTGAAACCCATATCTTTGAGAAGAAATTTTACTCAAATTAATTCGCAGGTTGTAGTTGTCATGGCTCTATATTCGACCTCTGCACTAGATTGAGCAACCACCGATTGTTTCTTACTTTTACAAGTTACCCTTACAAATGTACAATATCCTATGGTGGATCTTTTATCTGTAGAACTACTTTCCCAACCAGCTTCAGAAAAGGCAATAATATTAGTATGACCATTCTTTTTCATTAAAATTGCTTTCCCAAGAAATGACTTAAGGTACCTTAAAATTCGATTGACAGCTTGCAGATGAGCAATTTTTGGAGAGTGCATGAATTGATTTACCATATTGACCGCATAAGCAATATCAGGTTTAGTGACAGTGAGATATATAAGTCGACCAACCAAACGTTGAAACATCTTGCCTGAGTCTATGTTGGCTTTATAATTTGTCTCAATTGGAGTATCAATAGGTTTACAACCTAACTTGCCAGTTTCACGCAAAAAGTCTAAAACATATTTCCTTTGGGAAATAAAAATTCCTTTGTTAGAGTATGCAACCTCAATTCCAAGAAAATATTTAAGTTTTCCCCCATCTTTAATATCAGACTTCGTATGAAGGTAATCTTTCAATTTTGTTATGTCATTTGAATCATTTCATGTTATAACAATGTCATCAACATAGATAAGGACAATAATATTCTTGGATTGCCTTCTTTTACAAACATGAATGAATCAGCATTACTCTGAGAAAATCCAATATCAACAAGAGCTTGACTTAACTTTGCAAACCATGCCCCGGGAGACTATTTAAGCCCACAAATTGCGCTCTTGAGCCTGCAAGCCTTTTGTTGCCTTCTTGAGGATGACCAGGTGGAAGTTTCATGTAAACTTCTTCCAAATCTCCGTGCAAGAAGGCATTTTTTATATCTAATTGATATAAAGGCCGATTATTGTTGGCAGCGATAGACACTAGAGCTCTAACAGTATTCCTTTTGTCCACAAGAGTAAAGGTTTCACTGTAGTCAACACCATACATTTGAGTAAATCCCTTTACAACAAGTCTCGCCTTGTATCTCTCAATAGTTCCATCACTTTTGTATTTCGTTTTGTAGACCCGACCCGCTTACATCCAACTGGTTTTTTCTCTTTAGGAAGAATAACAACATCCCAAGTATGATTTTTCTTTAAAGCAACAAGTTCATCTTTCATTGCAGTCCTCCATACTGCATTTAAATTAGCTTCCTCGAAGCTAGTGGATTCTTTAGTTGAGGAACTTTTGGTCAAAAAACACAATATTTAGGAGATAATTTCTTAAAATCCATCTGTTTTTCAATAGGTAACTAATTTTGTGATTGCTTTCCTTGACATGATATGTATAATAATCCTTTAGACCCAGAGGAAGTTGACTAATACGACTAGATCGTCTTGGCTGAAAGTCTTGAGGAATTATTTCCCCTTGATATTCATTTGAATGAACATCCTTATTGGAGTCTTGTGGTGCTTCAAGAATGGATTCTTGAGGTATTTTTTGACTTGGCGTAATACTCTTAATGATTTCAACTTTGGAATCAAGACCATCTATTTTTTAGAGATCTTCGGTAGAGATTGTCTTACTAATCTTCCCCTTAAGCTTATCAATTTGAAAATAAAGAATTTGTTCATTGAATTCAACATTCCGTGAAATATAATTTCGCCTAGTTTTTTGGTCATAGCATTTATAACCCTTCTTGGTAGGTGAATATCCCATTAATAGACATTTAATGGATTGTTTAGCAAGTTTGTCTCTATAATTTTTCTACTAAATGTACAAAGCATTCACAACCAAATATCTTTAAATTATGATTAGTAGGAGAGCAACCACGCAACATTTCATAGGGGCTTCTATTATCCAAGATTCTAGTCAGCAGTCGATTTGTAAGATGACAAGTTGTAAGAATCCCCTCAGACAAAACATTCATTTGCAAAACATTTATTTGAAAAAGTAAGGTACGTGTTACTTCTAGAAGATGCATGTTTTTCCTCTCAACAATTCTATTTTGTTGAGGGGTTTCTACACATGACATCTGATGAATAATCTCATGATCCATCAAATATGATTTGTTTGTATATTTTGTGCTATTGTCAGTTCTGAAAATTTTCACTTTAGCAGCGAATTGATTTTTTATCATGGCATGGAATTCCTTAAAGGCAATGAAGACATCACTCTTAAACTTCAATAGATAAATCCAAACATAATTAGTTATATCATCGATAAAAGAAAAGCACATATCTAAAACCAGAAAAAAAAAGGCTAATGGAGCAAGTCCTCATAAGTCTGAATGATTGATATCAAAGTTATTATTATTGATTCTATCATAATTTTAAAATGGAAATATGGTATGTTTAGTGTACCAACAGATCTCACAAGATGCAAAGGATGCATCAATACTAGAGACCGCCTGCTTTATAATTTGCAATGTCGTGTATTGTCCTCGGATTGCACTTTTCCTGCAAAAACATTTTTTGAGTTTTGGTCCAATAGGTACAACCCATGTGATTGGTTACCCTCACTAGTGTTCTTCCCATATACCTGATCTTGAAAAACCACACTGGCAGCAGAAAAAATAACCAAGCAATCATAGGCTTTTGTGATTTGACTAACTGACAAAATATTTGAAAGGAAAAAAAGAATATATAAAACTTCAAATGGCTTATCCTTAGAAAAAAAAAAAAAAAAGTTAATATTTCCTACTCCACAAACTGGTACCATGACACATGACTCATTGAAGACGTGTGTTCAAACCCTTCGAGTCCTTCACAATGGCCAGTCATATGATCTGTAGCTTCAACATCAATAATCCAAGTATAACAATGTTTAGAGGATAAGAGAGAAGAAAAATTACCTTGAGTAGTAAGCGGTATCTCAGAAGAGAAAGCAATATTTGTCTTCCCAATTTGGTTAAGTAACTCTTTTAACTGATCAACAGAGAGGAGCATCTCACTTTGAAGAACTTGAGCAACACGTTTCCCCCTACCAGGGGATTTTCCATAGAGAACCCAACACCTTTCTCTAGTGTTTTCAAACTTTTTTCAATGAGTACACTTAGGTCGAGCATGACCACGAATCTCGAATATGTCATTGGTAGTAATAATTTTTTTTTGGTTTTTGATACTCAATAAGAAAGATTGATTTTTCAATATTGTCGTTGAGATCATCCTTTTTAATAATAGGTACATAATCTTGTGTTATGTGTGTGAAAACAAATTAGACGTGTGGGAGTTTTATTTAACTTTTCTTTCTTTTATTTTGGGCGATTGGATTGCATCTAATGTGGTGTTGTAGGAACTTTACTCTTTTAAAGTAATTAAAAGCCTTTTGTTTAGAGAGTGAAAGAGTGAAAAAAAGATAGAGAGATTGGGTTGCAATTGAGTTTTCTCTTGAGGGTTTAGTATGCTCTGTTTTAGAGAAAAAAATGAGCAAAAGGCTTGAATTCCATTTTGGGTTTGTTGTGTGTCATGTTTTAGTGAGAGAAAGTGTTAAAGAGAACTCATTTTTTGATGTTCTTGGTGCTTTGTTTTTGGACTCTATTTAGAGTGAGAATGGCTGCTGGAAATTGATATTTTAAGCTCGACTTCACTTTGTAATCTTCCCAAATCATTAAATAAAGTCTCGTGTCATTCTCTCGTAGATATAAGTCACGATTTGTAACCAAACCATGTTAAATCTTTGTGCTATGTGAATTGAATGTTGCTGGATATTTCATTCCATATTCTTGCTTTGATATTGTGTAATTTCAATTGCTTGTTTATATTGATATGAATGCACAATAACTGTGAATATTATAAACCCTTGTTGTTTTCACCAATCGATCCCAACACCTTGCGCCTAGTTTCTTCTTTCTGAATAGTGGCACATGGAGAAGTATAGGAAGGAAATTCAGAAACCATTAAGATTTTACTTCTAATAGCCTCATACTCAAGAGCAAGGCCAACCAACATAGCAAAGGTTTTATCTTGTTCGACTTCTCTTATTCTGCTAAAATAGTTATCGAAGTATATTGGGACAACTCATCGCACATGCCTCCAAGCATTCCAATATACTCACTAAATGGCTTTCTTTGTTGTTTAAATTGACATATATCTTGCTAGAGTTGAAACATCTTGGCTGCATTATGCATTATTTTTTTCTCTATAAATGTCTTTCAAAGGATTCTATAAATCTTCAGTAGTATGCTAGAAATACATCCTTTCACCAAGTTGTGGTTCCATTGAGTTTATAAGCCACGACCTGAGGGTTTGTGGCTGGTTTTTTTCATTGACAATACCTAACTTACATTTGTTGTTGAGATACACGGTTGCAGCTCTAGATCAAGGAAAGTACAGCTTTATGTGGTTCGGTTTTTTGAACCTATATAGAAAATACAAGAGAATAACTAAAAAGAAATTGATAACTCCAAATATCTCTTAAATATATCATCATGGTATTCTTTACATCTAATTACCTAAATACAGGATTTGGGTTCAGTAGTTATTTGTACACGGATGTATTTCAACAGAGAAAATTTGTTGGATCCATTTTCACATTCGGGCTTCTTTTAGATATTTTTAAATATTTTATTTATATTATTCTATATGTACTTTACAATTATTAGTATTCATATTAGTAAATTTGTTATTTATCAAATATTATGAAAGAGAATTAGAAAAAAAAAAAATACAAAAACATATCACATAAGTTTAATATGATTATAATTCTATTTATGACTTATGTTTTGAGGTAATTATTTTTTATTTTAATTTAAATAATTTTGTGTTTCATCTTTTTTTTTCAATAATATTTTTTTTAATAATTAAAATTAATTTAAAATAATATTAGTAAGCAAATTATTTACTTATAAGTAAATATTGTTTTATAAATTAAAAAAAATACAAAAATATGTCATATGGTATGTGTGAAAAACAATCCATAATAATTAGATATCTATGTAAACAGAGAAAATCAAAGGGATATATATGCCTTTCTCTTTATACAATGTAACTGGATATTAAACAATATATAAAAATTGTCGTCTTAATAACTCAGAGATGATAATATTACGAGTGACTTATATGATTATGAAATATTCATAATATTTGATTAGGATTCAAATTATTTTTATAATTTCTTAAAATTATATCTTTAGTATAATTAATTTCATATATATCTATCATGTGAACATTATAAAAATTATAAAGATTATGGTCCAGAGAGACCAAGATAGGCAAATGTCATTTATTGATACTCAGGCTTGGCTTGACATGCTAGGCCAATCGAGTTGAAAACCAATAAATAACTAGGCATAAAATAAATCCGACATGGGTTCATGGTTTATCCCTTGATGAGGTCGGAGTTACTCAGGAAAGTGAGCCAATAGACTATGTGACTCTTGTGTGTGATGGTTGGCCTCTAAAGACGATGGTCAAAGCCTTATCACTAAACAATCACACAACGTGTGCATATAATAGTCATATTGGGAAAACAAGGCACCATTGAGGGTGTAGCATACACATGTGAGAGAGATTACCCATATGCACCATAGAGTTGTGGTTGTGTCCAGTTTTAGTGACTATGGGTTCGTTTCTAGGGGAGAATTTGTAATCCATAGACTGGGATTATTCCCATTTCCTATTGGTTGATGATGATAGTCCAATTATCAACCCTTCAATGGTTTTTGGTCATGGAAACTATTGGGTCAGTTTGAGAAAAAACAAGTATGAATTATAGTCCACAATAAAAGATGGAGTGCCTCAGAAATATTAATTCTTAAACCTAGAAGGATATTATTCCCATCAAATTTATTTAGTTTTATTTTATTTTGATGTTAATTGATTTTTAGATTGAGTATTTAAATTTTTGTAAGTCTCTATATATTTTATTTTTGAATTTATTCAATTTTCATTATTTAAATAATCAGAGAAAAATAAAATTTATTTCTCAAATATTAAAAGTCAATTTTATTGTTTTAAAATGCATATTGGGAGGCCCATCAAGACCCCAATGGGATTTGCATGGGGGCCCACTAAAGGGGGCCCTAGATGGCCACTCCCCATTTGAAGTGGGTAGTCTTCTTTATTTTGGATCCTTTTTAATTAAAATTCTGAAAGGAATATGAATATGCTTTAGGGAGTCCTATGGTGATTGGACTTCTAAAAGGAATATAATTAAGTCAAACGTTATCTGATATTTTTCATATTTTCTATTTGATGGGATAAAGGTTTAGAAAGCTGAATGATAAGGTTCTAACACATTCATTTAAATCATGATGGTTGATTTAAATAATTGATTGCTCAGATTTCTCACCCCACAGGCCTCTTAATATCAATAAGTCTAAATCAATCTAGGCTATTCCAAATGAAACTTGATTCCCTTGAAAAATCCATAAATTGGGGCCTCCTCACCTCTCATTATCAACATTAGATCTCTCTCTTCTCTCTCTGATCACTTCTAAGGTGGCATGCCACTCCCCTAGGGTTTCTCTATCTCTCTCTCATCCAAGATCTCATCTCTTTAAGAGAGATAGGGGCACGCCTCCATATAAGAGATCAAAAATAGGGGCACACCCCCATATAAGAGATCAAAAATACGGGCACGCCCCATTCATATGTTATAAGCATTGAAGGTATATATTCTAAGGCATTGAGGTTTTGATCTAAAGTTCTATGCTATCAAAATTTATGTCATTAGAGGAGGAGACCAGTGTGGGGTGTACTAAGTCCAGTTGAGATAATCATCGGACATCTTACCAAGTAGTTTGGAGTATTTTATTTATTATGCTTTCTTATTCCCATAAAACATTGTGAGCCGGTTCGCGCAATAACTTGCCCGGTTCTTCGAGTGATAATGTTGGTTCTTCGAGTCATGATGTCGGTTCCTCGGGTCATGACGTGTCCATACGTCAGTGGAGGAGGAGACCAATGTGGGGTATACTAAGTTCAGTTGAGATAATCATCGAACATCTTACCAAGCAGTTTGGAGTATTTTGTTTATTATGCTTCTTATTCCCATAAAACATTATAAGCCGATTCGCACAATAACTCGCCCGATTCTTCGAGTCATGACGCGCGAGTCATGACGTCAGGGACCTGCAGTCAAGGGCATTTTCATAAAATTTAGGGAATTTTGAGGCAAAATGACCCGCAGCAAGCTTCGCCTGGCCCTAAGTTCTTCACGCACGTGTGCTTATGATCCACCCGCTTCGTGTAATTTCATTGCTTCACACGCGCTACAAAGAATGAGTACAAAGAACTATTTATGCATATAAATTTGCTTCTCTCTGTTCGATGTGGGACTATGTGAATAGGTAATACCTTAAAATGCTCATATATTATATATTTTGTTAACTGTTCTATAAACAAGTTGCAAATGCCTTAACTAGTTGTTGCACGTCCTCAATGTGAGACGGACGCGGGTTCGATTCTTGAGTTGGTTTTTTTTTCAAATTATTTTCTTATCCAAAAAATAAAAGGTTTTTATCAATTTCGCTTTTTGTTAAATTTTTTCTTATCAATAAAATAAAAAGTTTCGTATAAAAACCATAAAAAATTTTGTCAAATTTTTTTCTTATAAAAAAATTAAAGGATTTTACTAAAAAATAAAAATAAAAGGTTTTTATCAATTTCACTTTTTGTTTTTTTTGTCGACTTATTTTCTTATCCAAAAAATAAAAGCTTTTTATCAATTTTGCTTTTTGTCTAATTTTTTTCTTATCAATAAAATAAAAAATTTTCGTATAAAAACAATAAAATTTTTTGTCTAATTTTTTTCTTATATAAAAATTAAAGGCGTTTTTTAAAAAATAAAAATAAAAGGTTTTTATCAATTTCGCTTTTTGTCAATTTTTTTTTTCTTATCTACAAAATAAAAAGTTTCGTATAAAAAAAAATGAAAGGTTCTTATCAATTTGTTTTCTTGTTAGAAAATAAAATAAAATAAAAGGTTATTGTAAAAAGAATATAAAGTTATTATAAAAAAAATTACAAGTATTTTTGTCAAAAAAACTCATTTCTTATTTTTGTTAAAATAAGCTCATATTTTGGTCAAAAAAACTCATTTCTTATTTTTTAAAAAAAATACAACAAGCATTTTTATTTAAATAAGTTCATACAGAGAAAAAAACTTAATATTCATATATTGATGAAAAAAATGAAAATTAATAACGTAGTATCCTGATTTCTTATTGGATTCTTAAAAAATAACATTTATATAATGAATTTTAATATTTTTTTTAGATTTTTTTAAAGCTTAATCCAACCGATTTGGCTGATTTTCTATCCGGATCGTCGATTCACAGATCCATATGGGTTTTTTGGGTGCCCGATCTAAGTCACCGATCCGTTTTTTAATCCATGTGTCTTATTTATTGAATAAAAGTAGTTGTAATTAGTGGTAGCAAGTGAAAACCACTTTTGATTATACATTTGTTTATTTCAATTGAGTGTTATTGTACTTGAACTTTTGTAAGTGATCTAATCGGAGAAAAAGAAAATTGAAATCTACACTTTGGTAGATCCCCTTGTCCAACTTTTATAGAAGCAACGAATCGATCCACCATAAAGGTGAAGCCCGATATCAAGTGACCTCTAAATATGAATTGTCTAATTGTAGATCCACAAAATCCGTTTCTCGTGTTTGATCACATCCCACCCTATTGCCATGAAGATAATGTTTCGGGTGATAGGATTAACTCAAAATTCCATGGTAAGAAAATTGAATTCAGTTGTGGGTGAATTGATTTTGAGTCATATGAGAAATCCTTCCTATAGGAAACACACTATGCATCAGCAATCAAACATATTTATGAATCGATTCTGAAAAGTTGTTTCTTTGCATAATGAATCATGTCTCTCAGAAAGAAAAGTTTTCTCTGATAAGAGAGAAGAGGGAGAGGATCTCTAATGAGAGAAGAAGGAGAGGAGAGAAGTTTGATTAACAAACTACTCTGAATTTGCCTATTTACCTTTAATGGAAGTATCTCCAACATCGTTAACATCAATTTTTCAAGCATCCATAACATCAATTCTTCAAGCATTCACAAGAATAATATGCAGAAATTTATCGATTTAAAAACCCTTTTGGTTTCTCTCTCTAACTACTAAAGAAGAATAATATGCAAGAATTTATCGATCTAAAAATCCTTTTGGTTTCTCTCTTTCTAAAAATCCTTTTGGTTTCTCTCTCTGACTACTAAAGAATTTATCAATCTAAAAGTCCTCTTGGTTTCTCTCTCTAACTACTAAACAACAGAATTTCAGTTTCGGTTCTGAATTCCGTGTTCCTAAAAATTGAGATGGCAGGGTCTATCTTTTTATCTTTATTTTAATTTAGGGAAAGCACATAAAAATAATCCAGTGGCATTAACTATTGTAAAAGGGTTATATAAGGGCAAGGCCTTAAACAATCAAATTAAGGCGTAAATCAAAAATTTATTAGGAGAGGTTGTTTCAATGCCCAAAATACCTCACATTGATCATCTCGACCTCGAGAAAAAAAAAAAAATTTCAAGACATGGAAATCACGCATCTTGTAATGCATTCTTGGATGGTCAATTTTCAAGATTTTCAAGATTTTCAAGTCTTCATAGATCCACTCGATCTACACTATTTCTTAAGCTTTAAATTTTATAGTTAGAGATGAAAATAAATTTTTAGGTTAACACAAAGATTTTCAGTATTGAAACAATGTCTTTCAACATTATTTGAAGGCATGCCTTACTTTGATGGTTTAGGGCCTCGTGATTACATAACCACACCCTTAACCATTTAACATTTAACCCATATGTTTCTATTTAAATTCAAAAGTACATCTAATGTACATACTATAGTTACCATTTCAACAATAACCATGTAGTTTATCAAAATTAAAAAACACAAACTTCATTGGCACCTCATAGAATGACTTCATTATCTATAATATAGCTTCATGAACTACTAATGGACATACATCATTATTTCTATTTCATAGAGAATTATGGCAGATCATGATTCTTTGAGTAAAGTTTGAAAAATGAGAACATGACAAAGCATAAGCTTTTTTCGCATTTCAACTCATATCAACAATATGTCAAGTAAATTAATCAGCAACGGAATATATGATATAAGAACATGCGAGTTTATTCGGAAATAAAATACCTTAAATTACTACAAATTAATATAACCATTCAACATGGAAATAAAATTATGAGTCATAATACTCTAGGCGTGTTCCATTAATGAGTAAAATTATGATACAGTAAAGGAATTGATGTGGATTGATGAATATGACATGTCGTAGTCATTAGAGATCCCCAGCCATAAAATGTTTTTAAGTTTGAGAGGTGCCTATCAATGAAAAGAGTTTCTTAACAAAAAAACCGTGCTGAACTGAACTGTAAATCTTTTTAATAGATTTGAATCAACAAAAAGGCTTTTACCCCCTCTCTCTCTCTCTCTATATATATATATATATATGTTAAATTCAAATAAAATAAATAAGTAACACTGACCACTGAGGGCCATTTTTTAAAGAGGACTTATCTCGAACCATCATCATTTAGGGGCCTTTTAGATACTTGAAAATGCATTTTTAAAAATGTTTTAATGTGGAGATGGCACATTTCAAGTGTTAGGATCGAAATTTTGGGGTTAAAAAGTATTTTCGCTAAAATTATTTTCCTCATTTCAAGCCAAAATATTTAGCCAAAAATAAATAAATATGTATTATTCCCTTTACCCTCCTAAATTGATTTCCAACTAGATTTCCCTGCTACAATTTTTTGGGCTAAAAAGTATTTTCAACGAAATTATTTTCCTCATTTCAAGCAATAAATAAATAAATATATCATTCCCTTTACGCTCTTAAATTGATTTCCAACTAGATTTCCCTGCTAGCCTATTTTATAAAATACTTACAAAGACCCCTACTTTATACAATTAATTCCACGAAAACACCCCAACGAATTAGATAGATAAATATCTCACGAGAGAAATATTTCACATTTTAAGTTTTAGATAGAGAAAGTATTTAAAAATTTTAGAGAGATAAACTATATCTAATTTTAGAGAGAGAAATTATATCTAATTTTAGAGAGAAAAACTACCTAAAAAATTTTTAGAGAGAAAAACTATCTTAAAATTTTTATGGAGAGAAACTATTTTAAATTAAGTTCTAGAGAGAAAAAACATATTAAAATTTTAAAGAGAGAAACCATATCGAATTTTAAATACAAAAGTACCCAAAGACGCTTTAAAGAGAGAAACTATCTCAAAATTTTTAGAGAGAAACTATCTCAAATCTTAAGATTTATAGAGAGAGAAAGCACTTGAAAACTTTTAGAGAGAGAAACTATATCAAATTTTTAGAAAGATAAACTATCTCAAAATTTAAGTTTTAGAGAGATAAACTATCTCAAATTATAAATTTTAGAGATAAAAACCATCCCAAAATTTTTAGAGAGAGAAACTATCTTAAATTTTAAGTTTTATAACGAAAGAGTACCTAAAAATTTTTATAGATAGCAACTATCTCAAATTTTGAGTTTTATAGAGAGAAAGTACATAAAAAATTTAAGAGACAAAAACTATCTCAGAAATTTTAGAGAGATAATATCTCAAATTTTAGGCTTTAGAGATAAAAACTATGCCAAATTTTAAGTTTTAGAATTGGAAAGTACCTGAAAATTTTAGAGAGATAAAACTATCTCAAATTTTTAAATAGAGAAACTCTCAAATTTTAAGTCTTAGAGAGAGAAATTACCTCAAAACTTTTATACAGTAAAACTATCTCAAAATTTTTAGATAGTGAAACTACCTCAAAATTTTACACAGCAAAACTATCTCAAAATAGAGAAACTATTTAAAATTTTAAGTTTTTCTCAAAAATTTTAGAAAAAGAAACTATCTCAAATTTAGTAAAAAAAA
Organism: Amborella trichopoda; assembly: GCF_054954075.1. Lineage (NCBI taxonomy): Eukaryota > Viridiplantae > Streptophyta > Magnoliopsida > Amborellales > Amborellaceae > Amborella > Amborella trichopoda. The sequence goes on from NC_142347.1 coordinate 30,775,992, forward strand.
AAAAATTACATTATAATTAATAATACAATCTAGAGCATTTAACAAAACAAAAATTTAAAAACCAAAAGCCATGAAAATATTATGCATCTCTATACCATCGAAACAGCATAAATCTATTTTATATAAAATACTTTTATGGAGAAATACATTTCAAATACGATAGATTTTTTCACCTAATCTTTTTCTATGGATCCAAACGGCTCCTTAATCCAATGCTCTCTCAAATACCATTACTTTGAAGCTCTCCAAGATGAAAACTACCGCTCTCTTCTTAGGTGAATCCCATGTATCTTCTCTCTCTCCTAAAATCTTTATTCAATATTTTCTCTGTCTATTTATCTCTCCTGAAATATTAGGTTCCCTAAATATGATTATTCTAAAAAATTTCTACAATATACCAATCTTAGATAATAATTTTATGTGGGTCTTAATATTTTTTAATCATCTTAAGTTTGCATAAAGATAGTAATTTCATGTGACTAATGGCAACTTCTCTTACTTGATAATCCAAAGTTTGTATAAAGATAAGGGTTGATATTTAGAAAGAAAATATTCAGTTCTCTCTCAAAATCACGTTGCCTTTCATACATTAGAAATCTTTTTTTTTTTTAAATCATTATCTTTTAGTATTTTTTCTCTTAAAAAATAACGTCCTCAAGATATATAGAGAGAGACTCATGTCCAATTATTATAGAATTTAGATTTTTTGGGCTCCAGATCACCTGATCGCCATTCCTCAGTGCGGAACAAAATATATTATTTTCGGTAAAGTTCTTTCCCTTAAAAATATTTACTTAATAATAGCCATTATTATGATTTGGATTATTCATTGAATTTTGTTCAGTCTTACCTAAGGAGAGGTATCCAAAAAATCTTCCCTTGACGCACAAGCCCTCTCTCTAAACTTCTCACTTAATTTGAGCAATAATTTATATTTTTGTTATTGGAGGAAATTAATGGTAGTTATTATAGTTCTAAGTTTAGAAGTTCTTGAGTTAGGGGTTGATATTTAGAAAGAGATTAAGAGCTTACACGTTTTACTTTAAAGAGAACATGTTTTATTTTAAAGCACTACAAACAGTTTTTTAAAAGTTTTAGTTATTTAAAAACTAATAGTAAAAAGTTTCAAAAGATAAAAATATGATTTAATTCAAGTGATCTAAAACTAGGTTATGAAGAGGTGGTTTTTTTTTATTTTTTGCAACCTTGGTCAAAAAAGAAAAAAAAAAAAGATATGGTTTTTTTTTTCACAAATATTAGATAGATGAAAGAGGGAGATTAATATGCCTCTTAAAAATTTGGGGAATATCTCTCACACACACCCAATTACCGACACGTACTCCTCTCCTTAGGCTTCCTTAAAATTATCCTATTTTCCTCTCTCTATCATAACTTTGTAAATCTCTGTCCATTGGTAGGAAAGTGGATATATCATAATTGAAATAACCCTATACGTACTATATATGTAGGACAAATTTGATTGCAACGGAAACTGAAAGTTGATAATACTTGATTTTTGGATTCCCTTAACTTTCGGTTTTTATGTAATCTAATTCTTATCGATTTAGAATTGAGGGCAATGTAATCTAATTCTTATCGATTTAGAATTGAGGGCAATCGGTGGGTGAAGGAGATACCTATATATTTATTTACACATAGAGAGAGGGAGACGGAGAGATTTTGAAAGGGACTGAATCCTCTCTTTTGTTGGTTTGAAGAGATGGCAGATGATGAAGGCACTGCCCTCCAAGACATTCTTCATGCTGTTGATCTTGTAAGTCTCTATTCTCTCTCACCCACACACACACAGGATAGTTTTTTTTTTTTTCGAAATAGATGATAGATTAGTTTTTACCTCTTATGTTTCTTGTTTCTTTTTTGTTTAATGTTATTTGGGTTGGTTCTTTCTTTCCCTACCCCATGGGGTTCACAGTTTCAGGGCTTACATAAATATAGTATATACAATACAAATATAAGTGTGGTTTCCATATAGTTGCAACATTCTTCTTCTTCTTTTTTTTTTGTTTTTTTGTTTTTTTGTTTGTTTGACAATAATAAGTTGCAACCTCAAACAAGGTGCATCTCTAAATTTTATGATAGATGTAATTTTGATATAAAAAAATTCTTAGGATGGCTTAGAATCTATTTTCATATCTAATTATAAAATTTTAAACTCTCTAAAAATAGTTCGAATCAAGTAGATTTACAAACACATGAAAATCTTGGAAATGGATAGTCCAGACAATGTGTTGCAAGATCCACTATTTTGCAGGCTCGAAATCGTTTTTTCTTTTGTTATTCATACATCTCGATGTTGAGGTGATTAATTAGAGGGTTTTCCAACATCCAAACAACCTTTTATGATGAAATTTTTTATGTGCTTTTTTAATTCTATATTTTAAGGTTACAACCTTATGTAAAAATGTAAAGCCCCAGACCCACACCTCTATGAAGAAGCCCTAACATTGTGGCATCAACAATCAGTTAAAAAACAATATTTTCTTAGCTAAGCTTACCGTCAGGTGTTTCCAGACTTGGCCGAGTCCAGCGAATATTTTTGTACACTGATTATATGGCTATATGTTATAAAAATGTTTACAATAAGACATTTACCTTTGGTATAAGGTGGTCACAATTTATTTTGACCATTAGATTTGAAATTAGATGGTTGTGTTTATTTTATGGCTACATACTATATTATATAGCCTTTCTTAACTCAAAAATTGCAAGGGAGCGGAGTATATGGCTATATATTATATTATAATAGGGAAAAGTTTATATATAGCTTAGGCTCTAAGCATTCAAATTACAGCTTACCTAAAAAATTTCACTAGAAGAGGTTGTTTTGATGCTCAAATATCTTCAAATTGATCATCTCGACATCAAGATGCATAGACTTGAGAAAAAAAAGGATTTTAAGTTTTGGAAATAGCGTATCTTGTAATGTATTTTTTGACCGTTAATTTTTAAGTTATTCAAGTTTTTATAGATCTGCTCGATCTACACTATTTTTGAAATTTTAAATGTTATAATTAAAGATAAAAATATATTTTAAGGCGAGCAAAATATTTCCAATATTGAATCCACATTTCTTGACACTATTTGAAGGTAGGCTCAAATTTGATTGTTTAGAGCCTCAGCTCTATACAAACCGCACCCATTATAATATAGTATGCCTATTTTGACTTAAAGATCCTGTAAGTCTATGAGTTGATGGGATAGTGTAAGCCCAACATCCTAGATTGCATCTGGGCCGTATTGATGGCCACGACTATATTTCTCAACTTTTGTTCATCGATTTATTTACTTCTAAGGGTTTTTTCTTTTCCTTTTTTTATTTTTTTTTGGTAAATTGCAGGAACAGATTCCGATCGAGGAAGTCTTCGAGCATTTGAAATGCACCAAAGAGGGTTTGTCCTCCGAGGAGGGGGAGCAGCGTCTCCAAATATTTGGCCCAAACAAGTTAGAGGAAAAAAAGGTTGGACCCTTGTCAAGTTTTGTGTACTTCTATTTCTCTTTTAGCTTTAAAAATTTTTACTTTGATATTTAATAGAGCATAGATCATTACCCTCTTTTTTTTTCTTTTATAGGAATAATAAAGCGAAATGATTTTTTTATTTGATTTTTCATTTCATAATTTTTGATATGTTAAATGGTTCAACCACCTTGACCACCGAAGACAAGGGCCCATTCATATTTATGTTCACCATATAATATGTAAAATTAATTAGGTTCCATTTTAATTCATCTTTTATTTTGAGAATTAGAAATCTTTAACACTCAAGAAAAAGAGCATTAGAAATATTGCAACCTTAGGAATGGGTTCGAGACTAGGTAGATAGGGTGGTAGAGCGCCATAACTTAATGTTTTGAGTTTCTTCCTACCACTAACTTGTCCCAGCTTAACTAGTTAGCACTTGACAATTTGCAACATTATGTCTTAGACTCAATTCCTAACAAGGTAGGGGCTTCTCTCCATTGACTCGTCCAAAAAAAAAAAAAAATTTTGCTCAATTCCTAATAAGGCAAGGGCTTCTCCCCATTGACTCACCCAAAAAAATAAAAATAAAAAACAAAACATTCTTGCGCAATTTAAGAGACTTGGGTGGAAATTCTCATTTGGTATTGCCCCATTTGTTTTGGTGCTTAAGAGCAAAGCATGGGTGCAAATAGAGAAAAAAATAGAAATAAAAAACAAAACATTCTTGCGCAATTTAAGAGACTTGGGTGGAAATTCTCATTTGGTTTTTGCCCCATTTGTTTTGGTGCTTAAGAGCAAAAGCATGGGTGCAAATAGAGAAAATTGGGCGTAAATAGCAATCCCCAATTTGGATTGGGTTCAATCGAAGGTAAGTTTTTTCTCTATTTTTTCCTTTGTAAATATAAAGGAATTGGGTTTTATTTGGACTATCAAAGGTATTATGCATGATGAATTTCTCAACAAAATTTCACATAGTATGAATTTTGTTGGTAAAAAATGATGATACTTGTAAATAAAATCGGCAAGACTAAAAAGAAGAAGATTGAACTTTTTATCATAAAAGATACCATTATTGATAAAAAAATATATATATATCCACAATCACCAATTTCTGATGTTCAAAAAGCTTTACATATTTGATTAAATAATTTGATGACTCAAAATTATGGAAAAATTCAAGGAAGTGTGGGCACTATATTATATAAGGTGTCACCATTTTAACCATCTTAGGCTAAAATACGTTTTTCACCTCACTCAATACTAACATTTATGCATGTTCATATGAATTTCAAAGACCTCACTCAATACTAACATTTATGCATGTTCATATGAATTTCAAAGAAGTTGGATAGGTAATTTTTCTCATCTCCTCATTGATTAACAAAAAAAAGGAAAAAAAAAATTATGGTTTTCACTCAAATTTGGGGTTTTGGCTAACAGGAAGGCAAGATTCTCAAGTTTTTGGGTTTCATGTGGAATCCTCTATCATGGGTCATGGAAGTGGCAGCTCTCATAGCAATTGCTCTGGCAAATGGAGGGGTATTTACTACTTTATACTTCTTCCCTGTGGCCATATATCTATGAGTTGGAGTTCAGCTATCTGATTTTAGCATTAATATTAAGTTAAGAGATATGACATTAAAACTGAAATTTTGTAATTGGAAATTTGCAGGGGAAGCCACCAGATTGGCAAGACTTTGTGGGCATTGTTGTTCTATTGATCATCAACTCCACCATCAGTTTCATTGAAGAAAACAATGCTGGAAATGCAGCAGCTGCTCTAATGGCTGGTCTTGCTCCAAAGACAAAGGTAAAGTCACTGCTTCCATTAACACTAAAAAAAAACAGTCAATAAGATTGTCTAAGCTTGGTAGAAATACATCCGATTCTGTGTGTCAATGGTCGGGCTCAGAAAAATTTCTCAGAGTTTGTGTGGAGAAATGTCCCTGAGATTGCATTCCTAGGTGTTTGTGAAAATTAAAAATACTCGAGCAAGAAGCTCTAAATACTTTTGCTAAATGAAAGATACATTTTTATTTACAAGAAACAAACAAACCAGGGGACTACCACAATGTTTTACTTTCCACTCTTACTTATTTTGGCTTGACAACCAGGCTCTTTCTTCTCATGTTACTTTATTTTCAACAGGTTCTTAGAGATGGGAGGTGGAGTGAGCAAGAGGCTGCTATCTTGGTGCCTGGTGATGTTATAAGCATAAAGTTGGGAGACATTGTACCAGCTGATGCTCGTCTTTTGGTGGGCGATCCCTTAAAGATTGATCAGTCAGCCTTAACTGGTGAGTCACTTCCGGTTACTAAGCATCCTGGAGATGAGGTGTTCTCTGGTTCCACTTGCAAGCAAGGTGAAATCGAAGCCATTGTCATTGCTACTGGTGTCCACACTTTTTTTGGCAAGGCGGCACATCTCGTCGACTCTACTAACCAAGTTGGTCACTTCCAAAAGGTGAGATGAAGTATATAAACCTATTAGTATAAATTTAAATTAGTTTTATAAAAAAATTTTGGGACTGAGGGTATAGTCTGACTGAGAGTACAACCCTTAATATAGCAAGATGGTAGAAAATGACGACCCCAAATAGTTGGGATATAGCTCAGATGATGATAATAGTGGTGGTGATGATGACTATGAAACTTTTTTGAGAGATTACTAATAAGATATTTAACAATAGATTAACAAATAACCTTTGGAATACCCAACAAATGCATTTGGAATATTTACTTGCGTCATTTAAATAATGAAAAACATAAATATGATGTCCATACTCAAATACCAAAAATGGATAGGACTTAGTAACTCTGTCAATTTACAGAAATTTGGGATTTTCTGGGAAAATTTTTAACAAAAAATCTTACACACAAAAAAAAAAAAAGAAAGAAAAGAGAGAACAGTTTTTATTTGAAATTTAGTTTTCATTATTTTCATTTTATTTGAATTTAGTTTTCATTATTTTCATTTGTGTGTAGAAAGAACATTTTCAGTATGTTGCCAATTCTTTATTTTGAAGTTTCTTCCAATCTTTCTTTCAAACTTACACAAAACTAATGGATTTCTAAGCCTCAAGGAAAATTGTAAGTGCATATAAGACTACGCATTAGCAGGCACTTATTAGTTATAACATGTTGCGTCCCAAAAAGTGCAGGAGAATTCTGATAAGAATGAAGTGTTATCATTTCTTCACCCAGAATTATTTAAAAGGAAACATGTAAAAACTACAGGAGAAAAGAATGTTAACATCAATTTGTATTGGGAATTTGCAGGTTCTTGCAGCAATTGGTAACTTTTGCATTTGCTCAATTGCTTTGGGAATGTTGGTGGAGATCATAGTGATGTACCCAATTCAACATAGGAAGTACAGGGATGGAATTGACAATCTCCTTGTCCTCCTCATTGGTGGAATCCCCATTGCCATGCCCACTGTGCTCTCTGTTACCATGGCCATTGGTTCCCACAGGCTCTCAAAGCAAGGTGCCATCACCAAGAGGATGACTGCCATTGAGGAGATGGCCGGCATGGATGTCCTCTGCAGTGATAAGACTGGAACTCTAACCCTTAACAAGCTTACTGTCGACAAGACCATGATCGAGGTACTCCTGGTTTACATTTCCTCTCTCTCTCTCTCTCTCTCTGGTAGAGATCATCTTGGCTAAATAAAATCTGGGTTACAGGTGTTCACAAAGGATGTGGACAGGGACAAGGCAGTGCTGCTTGCTGCCAGGGCATCGAGAGTCGAGAACCAGGATGCCATTGACACTGCAATTGTCAGCATGTTGGCTGACCCCAAGGAGGTAAGCTTCAACTGTGTTATTATACACCAAGAAGAAACAATCGAGATTGAATAAGAAGGAATGCAATGCTCAGAGAGATAAAGAGGAAATTTACAAATGCATGGTGTTGGCTCAGGCTCGGGCAGGTATACAGGAGGTGCATTTCTTGCCATTCAACCCTGTGGACAAGCGCACCGCCATTACGTACATCGAGTCTGATGGTTCCTGGCATCGTGCTAGCAAGGGTGCACCAGAGCAGGTGAGATACTCTACATTTCCATCAATTAGTTTCAGATTTTGTTTTATTCATGTTTAGATCCTAAATTAGAAGGATACATTACTCTTCATTAGTGTGAAACAGCTTCCTCTTGTTTGACTTAGAACGTGGTTTTATTTATGGGAAATTTATGAAGATACATCTCACATTTCAACTATTTAACATTCTATACTTTTTGTACTATTCCAAATCAAAATCATATGTATATTAACTAGTTAATCTCATAGGTGTGTTTTGACATGTTTCCTTTTGTTTATCTTAGGTAGTTCAGCAGTAGGGATTGAAATTGTTGGGATGTTTGGAAGCGGGTTTAGCTTAAGAGTTTGCATAATTTACTGAAATTCATATTTGCTTATATTGAAAAATGATAATACAGATTGTGGATTTATGCAACCTAAGAGAGGATGCCAGGAATAAGGTTCACTCCATCATTGACAAATATGCCGATCGTGGGCTTCGTTCTCTGGCTGTTGCCAGACAGGTCATTGCTCTCCCTTCTTGTTATCATGGATGTGTGTGTGTGTGAGAGTGAGAGAGAGCTGAATTATGTGTTTGATGGATGATTCAGGAGGTGCCGGAGGCGACAAAAGAGAGCGCCGGGGGGCCATGGGAGTTTGTAGCGGTGTTACCTCTCTTTGATCCTCCAAGGCATGACAGTGCGGAGACCATCAAGAGGGCTCTCCACTTAGGTTTGAATGTGAAGATGATCACAGGTGACCAGCTCGCCATTGCCAAGGAGACGGGACGAAGGCTCGGAATGGGTACCAACATGTACCCTTCGTCCTCTTTGCTCAGCCAGAGCAAGGACAAATCACTGGCTGGCCTCCCTGTTGACGAGCTCATCCAGAAGGCCGATGGTTTTGCTGGAGTTTTTCCTGGTAATAAATTCTCAAAAAATTTCACGCACGTGCTTGTAGGGACTAAATCAAAGCACACTTTTTGGGGTTTATTTTTAAACTCCATAAGTACAACCACTAACTACTTGAGACTGCCTTTTTCTCAATTAAAGACAAAGTGCAGTGCAAGTATTAATAGACAATGGCTTTTGGGTTTTCAATTATGAACTATGAAGATGAGCAAGTCTGAACAGACAAAAGCTTTTGGGTTTTTATATATGAAGATGTACAAATATGAAAAGATAATAGCTTTTGGATTTTAAATTCTGAATAATGAAGATTTGAATAATCTATGGCTTTAAGGTTTTGATTCTAACCTACGAAGAAGAGCATGGACTAATAATTAGCTCCTCTCTCTCTCTCTCTCTCTCTCTCAGAGCACAAGTATGAGATTGTGAAGAAGCTACAGGAGAGGAAGCACATATGTGGTATGACAGGGGATGGTGTGAACGATGCCCCTGCCTTGAAGAAAGCCGACATTGGTATTGCCGTTGCTGATGCTACCGATGCTGCTAGAAGTGCCTCTGACATCATCCTCACCGAGCCTGGCCTCAGTGTTATTGTGGGTGCTGTTCTCACCAGCAGAGCCATCTTCCAGAGGATGAAGAACTACACGGTATCCTTATTCTCTCTCGTACTTCCTTTATCTATTATACTGAATCTCTTTTTCTCAATCCATCCCTGTTAATGTTCTAATCCATCCCTGTTAATGTTCTGCTTGTCTTTTCTTACTCTTTTTTGAAACACTGGCTTATTATTTACAGATATATGCGGTTTCTATCACCATTCGTATGGTGGTACGTTCCGACTTCCGAAATTGTGCTATTTGCCATTTTATTTTTGTAAGTTTTGGTTCTGGTTTTTCTTTTTCCTTATGTTTGTGATATATTTTTTGGAGAAATATGGCAGTTGGGTTTCATGTTGATTGCTCTCATATGGAAGTTCGACTTCTCTCCTTTCATGATTCTCGTAATCGCCATCCTCAACGACGGTAAGAGACAATGATCTCATCCGTCCATTTTCCATACTGAGAAAATCCAAACTGTTTGTTCATGTGAAACTTATAGTAATGTGAATGTCGTGGTGATACAGGGACGATCATGACAATCTCAAAGGACAGAGTGAAGCCATCGCCAATGCCAGATAGCTGGAAATTGAAGGAAATCTTCACAACGGGCGTGGTGCTCGGGACTTACCTTGCCGTCATGACTGTGGTCTTCTTCTGGGTGGTGCACAAGACTGACTTCTTCTCGGTATGCCACGCTACGCCACCCCACTAGAGAGAGAGAGAGAGATTGATAGATACTAGCTGAGAGAGGGAGGGCATGTGTGCAGTCACGCAGAGGAAAGTGAGGAAGGGCACATGTTTGTATGCGTTAACGTGTTAGAGAGAAAAAGAGCGTGTGTATTTGAGTCAATATGCTTTTTCTTTTTGTCAAGATATAGTAAAGGGCGGTAATCGGGTGCTGGTCCTTCCTATGCAGGGTCCCAAAAGGGGTGGGCTAAAAACGGTCCTAACCTTTAGCTTTTTATACACAAAGTGGCCGCTCTTAAGACTCAAACCCACGCTTTTGTGCTGGCTACCCGAGTCTTTAACCGTCACACCAAGTGACGGCCCCTTAAGATATAGGGATTGTATATCATCTGCGAAAATTTTTGTAGAGATAACAGTAAAATTTTTAGGGATTGTATCCTTTATTTTTGTTACAAGGATGTTATAATTACTCTTAGTCATGGAAGTTATAATTACTCTTAGCCATTAGATCGTAGAATAAATAGCTTGGGGTTGTTACGAAGTTCGAGAATGTTTCGTGTTTGAACTACAAGTCTAGTCAATGACACTCTTACAGCCGTCTAATTAAAAAATTGATGGACAAGAGTGATCGTGACCTCCTTAAACCCTCTTTGTATATTTTTTCTTTTATTTAAGGTGTCAAAGCCGATTTCAAATAATTAAAGGGATTGAATACTATAGACCATTCACTTTTTGTACAAGCAGGTCGCAATCATCCTCAACCATTGTATGTGAAATTTGAATAGCTTAAAATGCATCATGTTGTTCGATAAATTTTATTTTGAAGTTTGTGCCTAGTCAATGACACACACCCAACACTCTCAATTTACATCTAACGGTGGATATTGAAAATAAACTTATCATTGAATTATTATGTACTTCTTTAAGATTCCCAATCTTGAGTAGAGGAAATCTAATCATTTTTTAGGTTGTTTCTTTTGGGGGTACATAAGTGAAACAAAAATTTAGAAGTAAATCCTTGAATGTGACGTGGTGATGGTGATGGTGATCGTGGTGCTTGTGTGCAGGACGTGTTTGGAGTCCACTCTATCAAGGATAACCATACCGAGCTCATGGCGGCACTGTACTTGCAAGTAAGCATCGTGAGCCAGGCCCTCATCTTTGTCACCCGATCAAGGAGCTTTTCCTTCATCGAGCGCCCTGGCCTCTTGCTGCTGGTTGCCTTTACTTTCGCTCAGCTCATTGCCACCCTCATCGCTGTCTATGCAAATTGGGGCTTCGCGAGGATCGCCGGCATTGGGTGGGGTTGGGCTGGTGTCATTTGGCTCTACTCCATTATCACATATTTCCCTCTCGACATCTTCAAATTCGTGGTTCGCTATGCCCTCAGTGACAAGGCATGGGACTCCTTCCTCCAAAACAAGGCATATACCCCCTTTTGATTCTCTACATCTATCTATTTTTCTCTATCTATCCGTGCTTTATAGCTCTCTCTCATCCTTTATTTGTGATATGCTTTCTTTGATGTCTCTGTTTCTTGTTTGCTTGTGGTACTGCGTGATGAAATATCATGGAGAAAACATACAAAATGGAGTGCTACAATTTCTCATACTAATATGGACTACCTGTTAAACAAGTTGCCGTCTTTTATAAAATGACATAAAAGTTCCACTCATCATTATTACTTCATTTCACTGCACTATTTATTTTTTCTTACATTCACTATGCTCATATGTCTTCCTCTCTCTCTCTCTAAAATACAGCATGGTCACTACATCCCTCTAGAATTCTAATTTAAAGGATATTAGATGCTTTTATCTAAGCCTTTATTTTCTCCATATTTGCATGGTGCTTTTCCAATTAACAGAAGAGAATTTTGCCATCCTATAGACGTAGGGCAATTTGAATTTGCTAAACCATATAAATTCTTGTATTTTGCTCTTTTAATTTTTTATTTTCTCAAACCTTAATTTTTATCCTCTACACAAGGATTTTTTAGTACATTTTTTATTGAGAATAAACATGTCCACACTCATTTCATATTTTTGGCTCCTACTAATGTTAATATATACCCAAACTATATAAATTATAAGTTCAAACCCATTTTGTGTTAGTATCTCAACATTGGTTGTTTGTTTGATATGGTTGTTATGTTTTGGATGTGCAGACTGCTTTCACAACAAAAAAGGATTACGGGAAGGGTGAGCGAGAGGCGCAATGGGCACTTGCCCAGCGCACCCTCCACACCCTGCAGCCCCCCAGAGCCGTCACAGCTCTTCAACTACCAGACCAGTTACAGGGAGCTCACCTAGCTTGCTGAGCAAGCCAAGCGTCGTGCCGAAGTTGCTAGGTCTGGCTCATCTCCCTCTCTCTCTCTCACAAAAAAGGGTATACAACTCTCAGTCTCTCTTGTGAATGCTAAAACACTAACATAATGCAGTCTCTCCCTCTCTCTCTAAAGGGCACAACTCTATTTATCTTGGGTGAGGTTTGTACAGTGCCTATCTTATGCTGTATAAGTAAGGCGTACCTCTAAATTTTGTTGAAAGATATAGTTAAAATTTTAATATGGCTTGAAAATTCATGTTTAAACCTATTGTGAAATTTAAATTCCTAAAAACAATGCAGATCAAGTAGATCCATAAACCTTTGAAAATCTTAAAACAGACGGTTCAAATAATTACAATATGCACTACTTTTAAGACTGAATTTTCCTTTTCTTTATAGTACATCAGTCTCAAGATCGAGATGATTAATTAGAAAGTTTTCCAACATCAAAATGCTTTTTTCTATCAGATTTTTTAGGTGAACCTTACTTATTAGTATGGGGTCACAACCTTACATAAAGTTTTTCCTTCTATCTCAATCCTGTCAATGTTGCTCTCTCTCTCACACACACTGGCTAACATACTCTTATCTTAATGGCCCTATTTGCCTCTCTCTCTCTCTCTCTAATAGCACTGCTCTCTCTGTCTTTGATGCAAGTTTCTCTCTCTATGTTCAATTAATATGTCTGTATTTCAAATGACAAAGTAAATAATATCAAACTGTTTTATGTGGTGGTGTTATGGGCAGGCTTCAAGAACTGCACACTCTAAAGGGGCATGTGAAGTATGTGGTGACAGGCTTCAAGAACTGCATGCTCTAAAGGGGCATGTGGAGTCTGTGGTGACAAGCTTCAAGAACTGCACAATCTAAAGGGGCATGTGGAGTCTGTGGTGAAGTTGAAGGGTCTGGATATCGAGACCATCCAACAATGTGGAGTCTGTGGTGAAGTTGAATTGAAGGGTCTAGATATCAAGACCATCCAAGAACATTACACTGTTTAAGAGAGAAAAAAAGCCCATTGACTCACCAAAATCAAGCAAGAGAGAGAGAGAGACAAATGGGTAATGTGAGGGACTTAGAAGTTAGGGGAATTTTTAGTAGAAGGTTGTTTATACACTCTTGTGTTTTCTTTTTTTCTTTATCTCTAAATATTAATCTTTTTTCTTTGAATTTTAAGTAGAAGATTATTTGTATTCTTCTATTTTTTTTTTTTCTCTCTGTAAATATCAATCTTTTTTCTTTAGGCAGGAGGGTTTGTAAGTTGATATTTGAGAATAATTTTTATAATCTATCTTTTTCGCGGCTTTTAATTCATCAATGGGGTAATATAAAACATGCCATTTGTTTATGTTATTAGTTGTGATTACTCCTCCATGCTCTCTGTCTCTAACAACTTTTCATGTCTCTCCCCTTTTCTCATTCTTTCAAGTTCAAGCATTCTCTGTCGAATGAAATCACACTCTTTCTATCAAATGCAATCATCCCTCTTTTCTCTATATATAGTTTGTTGCCTTCCATTTTATTTTGATATTGTGTGGATCTCTTTTTTTTTTTTCTCTTTTCTTTAATATATTTTTAAGGTCATTTGTTGTCTTTCGATATTGTGTGGTTTGGATCTCTTTTTTTTTTTTTTCTCTTTTCCTTAATATTTTTTTAAGGTCATTTGATGTTGAGAAAATCTTTGCCTGCAATTTTTTGGGTTTTTTTGTATAGTATTTCCTTTATAGGTGTATTTGACTCCTTGTTTTGGTTCCATATAGCCTTCACTGAGAGAGAGAGAGAAAGAGAGAGATTATGTATTACATATCAATAAGAGAGAGAGAGAAAGAGAGAGATTATGTATTACATATCAATAAGATAGTTTTGCAGAGAGAGAAAGAGATTATGTATTCAACTAGATTTAGTGCTCATATTATCCCAAATGAAAACTTTTAACCTCGGCTTCACACGCGACAAAGGCGACTATCCTATTTCTCTCCAAGGCCATCATACTTTTTTCTCTACATTAGGCATGTTGATTTCCACTTTCTTTGATATTGTGCATTGTATAAGATTTTTTTTTGAGAATTTTACTTTAATATTGAAATTTTATTTTAATACTGAAATTTTATTTTAGTAATTAGTACTTAGTATATAGTATATATAGTAAGAGGATGACCCCTCTTTTTCTTTCATCTCATTTGCCTTTCTTATTTGTATATATTCTATTTTTGTTCTTAACTTTAAATAATACTCACAATTGCCATCACAACCATTCTCTCTGATGCATACACGCCCCTCTCTTCTCTTAGTTGAAAAAGCAATTTCTCTCGCTTCATTTACTTTTCTCACTTTAGTCTCTTGTTGAAATATGCACCTAGTTCGTAATCGAGTACAGCTAGCTATTCAAATATGGTATACAGACGATATAGTTAAACATAATTGAGTGTAGCTATCTATTCAAATATGGTACACGGATGATATAGTTATCCAAATCTCATATTTGGGGTAACTAAATGTGAATAACATCTTTGGATATATTTTGGAGATATTTAGATAAGTAGTTTCTATTTTGTTGTTATCTTCTATCTTTTATTTAATACTAGGTGAATAAAATAATTGGCACAACTTAATAGCCTTTCAACGGCGATGTAGGGCCAAAAGACCGTAAAGCCGTCTTTTCTTTCTTTCTTGCCTCTTCTTCTGCATGGTATTAGAGGACTGATCAATTTCTTTCTTGCCTTCCAAATCTCCGTCAAGCTTTGCAAGAAATCACAATCGGCAAAAATTTTGCAATGCTTTGCTTTGCAAATCTTCCAAATCTACAAATCTCTGTCAAGCTTTGCATCTGTGTTTTGCTTTGCAAATCTTCCAAATTTCTGTCACGCTTTGCCTTCCAAATTTGACTTATCTTCCAAATCTTGCATCTTCCATAGACCCTTGCGATGCAAATTTGCAAAGCAAATACTTTTTGTACAAATCATAGCAAATCTCCATATTTGCAAACCAAATTTCAGTTTGATGACCAAATCTCAATTTGCAGCAGTTTGCAGTTTACAGCACTTTGAAACTAGCCCTTTGCAGCAGCAGCACCCAGTCTTTCTTGAAAATGGATAATCTTTGCTTTAACTTAGGTATTCTCTTAAACTTTTTCTTCTAAATGGGGGATTGTGAAACTTCTTCTAGAGCTGCAACTATGTATCTCAACAACAAATGTAAGTTAAGTTTTGTGAATGGAAAAAAACCAGCCTCAAAGGTGATCCTACTTATGAAGAGTGGGAGTCCAGGGACAAAAAGAATACATTTCCAGCATAAGATTTATGGAGAAAAAAATAGGAAAAATTACAAAAAGCCCCAAGTATACACTTCCTATGCAACTTACCCTCAACCCAACATTTTCTCTCATTTTTTACCCCAAAACATACTTTCCTAGAAAATATCTACCCACGTCTCTCTCTCCTCTTTCCCTTGTTCAGTCAAAATTGTGGTCCGACAGTCAAAACAAGCGGTCCGGCAGTCAAAACAAGCAGTCTGACACTTTTCCTTCTAGTCAAAACTGCGATTCGGCATAACATACATGCGGTTCAGCACTTTTGGTCTGGTCAAAACTACAGTCCGGCAAATTCAAGAAGCGGTTCGGCACAACTGTTTTTGGACAAAAGAGCAGTCCAGCAAAACGGACACGCTCTCCGGCACTTTGTTTTCTAGACAAAAATGCGGTCTGGCAAATTGAACAAGCAGTCTAGCATGTTTTTCCTGGACACAATGTGGTCCATCAATGGGTTCTAGGCTGTCTGGCAGCCCATGCGGCTTTTGGTATTGTACGTATGCCCACGTGAATGTCCGGCCAAAATTATTATTTTTTTACTAAAATGGGTATTTTCGTCAAAAAATGTGCATTTTTGTACTTGGGGGGTATTTGCTAAGAAAGTATATTTTGGGGAGAAAAATGAGGGAAAAAGTTGAATTAGGGGTAAGTTGCATAGGAAGTGTATTATTGGGGGTATTCATAATTTTCCCAAAAAAATATTGCAGCCAAGATTTTGCAACTCAAGCAAGATATATGTCAATTAAACCGCAAAGAAAGCCATTTAGTGAGTACATTGGAATGCTTGGAGGCATGTGGGATGAGTTGTCCCAAGAATAGCACACGGTTGTAGTGTAACAAAATTTACAATATCAATAGAATAGAGAAGAATGAGTGTGTTGATCAGGGTACAGTATTCTACAATACTCACAAACTAGAAATCTACACCAAATATTCTCAACAATACATTTGTTTTTCATATGATCATACATGTAAGTGGTAAAGGATGAAGTGCATATTGAAAATAGTATAAAAAGTACTTAAATGATTGTTAACCGTAAAACAAGGTTCGCTCTTACAAAAGCAAATAGGAATGATCAGATTGAGAAAAGATTTTGGACAATCAGGTTTGGAATACATGATCACCAAACCAAGAACACATACTACTAAATAGATGCAAATTAGCATAACATTATAATGGTATATCAATTGCTGCCTACCATTTCTATGTCCCCCCCACAATATTTTCACAATAATAGTCCACTATAAACTTTCTTTTGTTGGTCAATGAATCTTCGCTAGTGTGATATAAAATGATCAGAAAAAAGAAAAGAACTAAATAAAAATTTCCCAAAATATGAATGAGAAACAAAACACAAAAGCAATCCAACCTTACTGTTGCTGAGCATATGCTTAAGTTGGTTTCCAGGTGAATAGGGTGGGTCAGGATGGCATAGTTTTCAAGCAGTCGGCACTAGATCTTGATAACTCTCCTCAATTGGCCACTCTTTATGTCATATGCACTTCTAAGGATCAGGATATGCATGACATATGTGTCCGACACATATAGAGACAGAGGAAAAATATATATGTATTAACTATTATCAACATGTATATATAATATATCCAAATGTAACTTGCACAGAAAGATAAATTACAATAAGTCATATTCTTATTAAATATACACTTTCTATAATACAAGATCTTCAACGGTCTCTACACTCTCCCTCAAATTGAGGTTGGTTGAACAACATCAGTTTGTCAATAAGATAGTCATGACGAGCACGAGCCATTGCCTTGTTAAAACTATCTGCAAGTTGTTGTGAGGCAGTATGTGCAATATGTGGGAGTATAACTTCTCCGGCCAAGAATTTTGTGACGACCCAAAATTTTGGAAACTGAATAATAATAATAATAATAATAATAATAATAATAATAATAATAATAATAAATGCAATAAAAATAAATAATAATAGTAATGATAATAATATAAAAATAAAACAAAAAAATTAAGTAAAGAAATAATTTTAGGTGATGGTTCATTGTGTTGTTAATACACCATAGGGACCATTCTTTTCATCCTTCTTGATATGTTTGGAAAGAAGTCTTGTTATTTTAAAATAGGTGGGCGACTGTTAACCTTTTTGCTAAATAAAATATTTTAAAACAAAACTTTTATCTTACTGGTCCATATAAGCATTATGGTCCTTAAAGACCATCACCACTTTCACCTTTTTTTTTACACCTCACCTTTTATGTGCCAATGTTTTTAAGTTAAGTGGGCTTTTGTTCTTGGCATTTAAATGTCATCCTTACACCTCTTAACTGCGTTACAAAAGTCCCTCTCTCTCTTCGTTTTGGGACTCTCTCTCTCTCTAGTTCCCCACCACACGCTCTCTTTCTCTCTCTACATTTTGCCTCCACAAGTTCCACGAAAAGTCAATTTCTTTTAGCGCTCTCTCTCTTAAATTTCAGGGCTTCTTGAGCATCTTGAATTTTGGTACCAGTACTGTGTGAAGTAAGAATCTCAATTAGTGTATTATTTTTTCCGAATCAAGCTTACTTCGCTCAAGCTCCGCAATGGCTCAGAGAAATCGTTTATCAGATTATTCTGGGCATGAACATGATCGTCGAGTGAAGAGTTCCGAGATTACCTCTCATGCAAACCATATGTTCGGTGTGCTAATTACTGCCTCAAGTGTTCCTTTATTTCCGAAATTGTTCACCTCAATTGTAAAGTTCCCAACCTTATATCTTAGTCATGTGAATCCTAAATCGTGGTCAGTTACAACTGTGGCAATTCATCGTTAATACAAATTATGTTAGTTAAGGGAATCATTCTTTATTTTGTGAAAGCGCATTTCATTTGTACTTCCTTACCTTTTGTATGTCATTTTCTAATAACTGTATTACTTGTTCACTAGATATTTACAACTGGTGGAAATTTGTTGTTAAGTTTGTCTTGAATCAATTCCCAACTTTATGTAAGATTTCGAAATAAGAAAAGAACTCCAGCTCATAGCTATTACATTTGGTTATTCTTCCAACTCCTTTTTACTCTATTTTGTATAGCTACTCTCCCTCTGAACATAAGGTTTTCTTTTCATGGCATTGATTACAATAATCGTGATTCTATGGTTGTCTTGATGTTTACCACCCATGGTACCTTAATTTAGCATAGTCCTCCTACCTGAAATTTAGTCTTCTATTCTTAGAAATTGGTGAAGGTTAGTGGGCCGTGAAACATGAGTTGGTTTCACCTTACCTTCCTTGCTAATCACATATATTGTTTTGTGTTTCGTACTTTGGACTTGGAACTAGTGCTCATTACTTCGCGAACAGGATCAACTCCCAATACTTTTAAGAAGAAAGGTTGGACATTGGCTTTTCCATGGTTCTGAATATGTGGAAGTAGGAATGGCCCATCAAAAAAACGTAGTGGCTTCTCCATTTTGAGTGATACTGTATAGTTTCATC
Source organism: Amborella trichopoda (assembly GCF_054954075.1). NCBI lineage: Eukaryota > Viridiplantae > Streptophyta > Magnoliopsida > Amborellales > Amborellaceae > Amborella > Amborella trichopoda. The sequence goes on from NC_142347.1 coordinate 30,794,777, forward strand.
ATCTCTTGTTTATTATGCCAAAGTACACACGTGAACAAGAAACCTGATTGGAATTCTAATGCCAATCCTGAACTTACTCTAACATCAGTAACAATACATCCATCTTAGAGTAACGTATATGTAAGTGATCTCATTTTCCTGGAAAACAATTGTTTGAAAATTGATATTTTTGCTTTTAGTAAAATTGTGATATTCCGTTTATGATCATGAATTTTAGATACTGTAAATTATGGGATTTTCTCTTTCAATAAAATTGTAATATTGTTGTTTATTGTTATAAGTTTTAGATATCATAAGTTTTTGTGCAAGTGGCTTCATTTTTCCTGAAAAATCATTATTTGAAGAAAACTGATATTTCTATAATATTTCGAGATATTTGTGCATTTAATTGTAATATTTTCGAAACTGTAAGTATTACATATTTTTGCATTTAATTGTAATATTTGCAGCATAAATCTTAGATATTGTAATGTTATATGCAAGTGTTATGTATGTCATGTGCAAGTATTATGTGCAACTATTATATACAAGTATTATGTGCAAGTGTTATGCACAAGTATTATGCGTCATTGTTATACACAATCGTTATGCATAATTGTCATATGGAAGTGTTATACGCAATTGTTATGTGCAAGTGATTTAAAGAATATTTTGAAAATACGATATTAATCTTTTCTGATATCTGTTACATCGATGTGTGGCATGTAATTGACACAATAATGTCTTTTGAATTTATGTGCATGGTAATAAAATATGTGTACATTATAGCATGCAACTGATAAGATATGTGTGTGCATGGTAACATGCTACCGATGAGATATGTGTGCATGGCAACCTTCTTATGATAAGATGTGTGTGCATGGCAACATGTGTCTAATAAGATATGTGTGCATGACAACATGCTTCTGATAATATATGTGTGCATGGTAACATGCTTCTGATAATATATGTGTGCAGGGCAACATGCTTTGTGATATGTGTATGGGCACCTACTGTGTGAATTATAACGCTGGCAGCTGAACTCTCATGCTACGTGATATGTGTATGAGCACCTACTGTGTGAATGACGTGCCAGCAACTACCTAATGGGAAGGGCACCTACTATGTGAATGGTGGTGTCGGCAACTACGATCTTCCCCTGACTCTCCATGATAGGACGAGGGTTAGGATGCGAGTGTTTGGGAGGGTTGCGCCCCCCAAATCTTTGGCACTATACATGGTCCTCTTTTGGTAGTGTAACACTCTCTCATCATAATGATACTTGAGAGGGTCGCATTTTGCAAGGTCATCGCCTATCAAAAGCCCCAAAGCGCGTTGGGAACAGTGTGCTTGTGTGAGGTACTACCCAACGGATTCACTTATTGATGATACTTATTCTTATAGAATAGTAGAAGTTCTAACCTTGGACCAAGGCTTGGGACCTGAGGTTGGTCCTTCTAGAGCAGGATTTGTACTATTGTGAATGTATGTTGATCTTATTTGTATTGTCGTGAATGCACGTTGATTGGATATGGTTATTGTGAGTGCATGTTGATCATACCAATCATGTTGTTATAAATGCTTATCGCATGACTTATGTTGTTCTGAATGCTTAACGTATGACTTCTGTTGTTGTGAATGATTATTACGGGACTTCTGTTGTTGTAAATGTTTATCGCCGAACCTCTGTTATTGTGAATGCTTACTGCAGGATTTATGTGGTTGTGAATGTTTGTTTGATTATATCTGATACTTAATATTGATCTTAATATGAATCGTGTGCATATGGTTCATGTATCATGCTTGTTTGCTTTGTCTAATAAGGAATACAGGACATGTGTAAGATCAGAAATGAATCTGTCTAATAGCATGTATTAGAATGTATGAAATCAGTACGTCAAAATTTTGCTTAATATGCATTCTTTTAGAAAATATCTACATTTGTAAATTATCATTATTTTTTTTAGGATAATGATGGTTACTTACTGAATAACTATAGTCATGAAATTATGGTAACTTTTCTTTCAGAGTAATCGTAACAGGAGGAGTTTGAAAGAAGTTTGTAGTCCTGGACAAATTCACCTTTGTAACATCAAAATTGTATATATATATATATATATATATATATATATATATATATATATATATATGTAAATCTTCATGGTATTATAATCTGTGAAATAGACCTTGTACAAGTCTAAACGTTGGTGAATGGAAAAAAATTGTTTTGCAGAAATATAATATATATCAAAAATTTAAAATTTGTTTTGTTCCTTAATAACAAGTTGTCACATCTCAGGAATTTTAGTGTTATAAACTTGGGGTATGACAAATTTTTCACGAATGAAATGACAATCAATTTCTATATGCTTTGTGTTGTCATGAAACACTGGATTGGAGGCAATACGTATGGATTTCATATTATCAACATATAATAGTGTAAGAGATCGATGAATAATATTGAGGGCATATAAATGACCCTCCCAACCAAGTAATTTCATTGCAAGCTGATAACATTGCTCAGTATTTGACTTTTGCATAAGATTTTGATACAGTTTGTTGTTTCTTACATTTCTATGATATTAAAGAGTCTCCAAGAAATATATATCATCCAGTGATCGAGCATCGAGTATCTGGGCAACCTATCCAATCTGCATCATCATAGGCTCGAAATTGGAGTGAAGAGTTAAGAGGAGAATAATATGCATCTATGACATGTACACTATAGATAACGAATGGTACGAAGATCAATCGAGAGGTAGATGCGACAAGGAGCTGCAACAAATTAGCAGATGACCTGTACTACATGGATATATCGAGTCAGTGAGCCAATTGTCTATAAAAGAGTAGGATTTGGAAGTTCATCCGATCATCCTTTCTATGTTTTGTATTAACCTCCATTGGTGTATTTACTCGTTTATCGTCAGATAAAGTGGCCAGTTTGATCAAATCTTTGGTGTATTTCTTTTGGTTAATTACATATCCATTAGGGGAATAATGAATCTTTAGGCTAGTAAAGTAAGTCAACGGACTCAAATCTTTTATTTTGAGTGAGTGACTAAGAAGCTCTTTCAAATGTTATCTCCTATGATGAGAATATCATCAACATATATAAGAATAATTGTATCTCTAAAGAACAATGACGGGTAAATAATGAATAGTCATGGGCTCTATGTTTCAACCCAGCATTTAGAATGATCTATTGAAACTGTTCAAACCGAGCTCTTAGAGTTTGTTTCAAACCATACAAAGATTTTTTCATATAACATACTACAAACTTGTCATGGCAATACCCAGGAGGAGGTCGCATATATATTGTCTCTTTCAAATGTCAATGAAGAAATGCATTCTTCACATCTATATGAGAGCTAGTCCGTTGACGAATAGCTGAGAGAGCAATTATTGTACGTATCATGGTCATTTTAGCAATTGGACGAAATATTTTATCAGAGTCTATGCCATACTCATGTTCTAACCTCTAGCAACTATTCGTGCTCTATATCGTTCAATCCCTCTATCAGATTTAAGCTTCACAAAAACAATCTATGCAAGATCCCAAGTGTCATTTTCCAGCAAGGCACTTATTTCTGCATCCATAGCTTCTTTCAAACGTGGCATAATCAAGGCTTGCTGGTAGGTGGAAGGAATATCAACTGAATCTAAGGGGGCAAATAATAATCTAGAAACTAAACAAAGATCTATATATTTAGAAGGAATCTCAACTATATTAAGAGAAGTAAGTAAAGCTCTAAGTTGTAGTAAAAAATGAAATTCATCAAAGAAAAATACATATCGGTCAGGTGGGTGAGTTACACATGAATAATGTCATAATTGGATAGAGTTATCAAAAGAAACAGGATTTGGAGAAAATGAGGGAAGAGAATCACTTACAGGTAGGGCGGATATATAACCTTGCTCTGGTTGATGAGATGGAGGAGGTGTGGAGTGGTTTGGTTTGTACTGTTGTTGATGTACCAAAAGCAGTGGTTATTTATCAGTGGTATTGACATATATGAAATCTGGTAGGAAATGAATAGGGGACCCTATTGATTTAGCAATTGAAGAGTAATAAAATAGGCTTTCCAGAAATACGACATTGCGAGAAACACATACACAACGAGTTATTGGATCATAACATAGAAAATCCTTTTAGTCGGGACAATAACTCACAAAAACACAAGTGGCTACTTAAATAAAAAATTATGTTATTTCATGTGCAGAGATATTAACAAAACAAACACGTCAAAAAACATGCAAGAGAGAATAATAAAAAATGAACATGCAATAATGAATAGTATGGAGATTCTTTATACAAAAATGAGAAGGAGAGACGATTTATGAGATAAATAGTTGTTGATGCAATTTCAACTAAAAAACTACAAGGAATACGAAGTCATGCATAACGGTCCTAACAACTTCCAAGATATGGTGGTTTTTCTTTTAGCTATGCCATTTTATTGTGGAGTACAAAGGCAAGTTTTTCTGTGATTGAATACCCTGAGTTTTCAAATATTCATGAAAATCATGTGATAAGTATTCCCTCCCAGAGTCTGACCTTAAAGTTTTTACTTTTGTATCAAACTGGGTTGCAACCGTGGATAAAAAAGTTTTGAAATGGGATAACATTACATATTTATAGCACATAAAGTATATCCAGGTATAATGTGTACAATCATTAACAAGCAAAACAAAATGCTTATATCTCATTCTGGATGAAATTAGAACATGATCCCATACATCACTATGAAAAAGATGTAAATGTGCAGTTGTTTTATCTACTCTAGTAGCAAAAGGCAAACTAGTGCTTTTATTCAAAGAACAACTAATATAAGATTTATTGATATAATTTAAGGCAAATGCTTTATTAAGCAATAAACCATAACGAAACAAAGTATCTAATTTATTTACGTTCGATGACCAAGTCTCTTATACCACTTATACCATTGTTGATTAGAAATAGAAATATCAAAATCTGATCGAGAAAAGATAGAAGCATCACGGTTTGGTTTCTCAAACTCCAAAGCAAATAGACGACCAATTCTACACCTCTTCCCTTTTACTAACCCAGTGCGTAGGTCTTGTATTACACAACTATCACGAGAAAATTGAACATTATAACCATCATCAACAAGTTGGCACACAAAGATTAAATTAGCAGTTAATTTAGGAACCAAGCGAATATTAGGTAAACGAAAAAGTGCACCAGGGGAGACACAGAATGAGAGACTATCAGTACCGGTAATATTCATTTTCTCATCATTAGCTGTGAGAATATGACTATTATCTTGATATGGTTTGGCAGATGATGAACTATGTGCACTCCAATCATATGACTAGAGGCACCAAAAAAGATTCACATTAGAGGATAAGTGAGAGTTCATACCAAACAAGACCATAGCAGAGAAATCATAAGATATAGTAGACACAGAGTTTTGTACCAATCGTCAATTATCATCTAACATAGTTGTTGTCTGGGACCCGTCGTATTTGGAGCATGAATAGTTCTTGTTGGAGGGGTCTCTGACCTCGTATTTATCATTAATTCCTCTGGTGCATCATTAACAATTTGGTATGTCCTGTAAAAAGGTTTCCTTATATTTGATGCCCGTCTACTTCACTGAGGACGATCACCACACTCCGTGATAATATATCAAAGACGTTTGCAATAATTACAAAAAAAATGATTCTTACAATGTGAAGCTATATGACCATATTCCTAACAGCCATAGCATTACAACAAATATAAGTTCTTTTGTAATAGCTTTCCTTTGGCTCGTTGAGCCACAAATACAAACTGTATATCCTTCTTTCCCTCAATGGCAGCCTATGTTGCAATTATCGTCTCCTCACGAAGTAACTCACTCGCGAAGTAACTCACCTAGGATAACAACCACATTGGGCAGTGTTTCACGATTCAAAATATTGCCTCGAATGATTTTATATTCTAGGTGCAACTTCATTAGGAATTGCTTCACCTTCCTATCATTATTTATCTCATTCAAACTTCAAATGCAACAAGCACTGGAGATAATAGTCATACTTACAGATTTATATTTTGTCCACAAGTTCATAAAACTAGCATAATGTTTTTGGATGTTTTTCTCCTCCTGTCCATAAGTAAACATATCATACTTGGGTCGGAATCGCCTTGCAAGATTTGATTGCTGATAAATCTTTTCAATATATTCCCACATTTCTTTCGCATGACAGAGCCTCTTATTAGCTTGTCAATATCCATATCCACAGAGTCGATAATCCATGAAACAATTTTTACATTGTTGATTTTCATTACTAGGTTTCTTTTGTATTAGATGGATCAGGTTGTGGTTCAGTTCTATCAATAAATCCCCATAAACCTTTTCCTTCAACAAAAAACAGAAAATAGAAGCACCAATCGGGATAGTTTTTCCCATCAAGTTTTATAGCCAACATATCTCATTTCTCATAACCCATGTACAAATTTTATAATTAGAAAACTTGATCTAAGAACAAAACTCAAGTTGAAAACAATAATTTTTTAACAAGCAAAAGTAGCTAAAAAAACAAAAGTGAGGTCAAAGATGTGGAGCTTGACACGGGTCTTTGGATATCGGAATAGGGCTCTCGAAGTGCTGCTCAGAGAGAGAAAGTGGATTTGGGAATAGAAAGAAAAAATTTTATTTTATTTTTTGTCTGAGAGGGAAAAAAATAAAATATTAGATGTCAAATTGAGAAGGAACAAGAAGAAATTTGTCTCTCCTTAAGAAAACCCCTAGGATCTGAAAATATTAAACCAAGAGAAAGATATGTTTCACAGTAAAACGACGTATTTTCCTTTCTAAAGAAAACCCATACTCAGTTTCTAAGTCTCGAATATAGGATCAATAGATTTGTCGCGGAGGAAATTAGAAAGGCAAAAAGCTTTTTCTGCTCTCTATTTCTCTCTCTATATGAAATAAGATGCAAACAAAAAGAGACATAAATAAGATGTAAACTGACTTAAACTTGTGATTGAGCAAAGACACTGCAATGAACAAGTGCAAAAAAAGAAAGAAGACAAAAAAGGAAAGATGACAAGAACAATGGGATCTAGAGATACTGCAGGGCAATTTAAAAAATTTGATAAGAAGAACAAAAAAAAAAAAAAAGCGCAAACTGATCTTGCTTCGAGAGAGAGATCCAAGATGGCCGCAAGGATGGGAAGAGATCAACTTGTCTTGAATACTTTGAAAATTCCGATAGTGTTGGTTTCGGATGGTGTAGCAGGATGGTCGATCAAGGAAGAAGGAGCCGCTCGCAAACAAGAACAGATAGCAAACAAAAACAAGTTGATAATGAATTTGTGGCTCGGATACCATGTTAAAAATACAAAGAGGTGGAGGAAAAACTTGTATGCATTGACTATTATTAACATGTATATATAATACATCCAAAGGTAACTTGCACATTACTATAAATTACAATAAGTAATATTCTTATGAAATATACATTTTCTGCAATACAATATCTTCAATAGTCACTGCAATATATGATTAGGAGGGGTAGTTTGGTTCTAAAATGATAAGGGGAGACCCAAAATGACATAGATGGAAGTAGTGAGAAAAGATATATTGACTTATGGTCTTATTTCGCGCATGACTATAGAGTAGAATGAAGAAATAAGATTCGTGTAGGTAAACCCAAGTAGTTGGGATAAGTCTTGGATAATTATGATGATACATAAGAGATTTTTTTTTTAAAATTTATAATACTTTAGGAAGTCATGTAAATTGAATAAACTATCAAATTTTTTTTCATATTTTATCATAAATTTGAAATCCACAATATTTTAGGAAGTTAGGAAGCAATATACATGGTAGAATTAATTTTAGAAACAAAAGAAATGACAAGCTCTAGCAACAAGTTTAGGAGGTTTGATCCTAAAAAATAGGCAACACATTTTTGGGGGAGATTTTAGAAGATGTGATTCTTAAACTGTTTGAGAAAAGTACCTCCACGTGCATGTGAGAGATTGTCGGATTAATTGAAATTAAATACGTTAGGATATAGAAATGGATAAAGACAAAAATTAAAAATATCATGCACAAAAATTTTAGGATATTATTTTAGCCCAAGAACAATAAAATTCATTTAACCTACATATTCCTGAACTGCTTCATCAAGATAAGATTCATTTTATCTCAGTTACCTTAAGGCATGTTTGAATTATAATTCACTATTTTACCAAAGCTAATTTTAACAATGAAATGTCATGTCTGGTAGCGAATATTATAAGATTGTATGAGATAATCATAAAGACAATTTTAGATACAAATTTATCTTTTCAAAAAGCTGTTTTTACTTACATTCCAAGCAATTTGTTGGAAAACCATATATTCTTAGCGAGGAATAGCAAAAAAAACACCTGAATTCACCAAAAATAAATAAATAGTATTACATATAAAGAGACGAGATAAAAAAAGGCCAGATAAGGGAAATGTTTCTATGTGACCCTAACAATATATAAATTAAGTTATATGTGATCCCACTTCTTAGCTGTTTGATCTTAATTGAATGACTACGATTGTTTATATAACACTATCATGTTAAACATTGTTTTATTTTTTATTTTTTATCTACAAAATATTTTTGGATAAAATTTCGACTTCCCGTCATAAAATTAAGGTGAATGGAAAGAATAAAAAACAAATACTTTTTTAAAAATAAATAACCAAAATACACTTGCAAATTTTAGGAGTATTTTGGTAATTTTTTAATACTGAAAATATTTTATTATTATTATTATTATTTATCATATAAGGCCCTATCGGATCTACGCATGTCCCAATTTTTTTAAAAAATTATTTGTAAAATAAAAATAAAAAATAAAAAACTACAAGCCATCTAATCTTACGGTTAGACTCAAGCCATCTCTGCCGTCTACTTACATCTGATAGCTGAGTGAGGTCACATAAAAAGCTTCCCCTAAACATAATACAACATATGGCCGAAACGGCTAACAGAACGGATATTATCTAGAACTTATTTACTCGAGCCTAGAACTTGTTTACTCGAGCCTATGTGAAAACATCCCAAAACGCATGGGTTTGAATTTTGAAACAATAGTACTTGGGTCCAATGGAGTGAACGCAGGATGCGCTCCCGCGGGAGCACACAGTTTCCGCGCCAACGTAAATTTTTGGCGCCAAGTTTTTTGGGCTGCGTGTTGGCCCATTTCTGAGGGGCCAAAAAGCTTGTTTTATGTCTTCCCCCTTTCCCTGTCTATGTCTAGGGTTTTGTTACAGATAAAAAGACTGTAATTTTTTTCTCTCTCTAGGTCTAGGGTTTTGTTACAGAGGAAAAGTGTAGTTGTGCAAATCGAAAGGAAGCAAATGGGTGTTGTGAAACGCAGGAGGCTCCACAATATTGAAGAAAAGAAGCCAAGAAAAGCAATAAAAAGTTCTGTGAAGAAAGAAGAAGAAGAAGAAGAAGAGAGGAAAGATGGTGTTGTGAAGAAGGACAAGCCAAGAAAAGCAATAAAAGGTTATGTGAAGAAAGAAGAAGAAGAGACGAAGAAAGATGGTGTTGTGAAGAAGGACGAAGAAGGGATGACAGAGTACGAGCGCAGGAGGCTCGAAAACATAGAAAAAAACCAGCTGATGCTCGCCTCTCTTAACGTCCAATCCCTCCTATCCTCGGTTCCTACCAAGCATCCCAGGTCTCTCTCTTTTTCTCTCTCTAGAATGTTATTCTTTGAAGTTTCAGTTCTTGTGGTCCTGTTTTCCTATTTTCAGGCTCTCTCTTTCTCTCTCATGGATTTCCCTTCCGCCATTTTCTATAGCACCATTTATCTGTATATGACGGTTCCTCTTTTTGATGAATTTCCCTCAAGCGCTCTCTAAATTTGACGATTTCTAACAGCACTCTGGATATATCTCTCAAAGTTTGCCCTCTACTTCCCTCTAACATTTCATCATTCTCATGGTGCTCTTTTTATCGATTTTCAGGGTCTCTCTTGCTTTGCCTTTTAAGTTTTCCCTCTTAAATTTCCTTTTAAAATTGCGGTTTATTTACTCTCTCTCTCATGGAACCAGTTCTTATGGCACTGTTTATTTATTTCAAGGTCTCTGTTTTTGAAGGTTTTTGCTTTTTTCTCTGATTTTTTTTTCTCTGAAATTTTACCGGTCAATTTTAACAGTTTTAAGTTCATATGTTTCTGCTCCAGTTTCTTTCTCATGAATTATCTGACATTTTAGCAATTGTGCTAGTCCCTATATCTTCCACGTCTCTCTCTCTCTCTCTCTCTCTCTTTTTTGATGTTTATAGCTCTTATCTGCTTTTCTGTCCATTTTCAGGGTGGACCCCAAGGGTTATAAGAAAACCCCAGAAAGGAAACAGTCAAAACAGGGTCCTGTTGTTCTTCGAAGGTCTCTCAGAGCTAGAGGGTTCCCACCCGATGCATCTTCCGCCAATGGCCTGCATGATGACGAGCCTTGTATAAACCATCTCTCTTTATCTTCTTCTACCTCAGTACCGATTAGAAAAATATTAGGTTCTTTCACCATGGAAGAAGTATATGAGACCAAGAAAGATGATGCTTCGAATAAGCATTTCATCGACACAATAATCAACCTTTCTGATAAGTCCCCATTATCAAGAATTGGAGCGAAAAACATTGAGGCTTTTGAGGTCGGACAATTAAGATTGAGAGCGGAGAATGTTGCAAGGTTAGTACCTGGAAGAATTTTCAGTTTAGCATTTTTCCCATTTTGTGAAAGGTCAGTTGTGGTGGCTGGTGGCAAGTTTGGGCATGTGGGTATTTGGGATACTGATCAAAAAGAAGAGGATGGGGTTCACTCATATTGCCCTCATTCAGCCCCTGTTTCGGGTGTTGTGGTTTGGCCATTTCATCTCACAAAGGTATGCTCAGTCTCTCTCTCTCTCTCTCTCTCTCTCTCTCTCTCTCCCTTTCCATTTTTGTGTTCTAAATTAGTATTTTTTTCATTAATCAGAGAGTGAGCTTTACATGTGTAATTTCTTTAGAAAAATGTGGCATATCCAGTAGATTATTACAAACAATCAAAACTGTATAATTGCCAAGAAGGGTTTGTTTACACCTTCTCTTGCTAGAATATAACCAAGTTCATTGCCTTCTCTTCATGCATAATAAAGATGTCCTGATTCTACTAATGATGTAAAAACTTTCTCTAAGATATTTGCAAGTCTTCAAGAGTATTCCATTTCATTATTGGCCATTTGATTACCTAAGATATTTGCAAGTCTTTGAGAGTATTCCATATCATTATTGGCCATTCGATTACATTCTCATAACTCCCCTCTATTACTTTGAATGTCAACCTAGCCCAATGGCTCCCAACCCTGCTAACAGAGCTCGTGCTTCTGATTCGCTTGAATCACTGGCAGATAATGGCCCTGAAAATGTCATCGGTGTTTTACCTTAATGATCTTGAACACCCCCCAAACTCTTGCCTGGCCTGGATTTGCGATTGAGCTTTCATCAGAGTTTCGTTCATGCCATATGTCTTTTGGTGTGGTCCGACTTGCATTCCTTGACTAATGGCATGCCATACTTCATAAGATGACCAAAATTCTTCGCTTACCGTTATCCAATAAATAATGGCTGCCCTTATCTTATCAATTAATGATTCAGTTGTGTATTCCTCTCTACCATTCATCATCAGCATCATCATCTGAGCCTTATCCCAACTTGATGTAGGGATACCAATTAATGCAAGGAAGAAGGGGAAGAAAAATAAATAAACCGGAAAAATAAAAGACAAGAATAAAGATTGAGAGTATATACCCTCTCTCAGGGTTGGCAAGGGAGTCCACCCCAAAAAAGATCTTTTCACAAGATCTAAAATAAAATGTTATTTTCTTCACTCTCTTTTTATTGGCCCAAGAGTTATATATTTATAAAAAAAAAAATACCCTAAAACCTAACCTGTTACTTAAGAAACCCTAACTAAATTGCGACCCTTCATCTGAAGAAAAATAATAAAGTTCCAATTTTATTCGTCAATTATTTGCAACTAGAAACGACATAAATATTCTAAAAGAAAACTAGAAATCCAAAATAATCCTAAAATCTAAGTTTCAATTTAAAAAAAAAAAAAAAAACCTAATTACATCATTCTTTTGGGATTAGGAGAAGCTCAACCTAGAGCTTGTTGAGTTCATCATATCCTCTCCAATAGTTAGTGATGACGTCCCATAATTAGCCTTGATACTTTATCTTCTTCAATGAACAATCAACCAAAGACTTTGTGGGCAAATTATAGTGGAACTTTTTGCTGTCTAACATTATTTTCATTTCTCTTTACAACTCCTGATGTAGGTTGTGGATCTTGCCTCAAAATTTGCTCATTACATTCAAGATTGGCATCTCTAGTTGGTTGCGAGATAAAACTCGTCTCTAAGACAAGGTTTTGTGCCAGATCTATGTGGTTGTGAGCACCCTCGTCTTGATGAATAGTATTTTCCAATCATTGTAACTGCAGATTCATTATGTCAATCCCTCCTTGAATTATGTGAAACTCTCCTCAGATACCATCCATGGATTGATTTATGCATTTTATGCTGTCGTGAAAATGTTGTTCTACAACTTTTATAATTTGTGGCAATAGATCATCAATCACAGGAGTAGGTTTTGGTGGCATTGATGGATGGATCTTGTAAAGCTCTTATATGAATTGATGTAGGGTAAGGGGAAAGAGAATAAATAACTAGAAAAATAATAAACAAGGATGAAGATTGAGATAATAAACCCTCTTAGGGTCTACATGAGAGTCAATCCTAAAAACCTAAAAACTATCTCTTCACAAGACCCAAGATAGACTTTTATTCTCTTCATTCTCTTTTTTTTTGATCCAAGAGTTACATATTTATAAAAGAAAACAACCCTAAAGCTTAATTTGTTTGCAAAGAAGCCTAACAAAATCCCAACCCTTCTTCGTTAAAATAAAAAAAATAAAGTTTCAATTTTGCCCCTCAATTCTCTACATATAAAAGACATAAATACCCTTAAGAAAACTAGAAACTCGAAATAATCCTAAAAAAATCTAAATTTCAATTTTTAAAAGAAAATTAAAAAGTCTAATTACATCATAACTATTTGAGCAACTATACAAGTCATGTTCCCCCATTCCGTCTATCAAGGGCCATAACAATATCGTTGGATCATGATTCATGGTAGGGGTGTAAAACCTTTCATGTTGTGATGACCTAAAAAAAAAAAAAAAGATATATATATATATATATATATATATATATATATATATATATATAATAATTAAATATATGAATAAAACTTTATGTACATGAATGACTTTAAATTATGGTCCATTGTGTTATGACACGCTATGGGAACATCATTATTGTAGCATCAAAAAATTTATAAAGGAACCAGTATGAGGTGTCTTGAGATTGCACGAGGTGGCAATCGCCAGTACGAGGTGTCTCGAGATTGCACGAGGTGGCAATCGCCAGTATGAGGTGTCTCAAGATTGCACGAGGTGGCAATCGCCAGTATGAGGTGTCTCGAGATGGCACGAGGTGGCAATCGTCAGTATGAGGCGTCTCGAGCTGCCACGAGGTGGCAATCGCCAGTATGAGGTGTCTATGAGGTGGCAAGCACCAGCATGAGGTGTCCCATGATAGCATGAGGTGTCCCATGATAACATGAGGTGGCCCTTAAAAATGACACATGGATGCCATGTGTTGAATCTAGGTTGAGCCCCACACTTATAAATACCCCATCAGCCCATAAACTAAGCCATCAACTGGTTTTGTCTCTCTCCTCTCCAATGGGATTTTCTCTCTACTTAAGCACCTTTGATTCAAGTTCCACTTCGGCAACAATAATACCATATTCATCTCAAAGTGACCCATGGGTGGTTTCATTTTTCCTGTAAAATCATTATTTGAAGAAAACCGATATTCCTATAGTATTCCCAGAAATAATTTTGCATTTAATCATAATATTTCTGAAACTATAAGTTTTACATATGTCCATATATAACTATAATATTTGTAGCATAAATCTTAGATACTGAAAATGTTATATATATGCAAATATTATGTGTTATATGCACGGGTTATGTACAAGTGTTATGTGCAAGTAATTACTTTGAATTATTTTATGGAAAAGCATTGTTGTCTGACATCTACTACATTGATATATAGCCTACAATTGACATAATAAGGTCTTTTGAATTGATATGCATGATAGTATGACATAGTGATGCCTCTCATGATTATATGTACAACATAGAAATGTTGAGGTTCCTTGTAATTACATATGAGACATGCTATTGATAAGATATGTGTACATGGCAACATGCTTCTAAATAAGATATGTGTGCATGGCAACATGCTTCTAATAAGATATGTGTGCATGGCAGCATGCTTCTGATAAGATACGTGTGCATAGCAGCATGTTTTTAATAAGATAGGTGTGCATGTTAACATGTTATTAATAAAATATGAGCGCATGAAGACATGCATCTGTTATGATATGATGAGATACTTCTGCCGACAATCATGATTTATCCTTACTCTCTATGATAGGATGAGAGTTAGGATTGGGTTGTGTTTGGGAGGTTGCAACACCAAAACTTATGTGAGCCACGACTCATTGGGACCCCTTTTGGTAGTGTAACGCTATCTCGCCAGAAGGGCACATGAGAGGGCCGTGTCTTGCAAGGTCAGTGCCTATCAAAAAGCCCCAATGCACGCTGAGTGTATGAGCGAGAGAGAAGATGTGGGGAGAAAGAGGAAGAAGATCTCGAAAGAGGAAGCAGAGAGGTCAGGAGAGAGAGAGGTGAAAGAGAGTTGCGTGACAGAAAGAGGAGAAAGAGTGGCGTGATCCCCCTATGGGATCAGTCGCATATATTTTCTATATTGATGTGAAAAATTACAAGAAATGCCCTTGTATAAGTAAATAACTCACACATAACCCTATTGAATCAATATTCCATTTAGGCCCCTTACTGGCTACTGCACTTTCAACATCTATATCATATGACTAGATCCTATTCATCACAGTCCCCTTCATCTTGATGCTCATTAATGAAATCACTGTAATTTTTGAATTTTCATTAGTTTCCTCTAATTGTTTTGGCAATCATTTTAATATTTACAACAGGAAGTTTGTGTTTGTATTAAATTAGCTTGTTTTCATTGTATACATGATTAAGACTCTCTTAGACTTGGTCTTGTGCTGTTTCTTGAATTACTTCCCTACAGTGAGTTACATCTGCTACATTATAATCGTTCGCTGATTTCATTCACTGCATACATTTCAATGTTATATTTTGGGAGATGCTTAGCATGTGAAATGCAGTGTGTAGAGTCCCTCCTTTGATATGGCACTGAGTAGTTTTTTAAAAACTTTGCAGATCTTCACCAGCAGTTATGATGGGTTTATCCGGCTGATGAATGTCGAGGAGGGAAAATTTGATATGGTTTACAATTGCAATGATGAGATTTTTGCTCTTTCGGCTCGGACTTGTGACAGTAATTCCTTATATTTTGCTGAGGGTCAAGGGGAATTTAAGGTTTGGGATGAGAGAACAAAAGGCATCTCAACCTCATATTCCTTACATTCTCAGAGGATTAACAGTATAGATTTTAATCCAGAAAACAACAACATGATGTGCACTAGCTCCTCCGACGGGAAAGCTTGCATCTGGGATCTTAGATGTATCAGAAATGATCCATTACAAATAGTCAAGCATCAAAGGGCTATTCATTCTGCGTTCTTTTCCCCCAGTGGCAAATATCTCGCTACAACGAGGTTAGTTGATTCTTTATTGTGGACATAAATTTTAATGACCAGGTGGCATGGTTTATACATCTCAATTCTATGTAGTGGAAATTGCTGATTGAGGATCTTTCCATAATTAGGGTTGTTTCTTCATGCCATTCATTTATTATAGTAATCAAGGAGGACAAAGTCGGCCGCCCAGCAGCCTAGACGGCCTGGCCAACAACAGCCTAGGCGGACATGCTCGAGGTGCTGCCAAGGCGCCCACCTAGGCGGCGCCTCGACAACCCTTGGCTGAGGGTAGAAATAGGCTCTCGGTCAAGACATTTCTCGGTCAAGACATTTCTTTGTCATTTTCCCCCCTTGAAAGGGGAAAAGGGTTTTGGAGTGAGTTTTAGATAGAGAAAACCCCTAAAAAAACAATGATTTATCAAGAGAGCAAAAAGGTTCTTAACTTCTGAAGAAATCAAAAGATATTATTCCCAATTCTTTTTGGAGCATGGAGTGGTTGCAAAAGAGGACTTTTGGCAACCAAAAGTCACTGATTTGGGCTGAATTGATTTCATTTTGAAAGGTTAGTGTGTTACCATATTTTTAAATTAGGCTTTTGTTGAAAATGTATGATGATTTGTCATCCTTCCTTATTTTTTTTATATATATATATATTTTTAATAGTTTTGCATTTGGATTATTCTTCCATATTCACTAATCACTAATGGGTTTGATGTGGATTTTTTCATTTTGTTTATTTATTTTTGACTGGGATATCCAATTATAGAAAAAAGACATTAATTTCATGGGAAATTGACATCACATGGACATGATATTGCCAGTGATGATGAAACTCAACCTCATATTTGAGTTCATCATATTTGTCATCTAGTAGACTACCTTATTAGTTTATGCCCTTTGAGTCGTGAGTTATGACTTTTTTTCAGTTATCTGTTGTAAGTGTTAATGGAAAATTAAAATTTGCTAGTTATGGCTGGTAGTGTTCATTCTTTTAATGTTACTTTTAGCTATTCAATTGACAATTCAAAGTCATGCATGTTTAAGTTTGATCTGTAGTTCTGTACTACAAAATTATACACAAAAAACTATAAGACCATGTTTATTAAACAAAAAGAAAAAGGTATTATATACACAAAACCCTGGGGGGTTTTCTTGTGGGGATGGCAGCATCCAATAGTTTGCAAGGGTTTGGAGCCCCCCCATTATGAAGGTCGCCCAGTAATCTGGGCGCCTTCCTAGGTGGCCACCTAAGCAACCAGGACCCCTAGCTGCCTAGGTGGCCACCTTTGCCTTTTTAAACATTGCTAGTAAACAAATGCCTGTTTATCTTTGATAAGTTTTTATTCTAATGTCGATGTTGAAAGAGGTATGATTCAAGAGGTACTAGTTATCACAATATATGCGAAGTGTGTTTGTGAATTTTGTAGAAGCCTATTCACTATGACCACGCTACCAACTCAAAAATAAAGGGGATCAGTAGGCAGCTTTTTTCTTTTTTGGTTGCATCAAGGCCTATCTTCAACATCTCCTTTTACCTTAAGAAAGGTACTCGAAAATGTTTTACCAAGGTGTAAGTAGTATGCTTTAAATAAAAAATGTAGATTTTACTCCAAAATTGTTTACTCTCTATATGACTTTGAATAAGGTCTGATGTTTGATCCATAATTCTTAGGAGTAGGAGCAGGAGTGGTATTGGGAGTGGGAGTTCGTTGCTTGCTAGGACTCTGTCTGATGGGCTTTGGGTTGTTTCATCTGGGCCTTTTTCTATCCGTCTAGGACTCTGTCTGTTGTTTTGGATATGTCTAGATCAATTAAGATATCTTCAGATATATTTTAACATATTTAGGAAATTGGGTAAATTTGCTTATATTTGGTGGTTTTCCTAGGGATTATAGACTACAGGTTATGGTGCTCTAAGGTATACTAGGCTAATTTGATCCCTATGGTTTAGGTTTACAGGTTTATAGGATTTTAGGAATTAGGGCAATAAGCACCAACAATTTGCAATTTATTGTTTAGAGATAATCTTCATCTAGAATTCAAGACAGCTTGACATGCTCATTTGCAACTCATGAATCGGACAAGTGGATCTTTGATGCAGGGAGCCTCTGATACCAATTGTTGCAAGGAAGATGGACAAAAAAAATACAAATCACAAAAAATGTTGAGACATTACACCCTTCTTTTAGTACCAGGGAGTCCACCCCCAAAAAAGAGATCTTTTCACAAGAATCATAAATCAATATTCTTCTCTACTATCTTTACGTGTCCGGCAGTTTCATAATTATAAACGGAAAACCTTAAAACGTAACTTGCTCATTAAGAAGCTCCAACCACAGTTAAATCCTAGCCTTTGAGCTTATTTAAAATCAAACTTCCAACTCTACCTTTGATTTCTTTACCACAAAAAAGGGCTTAATTACAGCTAGAGAGAATTAAAACCTAATTCCATACCTAATTTCAATCCTATAAAAAATAATAAAATAAAAAATTGTTAATGGCATCATTCTCCCATGTTTGGGAGAGCTGGATCATCAAGCTTAAGGAATTGTAAAATTTTCCTTCCTTCTCTTCTCCAATTTGTTAGAAATAGAAAGTTCCAAAAATTTCCTATGAACTTTTGATCGTTGGACTCGATCTAACAAAGTTGTAATATGCCTTGAAAATCAATTGCAAATCTCTTGCATCTCCCACCACTTGTATTTCATGCCTTACAACCAAATTAACTTCCAGAGTGCGCTGTGCTATTTGATTAACGCTTTGATCAGAAGTTGGTTTTTTGTGTATATATATGTATATATACCCATAATTAGCTTCTCTTCTCTCCTTTTCTTGTCTAATGCTTAATATTTATATTAAATAAACCTAATTTGTTCCTTAAGAAACCCTAACCACAATTAAACCTAATCTTTCATCTATTTAAACTTAAAACTTGCAAGTCTACCCATCAATGCTCTACATTGAAAAAAGATATAGTTACACTAAAAAAAAAATTGGAAAGCCAGATGACCCCAAACCTAATTTCAATCTCTTAAAAATAAAAAATAAAAAAATGAGAATCCTTAATCGCATTCATCCTAGTCTAGTTCAACGTGATCAAGAATCTCAAACTTATGCAACATTTGTCTTTTCAGCTGAGTTGGAGAAATAGAAGAAGTTAGAGACAAAATTAATAAAAGATTGTACCCATTAATGTTGATGGATTCTTCTCTTTGAAACGAGATTGGCTATGTAGAGTTCCAAGTATACATTCAATTTTTTTTCTTTTCTTTATTAATAACTGGAATTTCTATTACAATTGAGAAAATACAATGCCAAATTAAACCGACTATAATCTAGGACCTTTAACTCTTACTACTGACTAAAATGTTGTTTAAAACCGAATTCAAACGTACAATAGGAATTCTAATCTAAATAGGAGTCCTTGTCCAAGTAGGAACCTTAATTTAAATAGGAATTCTAATGCAATTATGACTTCTATGAAACAAGAACTAAAAATAAAACTATTAAACAAAATTGGGAGACTTATTAAACCTTTGCCTAGAGTTACTCTCTTAGGAATTAGCACACTCCACACCGAATGATGCACATTCATCCTTTGCTCTTGTTGAATCCTTTGAACTATAAAGTACCTTTGGGATACCCTTATACAAAACTATGGGTTTGAGAGTATAGGCTAAGAAAATTAGGGTTTGTTGACCCTTTTTAATCTCTTGGGGCATATCACTATATGGCATCTCTTCTTAACAATACAACAGCTAGGTGTATTCCCCCTTTTTAATCTAGGTGGATGTGCCACCCTAGGCTGCTATGTGTGGGGCACGCCACCTATAGAGAGGGGAGCGAGAGAGACAACATGGAGAAGAAAGAGAGGAAGGGAGAAGCCTGAAGGTAAGGTGTTAAGAATAGGGGAGGACCTGCCTTCATAGAGGAATCAAGGAACCTTATCCCCTGAATCTTTGACTCATATCCATTCCTAATTAGATTAGAACTAGATCTTCCTTAGTCCCATAAATTTGGACTCTTTACTTGCATACAGATAACTTTTAATATCTTTAGAAATTAAAGTCAACATGAAGATCCAATTTAAAGTATAAAAAATAAAAAATCTACCAACTAAATCTCTTTACAAGATTTCTTCAGAACACTGTAAAAGTTTGGAAATAAGTGGGGCATCCCACCTATGTGGGTCGTGTGGCCCATGTAGACCCCAAGCCCAACCAATGTGGGTTTCCCATGTGTGGGGCTGGGCTGATATATATATATATATATAAGAAGATACTACAAAACGCCTATAGGCGAAAATGAACAGTGATTTCGTCTGCCCTCATCACTGTCCAAAGTTCATCGCACGGTCACTATTGTCCGGTAGTGTTTTATTTTTTTTCTACAAATTAGAATGCTCTGAAATTTGGAGCGTGTGTTCATAAAAAATAGGCGAATCTACGAAAAAATATCAAAAAAATATTTTACATGAAATAAATTGACCAAAATAAAGTTTTTGGGGTATTTTGGCCATTTTTTTCTCGAATTTTTTTTTTTATGTTTTTATTAGGTGCAGCTCATTAAGATGTACACACGCTCCAAATTTCAGATCATTCCGATTTGTATAAAAAAATAAAAAATGAAACACTACTGAACAATTGTGACCATGCGATGAACTTTGGACGGTGATGAGGGTAGGCGAAATCACTGTTCATTTTTGCTTATAGGCCTTGGGAAGAATTTTCATATATATATATATATATATATATATATATATATATATATATATATATATATATATATATATCTATATATATATATAGAGGAAAACACTACAAAACGCCTATAGGTGAAGTTCTACAGTACTTCACCTACGACTTTATCACTGTTCAAAGTTTATCACACGATCATAGATGTCTGATAGTGTTTGAATTTTAATATTTTTTTTTACAAATCATAATGATTTGAAATTTTGCAGGTGTGTGTTCCTTAGCGAGATGCACATGAATAAAATAGAAAAAAAATAATTTGAATGATAACAATTACGTAAAATACCCCTATAAAGTTTCAGAGGTAATTTCATCATTTTATTTTATGACTATTATTTTTTTTAATATTTTATTTTGGTGCAAATTGGTCACATGTACACGCGCCCCAAATTTTAGATAAATTTGATTAGTACAAAAATTATAAAAATTCAAATGCTACCAAAAACTGTGATCGTGTGATGAACTTTGGATGGTGATGAGGTGTAGGTGAAGTACTGTAGAACTTCACCTATAGGCATTTTGTCGATGTTTCCACAGTAGTGCCTATGCTCAGGGGAAAGGGTTTGGACATGTCCGGGGCCATAGATCTCCTAACCCTTGATGCAGTCATGGAATGACCTAATTTGGATTTTTTTACGTACAATTAAGGGTTATATTTTGGGGATTTTTAAGAATTATGTGAGTTTAGATTATTAAGGATTATTTTAAT
Organism: Amborella trichopoda; assembly: GCF_054954075.1. Lineage (NCBI taxonomy): Eukaryota > Viridiplantae > Streptophyta > Magnoliopsida > Amborellales > Amborellaceae > Amborella > Amborella trichopoda. The sequence continues at coordinate 30,815,976 of NC_142347.1, forward strand.
CTTTATTCTTTTGATAAGAATAGGGAGTACGCAGGGATAATTAGGAGGGCATAAATTTATATTGTGTTTATCTTGTATCAATTGGGTTAGTTAGTTTGGGATGTAAAAAGGATAAGGGTAAATTTAGAAGAGAGTTTATCTTTATCAACAATAATCAAATTTGGGATGTAAAAAGGATAAGGGTAAATTTAGAAGAGAGTTTATCTTTATCAACAATAACCAAACCAACTTGGGAGGTTTTTTGGGTAAAACAAGAGAGGGAAAATGTGGCTATCTAGAAGCCCAATTTTGGCACATGAATATGAGAGAGAGAAAATAGGGATAGGTGTAGGGAGAAGTTTTTTTATTAGTTATCTTATTTTAATCTATTTAAAGGGACTTCTCCTTTCATTGTAAATCAGTCTATAAATTGAATAAAAATTGGTCTCTTGAAAGAGATTGTTTTGGGGGTGGATTTCCTGACAGACCTTTGAGAGATGGTATTTTTCTCTTAACTTTCCTTCTTTTTATTGTTAATTTTCTGGCTTTATTCTCTTCCCTGCGTTAGATAGAAGCATCCCTCGAAAAGTTGTGGTTGTTGACTCACAAAGTTCAAGCCCTAGTGGAGAAGTAGAAAAACTCATGCCTTTAGCTGATAGAGTAGAAGAGCCCACGTAGAAGTTTGCTCAGCTTCAATGTGAATGGAATTTGGAGAGTAATGCTGGAGATCAAGGTAATGAAGGTGAAGGAGGTGACTTTCATCTTGTTCCTATCAAAAACGATATTCCTGAGATCATCGTTCCTATCAAAAACGATATTTATGAGTTCAAGTTTCATGTCCATGTCGAAAATCATGTGGAAAATCCTATCTCAAAGAAGGCGTTGGATCATGTGGAAAATCCTTTCTCAGAGAAGGTGTTGGATGTTGAGGACATTGTCAATTACAAGCCCATAAATGATGACAATATCAATCACAAGCCTATAAATGATGAAAGGATGGCTGAGTTCGAAATATTTGCATTAATCCCTTTTTCTTCATATTTTGATCCATTCTTTGACGTATCACAACCATTGATAGTTTTAGAGCCAAAGGAGAAAAAGGCAAAAGAAGGATGCGAGTTTGATGTAGATCTCATCTTAATCCTCTTCAAAACTCGAGGATGAGTTTTCTCCAACCAGAGGAGATTGATGCAGTCATGGAATGACTTAATTTGGAATTTTTTATGTACTTTAATTATGGGTTATATTTTGGGGATTTTTAAGAATTATGTCAGTTTAGATTATTAAGGATTATTTTAATCTTTATTCTTTTGATAAGAATAGGGAGTACGCAAGGATAATTAGAGGGCATAAATTTATATTGTGTTTATCTTGTATCAATTGGGTTAGTTAGTTTGGGATGTAAAAAGGATAAGGGCATATTTAGAAGAGAATTTATCTTTATCAACAATAACCAAACCAACTTGGGAGATTTTTTGGGTAAAACAAGAAACCAACTTGGGAGGTGAGAGGGAAAACGTGGCTATCTAGAAGCCCAATTTTGGCACATGAATATGAGAGAGAGGAAATAGGGATAGGTGTAGAGAGAAGTTAGGTGTAGAGAGAAGTTTTTTTATTAGTTATCTTATTTTAGTCTATTTAAAGGGATATCTCCTGTTTTGGGAGTGGATTCCCTTGCAGACGTTTGAGAGAGGGTATTTTTCTCTTAACCTTCCTTCTTTTTATTGTCAATTTTTTGGCTTTATTCTCTCCCTGCATCAACCCTAGATCAGTCAACCAACATACACTCCTATTGAAGTGCACAATTCAATATGTTAATTTATTTACATATTCTCATGGGCTTTAAAGGTCACAATACCCAAGACTCTTTAGCTTAAGGGATGTTGCAATTCCCCAAAGTTCTAATATTGAGAAATTACATTTCTGAATTATATACCAAGTCGCAAGGCTAAGAAATTGTGCAATGATGCAAAAGAAGAATGTCTTGCCTATGTAAGATCTATTATTTCTTCTGAATTGGAAAGGTGGTGGTATACTTCATGAAGAGATTACGTCTATAGAAGATTGTAAGCAAAGAATGTTAATGGTTCCTTTATTGAGGGCTGAGGGATGTTGCCGTCCGACAAAGTGCTAATATTGAGACCTTGCTTCCCGAGATCATATTTCACATGCAGAAAATAAAGGAAATCTATGCAATCATGCCAACAAGGAAAAAGTGGACTACAAAGAATTTCATGATTTTTTTTATTTTTTTTGACGTTTTCATGAATAGAAATTTTCTTACAGTTAAAGTTGTTCATGCTATGTAAGTTTGTATTTAGTTGTATTTTTAAGGGTTATCTATAGATCTTGAATGTCATTTATAGTGGTGTGGTGACATTCACTGGTGAGCCCTCGGGCAAAAATGTCAGCAATTTGGTTTTTGGATTTCGGTGCCAATATAATTCATTTGAATCGCTTGTTATTTATAGATCTTGAATGTCATTTATAGTGGTGCCATTCACTAGTGAGTCCTTGGGTGAAAATGTTAGCGATCTGGTTTTTTGGATTTTGGTGCCAATATAATTCATTTGAATCGCCTCTACTTCTCCATTCTTGCGCACAAAATGGTAATCAATATCTTTGTGTGCTTAGTACGATCATGAGGATTGAGAAATAGGAATAGCTACAATAGCAACTGCACTCTGATTATTGCAATAGATTCTGTATTGCTGTACTTTATAACCAAAAAATATGGGAATGCTATACCCAAGAAATCTCTACCACAATGCTGCCTGATGCTCTATACTCGGCGGATCTTTCTATGGTCTTTTGCTTTTTGCTCCTCCAAGATATCAAATCCCAAATAAATACAATATCCTGAGATTGATTTGGGTGAATCAAGATCTCTTGCTCAGTTCGCGACGGTGTAGTCAATGATTGTTTAGGCATATAATGCCATGATTGATTTTCCCTTTCACATATGGATTATGTATTTTAATGCCTCATGTGGATTGGTGGGTGAATCCATAAATTGATGCACATGATTTACCGCATAGCTATGTCAGACATGTGGGTGAGGTATTGGTGGTCCTACCAGGTACTTTTGTAGGTCTTGAAGTAGTTTTCTTCATTTGCTCTGAAATCTTTTTGTTGAGGGTTGCTGGAGTGGTTGATGACTTGTAAGCAACATATTGCTGCACGATTAAGTATATAAAGCACATAAGTCTAAGAAGGGTGAGGACCTTAAAACTTTCCATTAACCTGTCCCAAGCCCGAGTAGGTAAGCAACTGATGTAAAATTTTGCTACATCTTATCATGAATCATGAACCTATATTATTGGTCTTACTGACTTTTGATAGAGAAGAATGGAAGAACAAGATTCATGTAGTTGATCCCAATTAATTGGAATAAGATTTGGATGATGATGATTTACGGATCTTGAATCTTCCATTGTTATGTTTTGAAGAAAAAGGACCAAATGCTTGGATTTTCACATAGAGTAAAACCTCAGACAGTTGTTAAATGAGTAATTGAGCCAAATTGAAGGCATGAATGCCTCGGCACTTGTCGAGCTTTTTATTTCAATAATATCATTTCTTGAACTGTTTAACTGTAATTTTCATGTAGAGGAGAGCTACAATCCACTTCATTGTGCTTAATAGCTCTCACTTCATTTCCATCCATCATTTTATTGGATAATGTTGGCCCCACTCTGGACTATGGCTTTCCCACTCCATGGGATTATATTGTTCTTTCTCGCTTCTCACTTTTACACACTTACACTTCCATGGTTCCATATATCAATTCATCCTGAACTATTTTTTTCCCCCCGAATTACTTACTGCAGTTTCGATAATAAAGTTGGACTATCAAGTGGCGTAGATTTTTCAGACGTATCAATGATTCACCATTGCAATGAGACTGGCAGATGGCTTTCATCCTTCAGGTATTTAAAAAAAATATACATAGTCAAATGGAGTATGTTACACAGTACTCGAAGGGGCATCCACTGTCCATTCCAATGAGATGTTGCAGCGAATGCTTCAGTATCCAACAACCCTCAGCACAAACAGGCTGGGGATGCCCTTTAGACCGTATACCATACTCTATTACATCATGGTTTACCTTCCTTTTTGATTTAATTCAAAATTCTGCTTCTTTTGCAGTATATTTTAATTTATTATAAGATTTCTCTATTTTTTCCCATTCTTGTGGTTATGTATCTTAAGTTTGCTGTTATTTTCAGAGCGATTTGGGGTTGGGATGATTCATATTTGTTCATGGGAAGTATGAAGAGAACAGTCGATGTCATCTCCGTTGAGAAGAAAACAATCACATCACTCGATAGCACCTACATGACTGCAATCCCTTGCAGGTTTGCTTCCCACCCATGCATTACCGGCACGCTTGCTGGTGCCACTGGTGGGGGTCAAGTGTATATGTGGACGACCACATAGGTCTCTGTTCTTTAGAGAGAGAGAGAGAGAGAGAGAGAGAGAGAGAGGACCCGAATTTGGAAGCCTGTCTACGACTATGGCATTTTGGTGTAATGTGTTTATGTATCTCTGTCCTATCTTTGATTTCTCGAATGGATCCTCAGAACATGAGCTTAACTTTTGGTTCCATCTCTGTGACTTCGGGCAAGTGCCTTATGTTGGCATTTGTGCTGTGGTGCAAACTGGTTAAATTGCAGAGCTCGTACAAATTTGCCGGGGTCCTTGAAAAACCTATTAAAGTTAATCATGCCAGGTCTTTCAGTAAAAATGTAGGACCCTGATTTCAACCATTGACCTTTGTAGACTCGGAAGATGATTTGATGATCCACAACCCTATAAAAAATGTCATTGTTTGTCAGATGCTCATCTCCACCGTACATAATTCCTTGATAACGATGGAGATTGATAGCGGTTTATAAACAATCAAATTAGAGCCCATCTTCAAATAGTGTCGAGAAATGTAGTTTCAATACTAGAAATCCTTGACTAGCCTAAAAATATATTTTTAATTATAAAATTTAAAGCCTAAAAAATAATATAGATCAAGTAGATCTGTAAAAGCTTGAATAACTTAAAAATTGATGCTCCAAAAAATGCATTACAAAATGCATTATTTTCAAAACTTGAAATACATTTTTTTCTCAAGTCAATGAATCTTGATATCGAGATGATCAATTTGAGTATCAAAACAATCTCTTCGGGTGAAATTTTTGAGGTAAGCTCTAATTTGATTGTTTAGAGCTTGGGCACCACATGAGCTTTCCCCAAATTTAAAAGACAACAATGGTTATGACCGTGCTGTTTCTATAGAGCCGAGGCTCTAAACAATCAAATTAGAGCTCACCTTCAAATGGTGTCGAGAAATGTAGTTTCAATATTGGAAATTTTTTACTAGCCTTAAAATATATTATCATATTTAATTATAAAATTTAAATATTAAAAAATAGTGTAGATCAAGTGGATCTATGTAAACTTGAATAACTTAATAACTGACGATTGAACAATGCTTTACAAGGTGCACTATTTTTAGAATTTGAAATCCATTGTTTTCTCAAGTCCATACATCTTGATGGTGAGATGATCAATTTGAAGATATGTGGGAATCAAAACAATTTCTTTTAGTGAAATTTTTGAGGTAGGTTCAAATTTGATTGTTTAGAGCCTAGGCTCTATATAAACTTTTCCCAATGATAAACGACCTTTTGTCTAAGGAAAAAGTTTATATAAAGTTACAACCTTACTTCAAAAATCCATTAGAAAAAGTCATTTTAATGTTGAAAAATACTATGATTGATAGTTACTTTAATGTTGAAAAATGCTATGATTGATCATCTCGACAGCGAGATGTATGAATATGAAAAAGGAAATATATTGAGTCTTCTAAACAATGCATCTTGCAACACGATATCTAAACTTTCTATTTTTAATATTTTCATAAGTTTATAGATCTACTTGATATTAATTATTTTTTGAATTTAAAATTTTATAATTAAATATAAAAATAAATTTTTACGCTATCATAAGAATTTTTTATGCCAAAATTGCATGATCCGACAAAATTTGGAGGTGCCCGTTAATTGGATTGTTTAATTGCAACCTTATATAGAAACCACACCCTCATAAAATCCCTTCAAAAAATTATAATTAAGTGCAAGGCCATTCTTTGGCGCCAAGGTTTTGGGCCGTGACGCAATTGGGGATGGCCCATTTCTATGTATGAGGGAGCAAAAAGTGTTCAGAGAAAATGTATCTTCTCACTTTTTCTGTCTATGCCTAGGATTTTGTTGCAGATAAAAAGCCTCTAATTTTTTTCTCTCTAGGTCCAGGGTTTTGTTACAGAGGAAAGGTGTAATTGTGAATCTGGTTTCAAATCGAAAGGAAGCAAATGGGTGTTGTGAAACGCACGAGGCTCCAAAACATTGAAGAAAACAAGCCAAGAAAAGCAATACAAGGTTCTGTGAAGAAAGAAGAAGAAGAAGAAGAGAGGATAGATGGTGTTGTGAAGAAGGGCGAAGAAGGGATGACAGAGTACGAGCGCAGGAGGGTTGAAAACATAGAAAGAAACCAGCGGATGCTTGCCTCTCTTAACGTCCAATCCCTCCGATCCTCTGTTGCTACAAAGCATCCCAGGTCTCTCTCTCTAGAATGGTTCTCCCTAATGTTTTCTTTGAAGTTTCAGTTCTTGTGGTCCTGTTTTTTATCTCTTTCTCTCTGTCTCATTGATTTCCCTTTCACCATTTTCTATGGCACTATTTATCTAGATCTGATGGTCTCTCTTTTTTAATGGTCTTCCCTCAAGCTCCCTCTAATTTTGACAATTCTTTACTGCACTGTGAATTTTTCTCCCATGGTTTGCTCTCAACTTCCCTCTAAAATTTCACCATATCTCATGGTGCTGTTATTATCTATTTTCGGTAAAATTTTACTACTCTCTTGGTGCTGTTTTTATCCATTTTTGGGGTTTTCTCTAGTGGCTTTGCCTCTTAAGATTTCCCTCTAAAGTTTCCCTTTAAAATTTCACCATTTGTTATGTTACCGTTTATTTACTCTCTCTCTCTCTCTCTCTCTCTCTGGACCAGTCTTATGGCACTGTTTATTTATCTCAGGGCTGTTTCTGATGGTTTTTGCTTAAGTTTTCTCTGAAGTTTTACAGGTCAATTTTAACAATTTTAAGTTCCTTATTTTATGCTTCAATTCTTTTCTCATGATTTCTATGAAACTTCAGCAATTGTACTGGTCCCTATATCTTCTTCCTCCTCCTCCTCTTCCTCTCTCAATCTCTCATATTTTTTTGTTTGAGATGTTAATAGCTCTTATGCTGCTTTTCTATCCATTTTCAGGGTGGAGCCCAAGGGCTATAAGAAAATCCCAGAAAGGAAACAGGTCCCTATTGTTCTTCGAAGGTCTCTTAGAACTGGAGGGATCCCACCTGATGCATCTTCAGCCAAGGGCGGCCATGATGACATGCCTTGTATAGACCATCTCTCATCATCTTCTTCTACCTCAGTGCCCATTAAGAAAAGAATGGGTTCTTTCACCATGGGAGAGGTTTATGAGAGCAAAAAATTTGATGTTTCAGATAACCATTTCATTGACACAGTAATCGGCCTTTCTGATAAGTCCCCATTATCAAGAATTGGGGTGAAAAAAGTTGAGGCTTTTGAGGTTGGGCAATTGAGATTGAAAGCTGACAATGTTGCAAGGTTAGTACCTGGAAGAATTTTGAGTTTGGGGTTTTTCCCATGTCTTGAGAGGACAGTTGTGGTGGCTGGGGACAAGCTTGGTTATGTGGGTTTTTGGGATACTGATGACAAAGAAGGGGATGGGGTTTACACATATTGTCCTCATTCGGCCGCCGTTTCAGGTGTTGTGGTTCGGCCATTTCATCTCACAAAGGTATGCTCTCTCTCTCTCTATATCTCTCTCTCTCTTTCTCTCTCTCAATTTTTGTGTGTTTTAATTGCTAACTATTTTTCATTAATAAGAAAGTGAGCTTTACATGCATAGTTTCTTTAGAAAATTCTCGCTTATTGAATACATCGTGACAAACAATCAGAAATGTATAACTGCCAACATATCACCCATTTCATTGCCCTCTCCCCATGCATGAATTAAACATGTCCTGATTCTACTAACAATATAAAAAATTTCTCTAAGATCTTTGCATATTTTCAAGAGTATTCCATATCATTACTGGCCATTTGATTACATTCTTAGAACCCCACCTCTTACTATTGTACACCTAGCCCAATGGCTCTCAACCCTGCTAATAGAGCTTGTGCTTCTGACTCGCTTGAATCACTGACTCTTGATCTTGAAAAGCTCCCCTAACTCTTGCCTAGGTCTAGATCCCCCAATTGAGCTTTCATCAAAGTTCCATTCATGCCATATGTCTTTTGCGGTGGTTTGACTGGCATTCCTTGATTAATGGCGTGCCATACTTCGTGAGATAGCAAACTACTAACTCTGAAAATCTGATATAGATTAACCCCAAAAACATTTTCTTACCCTTGTCCAATAAAGGTGGAGAGTTTATTTTCAAAAATTATTAAATGCTGGACACAATAGGAAGATAGTGGTAGAAGGAACCGTTGGCATAAATGAGGGCGGAGGTCATAAATACACTCATAGGATTAGGATATTAGAGGTGAAAAAAGCTTTGAAGAGGATGAAGATATGAATGGCTTTAGAACCAGATGTTATCCGGATAGAGGTTTGGAATTGCATGGGAGAGATTGGCATTGATTGGCTGACCAAGCTGTTCAACAAGGTGTTGAGAATAAAGAAAATGGCAGATGAATGGAGGAAAGGTGTTGTGGTACCTATTCACAAGAATAAGGAGATGTATATATAATTGTGCAAACTATCGAGGGATCAAACTTATGAGCAGCACTATGAAGCTGTGGAAGAGAGTGATTGAGCAACGACAAGGCATGAAACGAGTGTATCAGAAAACCAATTCGATTTTATGCTAGGGAGGTCAATAACTGAGGCTATTTTCCTACTTAGGCAACTGATTAAGAAGTTTAGGGCGAAGGGAAAAGACCTTCACATGGTCTTTATTGATCTAGAGAAAGCTTAGGATAGAGTACCTAGCTTATGATAGAGTACCTGTTGGAAAGGAAAGGAGTCTCCAAAACTACATCGACTTGGTGAGAGATATGAGGGAGCGCTATCTAGTGTGCAAACAACTAGTAGAGACAAGCATTCCTCAATTTGAGTAACACCTTTCCAAACATCGAAAACTGTGCCTTTGGTCCTCGTACTGCGAACCTCCCTTCCAAATTCCCCAAGCCTATACTTATAGTCAGTTACGTTCTTCCACAATTGTTGACCTAGCTGTCTAAACCTCTCCACTATGTTTCTATCAAAGCTTGACTGGTTTCTCTTGACTTTGTTATACCCAGACCCTTTTTTTCATTTTTATAGACCTAAATCCAAATAACCAGGTAATACTTCCCTTTTTCACCCTCCACTAAAGTTCTTTATGTGATTGACTACAGGTAGCAGCATGGGAAACAAAAATATTAGCAAATTTCGATAAGGTTGATGTAATCAATGTTACTCTCCCACCAAGTGATAAAAATCACTCTTTCAATGAATCTAATTTCCTATAAACTCTCTCAATGACCTTGTTGCATACAAATTTTGGAGGCTTGCCTGAATGCATCCGCTATTGGCTTGGAAGTTTATGAACCTCACTTCCAACAATGTTAGCCAGGTTCCCATGTTTCTCATTCATCATCAATACACCCAATAATTTGGTTTCCTGGACGGTGACTCTTAGACCAAAGACCACTTCAAAGAGCCATAGAAAATAACCATATATTAGTCACCTACTCCAGGATAGGATCACAAACAATTAAATTGTCATTTGCACTTACTGCGAATATTTAAAACCCAGATAGCAGGCCATCATTATACTCTTCTTCAAGCATCCATTCAAAGGCATTTGCAACAAGGATGAAGAGGAGTGGGGATAATGGATCCCCTTGCCACCAGCCTCTTGAGGTTGAGAAGTAACTATAAGGGATACAACTAATTAATACCGAGAACATTGTCGAAGACGAACAGCATGTATCCATTTCCTTCACCTTTGAAACAAACCCCAAAAGATCTATTACTTATTTACTAAATCCCAAGTATGCATTATTAATAGGCTTTCTCTAGATCTATTTTACAATTGATTCTTGGTGATTTTTCCTTTCCTTAGAATGTATACATTCATTAGCAATAATTGCTCCATCAAGAATCTGTCTCTCCTTGACAAAAGTTAACTGTTGTTGTGATATAACCTGATTCAATATTTCACTCAGTTTTGCTGCATGGACCTTGGGGCAATAATCTTGTAGACATCCCCCCACCTCGCCCCCTCCTGGCAAAAGCCATGAATGAGGAGTTTCATCCCTTTGTGCCAGAGGAATGGATGAAACATGCATATGATGTCACCCTTGGGAAGGTCCAATAATTCTTGAGAGAAGCCCTTAAGATATCCATCATATCAGTCTTATCTCTACCGAACCCAAACACGGCCTCTTCTATCTCCTTGGTTTGGAAAGGTGTTTCCATCCATTCAGCAATATTCAAATTTCTTTTTTTTTTGGTGCAAACATAGGCAATTGTGGACTTGCTTTATAAGAGAGACTTCGATGGAAATATTGTTTTGTGGTCTAAATTTGAGCTGACCCATTCATAAAGAGGTAAGTGGAGGATTGAACTATGTCGGTGTATCTTGGGTTTGCTATATTTCATTATTAGAAAGGGAGAATTGCCAACCTTCAAGTCATTTAATGAAATTTGATATAATTCTTAATCTAGAATGTTGGGCATTGCACATGAAACAATTCATTCTTGTGGGTGTTATGCCTTCCTTGTGTCTTGTTTTGAATACCCGTAGGTATTAGTGGTGAATATAGATTCACACAATTAGAATGTGAGTTACTATGTTCAAGTACTGTAACTAGTCTATGTATAGCGTAGTTGTGCAACATTACATGGTAAGTATGCAAAGTTATGTGAAGATTGTATTTGATGTTTAAACAAGCGGATTTGGCTGCCTCGACGCTAGGAGTCCTGGCCGCCTAGGCGGGCATCTATTGCCTCAAAGGCAACTTGATAACACACGCGCACACACATATAGGAATACACTTAAAAACACTCATGAGTGAAGTTCCACAGTATGTCACTTATGGCTCATTACTATCCAAATTCCATCAAACAGTCACGATTGTCTGATAGTGTTTGAATTTTAATAATTGTTTGAGTATGCTTTTGACATAGCCTAAACTTCTGCTGCAATACACCTTTGAGAAACACAATTCTTCCTTTCTAGTCAAGCATGACAAGTGCTAAGTTCGACTAAGTGTTGGACCCGCATAAAGAAAGAGTTCAATTCTTTGGCAAACAGAAAAGCCAAGGGATGAAATCTAAAAAAGATCCGATAGTCTTTATCATTGACCTTTCGATTCACCTTTCAAAAATTCTTTGCTGAATCTAAAATTTTTTTATGCCACTCTCTAGTGCATTCTCACACATTCCAAAATATTCATGCGCTCTGGTGCATAAGATTCACTACATCAACTCATCTTTTTTTCAAAGTTCATTATTGACATAAATACCCTTGTCCTTTTCTCAAGATCACGAGGAAAAGAGCAATGTAAAACACATTATGGAAGAAACAATCTCACACTTATTGGAGGGCCAAAATAGAAATATAAGCCCTTTCCTCCAAGTCACTCCTAACGAAAGAACCACTCATGTTGCACTAAGATAAGGCATGCTGTTGCACACGTTCAAGACTGAATGAACACTCTAGAACCCACTTGAGGATGTGATGATCGTGCAGGGTTGCTTGTTGCATACCCACGTAGACCACTACTATCACTCCACCATAACTATCAGACATAACTATGAACTACCTGGTCAACACCTATAAATAGATCAACACCCAAGGAGAGCAAAAATAGTTGATGGTAGTAAAGAAGACCCTTTGTATGTAAACGATGTATCTTGTTCTCTCAGTGAAACCATCTGTAATCAATTAAACATAGGTTTTTCACTCCTCCATTGTATGAGACAGCCATCATCATCATCAAAGCCTTTTCTCAACTAACTGGGGCCGGCTACACGAATCTAGGTCCGTCATTCTGCTCTATTAAGGGCCACAGATACCTGGGAACTTACTGACTAAAAAATAAATAAAGCATGTTTCAATTGGCTGATATATTCACCAAGGCACTTAGTTGTAACCAGACTCAACAGATTTTGTTTCGAGCTTGGCATGGGTGACTTCTATGCTCCAACTTTAGGGGAACTGTTAAAGAATAACTTGGTTTGTGTATTGGGGCATTTTTGTTATTTTTCTATACTTTAGGATACTTTCATTGAGGTTATTTTTGTCCTTTGTAAACCCTAAACAAATATTTTAAATAAAGATATTATTTATTGGGGTATAGGGTTACTGAATCTCATGTCACTCTCGCTTTTCTTTTCCTCTTCTTTCCCCTTTCTCTCTCCAGTTTTGACACTTTTTATCGTTCATGGTATTGTTCAGGCACTGTTTATGGCACTGTTCACAGATTCCAAGTTGAAAGATCTGACCTAGATTTATGTCAACCAACAAGTACTAGTTGAGTATATGAGGGAAGAGAAAGAAGATTTGGGGGCATGATCCCCCTATGGAATCAATCACATATATTTATATCATTGATATGATACAAGTAATGCCCATGCCCTTGTGTAAATAACTTACTCACACATAATCATGTTGAATAAGATATTCCATTCGTCCCTGACTTTCCACCTCACTTTCAACATCTATATAATATTCCTAGATTTTGTTTAGCACTTCCCCTTCATCTTGATGCCCATTAATGAAATCGCTGTACTTTTGGGATTTAATAGTTTCCTCTACTTTACAGCATAAAAAAAAAGTTTCCTCTACTTTCTTGGCAATCATTTTAATGTTTACAACAGGATGATTTTGTTTATATTAAAATTGTTTGTTTTCACAGTATACATGATTGTGACTATAATTATGCTTTGTTAGACTCAGTTTTGTAGCGTTTCTTGAAATACTTATCCTTATTGTGAGATACATTTGCTAAATTATATTAGTTTGTTGATTTCACTCATTGCCTATGTTTCCATGCTATATTTTGGGAGATGTTAGCATGGGAATTTCAGTGTGTAGAGTCCCTCTCTTGATATGGCACAATAATTTTTTAATAACTTTGCAGATCTTCACCAGCAGCTATGATGGGTCTATCAGGCTGATGAATGTCGAAGACGGAAATTTTGATATGATTTACCATTGTGATGATGAGGTTTTTGCTCTTTCAACTCAGACTTGTGACATGAATTCCTTATATTTTGCTGAGGGTCAAGGGGAATTGAAGGTTTGGGACGAGAGAACAAAAGGCATCTCAAACTCATATTCCTTGCATTCTCGAAGGATTAACACTATAGATTTTAATCCAGAAAACGACAACATAGTGTGCACGAGCTCCAATGATGGGGAAGCTTGCATTTGGGATCTTAGATGTATCAGAGATGATCCATTACAAAAAGTAAAGCATCAAAAGGCTATTCTTTCTGCATTCTTTTCCCCTACTGGACAATATCTTGCTACAACAAGGTTAACATATTCTTTTTTTGAACGTAAACATTTTAATGACCATGTGGCATAGTTTATAATCTCATTTTAATTATTTTTTGTATTGTAAATTGCTGATTGGAGATCTTTTCTTAATTATGGTTGTTTTTATGTTCTTTCTGCCATTCATCTATCATTGTAAAAAAGTGCATGTTTTTGTCCCTGACAAGTTTTCATTCTAATATTGATGCTGAAAGAGTTGTGGTTCAAGAGGTACTATGTATAACAAGATCTTCAAAGTGTCCTTGTGCAATTAGCACTAGGACAGATGAACTCTAGAAAAGCCCATTCCCGTAAACACAATAGCACTAGTACATATGAACTCTGGAGAAGCCCATTCCCCGTGCACTTACAAACACAAAAGTAAAGGAGATTAGTAGCCAACCTTTTTTCTTTCTCCTCTTTGGTTGCATCGAGGCCTATACTGAACATTCTCTTTGTCATTAAAAACATACTTGAAAACATGTTGCCAAGGTATAAATAATATGCGTTAAATAAAAAAAAAGTAGATTTTACTCAGAAATTGTTTAATCTCTATCACCTTTAATAAATTCTGATGTCTGATCCATTGTTCTTGGAAGCAGGAGCAGGAGTGGTATTGAGAGTGGGAGATCATTGCTTGCGGGAAGCTCCCCAATTAGGGACTGCCCATGCTATGTAAAATATTTAAAAATGTGATAAAATCATAAAATTTAAAAAATGGTTGAAGGAAGTTGATGCAAGGTTTATCTTCTAATTTTTTCTGCAGTGAAAATGGCCCCCTTCCTTAAACCAAAATTTACCTCGTTATGTAGGTCCCACTTTTTGTTTTTTTTTGAGAAACTTAACTTTTGTATTAAAAAAATATTTCCGTGAAGAAATGGTTACTGATGGGCATCCCACATATTGGGTGCTCAGATTACATACAAAAAGTATAGAAAGAGCAAGAATGCTCGCGGGGGAGAGGGAGAAATTACTAAGTAGATGACAGAAAAAGCAAGATTGCTCACAGGGGAGAAGGAGAAATTACTAAGTAGGAGGCACTACTGAGGACTCTGTTACAGCGGGAGCAAAAGGGTGGGCTGTTTTAGCCTGACATCATTACAGTTTTACATTCCAAAGAAAGAAATAGAGTGATAGGGGTACAAGTAGAGGGAGAGAGTAGGTGTTCCTTGGGAAAAATTGATAGCTCTCATTCTGAGGGACTGGTAGTTCGAGGAGAGTATTGCTGGTCTGGGTCTTGAGGGGCAGCAGACCTATGACGCAGGACTATCTCGCTCACCGGGTCTTGAGGGGCAGCAAGCCTGTGAAGCAGGCAGTCCTTCGGGTCATGCTTCCTTAAGAGATCTACCAGGAGCAGAAAAGAGGGTGTTGAGAGAGGTTATCGATTCCTTTGTTCTTTCTGAAGAGGGGAAGAGGTGAAATAGGTAGCTTAAGAGAGTAGCTTAGGAGATCAATAAGGTGTTTATTAGCAATGTAGAAATCAGACACTAGTGAGGACAACGAGGGAAAAGAAGAGAGGAAGGGGGAGAGAGATAGAAGAGAGACAGGGGGAGGGGGAGATAGTAGAATAATTGGAAAGGGCGAGAGGGATATAGAGAAAAGGAGACAAGATAAAGATAAAATATGTAGTATAGAATAAACCAGAGAGGGTGGGTGACACGAGAGAGAGAGAGAGAGAGAGAGAGAGAGAGAGAATGTAATAGATAAGAAAACCAAAAGTTTTTTTTTTCCTTTTGTCTTTTTTGTTTTTTTTGTTTTTGGAGGGGGAGGGGGTTGTAGAAATTGGCTTCAGTGCCCTCAGGAGGAAAGGAGATATAGAGAGATAATAGGATTTAGTAGGGCTAGCAATGGAACTGAACCCGACCCGGTACCTGCCTGGAATACCCGACACGGGTCCAGGTATGGGTCCAAACCTTGGACCCGTGGGTAGGGTCCGGGTCCTTCTTAATGGACTCGAAGATTCTTGGGTATGGGTCCGGGTAATAGTGGACCCACCCCATACCCGACCCGAGACCCGAAGTTTCCCACCCCTTTTGAAACCTACCCTTCATTTTATAGGAGACCCCTCATATTACCTCTCTAAATCTTTCGATGTGGGACTAAAAAATTTTCCCAACCTACAAAGCAACAACAATTCTATATCTCTCTCTGTGTCTAGCCGCATTTCTCTCACTAAAATCCTTTGTCTCTGTCGAACACGGGCAACGACTTCTCGCTCTCTCTAAACTAAACTTTCTCTAACACGGACAGTGCTTCTCTCTCTCTCTAAATTAAACTTTTTCTCTCTAATGTGGGCAACGATTTCTCGCTCTCTCTCTCTCTAAACTAAACTCTCTTTGTCAAAGTCCTCTCTATCTGTCGGTGTCTCCAAATTCTCATCTCTTCTTTCTCTCTCTCTAAAATCTTAATTTTTTGTGTTCTCTCTTAGTCTCTAGTGCCATTTCTTGCTTTCGTGCCCTCTTCATCTCTCTCCTTCTAAGTCCATTCACCTCTTTGCCTCTCTCTCTAAGGCCATTCATCTCTCTACCTCTCTCTATATGTCCATTCATCTCTTTGCCTCTCTCTCTCTAGTCCATGCATCTCTCTGCTTTCTCTCTAAGTTCATTCATCTCAGAATTAAGTATGAAGTGATAAGAAGAGAGAGGTTGTTGTTTATAGATAGGAAGATTAGTTCGACATGGATGGGAATAGAAAGAAATTAGTGGGTCGAGATCTATAAAAGCAGAGGCATGTCAATTGTTGGTTGAAAACTATTTCCAAACCCCCTCATGGGCTAGTGTCGGGTATGGGTATGGGTCTCGGGTCCAAAATTGCTTGTCGGGTACGAGTACGGGTACGTTCAATTTGGACCCAGTCGGGTTCGGCTACATATAGTCTATTTCTGGTCCTCTGGGTCTAGGTCCAGCTGGACCTGACCCGTTCCCACCCCTAGGATTTAGAGAGGAGAGAGTGATGGTTAGAGAGACAAGAGAATAGAGAGAGAGATTAGAGGTTGGTCATTGCACCTTGGCCCTGATTTGCATCTTCCTTTGATAGCTGGTCAGTTGTTGAGTTGGTCTCGCGGAAGATGAGTTTGAATATAACCCGTGGCATTGTGCTGCACAAAAAGTTGATGTGTTAAAAGATGGAGTATAGCCTCCAGGGAGGTTCCTCTTGGTGTGTGGCCCAAAGGACTGTATTTCTGGAGTCTGACTAAACTGTGATCCCTTCAGCAGGAGTCCCCAATGAAGCCACATGTTTGAGGCCCTCAAGAAGGGCCAGAGCCTCCACAAAAGTGGAGTCCTTGATTCCAATATATTTAGAAAATGTCCATAAGGTTGCATATGGGTCAGCGAGCTGCCCTCCTATTTCAGAGGGACCTGGGTTACCAATAGAGGATTTGTCAATGTTAAGTTTCAATAAGCCTGGTGGTGGGGGAGCCCAAATTGTCTTGGGTTTGTTGTGGGGGGATAGGTTAAGAAGGCACTCCTAGTTTGTCAAAAAGTGGGAAATGGGGATGGCAGCAAAGGTTGGTATTATTTGGCCCATGAGGGAAATAAGGATAAATATGGTTTTAAAGACCGCTTGTTGGCTTCTGGGTTTCCTCTAAAGTTCTTGCATTTTGCTCAAGCCACGGACTCCATAACAAAGCTGCAATAGATATATGCCACAACTTTAAGAGAATGAGGGGGAGTAACTTACTGGAGGCAAAAAAGTTTGAGAATGGATGACCATAAACCTAGGGAAGCCTCAATGGATGAAAAGATGAGGAATATTCTCCTCTTCTTGAAGAGAAACCCCTCTACGTTGAAGTTAATCCAAGGAAAGAGTTTTGCCTTGCATGAGTATCCAAACCAGTGTTTTAAAATGTGGCCGCATCGCTGCATATGCGGTCGCATCAGGTGGTATGCGGTGGGCACCGCATGGAAAAGACCGCATATGCAGTTTGGAGATATGCGGGCGCATATGCGTCGCATCAGAGCCGCATAGCGCATCTGGCTGCATATTGTTCCGCGATGTTATTTTCGATTGTGCCCCTCGGGGATGGGCAAAATGGTCTTTTTGACCATCAAAACTTGGGGGAAATAGTTTGGGGGGGGGGGTATTAACCCCGTAAACGAGCATTTACAGCCACTTTCATGGCTTTTTTGGGATCAAATCGAGGAAAAAAAAAGGCGGAAATTGTTTTTCATTGAGATTTTGGATTTGGGGATTGTTTTATACTTGGATCTTGATTTGAACCTTTTGGTTGTTGATTTGGGGAAGTTTAGGTGAATTTGTGACAAGAAATCAGGGGTTTCAAAGGCTGTGAAGAAATCGAGCACTGCTTCAAGAACCGGTAACTTTTTATTCTTTGTACAGTAATACTTATTTTTGAGGCAATGTCTTCTTCCCAATCTTCTAGTAATAAGGATCTGGCTTGGAAATATGCCAAACTAAAAAATCAGAAAGATAGAAATCATGTGATTTGCATGCTTTGTGGAAATACTTATATTGGTGGTATTTTTCAAAAAAAAAAACATTTAGCCGGAATTTCTGGGAATGTAAACGCATGCCTACAAGCTACCGATGAAATAAAAAAAGAGATTAGAGAATACATGGATAGATTGAAAACAGATAAAGAGAAGAAAAAAAATAAAAAGGAAAGAATTACTTGATGATATGCAATTATTTGATGATGATGTTCATGATTATGTGATGATGATGATATATCTGAAGGTGCAATGAGGCAAAGCGGTACTCGAACTCCAATCTCAAGAGAGAGGGTTATAAATATGGGTGCAGTTGGCAAACAGATGCATCCGTAGCAGCAGAGGTAAGGTGCACCTTCAAATTTCATCATGGTATATAATTTTAATGTAAAATGTTCTTAGGATTATCTCAAAATCTATTTTTATATCTAATTATAAATATTAAATTTAAAAAATGGTTAAAATCTGGTAGATCTATAAACATATGAAAATCTTGAAAAGGGACGGTCTAGATAATATGCTGTAAATCTATAAACATAGGAAAATCTTGAAAATGGACAGTGTAGATAATATGTTGTAAAATGCACTATTTCTGAGACTTAAAATCTTTTTATTTTTCATGGTCATAAATCTCAATGTCGAGATGATCAATCAAAGGGTTTTTCAACATTAAAACTACCTTTTCCGATGGATTTTTGAGGTGCATCCATAGTTCTACATTATAAGGTTGCATCCTTATATAAACTTTTTCTTATAAATATTGGTGGTAGTGTTGAAAAAAGAACACTCTCTCTAAGGGGCCAATGGATGTTTTTTTCACCCCTAGTCCCGAAATTGTAGTTCAGGAGAGAAAGTAAAAAACAAAACAAACTACAATTGAAAATAGATACAAGAAAGAACAGAGGAAGTCGGTATGTAAGTGGATTGCAAAGTGGATTTACATGACCGACATTCCTTTTAATATTATAACTCTCGATAATTTTGCATGTATGGCCCAAGACTTGTTCTTGCTTCACTACATGAGGTTAGGGAGCCCTTGTTGAAGGATGTTGTATTCGATGTCAACAAAATTTTGATTTCTCAAAGAGAAGGATGGGAGAAATATGGGGCCACTATTATGTGTGATGGTTGGTCCGATGGGAAGTCGAGGGCATTCATTAACTGTCCAACAAGTACTTTTTTTGTTAAGTCTGTTGATGCATCAGACAAGTCACATGATGCTACATACTTGTCATATGTGGCTTGATGGATGAGATTGTAGAGTTTGTTGGAGAGAAAAATGTGGTACAAATTGTCACTGACAATGGTGCCAATTATGCCGCAACTGGCATTTCTTGACGTTGAACATGACGCATATGTTTTGGACTCCTTGCGTAGCTCATTATGTTAATCTTATGCTTAAGGAAATGGGTACATCTTTATTTAGTGGGGTGATTTCAAGAGCTATGTTTGTTGTTGGATTTATTTACAATCACACCATAGTCTTAAGCATGATGAGATTTTTTATAAAGAAGAGAGAATCAGTGAGACTGGGTATCACTAGATTTGCCACGTCATTTCTCACTCTTCTAAGCTTAGCCAAGCAAAACAGTGCCTTGAGGACCATGTTTGCTTCACAGCAATGGAGTCATAGTAAATGTTCAAAGCATAAGGATGGGAGAAGGCTGAAAAATTTATTTTGAATATATCTTTTTGGAGTCAAATAATTCTTGCATTGGAGGTAGCTCGCCCTTTAGTGAGAGTGCTTCAATTGGTTGATGGTGATGTGAAGCCCGCTATGGGCTACATACATGAGGCAATGACTAGGGCAAGAGTAGATATAAAAAATGTTTTTTAAAGGATGATGAATATATGCGTATGGGTATACTTGAAATTATTGATGGGAGATGAGATACCCAGCTTCATAGGCACCTCTATTCAGCCGGTTACTTTCTAAACCCATCTCTTTACTACAAGCACCCATCTATTGAGTCAGATTGTGTAATAAATGGTGGGTTTTTAGATGTGCTTGAGAGGATGCTGCCTGACTAAGATATCCAGGATGAGATCCAGAGCCATGAATTAATTAAGTTCAAGTTAGCCTTGGAAAACTTTGGGAGAGATATTGCTACTCGAAATAGGGACACTAAAGATCCAAGTAAAGGCCAAAACTACCCTTATTTGTTTATGACTTTATGTATAGTTCCATTGTTTATTTGTTTACCCTTAATTTTTATCTATATTATAATTTAAATTATAAAATATTATACAGCTGCATGGTCGGCATTATAGCGAGACACCAAATCTACATCTCGCTATTCGAGTATTGAATCTCACATGTAGCTCATCTGGTTGTGAACGCAATTGGAATGCATTTGAGCATGTAAGTCCTTAACTCCTTATTCCTTAATCCTTATTTCTTGAATTTCAATTTCAAATTTCGATTTTCTAATATAATATCTAATTTATCTAATTTCAATTTTCTACCACAGCTCCATACAAAAAAACAAAAAGGTTGGAGCAGAAAAAGTTGAATGATTTGGTTTATGTTCGGTATAATGAGTGGCTTAGGGAGAGGTATCAAAATCGCATGAAGCTCAACCCTATTCAATTGTATGAAGCTGATGGTGATTCCACAAGTACGTGAACCATGGGTTCAAGACGAGAGCGTGTGTTTGAGGGTGAGGATCTTAGATGGCTTGATGTCGAGCTAGCAACAGGGAGTAATGAAGAAGGCTGACTTAACATTAGAGCACAGAGGAGTAGAGGAGCTGGGTCTAGTCGCATTTGCACATTAGCTCCGGAGGTCGAGGAGGAGGAGGCTGACTCAAAGGAGACCGAAGAAGAAGAATACGTGGAGGCTGCCGAGGATGATATTCATGATGCACATGACAACTCTCAAAGCGACTTCTCTGATTAACATTTGAAACTTCAAAATTGTCTTTCAAGATGACTTCTATGGTGAATGGATGATTGTATTAACTTTGAACTCTTTTTGAACTTGACTGCAAAACTCTTTAATCTTCATGGAGACGTGGACTTTTGGTTTGTAGTATCACTATTTTGTAACTTTAAAGTTTGTGGTTGTAAATTTGTGCTTATGGTTGTTGATTGTTAATGTTTTATGAAGCTAGTTTCAAATTTCTAGTTTCTATCAAGGGATAGTGGATACATAATCTCTGAGAACTAATATTTTTGAGTTAATCATTAAACTAAAATACCTACTATCACATATATCACCTCCATATTTTTTTCTATGCATTAACCTATTTTTTTTTAGATTTTTTAGAATTTTTTTATATTTATTGACCGCATCGTCGCGATGCACCCGCATCTGGACCGCATTGAGCGGCATCGCCCCCCCCACCACTTTTGGCCACATCCCGCATTTTAAAACACTGATCCAAACGAAACCTTGAACTTTATGTGGGATAGGCAGGAACAAAATTTTGTTGAGGAGAGGATTGGGGTTCAGGTCGGGTAGGAGAGAGTTATAGGAGGAGACAGAGAAACATATTGAGGGGTTTGGAGACCAAATTAGGGTATCTTGTTGTAGGAGCAGACTAAAGATGGGTGCAAGAGTTTGGAGAAGGAAGGTGAGGGAAATAAATTCTTGGTCTGAGAGGTTTCTTCTAAAGGTAGGGATCCAAACGAGGCTGGACCCATTGAATTGCATGTAGTCTGCAATAAGTACTTCTTGATTTGTGGCAAGTTAGAAAAGCGAGGGGAAGGATATCCTAAGAGGGGAGTGACCAATTCAGAGATCAGTCCAGAATTTGATATGAAGACCATTTCCTAATCTGGTGCGGTTAAGGAACTATTTTGGTGGAGGAGATGCTCTTCCAAGCTCCCGAGGACCTATGGGGGGGATTTGGGCATCTAATCTTTATTACCCATCCCATATTTAGAGTTGATAACTTGTTTCCAAAGGAGGGGTGAGGTGAAGAAAACTTTCACCACCATTTTCCCAAAAGGGCCAGAGTCATGGTTCTCAGGTTTTTTATTCTTAATCCACCAAATGGTTTTGGGATGCAGACCTTTTCCCAGGCAACTGAGTGGTAGTTTTGGGAGCCCTCCACTCCAGACCAAAGGAAGTCTCGCATAAGCTTGTCCAGGTGCTTTATACCCGAGATGGGAATTTGGAATAACGATAGAGTAAATGGGGATACTGGCGAGGGTGGTGCTGATTAAAGTGATTCTACCCCAAAGCATAAGAAGCGACCCTTCCAAGAGGCAAACTTCCAAGTAAATTTTTCTATAAGGTTGTCCCAAAGATGTTTTCTAGGTTTTCCTATGTAGAGGGGCAAACCTAGGTATGAGGACGGAAGGGATTCTGTGGAACAACCTAGGCGGAGTGCTAGACTCTCATGTTTTGAGTTGTCGACCATAACCCCTAACATTTTGGTTTTGGCAAGATTAACTTTCATACCAATAGGGAGCTCAAAAGTTCTTAGGAACTGCCATAAGCAGTCAATTTGGTTAGGATAGGCATCACAAAAGATGAGTGTCATCAGCGTAAAGGAGGTGCGAGATTACTGTGCTAGAAGGGAGTCCCGAGAGATGACCCCTATCGTACTATTTAAAGATGGTTATGGAGAACAACTCATCTATGAGGAAGGGTGAGAGAGGGTCACCTTGCCTACGACCTCTATCAGTTTGGAAGAGTCTTTCCGGGGAGCCATTAAGGAGAATAGAAAGGAAGGGTTAGAAATGCAGTCTAGAATCCAGTTTCACCAACGAGGACTGAAACCCATACGACTTTGGATGAAATCAAGGTTTGCCCAGTCAACTATGTCGTAAGCCTTCTCCCAGTCTAATTTAATAATGAGACCTTTCTGCCTTGAGATAGACCTAGAGTGGATGCCTCATGAGCTGTTAGGGCACCATCTAGGTTTTGCCTGCTAGACACAAAGGCATATTGGGTTGAGGAAATGACTAAGGTCAGGACCTCTTGAAGATGGGAGGCAAGAGTCTTTGCAAGGATTTTGTATGAGGAGTTGAGAAGGCTGATTGGGCGGAAGTCCCTCAATCTATGAGCTCCTTCTACTTTGGGGACAAGAGCAATGAAGGTATTGTTTAATGCCGAATTGAGCCTGCCTTTGTGAAAGAATCTTCAAAGAAAGCTAAGAGGTCTGGAGCAGTAGTGTCCTAGAAATTTTGGAAAATCACTACTAGAAATCCATCTGGTCCAGGAGCTTTGCCTTTGGGGTGATCAAATACAACTCTACGGATTTCCTCAATGGAGAAAGGCCTATAGGATCTACACGTGGAAAAACACTTGCCATCCGTTGGTTATTGAGGGCATCGCAAAAACATCCAGGTCGAAATATGGCTTTCAAATTAGGTTGCTATGAGATGCTTCTTGGGAGATAGTTGGGAAGGTAAGGTTCCCCAGAGTAGGGCAGGGATGAGAAGGCCTAGAGAAAAGATTTTGAAAGTATCTAATGAAGAGGCACTTAATTTCAGTGGGTTGAGAGAAATAGTTTGAGCCTACCGAGACCTGGGTAAGAGAATTTCCCCTGTGTCTAGAGCTGACAGTCTTGTGGAAGAAACCAGTGTTTCTATCTCCCTCTTTAAGCCATTTGATTCTATAGCGCTGGAACCTGTTTGTTTCTTCTTGCCTAAGAAGTTGGGCTAGGATTGCTTTAGCCTGAAATCTAGAGTCTATTTCATGTGGAGTAAGAGAGCGGGTTTCCTCTACAACATCTAGATCTGAGATTGTGGATTTGTGGGCTCTAACAGGATCCTTAAAATTTGCAGGCAAGTTTTGGCTCCAATGTTTCAAAGAAGCTTTAAGTATTTGGAGTTTGTGGGTTAGCCTAAAGCCAGCCCAACCTGAAACTGAAGCAGAGGACCAAATGGAAGAGAACATATGGGCGAAGGACGGTTCTTCCTACCAGAAAAGCGCGAACCTGAAAGGTTTATTTGAAGGAGTTGGGTTGGTGTCTAAGAGCATGGGCTTATGGTCTGAGGTGGCTTTAGGGAGAGCCCTAGAACAAGATCATGGGAAAAAAGATTCCTAGGAAAGGTTGAAAAGGAAGCGGTCTATCTTGGCCATTTTGTAGGAATGGAGGCATGATTGGGCCAAGTGAAAGATCGGTGGACATCAATGAGGCGGATACTCTCTATGGATTCTGAGAAAGCTCTCATGGATGTAGTCAGACGGCCACCATTCGATCTCTCATGGGGACATATGATCGAGTTGAAATTCCCCCCTCCCCTAGAAGTCAGGGGATGAGGGGAGGAGCGGCTGAGAGGGAGAGTTCCAACCAAAGATTTTCTCTGAGAGATGGGCTATTAGGGCCATAGACATAGGTGGACCTAAAGATAAAATCATCTGAATTTTGATGAAAAGAAATGGTTATAGAGTAATCCAGGATCTAGGATGAAATTCCATTGAAGACAATTGGGTTCCAGATGACCCAAATGCCCCCAGAGGCAACCTGGGAGTCTTTGGTGACCCAAGCATAGGGTTTCATCCCCAAATTTTCCTAACTTGGGGGAGGTCAGGAGATGGGAGTTTAGTTTCAAAAAGTGCAAGTATATCGGGAAATTGAGAGTATAATAGGGAGGGAATAGTGCTACTCTTAGTGTTTTGCCAAGTCCTTTGATATTCCAACAGAGGGCCCTCATCTAGGCGGGTTTGGGTGACGGGAGGGTTTCCTGGTGGATCTCCTCTTCTTAGGGCTAAGGGGTAGAATGGAAGAGAGGGAGATCAACTGGGCTGAACTCCTAGGGGTTTCATAGTTCACCCCAGTTTGAAGTTTTGTCACTCCCTAGATCCTTTAATAGGCTTTGGAGAGGAGGTTACCTGAGGTGCACCCGCAACAGTCCTAGGGTGCAATGAGATCTTTGAGATGTCTCCCGAGAAAGCAAGGCCACAATCGTCAATTATGTTTGCCAAGAGGAGCTCGGCTCGGTCTATTCTTTCGAGCTCCCTAGAATCGGTCGAGATAGTGGACTAGATGTCTGAGTTGAAATTAGAGACAGGGGGTGGGTTTTGTGTATGATGGGGGAACACTGTACCAGGGAAAGGCTGAGCAGCAGCAAAAGGAGGGGTCTCTTCAGGGGGGAGATGAAGGAAGAGTGGGATGAGGAAAAAAGTAGTTCAAGGGTGGGATGCAGGGGGGAGGGTACCCTCCCGAAGCCTGCGCAACATTAAGGGCAAATCTCATCTCGAGAGGGATGGGGACCAACTCCTTGAGGTCTGAGAACTGGAGGCTGGAATCAGGAGGGTTGGGTAAGGTGGAGGCGAATGGGTTAGAGGGAGTGAGGTTCTCTGGGCATGACTTGAAGAAAACGAATAGCAGGGGGCCAAGAGGATAGGGGTGTAGGGGTTGGGAACTTGGGGCAATTCACGTATTGGGGGTGGAGAAGGGTGGAGGGGTGGCAGTATGAATGAAATTCAGGGGAGGAGGAGGTTAATGAGGGTGGGGTGATGTTGGGGGACTTGGTGTGGGGGGGGAGGGGGAGGTGCTGCTTGCTGGGTAGGAGGGGTACTTGGTGGTGGGGGGGGGGGGCGGTGCAACCTGCTAGGGTAGGTGGGGTATTGTTTTTCTCGACGAGGCATGGGAACGAGGGGGGGGGGGAGATGTGCTGGGATTGAAGGGTTCAAGAGGGAGGGGGAGAGTAGGGGTAGCAGGAGGAGGATGAAGGGGGGAAGGGTAGTAACTATTACTGGAGTAAGGGAGGAGGGCCAGGAATTGGTTTGAAAGGGGATGGGGGATGAGTTGTAGGATAGAAGACCAGATAAGGGAGGGGTTTCTTGATAGGTTCCATCAGCTATGAGCGGGGATGGAGACGAAGAGTCAGAGAAAGTGGGCCTCGGAGAAGGAGCAGTTGTTCTAAGTGTCAACGTAAAGAAAGGGGAGGGGTCAAAGGGTAGAGGCTGAGGATTTAATGCAGCCGTCATGGAGAGATGAACCACAACTAGAAGAGACGGTGGAGGCGACATCTGTGTGGGCGGGAGACACGTGGAGGATGTCTACAAAGAAAAATGAAAAGCCAAATATGCCCAACCTAATTTCAATCTCTTAAAATCATCATCATTATTATCATCCGAACCTTATCCTAACTATTTGGGGTTGGCTATATGAATTCTGTTATGCTATTATGCTCTATCAAATACGATACCCTCAGTCAAACCATTAGTCGTTTTATCTCTTCTTACTACTTCCATTGATGTCCTTTTGGGTATTTCCTTTGCCCTTTTAGAGCCTTCCACGTGAACCAAATCGCATCTCCTAACCGTTGTTGTATTAGATAGCCCATTACTTTTCCTCATCCTATCTCCTATTGAAGCCACCCCTCAGTTCCCTTGAATATATTTACTCCAAATTCTCTCATTTCTTGCCTTGCCACTCATCCATCTCAACATCCTCATCTCAACTATGCCCAGCATACGAATATGTTATTTTTTGACCGCCCAACATCTCGTCCCAAAACGCATGACTGGTCTTATAGCCGCCCTAAAGAACTTCCCCCTCAATTTCATTGAGATGCAACAATTACATAAAACTCTGGATGCACATGTCCACCTCGACCACATAGCTCTAATTCTATGCATGACATCTTCCTCAATATCTCCATTCTTTTGGATTATCAACCGAGATATCGAAAATAGTATCTTGGTTATCGATCTTAACTACTTGTTTTTACTCCTATTATTGTTAAATTTGCATTCTGTATATTTTGTCTTCATCTGGCTAATTTTAAAACATTTAGATTCTAGAATATCCTTTTTAAGTTCTAATTTTGCATTGACGTTACCTTTAGTGTCATCAATCAAAATTATGTCAACAGTGAATAACATAAACCATGGCGCTTCATCTTGTAGATACATAGTTAACTCGTCCATAACTAAAACAACGAGATATGGGCTCAATGCTGATCCTTGATGCAGGCCTACAGACTGAAAAGTGAAAACTTACTTGTCTCTCCACTAGCTGTCCTCACACTAGTTAGTGCTTCCTCATACATATTTCTCACTATGTTAATATATCCTCTTGAGACCTTTTTCTTTTCCAACATCCACTATTAACTCTCTAGGTGTCGTTTCTTATGCTTTTTTAAAATCAATGAAAACCATGTGGAGGTCTTTTCCCTTCTCCTTAAACTTCTCAATCAGTTGCCTGAGTAGGAAAATAGCCTCAATTGTTGACCTCCCTAGCATAAAATGGAACTAATTTTTTGATACACTTATTTTATACTTTAGTTGTTGCTCAATCACTCTCTCCCCAAGCTTAATAGTATGGCTTGTAAGTTTGATCCCTCGATAGTTCGTACAATTCTGTATGACTCATTTGTTCTTAGAAACAGGTACCGCGATACTTTTTCTCAATTTGTCTGGCATTTCCTTTGTTCTTAAGGGGAATAACATAGTATTGTTCGATTCGTGGGGATAGGTAAAGGTGTCTTCCTTGGAGGAAACCTAGTAGCTTGAGCAAGGCTTTTAGCAATGAAGGAGATAGGGAAGTTCCAAAAATAGAGAAAGATTAAAAAACCAGAGATAAAAGGAGCACTTGCTGCTCTATGGTTTTGAATAAAAGTCCATAACATAATCATCCATTATGCCTGAGGACATCCCTTATGTGAGAAAACCCTAAACAAGACTTAATCCTGGCCATCCATCAATGACCCTTTATTATAAAAGGCTGTAAGTGAATAAAAAGACATAAAAAACTTTAGAACCCACTACTTATGCCGTGAATGAATAAACTTTAGAACCCACTACTTAGGCTGCATCAGTCCCCCCCTTTCTCTAAAGAATCCGCTCTCGAATTTGGCGGCTCATCTCCTGAGGTATCATCACGATATGGAATGAGATGTTTGACATTAAAAAGAATATGGTTAGGAAGCTTCAATTTGTAGGCATTGTCCTTAATCTTCTGTACCACTTCACATGGTCCAATCTTGCATTGGCTCAGCTTATGATATTGCCCAGCTGGAAATCTATCCTTAGTCATGACTGCCTACACAAAATCACGAACATCAAAAATCATATGCCAGTGATGCTTTTCAGCGGCTGCTTTATATTTGGCATTGGACTCTTCTAACTGCTGCCAAACCTTGTCATGAGCAAATTTGATGTGTTCGATCAAATCCTCCGCCTTGCCACTAACTTGTTCCATATGGCGAACTGGTGCTAAATCAAGTGCACTCCTTGGGTTCTACCATAAACAATCTCAAAAGGACTAAATCCTGTGGAGCGATTCTGGGACCTGTTAAAAGCAAACTCGGCTATAGCTAACGTCTGATCCCGCTGCTTAAATTGTTGCCCACTAAACTCCGAATCAAATTTCCTAAGCTCCGATTTACCACTTCAGTCTGACTATCTGTTTATGGGTGCTACGCAATGTTGACATTCAGTGAAGTGCCAAGATTCTTGCACAAGCTCCGTCAAAATGACTAATAAACTTCTGATCACGGTCAAAAGTAGTAGATCTAGGCACACCATGCAATCTAACAATCCCCTTGAAGAACAAATGTGCAATATGCGAGGCATCCATGGTTTTCCTACAAGCTAGAGGATGAGCCATCTTAGAAAATCGATTGACCACAAAGAACTCTGAGTCCGTACTTCACTGTGTACGTGGCAAACCTCGGACAAAATCCATACTCACATCTGTCCAGGGCAACTGTGGAATGGGTAATGGCATGTATAGATCAGCATTAATAGCTGTCCCCTTAGAGACTTGACAAATATGGCATTTGTTTACATATATACTCACGTCCTGCTTTAACTTTGGCCAATCATAATCATCACTAACCAAAGCCAAAATCTTATCTCTGCCAAAGTTTCCCTCGCCATGTACTCTTGGATAGTTTGCTGCCTCAAAGACCAATCAGGAAGACACAGATGATTCCTTTTGAAAAGAAACCCATCATGCACAACATAATCATCACGCCGGCCTAAATCAACCTCCTGAAGAATTGTCCCAAAGTGTGTGTCTGCTGAGAAAAGGTCTCGGAAAGTGTCAAAGCCCAACACTTGAGCCTGCATAGTAGTAAGCAAAGAGGCTCTCCTCAGTGCATCCGCCACCTTATTTTGTGCACTGGATTTATGCTTCAGGGTAAAAGGTATGCCAGCCACTTGGCATGTCGATGATTCAACTTATGCTGGCCATTAATGTGCTTTAACACCTCGTGATCGGAATAAATAATGAATTCCTGTTGGATCAGGTAGTGTCTCTTAAAGTTTGCACAATAGCATAGAACTCGACATTATAAGCAGAATACCTCTGCTTGGTGCCATTCAATTTCTCGCTGAAATAAGCTACGGGCCTACCATCTTGACTTAACATTGCACCAATACCGACCTTAGAAGCAATCTACTCCGAAGACTTTGTCACAGTCTGGAAGCACTAACACTGGTGCTACCGATATCCTCAACTTGATCTCGGTGAAGCTCTTTTCTGCTTGTGGGGTCCATTAGAGGACTTTTTTCTTTATACAATCAGTGAGAGGTGCCATAATAGTGCTGAAATAATGTATGAAGTGCTGATAGAATGAGGCTAGACTGTGAAAACTATGCACATCATGGATCGACTTCAGCGCTGGCCAATCTAAAATTGCTCGGACCTTGGATTCATCAGCTTTAAGTGGTTCGACCACTATTGAACAAGTGGTTCAACCACTATTCGTCACCTTTAAGGGCAAACGCAACCCCAGATTCCTTCATTTGCTCTGTAAATCTGGCCAAAGAAAGAAAATTGGTACCCTCCCGATGTTTAGGTTTTGGTCCAAGCTCTTTGAATGGGGCTAGAATAAATTTCAGATTATTCTTCCAAAGGTAAAGTATTCTTGCACCCATCATGTATGGCATGCCTATCATACTGCCAAGGGCTCCCCAACAAGACATGACATGCATCCATTCCATGTTACACAACACATTGTCATTATAGTGCTGGCCAATGGAAAAAGAAACTAGGCAACATTTAGAGACTGCTATCTCATTGCGCTTTTTGAACTGGGACAATTTGTAGGGATGTGGATGGCATTTTACTCTCAAATGCAGCTTTGTCACGGCCTTCTCTGACACAACATTTTCGCAACTGCCACTATCAATCACCATGGTACAAACCTTTCCTCCAATTGTGCACGAAATATATTGGTTTGCAACCAATCTTCTTGTGTGTCCTCTTTTGGCCCCAAAAGCTCCTTCTGGCCACTAATGCTTCTTCACCAACATCTCCATGAAGAAGTGACCTCTTCATCACCGTAATCATCAAAAACATGATCAACACTGACATCTGCATCAATTGAATCGTTCTCTTCGATCAATAGTTGTTTTCCCTCTCGGCTAGAGTTGTTTTCCGCACTTGAAACACTTTATTGTCGAACTACCAACCTGTTTTCTTAATTTCTGGCCCTGACCAATAGGATGCCCCATCTGTGGGGCTGCGGCCCCTCTCTGGACCCCAGATTGTCGCTGCCAGACTCCCACAACCTGCTTCTGCACCTGTCCAAACCTTGGCCCAAATCTGGCCCCTACTGCTGGCATATTTCCAGATCTGAATTGATCTCGGTTTTGTTGTGTCTCCACTACCGAGGCATGCTGATATGACTCAGATACAGTCCAGAAGGTGTGGAGATTCAACAGATCCTGTAGAGACTACCTAAGACCTCTAGTATATCGCGCTACCAGCTGGTCATCATCCTCAGAAAGCTCAGTACATGAAACCAGCTGATATAACTCTGCCATATAGTCATCGACCAACCTACTTCCTTGTCGAAGATTATTTAAACATTAATATAGAGTATGCAAGTAATTGAATGGCAGAAAAGCCTCTTTACCTTATGCTTCATCTTTGCCCAATCTATGAATTTTGGCTTTCCTAGTTGTGTACGTGTCATCTTCAATTGTTCCTACTAGGCCGAAGCTTGTCCCCTAAACTTTACCGTGACTAAAGTTGCTTCTTTTTCTCAGTAACCTCCTTGTAACTCCAATATCCGCTTCACTGTATTCAGCCAATCAATAAATTCCTAAACCGTTAAACCTCCATAGACTTTGGGATCTCAGCCTTGAGACCCGTTTCCCACCTCCTACTATCCCTATCTGTACAATCATCTAGCTCTGTCCTTGGAGCTTGATCATGGAAGGGATTTATGGATTCTTCATCTGCCTCGATCTCAGATTCTTGAGATGGGGCTTCTCATATTCTTGAGATGGGCTTTCATCTACGCCAAACACAGAGCTAGGGTTTCAACTAGTCTCCTCATATTTGCAATCCCTTCTTACAAACTAGCATCAAAAGCTTCTATGGTTGTCACTTTTCCTCCTTTTCCTTTGCGTGGAGGTATGACTGTTGATCTCGACACAAAAATTGATGGTACAATACTGTGCTACAATAATGTGTTACAGTAACATGCTATATAGTATTGTGCTTCCATACCATGCTACAATACTGTGTTGCAGTACTGTCCTTACTGATCATCGGACTCTGATACCAACTTGAAGAAATCCTAGGAGCTTGAGCTAGGGTTTTAGCAAAGAAGGATATTGGGACGATCCAGAAATTGAGAGAGATTAAAAAACCAAAGGTAAAAGAAGGAGCACTTGTTGATATCGAGTTTTGAATAAAAGTTCATCACATCATCCATTATGCGTGAGCACATCCTTTATATTAGAAAACCCTAAACAAGCCTTAATCTTGGCCATCCATCTAAAG
Source organism: Amborella trichopoda (assembly GCF_054954075.1). Taxonomy (NCBI): domain Eukaryota; kingdom Viridiplantae; phylum Streptophyta; class Magnoliopsida; order Amborellales; family Amborellaceae; genus Amborella; species Amborella trichopoda. Next base: position 30,847,670 of record NC_142347.1, read on the forward strand.
TAATCATAACTCTTTGTTATAAATTCTTTCATGGTTGCGAGGGACCAATCTCTCATTGCGGATTACTGTGCTATGCCCTACCTGAGAGACAAAAGCTATGTCCTACCACTGTCAGGAGAAACATAAAGGTCTCTAGATCCAATGTTACCTCTTTTGGGTCTTGGGTAAAAATTCATTCGTCTAGGTCATACCTCGTTGGTCATGTTCCTACGTTAATCAAGGGGTTGCTAACTAATTGTTGAGTCCTCTACAAACCGCAGGACATAGTAGCCCATCATATATCTTGCCAACATGACCTAATAATATACGTCTAAACTCGATTGTCCCTTCTCAGGTAGCCTCTACGCACTTGAGACTCTGACTTCTCCCGGTGATTGTGGGGCTATGTTATGTCTCGGGCTTTGCTGGTCTGAACACATGTCATTCGTCTCATAGGTACGTTGAGCTGAAGTCTGTCTGGGGTTGTCCTTGTCTGCACTGTATTGAATATCACTCTCTCAACAAGTAGATGACATTGATGGGTTTCCCTCCTGTCCACTGCTGCAATGCATTATTCTTCCTTATCCATTCAAGCCGGGCTTGGCTCGGGTTACTACTTATGCCTCTAAGTGAATAAAAAGACGTAATAAATACATAAAAGACAAAAGGATAGACTCAATGACTAATTTATCATTTTGTGGGTACTTAAAAGCAGTATTTTGGGCTGCATCGATCCTAAAGCTATTCCTATCTTCATTTTTCTTAAGGTTTGTTTCATTTCAGATATCCTAATCCTATGAATATATCTATGGCGTCCGACCTCATTTATTTCTAAGGTTCTTCATAACTCCGTGCTCCTACAGTGTTTGCAATTTAACAATTTTTTGAAAATTAATTCTTCATATTTTATTAACTTCATCATGCTTCATCAATTCCTCTGATCCTCACTTTTAATGCATTTAATATGATTTAGATCCTTATACTTCCTCTCTCATATTTGTTGATTTGAAGACATCTTTTTCACCTTCTCTTGTTCCTAGTGTATTGTATAGACATTATATACATTAAGTTTAACCTTATTATTTTCTTAGCATTTTTCGTAATATTTTTATATTCTTCTAGGTTTTGATCATTTCTATTATATTGTCAAGCTTTATAACATGATCGTTTTTCACTGATAGCCTTTTAAACCTCATCACTCAACCACAAAATTTCCTTATCGGGACTTCTTTTCCTTATAGTTTCTCCTAAAACTTCTCTTGCGACTTTTTTAATACAGAAAGACATGTCATTCCACATAAACATAACAATAACTTTGTGCTCAAAATTCTATTTTCCTTTTTTTACCAATTTATTCTTAAACAATCTATTTTCTCCCTTTTTAAATTCTGCCTCCTAGTTCTTGGACACTTATTAATTTCCTTCTCTTCTATCTCTTTATGCTAGGATAACCTTACAATCTTGCGTGGTTAAATTCTCTCCTAGGATAACCTTACAATCTTTAATGATGGCCGATCTGCCTTCTTAACTAGAAAGAAGTTTATCTGGCTTTTATATGATCCACTTTTGTTAGTTATTAAATGTTCATCTTGCTTTTGAAAGCTGGTGTTTGCAATTACTAGGTTGTAAGCCAGTAAAATCCAAAATAACATCACTCATCTATTTTCTTTCCCTAGGGCCATATTCCCCATTTACCCTTTTATATCCTTTACTATCTTTTCCTACATGACCATTTAAGTCCCCTCCTATAAAAACCCTCTCTCCATTTGGTAATCCTTGGACTAGTCCACCATGTACTTCCAAAATTGTCTCTTAATTCTATCATCTAGTCCTACCTGTGGTACACAAGCACCAATTACATTAATTATCTCATCCCCTAACACAAGTTTAATTAATAGGAGCCTATCACCCACTCTCTTGACATCAACTATTTTATCTTTTAAATATTCGTCTACTATTATACCTATGTTATTTTTATTATTATCTTTTCCTATATATCAAAGATGATATCCATCGATTTCCTTAGCTTTTGCCCCTTCCACTCAGTTTAGTCTAACTCAAGGTAATCAAGAATCTCAAACTTATAAAACATTCGTCTTTTCAGCTATGGTGGAGAGGTAGAAGTAAGGCATTGACGAAATTGATGAAAGATGTACCCCAGGATTGTTGATGGATCCTTCTCTTGAATCTAAGAGTTGTTGCAGTTTCCCAAAGTCCTAATATTGAGAACTTGCATTTCGAGATTATATACCTAGTCAGAAGATAGAGAAATTGCGCAATGATGCAGAAGAAGAATCTCTTACTTTGTAAGACCTATTTTTTCCACTGAATTGGAAAGGTGATGTGGTATCTTCATGAAGAGATTAAGTCTAGAAGATTGTAAGCAAATAATGTTTTACCGTATAAGACATATTGTTTCCACTGAATTGGAAAGGTGATGTGGTGTACTTCATGAAGAGATTAAGTCTAGAAGATTGTAAGCAAAGAATGTTAGTGGGTCCTTTCTTGAGAGCTAAGGGATGTCAAGGGTCCCAAAGTGCTAATATTGGGACCTAGCTTTCCTAGATCATACTCCACATGCAGAAAATAAAGTAGTTTTGTACAATGATGCAAATGAGTTAAAAAAGAATTTCATAACTAGAAATTTTCTTACAGTTAAAGTTGTCCAGATGCTGTGTAAGTTTGTATTTAATGTATTTAAAACTTTTTAAGGGTCATTTATAAACCTTGAATCAGATGCTTGGATTTTCATATAAAGTAAAATTGCAGACTGTTGTTTAATGAGTAATTAACCATATTGCATGCCTAAATTGTTAATGGCTCTGTATTTGTCAAACTTTTGATTAGATAATAACATTTCTTGAACTGTTTAACTCTAATTTTCATATAAGGGAGAGCCACAATCTCCTTCATTGTGCTTAATAGCTTGCACTTCATTGCCACCCAACATTTTATTGGATGATGATTGCTCTGCTTTGGACGATGGCTTTCCGAGTCCATTGGATTGTATTGTACTTTCTTGCTTCTCACTTTTACATACTGACTCTATATGTATATTATCATCATCATCAACCGAGCCTTGTCCCAACTATATGGGATGGACTAAATAAATCTTGTTTCTTCCATTCTTCTCTATCAAGGGTATACCTTCAGTAAAACCATAAGCCACCATATCTCTTCCCACTACTTTCATTCATGTTCTTTTGGGTCTTCTCCTTGTCCTTTTAGAGCTTTCAACTTGAACCAAACCGCAAATCCTAACCAGTGTTGTATTTGAAAGTTGGATAGGGTGAACTAGCATGGTGTATGCGGTTTTTAATTTTTCTCTTTTCTACTGGCTAAACACTTACTAGGTTCCAAATACAAAATAAACTCAAAATAAACAAAAGATGAATTACAAAATAGATTCTCACTTGCTGCCTTTTAATAAAACTCTCTTGTTTCAATAACAAAAATCCATAAGACTTGGTTGGGATCAAGAAACACAAACTGCATAAACAGAAAACAATGTGCCAAAAGATGACCTCAATTGGACTTGATACACCCTACTCCGGGTCTCCTTCTCCCATGGCTCAGGGGATCAAGGTCTTTCTAAAATCTTATAAGTATGGGAAGTCTAGGCTATGAACCCTTCAATCACAGAGAGCAAAGTGGAACAAAACTAGGCTTAGGTATTGCATGGGGCTCACCTACTCAAAGCTCAAGAACTGGGGCGTGCCCCCTCTTTCTTTTTCTTACAAAATATTTCTAGCTCTTAGAGAGCTCTAGAGAGAGATGAGAGAGAGGGTAGCGTGCCACCTTGTGAGGGAGAGAGAAAGAGAGCCAAGTAAAGGTGTAGATATTTGGGACCCCCATAGCAACTATTTATAGACTCATCCTAAGAGTTAGGGTTTTCTAGGGTTAGCCATCTTTATGGAGAATAGATCCAGACCATTGATCATGGGAGACCAGTGGAGTGAGAGGTCTTAGCCTTACAATCCTTTGATCAACCATCATGATTAAAAAGAAGGTGCTAGTACCTTATCCTTAAACTTCCTTAACCTTATCCCATCGAATATGCATAATATGGGAAATATATTTCTCTTTTTATTAATTTTCCATATTGGCTCTTACACATGCTCTTTTGAAAATTTAAATCTCTTTAATTGCACAAACTTTCCTTTTCAAATCAAATTGATTGAGTGGCTAATTTTGGTGTACCACAAAATATGAAAGAATATCGATGTATGGGGCGTGCCTCTCATGAGGTGCCAAGTGGGTCCTACATACCGCCCACATGCAATTATTCTAGTGGGGCAGATGGAGTATAATGTGCCCCCATGTATATTATTGATTTTAAAATAACGAAAATGATTTTTAGAAAATGATTGCTATTTTTTTTTATATTATTGATTTTAAAATATGGGGCTTATCTCTCGCACATGTACATGTATCACCGTCAATGATGATTTGCTTCTCGATATGGCTATTATGTGTACTTGTTGTGTGATGGTATAAGATGATGCTTTGGCTCTCGTCCCTATAGGCCTACAAATCACAAAGGGTCATATAATCCCTTGGCTCTCTACCTTGGGCAACTCTGACTTTATCAAGGGATAACCTTGCTAACCCTCATCGGTTGTGCTCTATGCCCAGGTATTTAGGGTTTTAGTATTCGACTGACCTAGCTTGTCAAGGCTAGTTTGAGTCTCGACAAAACAATATTGCCATCTTTGGTCTCTCTGGACCATACTCCCACTTGAGTTTATTGTTCTACTATAGTAAATTTGGTTAAATGCTCTCATAAGGCCTTTATACGACCAATGACTGATGCAATAGTGTATGCCCAATGGCCTTGATTGAATTTGGGTTGATTTGACGATCACGATGTAATTTTATATTTGAATTTTAATCTTTTTTCTAAAATTCTAAATCGCTTGAAATTTTGAGTGTCCACTTTTTTCATTAAGGCACACCTAATAAAACTATTAAAAAATAATTTACAGATAATAAATTGACCAAAATATACATAGAACTTTCAGGGGTATTTTGGATAATTTATTTTTTGAATTGTTTATTAAGTCTGCCTATTTTTAAACAGTAGACGCTCAATATTTTAAGTGATTTAGATTTGTAAAACCAAAATAACAAATTCAAAGACAAACCCAAATGTGGGCATCCGATCGGTTTTGGGGCCAATGGGTGTATACTATTGCATCAGCCCTTGGGTTGACAAAAACTTTTTCCTATATATATATATGTATTCATTTTGAAATGTTTCTTTTCCTAATTACTTTTGGAGTTTGGATAATATAGTTGGTCTATCACATGGGTAGATATTTCAGAGATATCAATGATCCACTATTACAATGAGACTGGAAGATGGCTTTCCTGAACTTTTTTTCCTTAATTTCTGTAGCAGTTTGGATAATAGAGTTGGACTTTCCAGTGGAGTAGATTTTTCAGAGATATCAATGATTCACCATTACAATAACCATGCCAATAGCGGGCAATCATTCTTCAGGTATTTACCTTATGAAAGATGCACATAGTCAAATGGAGTATGTTAAACAGTAGTCGGAAGGGGCATCCATTGTGCATTCCAATGAGAGATGTTGGAATGACCTATACCTTGGTGGATGTTGCAGCTGAGTGCTTCAGTGTCCAATACCCATCAGCAAAAACAGGCAGTGGATGCTATATCATACTCTATTATGTCATGCTTTACCTTCCAGTTAATTTAATTCAAAATTCTGCTTCTTTTGCAGTATATTTTGATAAATTCTAAGTTTTAACTCTCTCTCCTAGTTATGGTCATGTATCTTAGGTTTGCTGTTATTTTCAGAGCAATTTGGGGTTGGGACGATTCATATTTGTTTGTGGGGAATATGAAGAGAGCAGTCGATGTCATCTATGTTGTGAACAGAACAACCTCATCACTGGATAGCACCTACATGACTGCAAGCCCTTGCAGGTTTGCTGCCCACCCATGCATTAGCGGCACACTTGCTGGTGCCACTGGTTATGGTCAAGTGTATATGTGGACAACCACATAAACCTCTGTTCTGTGTGTGTGAGAGAGAGAGGAGCTGCATTGGGAAGCCTGTGTACGACTCTCTAGTGTAATATGTAAATACATCTTTTGTGATATCTGTGATTGTCGTATGGATCCTCAGAACATGAGCTTAACTTCTAATTACATTACTGTGAGTTCGGACAAGTGCCTTATGTTGGCGTGTGTGGTATGACACTAAGTGGTAAAGTAGCAGAGCTCTTACAAATTTGCCTGAGTTCTCGGAAAGTCCAGGGAAGTTTTGCAAAATTTGGAAGACAAATAATCATGCCAGGTCTTTCAGTAAAAACGTAGGACCCTGATTTCCACTGTTGGCCATTGCAGATGCAGAAGGTGATTTGATGTTCCACAACCCTAAAAAAGTATGTCATTGTTATCAGGCAATCATCTCCATTGTCTGTAATTCCCACGATGGAGATTGGTGTCTTCAAAGGAACATTCCTTAATCTTTTACTTCTCTTTTATTTCCAATGAAAATAAGGATAAACGAAAAGAGAATCAGAACATTTAGGGTGACTTTTTTGTTTCTTTTTTGACATACAAAAGAAAGCATTCCTCTTAATTTTGTGACATTCAATTCTTCGTTTTGGGTTAGGGTGTTCCTCTTTGAATATTAGTGTTCCTCTTTGAATATTAATTCTTCATGATGTAATCGGTCCTAGGGAAAGGTTACAAGATATTTTTGTCACACCTGGGTTTATCACCCTCAATTTAAGCAACATATTGTTTTTCCCTAATAAAACAGTACTTTCTTCAGTGAAAGGTTATCACGATTATCATAACCACAGGGAATCTACGGTCATGAGGATCATAGGCATGATATAACAGGCTGAAAGATTTTTATTGTCCAGTAGGAATATGCTGTCTATTTACTCTCTTGGGTAAAATCCATTATATAAGAAAATTTAGAACCCCGAATTTGGGAATGTAATCCCATCCAACTCCTAGTTAATCTAGGAGAGAGAGATCTGAATTGAACTTTTATCATCATCATCTTGAGCTTTATTTAAGCTATTTGAGAAAAACTATTGTTTCTTATAAATACCGTGGCGACTACCCTCTCTCCTTCATGAGAAACAAAAGTTTTTTCTCACCTCTCTCTCCTTCTATCTCTCTTCCTCTACATTGGGCATGGCAAACAATCTCATGGGCATCTGCTTCCTGGGTTTACATCTTATAACGAGTCACATGGTAAGCCCCATCGTCACAAACGTGTAGAATATGTTGCATTATGTACTTATACACTAAATTAAAACGATTGGTTTTTTCACTGTAATTTCATTGCCATCATCGCATCAAACTGCATCTTTAATAATTCGCATTTATTAGATTTCTTCCCAGGTAATTAACTTGAGATATTTCTTGTTTTTTACGCAGAGCATGAGAAAACCGAAGCTGTTTTGGGTTTCAGTAGCGGTTCCCTTGGCCTCTGTCCTCATATCGACACTTCTGGTTTTTGCCCTCAAAGCTCAGAAACACGGAATCTGCGCAGTAAGAGAGATAAACTTTTTAATATTCAGAGTAAAAAAGAGAGTGCAAAATTTTGAGATTTTCTCATTTGTGCAGTAAAATATAAAGATAAAATATAAAGATATTAACTTTCTGGTGTTTTTATTTATTGTCTTTGCAATGTAAAAACAGATTTCACTTACTTGGGAAAACAGGAGCCGTGACTGGAATCATCTCTCTCACTGTAAGTTTAAGGACTTCAAAACATGAGAGAGGGAGAGAGGATTTTGAGGCGGTGATATATTATATGTTTTTTGCAGGAGGGTGTAGCGGTGGGTAGGACCTTCGCAGCGCTGAAGAATTATCAGGTGGATGGGAACAAGGAGATGTTGGCAATTGGCCTCCTGAACGTCACTCATGATATTTTTGAAAAATGTAAAATTCTCAATTGGATTTAAAGTTAATTTGAGTAAAATCAAGTTCATTGGTATATTCAAATCAAGTTCATTGGTATTGGCTGTCCGCAAATGGTAGTATCAATAATGACATATTTATTAGGTTGTGGTATTAAGTTACTACCTTCTACTTATTTGGGAAATATTTATTTGAGAATGCCCCTAGTAGATTCAATGCCTTCGAGATCAATTTGGAATTCGGTGATGGAGAGATTTGAGAAGAAACTGAACACTTGGAAAGCTAAAGCTCTTTTTATGGGGGAAGATATACGTTGATTAAATCTACTTTGTCTAACCTCTCAGTATATTTTATGTATTTATTTAAGATGTCAAAAGAAGTTGAAAAACAACTGAAAATAATTATGAGAAATTTCTTGTGAGGAAATGACATAAGAAAGATGAGATTTTATCTGGTGAGTTAGGAAAAAGTTTGTAGACCAATGAAGGAGGGGGGATTGGGTGCTAGGAGATTGAAACATAAGAACTCGGCGCTTTTAGTAAAATGGTGGTGGACGATCTACACACAACCTAAGTCTTTCTAAGTGCTTATTCTGAGAGAAAAATATGGAATGAATTTGAATTTTGGCTTCATTAAAAGTCAAAGAAACAAGACAAGTTTGTCTCATGTTTGGAGAGGTATTGACTATGAGAGATCTATGTATATATGGCAATTCTGAAAAATAGTGGCGAATGGAGAATCCACTCTCTTTTGGTTTGACAAATGGATTGGAGATGAACCGTTGATATACCTTTTCCCCTAGTTTTTCTCAAAAGCTTTAAACTCTCTAGCATTTGTCAAGGAGGCTAATGGGGGTGTTTATACTAATATTGTTTGGTCCGTTTCATGCAAGTATAGAAGAGGTACAGACAGATTCATTGAGGAGTATCAGACATAGTTGGAATTATTGAATGACACATATTTGACTCCAAATATGGATGATAGATTTAGTTGGGATCTTACCCCTTAGGAAGACTTTTCGGTTAAGTTAACCTACAAACCATTATTTTCTGATCGTTGGAAAGAATTAGATGTTGATTTATTCAAGATTAAAAAATTACATGTGCTTCTTAAAGTAGATCATGTGTCAAGATAAATTAGCAACTGTTGACAACTTGAGAAAGATGTGGTTTATTATCACCAATGTATGTATCATGTGCAAAGCCAGTGATGAAACTTCGCAACATCTTTTTCTATCATGCCCATTTGTTATTTATCTTTGGGATTGGGCTTGCCAGTGCCTCAATCTGTCATTAACTTTGCCCTAAAATGTCAGATCGCTTCTTGACAAGTGGATCACACCCGATATTTCAAAAACGTGAACTATCATTTGGAGATCTATTTAGGTTAACCTTCTTTGGAATTTGGAGATCTATTTAGGTTAGCTTTCTTTGGAATGTGTGGAAGGAAAGAAATAGAAGAGTCTTTGATAATATAAGTGCAGATCTGTCTGCACTAAAATCGAATATTTTGGCAGTTGCAGCTGATTGGTTCCTTGCACATAAGGATAGTGGCTTCATTCTTAAAAGTCTCATCATTAGCAATCTTTCGACAGTGGCGAATATGGGTGTTACCATCAACACTCGTAGTGAGGTTGTTTGGAAACCACCACGAGTGAATTCTTTCAAACTTAATTTTGATGGCAGTTCATTTGGCAATCCAAGGCCAGTCGGCTATGGTGGACTCATTAGAAATAATTGGAGTCACATTATTTTTTCTTACCCGGGTCCTTGTGGCATCACAACAGCAAATGAACCAGAAGCACAAGGTTTATTAGAAGGTTTGAAATTGCGACAAGATTATCGAAGGAGACTCGACAAATGTCATTATTTGGAGTAAAAGAAAGGCCAAAATCCTTTGGAGATTGAGGACTATTTTCATCAAATTTGGGATAGTTTGTCAACCTCTATAGCAATGGTCCAACATTGTTATCAAAAAATGCAGATGACGATGTTCTTGCTAAAGGAGGATACTCCCTCTTTGTTGGTTACTTCTTTTCTGTAATATTGTGATATTGCTTGAACATCTTGTATCTTACATATGAATTAATAATAAGTCGTATGTTACCGTTCAAAAAAAAAAAAAACTCGCTGGTTCCTGCACCTCTTGCTATGTCACGACAGGTTTGTCGATCCCCATCCCTCTCTCACTCTAAAACCCCTTACTCTCTCTCTCTCAAGACACCTCACCGTTCAGATAAGATGTCGGTAGTTGATGCTTGCCTTATGTGACATTTTATAATGCCATGGTTTAAATTTTATGGTATTTAAAGTACTATAATTAAAAATATTATATAATATGATTTAGGTTTTACAGTATTTAAAGTACCGTAATATTAATTCAAGTTATTAAGGTATATTTGTATTTGTGATACATTGGGAGCAACTAGAGGGAAGTGTTCGAATAAACGCCTGGGCCAAGTACTTGGCCCACGCCTGAGCTGAGTGTTCAGTTCTCATGCGAGCAACTCGGCCCGAATTGGGCCAAGTACTGTAGCTGCAAAAAGCGTTAAAAAATAATAATAAATACAAATAAAATCCAACAGAATATGAAATATATGTTTAAAGTAAAATTAAACAAAATACATCTAAATAGAGTTAAAAAAAGTAGTAAAAAAATAGATTTTCAAAAATTAATTGGTGACCAAGTATATTTTGAAAATAATCCAAAAATTGGGGAAATATAAAACATAGTATTCACCTCAAAAAACCTTTTCAATCTTTGCCAAAATGATGGAACACATAAATAAACATGTTATAAATAAGTGTTTTAATTTTTTTGAATTTTTTATAATTATTTTTGTAAGATCCCGAGTAGGACACCAAACTCGGAGATACTCTTGTGAGCCGAGGTACTTGGGCACATCCGAGCAACTCGTCCGACTAGTCTAACACTTGCATAGTGTGCGTGAGTAAAATACAAGGACAGAAGTTAACAAAAAGTAAAAATGTTAACGCGTATTTAATTACATCTAACGCGCTAAAGTCACCTCATTAATTGCAATCTTTCTTTTTCTTCTTCTTTTTTATTTTTATTTCGTGCCTCTTTCGATGCACACTATATAGTTGTTCCTTGTTCCTTTCGGACAAATGTTTTCTTTTTTTTCGAAAAGTTAAGGTCTACTTTAGGTTTAGGATGATTGTGCTTAAAAACAAAAATTGGACTTTCCATCATAATGTGTCTTTTATTTGAAGGACAAAATCAAGATGTATTTTCATAGGAGCTCACTATACTCATTCTTTCCCAAGGCTTTATGAATTCATATATACTAGAATTAGGCAACTACACTGCTGTAGGCGTCATCAAAATATCGTGCCTAATGTAATGCTTCTACGACTGATATTTGGTGAGCTAAAATAGTTAAAAATATAATAAAATAAAATTTGAATCATCATTACCATTCGAGTTTTATCTCAACTATTTGGAGTCGGCTACATGAATCTGTTCCGTACATGAATCTGTTTCGTCTTTAAGATTCATGACAAGATATGACAAAATTTTATGCTTGAAACTTGAGACTTGAGACTGATATGACCGGCTTGGGACGGGCCACGTGGAGTTACTCGAAGTAAATTTTGAATAAAATGCACAAAAAATAAACTGAAATTAACAATAAATGAAAGAATGCAATAAATACTTATGGGATTGTATACTATAAGACCATTATCTTTGTTACTAGGAGGTCACGATCAATCATAACCGTTAGATATTAGATTAGATGGCTTGGGGCCTATAAGTGTGTCATGAAGTTTGAGATTTCTATTTTTTGAACTTTGAGTCTAGTCAATGATACTCTTACAACCACCCGATTTGAGATTAGATGGACAAGAGTGCTTGTAACCTCATTGTATCAAAAATAAATGATCTCTTTGAACAGTTTTTCATTACTCATATAAATACCTACGCACACACAGATAGAGAGAGTTCATTACTTATATAAATACCTAAGCACACACAGATAGAGAGAGTTCATTACTTATATAAATACCTACGCACACACAGATAGATAAAGAGAGAGAGAGAGAGAGAGGGGAGCGCATTACACAATGCATGCAAAATTATAAAGAGTAAAGAGGTTGGATAATTAACTAACAATGTTAAAATTACCTATTTTAGTTATCATTATAATTGTAATTCATCATTATTTTTAAAATGACAAGTATTGGTAAGCTGATCATGCATTTCAACCAATGGTTTAAAAAACGGATTGGTGACCCGGATCGGGTTTCCAAAAAATCGATCCGGATCGGCGAATCGGCGATCTGGATCGGGAATCGGGTGAATCGGTCAGAATAAAGCTTAAAAAAAATTCGAAAAAATTATTAAAATTCATTATAAATATTGTTTTTTAGGAATTCAATAAAAAATGAGGGTACTCCATTAAGAATTTTCATGTTTTTGAATGAATATGCGAATATTGATATGTTCTTTCCCTGCATGAACCGCCATTCAGCATTTAATTTACAGTATTTCGTGCTCATCCCTACACTGTTGTTGTTGGGACTCGATATGTGAATAATATGGCTGGGATAGGGTGGCCTCAGAATCATCATCTCTCTCATTTTCTCTTTGAATAATATGGATTAAAAAAAAAAAAAACAAATTTTCAAAAAAATCGATCATGGATTAAAAAAAAAATCACAAATTTTCAAAAAATTCTATCATGGATTACAAAAAAAAATTCGATCATGGATTAAAAAAAAAAAATCACAAATTTTCAAAAACTTCAATCATGGATTACATAAAATTCGATCATGGATTACATAAAATTCGATCATGGATTACATAAAATTCGATCATGGATTACAAAAAAAAACAAACAAAAAAAAACAAAAAATTCTATCGTGGATTGCAAAAAAAGAAAAAAACAATTCGATCATGGATTACAAAAAATTCAATCATGGATTACAAAAAACTCTATCATGGGTTACAAAAAAAGCAAAAAACAAAATATTCAATCATGGATTACAAAAAAAAAACAAACATTTCGATCATGGATTACAAAAAAAAACAAACATTTCGATCATGTATTACAAAACATTCGATCATGGATTACAAAAAATTCTATCATGGGTTACAAAAAAAAAAAAAAAAAACAAAAAAATCGATCATGAATTACAAGAAAAGAAAACAAACATTTCGATCATGGATTACAAAAATTCTATTATGGGTTACAAAAAACCAAAAAATTCGATCATGGATTACAAAAAAACAAAAACAATTCGATCATGGATTACAAAAAAATCGATCAAGTATTACAAAAAAATCTATCATAGATTACAAACAAACAAAAAAAAAAAAAAAAAAAAATCCTTACGGACTTGCCGATTCACTGTTCGGACTCGTCGATTCCGTACAGTGAATCGGCGATTCACTGTACAGAATCGTCCGGTTCTCTCTAGAACCTGACGATTTCTGATTTTTTAGGCGATCCGGTCCCCTTTCACGATTTTCGAGTCGAACCGGGCGAGTCCGGTTCGACTCGACGTTTTTTAAAACGCTGGTTTCAACTTTAAAATGTAAAATTAAATATGCACCTAAAAAATCCATCAAAAAATGTTGTTGTAATGTTGAAAAACCCTCTAATTGATCATCTCACCATCGAGATATATGAATGTGAAAAAGACAACAGATTTTGAGTCCCAGAAATAATGCATCTTGCAACACATTATCTAGACCGTCAATTTTCAAGATTTTCATATGTTAATAGATCTACTTGATTTTAACCATTTTTGGAGTTAAAATTTTATAATTAGATATGAAAATAGATTTTTAAATAAACTTAAGAAGTTTTTACACCAAAATTGCAGGTTATGATAAAATTTGGAGATGTGCCTTAATTAGATTGTTTACGGTTTTAGAAACCACACCCGTACTATTAAGTGTAAACAAGGTGTCTTATCCTTAGAAAAGCTATGTCATCACATTCATTTATCATATTAATAGATAATTAATTGGTAGACATTAATTTAATAATTATAATAACAAAACATGTTTTTTATTCTTAATTATAACCAATTAATAGTCAAATGGAGAATTACCCTGGACAATATTAAGCCAATCAAATTGATGTTCATTTTATTCAATAATTATCTTGTTATCTAAATTACCTAGTTACTACAATATGAGAGAGAGAGAGAGAGAGCTTCTCCTCTCTCTCTGTAGGGAACATGTAGTCTTCTTTTCAAATTACATCCCTTTTGAGCAACCATGTAGTCTTCTTCTCTCTCTCTCTCTGCGGGGAGCATGCTTGCTTCATCACCACATCAGTAACGGGTTAGCCATGGATTTTTTGGCCCCTATTGTCTCCTTTGAAGCATGCACTCTCTATGCTACTTGCCAAACCTCTTCTCTTCTGGTTATTAGCTCCTTTTCACCCCCATCGAAAGATGTTTCGGGGTTGACCAAGTGGGCCAAAAAAACCTAGAACCTACCCTATTCTCCTGTTGTTAATTCGTTTGGGATCAACTAGATTGCTTTTTATCTGTCTTCGGTCTATGATGTCCGTAGATTGATTGCTCGAAAACACCGGAGGGTGCGGAACAAGTCTATGACCATTGATTAATGGAAGCCCAGCGATCACTTATCCCTAGTTCCTATGATTCATTCTTGGGTACGTTTTTGGGGTCTCCCCCTTCACGCCTGAAACCTAGGCATCTTTCAGAGTCTTGCTAATCGTTGTGGGTAATATTGTGAAGTGGATTGGGATTCTGTGGTGGGCCATGATATGTCCTTTGTTAGAATCAAAGTCTTACGACTACCTAAGTCTCCGATTCCTAAGAAGATTTATCTCAAAGTTGGTCATGACTATTTTCTTTTAGATATTACCGTTGAAGGCATTTCTAACCCTCTTTCTGATTCAACTTCAGATCATAATACAAAGGATGCGATTGAAAATGAACCACTTGAATTTTGGGAGGAGGTTGTCAAGAAACCTTCTTTCAAATCTCATAAACCAGCTTCAACAGAGCCTTCCATGGCGAGGCACGCACCCACTATTTTCCCTTCGACACGTGGCAAGGCTAAGATGCTCACATCCATTGGATCCTTCATATCAACCTCCTATTGCAATTCAAATTTAGCAGTTATGGTGAGAAAAAAATGGATCCAAACCGGTCGTTTCTTTCAAGCTGATTTCATGGGATTTTCTTTTAATGGTCTATGACCCTCTAAGGAAGGTTCGATTGGATTGTCTTTGAATGCCTTGGACCTCCCTGGTGTTACCTTTTTAGATAGGAACCCGAGACCCTACTCCTTTATTTCCTCTCCTAAGAAAGCAACGGTTGATAGTTTCCTTAGATGGGCTGTTGAACGTCCAACTATCATGGAAGGTAATTATGCATTTGGTGCAGCCCCTCATTTGGATAGTACAAGTGATTGTCTTGCTATTATGGAAGGCTTTCCTACAACCAGTGAAGTTCCCTCTTTGGACAATGCACCATCTTTGGACGTTGAAGAAGCTAATTCTGAATGTTCTAGTCCCTCTTTTTTGAATACTAAGAAAAGATGGGGTAATAGTTCTAATTGTTTTGAGGGAAATGATGCTCAAGGTAATTTTAGTGGTTCATGGTTTTTATGGGACGCTACAATTCTTCTGTACTACAATGTTTTTAAAACTGATAGATGTATTGCTATCACTTTTGAAATGCCTCTTAGATATTTTCGTTGGGTGTTAGTTAATGTTTATAGGCGTAATAATTCTGCTCTTAAGCCTGCTTTTTTGGATGACATTTTCAATATCTTTGTTTTTTCTGGGCTGCCTATTTGTATTGAGGGGACTTCAACTTGATTAGGCTTCTAGATGAAATTTTTCCTCTGTTCCCTTCAATTCACATATGCACTTGTTCAATGAATTTATTATAAGGAACAACCTCTTTGATCTTCCTGTTTCTGAGGCACATTTCACATGGTCAAACAATAGTGTCAATCACTTAATTCTTTTCATACTGGATAGATTCCTGGTTTTTGCCGAATGAGAGAAAGTCTTTCCTCTCATTAAGATTAACTATGTAACTAAGCTCTCTTCAGATCACTGGCCATTGTGCCTTCATATTGATGAAGTAATTACTTGTCCGAAGCCGTTTTGGTTTGACATTGGTTAACTTGAAGAGCCTGATGTAGTTGATATCATCAAACAAACCTGGGGTAACTGCATTATCTTGGGTAGTGCGGGGTATCAGCTGCATAGGAAACTTATTTTTCTCAAGCATAAACTCGTTGCCTGAAAGAATTCTATCAGCTACCAGATAAAGTATAGAATTGATACTACTGTTATGGACTTTGATAGATGTTGGAAAACCATATTCAAGAGCAACAACAGTTCTTTGCAGAATTATTGGCCAATAAGAGCAGTGTATCAAATCAATTACATGATTATCGGTGACTAGATAAAATCTATTGGAGGCAAATATCTAGAGTTAAATGGCTCATGGAGGGTGACAATAACACAAAATTCTTTCATGCCATAGCTAACTCTCGTAGGAGGCAAAATGACATTTCAGCACTGCTTATGCCTGGAGTTGTTGAGGGAGAATCTTTGGGTAAAGAAAATGCTATCATCAATCATTTTCTTAAAGCTTTCTCTTGTGAGCATAATCTTGGGGTTATCTTGGATGGGGTTCCATTCAAAATGTTATCCCCTGATTTGGTAGAAGACCTATAGAGGGAGGTTTATGAAGAAGATGTGAGAAAAGTTGTTTTTGGGCTAATAAGTGATAAAGCACCTAAACCAGATGGTTTCCCTTTGGTTTTCTTTCAATATTTTTGGGGATTGCTTAAATCAGATCTCTTGTTTATGATAAAGGAATTTATGTGCAGTGGTAAGATTCTCAAAATCAGTAGTTCCACATATATTTTTCGTAGTCCTAGAAAAGATATCATTGCTGATATATAAGATATTAGGCCCATTAGCCTTCCGTCGAGCTTATATATAATTGTTGCAAAAGTCCTAGCCGAAAGACTCAAAGTGGTCATCCTTTATCTGGTTTCAGGTGAACAGTCTGCCTTTATTCGTGACGGAATGATCTCATATAATATTTTGATTGCACAAGAATAACTTCACTTTAGATCTCTTGAAGGGAAAGTTGGGGTAGTTATCAAGTTGGATATAGAAAAGCCCTTCGATAGTGTTGAATGGCGGGTCCTTCAAGAAATTATGAGGTGCATGGGTTTTGGCACTAAGTGGAACTTCACTCTAGATCTCTTGAAGGGAAAGTGGGGGTAGTTATCAAGTTGGATATAGAAAAAGCCTTTGACAGTGTTGAATGGCAAGTCCTTCAAGAAATTATGAGGTGTATGGGTTTTGGCACTAGGTGGATTTTTTGGATTTTGGTTTGTCTTTCATCGGCTCACTTCTCCATCCTAATTAATAGTTGTCCCAGAGGTTTTTTCAAAGCTTCTAGAGGTCTTAGGCAGGGTGACCCTCTTTCCCCTTTCTTATTTTCCTTTATGACATAAAGGTTCAACATGATGTTTAAAAATATAGTGAGGAAAGAAAGACTTGAGAGGTTTCAAGCTGGGACCAACGGGCCTTTTATTTCACATTTACAATATGCTGACGACACTTTGATTTTTTGTGATGCAAATCTAATCATGATTAAAAATCTCAGTGCTTTTCTCTTATTCTGCCAATTAGCCTTGGGCCTCAAAGTAAATTTCCATAAAACCTCTATGGTTGGAGTTTCATGTACCAGTAATTTGCTTCATTCTTTGGCTCTTAGTCTCGGCTGCAGAATTGAGTCTTTCCCTCTCAAACATTTGGGGGTCTAAGTCTCATATTCGAGGATTCCTAGGTCTTTGTGGGACCCTCTAATCTAGCGTTACCGAGTAAAGCTAGACCTCTGGAAGTCAAAGACTCTTTCTTTAGGAAGCCGTATTACCCTTGTGAAATCCACCTGCACAAATCTATCCATTTATCTTGTGTCCATTCTACAAATGTTGAGCGATGTTATTAAAATCATTGAAAGGTTTATGCGCAACTTCATATGGGGTTCTTTTGATGATGACGATAGAAAATTCCATTTGGTATCATATGATAAAATTTGCACTCCAATGGAAATGGGTGGCTTGGGAATTCGAAAGCTTAAATATACCCAGTCAGCTATGGAAAGACGTATTAGCAGCAAAGTATGGTTTTGAACCCTTCACTCATTTGATGAAAAAAATGAGAGGAGATAAATTTTCTTCACAAATCTGGAAGAAAATTTATAATTGCAAAAAGGTGGTGCTTGGTAATTCTTGATGGCTTATTGGTAATGGTAATGAGATTTTCTTATGATTTAATAAGTGGCACGGGGATCAATCCCTATATCTTCTCTTTCCAGATCTCTTTGCGAGAGTAAGCTCTCCGGTGGCAAAAATTTTACATTTATTCTCTCGCTCACTCTCGGGTGCCTCTGTATGAAATGTTTAATGTATAACAAAATGCGGGACCAAGTCATTTCACACTATCATAATTTATTATCTATCCTTCAGGATATTTATATCTCACCTACAGGAGACACCGTTATATGGGAAAGTGAAAGTGGCGGGGTCTTTTCTGTTAAATCTGCTTATCGACTACTTTTCTATGATCATCTAAGGTGGTCTGAGGACTATCTTTTTGCAATATGAAAATGGCCTATCCCTATGAAGATTAAGGCTTTCCTTTGGATTGCCTTGCAAGAAAAATCTCTTACTATAGACAATCTTCGAAAGATAGGGAAAATCATTCCTAATATGTATCAATGATGAAGAAAATTGTTGCCACCTTTTCTTTCATTGCTCTTTTACATATGATATTTGGAAGTGGGCTTTCAGTCTTTTGGGTATCACTCTTATTATGCCAACAGATCTTTTGGAATATCTTATGCTATTGTATGGCAGATCTGGCTAGAGTGGAACATGTTCAGAAATGCTATTGTATGGCAGATCTGGCTAGAGTAGAACAGACGCACTTTGAATGGAGGTCCTTGGATCTTGAATGCAGTAATAAAAAGGTTGAGGAAGATTAACTTTCCAAAATAAGAAAGAAAAAGTTTCTATTAGATAAAATTGATATTTATCCTATGAATATGCCCAGGGAGGACTTTGTATGAGAGATTATATGAAATTCCATTAAGAGATATATATAGCTTTCATTCAATGAGATATGTAATTTTACTCACCCAAAAAAGATATGTAATTTTATATTAAAAGAAGTAATCAACATGTTTCCAAGAAGAGGGGTGTTGTAGATGACATAATAATGAAAAGGCGTAAGGAAGATTAGCTTTCCAAATATATATATGAAAAAAAAAGGTTGAAAGTTGAAACTATAATATCACTAAGTAGGTAAAAATATTAAAATATTAAAAAATTAAAATTTATACTAGAGGTTACGCTTTAAATTTTTATATCAGTTAGGTACTTCCTCAAGAAAAGTTTAAAATTCCTAAACTGTTCCAGTTAAACAAAAATAATTAGGGGTACTTTGATAATTTTATCCCAAAAAGACCTTAATCGAATGACAAAAGTATTTCTTTGGAGGTAAAATTATCAAAGTACCCCTAATTGCTTTAGCTTCTCAACACCAAATGGGGGCAATTTAGGAATTTTTAAAATATTTTTGGAAGAAGTACGTGATTGATATAGAACTTTAAAAGTATACCCTCACGTATAATTGATAATTTGTTGACCCCTTTAATTATATTATAAGGGCTTTCAACCCTTTTTTTATATTTTCCTTTATATTAAAATCTTTCTCATCTTTTTTTTGGGATGCCTGTCAGTTTTTTTCAAAAAAAATATTAATTCTTATATAAGTTCCTAAAAAACAGAGGGTTATTACTATTTCAAAAAATAATGGAACCATGGAATCCTTCCATGTTTCCACATACCATTCTATCTTTCTCTTTATCTTTGTTTTCCAATTTCTAAAATTTGAGATTTTTTTTTTTATTTATATACCTTAATTTCACCGTGTCCTCTCTCTTCCTCTCATTATCTTAGGGTCCCTTATATTGTTGTGACATGTGTCCACCCTTTAACTATGAGTTATCACCTAAAATGAATAATAGTTTACATTATACTCAAAGTTGTTAGATCTTGATCAGATGGTTAAAAATATATATTATCGAATTTTAATTTTTTTTACTCGGATTAAGCTAAAATTTTAGGTGTATCTACTTCACAACATCACATATCATATACAATCATAAAACAAATATATTTTTTAAAATAAAAAATAACCAAACTACCCTGCCATATTCTAGGGTTTGGTCGTTTTAAATTTTGAAAAATATTTTTTTTGTGTGTGTGCTTTATTATGTAGTATACATACTCAAACTTCCATTTTAAATATTAAAATTCAAATAGTAACATGCATTTTCAACCGTCCGATTGAGATTTGAGGGATGTAAGTTGCCAACAGGTTATCACCTAAATGAATAGTAATTTTATTCATGTTTCTAGCCGTCAAATCTTAATCGAAAGGTTTGATAGTATGTGTTATTATTTGAGTTCTAATCTTTTTTTGCCAAATTGGAGAAGCAAAATTTTGTGTATTGTGTATTAGGGCGCATAAAAAAATATAGAACAAAATATTTTCGAAAATTAAAATGATAAAAATACCCTTAAAATATGTCATGTGTAGGAAATATTTATTTTATATATTTTGTTAAAGTTTGATGATGTCAAGTAGATATGCTTAAAGTTTCAGATAAAAAAAAGTAAAAAATTCAAACAATAATACGTATTATCAATCATCTAATTAAAATCTAATGGCTGTGAGCATAACTGAAATTACTATTTGTTTTAGGTTACAATCTATTGTTTCTCCTAAATTGCATCTGCTTTGTAGGTCCTATCAAAAGGTTACATAACATAAATATAGTATTGATAGAAATATTATGTGAAATAATATTGTAAATGAAAAAACATGATTATGTCCCTCTCATTATGCTATGTGATTCGATACCAGACATTTATCGAAATATGTAAATTATTGTGTGGTATTTTAAAATAACTTACCAAAACTTGGAACAGTAAATTAAGTAACGTATAAAGGATACAATTGTAATTATAATTAAGAAAATTGTTTCATGCAGGCTGGTATGCAGGCTGGACGCATTTCTACATATGCGGTCCAAAAAGTGTAAAACATCTATCTTAAAGGTGGATATAAGTGGGTGTTCCATCTAAAAGTAATAGAAACTAACTATCCAAATGTTTTTTTACTAGAATTATTATTTCTAGTTATTAAAATTCATTTATTTATTTATATTCATAATCTCCATGTTAGAGATTACATGTCCTTAAAACTTAAATCCAAAAATCTATCTAAAAAATAGATTTATTATTAGGCCCGCATTTCTACATATACAGGCTTGGCTGCATAGAAATCGGGTCTTTATAATTATTACAAATATAATTATACATAATATTCATAAAAGGAATATGATTTGATAGGGCTGCAGCCCTACCAAAGTAAGTAAGCCGCACCTCTTCTCCAAAATTACAATTCACGTATTGGAAAACCTTTACATCAAGAAAAACGTTTATATAAGGTTACAACATGCACCGCATAAATCTATCCGAAAAGGTTATTTTAATGTTGAAAAGCCCACTAGTTGATCATCTCAACATCGAGATGTATATATATATATATATATATTAGTCTCATAAATAGTGTTGCGTTCATGTGGCCTTTAAAGGCCTTATGAGTGCTTATTAGATAAAATGATAGAGTGGAACATGAACTCAGTGGGAGTGTGGTCCCTTGTGGGCCATACTAAGCAAACGATGTTTATAGATACCGGACTGTGCTTGACGATCTAGGCCAGTTGGTTGAAAAAAATCCATGTTACCTGAGCATAAGGAACAAGCCGAGAAGGGTTCTAATGGGTTAGCCCTTGATGAGGTCGGAGAATATGCCCGGATGAGTGAACCGAGGGATTGTGTGACCCTTGTGTGTGATGGTGGCCTACAGAGACGGGGGCCAAAGCCTCATCTGTGTGCCATCACACGGCATGCATATCGATAGATCGTTCGGGAAAGCTAGAAATCCACCTTTTAGGGTGAAGCGTATGCAGGTGCGAGAGGTACCCCTATGCATTATAGGAGCTATGGTCGCATCAGGTTTAGGTGACATTGACTAGTCTCTAGGGGAGGACCTGAAATCCACAGACTGGGATTGCGATCCCTTGGCTCATCGGCCAGACTTTGGTGACCTGCTAATGAGCTCCTGCTTGAACTGTGGGTCATGAAAAATACTGGATCGATCTGATAAAGCAAGTGTGGGTCTGTAGTCTACAGTTGAATGTATAGTGCCCCCAGATTGTTGAATCCTAAACCATATGGATCATTTTCCCATCAAATTTATTTAATTGTATTTGTTTTATGATGAAAATTATTTTAATTATTATTTTAATTTTTATGAATCCCTAGATATTTTATTTATAATTTTTGGATTTATAAAATTAAAGATATTGATTTTACAATTGTTTAAATATTCAAATAATATTCTAAAATCTTTTTATTAATTTTAAATATATAAAAATATCATGAGGGCCTATTGTACACATGGGCCAGCCATATTTTTAGAAGGTGGGGCCCATGAGTGCCCCCTTAGGTGACACGCCCTACCTTTATTCTCTTTCCTATTTTTTGGTGATATGACATGTGGCCATATGGTTGGAAGATATTGACTAAATATTGACTTGATATATCTTTGAAAGATTTTGTTGAAAATTGAGTAGACTTGTGCTATTTTATTATATACACAATATTTTGATTAGATTTAATTTATTTAATTTCTATTGATGAGAAAATAGTTTAGGAAATGAGGATAATAGTTCATGCACCTTCCATAATGTTGATGACCCATCTATGGAATGGATGGCTCAGATCTCTCATCCCACAAGTCACTCTTGATCGACGGTCTATGTTCAATCTCACAAGAAGAGGCAAGCCAAAGAAAGCCTTAAGAATAATCTCATTCAAAGTCTTTAAACATGGATTCTCTACCAAAAAATATCTACACCTTATCTTTGTATCTCTCTCTCTTAAAAAAGTTTATCTCTCTCATGTTTGATCTCTCTCTCCCACATTGTGAAAGAATCTAAGGGTTTTGGTTATGGAGTTCTTCTCTCCTATCTCTCAAATATGGATTTATGGCTAAGGGTTTTAGGGTTTAGCAAAAAGATAATCCATCTCTCGCAAACCAGGTTGCTACGACAATTCACCTAGGGTTTGAGTTTGTGATCAAAGGGATTCATGTTCCATTGGTGTGGCTTGGCCGAAATTTCCTTTCCCGATTAGATATTGAAGCTAGACTGTTGATCCCGCGTCATCGGATAGTGGTGACTCGGTGTGGGGTATAATAAGCCTAGTTGAGGTAAACTCCGGCACTCTTCCTTTTGTTTCTTGCAATCTTATCTTTTATTCTCAAACATAGTGCACAATTGTTTCAATGGCATCAAGTTGTTAAGATCTTGGTTTTATTGTTATGCTGATTTTATTTTGAAATTTATCTTATTATAATAAAGACCACATGTAAGTGATCTGTCGCTAAAAGAAAGGGGTGAAGAAAAAAAAACAATATATTCCCCAGTAAAATATCACATAAGTCTTTTTTTTCAAGTAGTGCATCTTGTAACATATTATCTAGGCCATCAATTTCAATATTTTCATACGTTTATAGATCTACTAGATTTTAACCATTTTTTAAGTTTAAAACTTTATAATTAGATATGAAAATGGATTTTCAGATAATTTAAAAAAAAAAAAATTACACCAAAATTACATATTATGATAAAATTTGGAGGTGCGCCTTAATTGGATTATTTAAAGTTGCAACCTTATATATACCACACCTTTACATCAATCATCTCTACTTGAACATTATAGTTGTGAAAATGAAATAGGACGTTAAGCTCTAAAAGTAGTGTATATTCTAACAAATTATCTAGACCATATATTTCGCCTAAAAATAAGTGTTCACATATCTGCAATATTTGTATCATATTTTAGTTTCAAATTTTGTTGTTGGTGTTGGAAATTGATTTTGGAGCCATCATAGAGATTTTCTTCACTAAAAGTACTTTTCGGATGACAATTTGATGTAAAACTTTATTTTGTTTTCATAAAGCCTAGTCCATATATAAACCTCATCCTTCATAAAATAAATTAATTAGTATTATATAACTTTCATCAACAAATTTTTACATATAAAATTATATTACTCACAATTTATTATTTTTAAGATGCAGTTTCTATAGGGCCTAGGCTATGAAAAATAGTAAAGCCTCGCCTAAAGCATTTCAGCCGTAAAATACTTTCGGCATGGGAAACTCCTATGATGACTCTAAAATCTATTTCTACCACTAATTGTGAAATTTGCAGCTCAAAAATGGTATAGATCTCATATATTTATAAATATTTGAAAATGGACGGACTAGATAACATATTCCACTATATATTATTTCTAGGCCTAAAATCTTTTATATATATATATATATATATATCCATAATGGTCAAGAAGAATGAAATGACCTTTTTTTACTTCGAAACTATAGCTGTCGCTGCTTTACTTCTCTCATCAGGCCTAGGCCTTATTTGAACATTTTCCTTTTTTTTAATATACATTTGAGTTATGGATGAGGCTATAAAGTGCCCTACTTATATTGTAGAATTACGGCGCACTTCTTTTTGGAAGTGTTTTGAAAATTTTAAGATGCCTTGATTAATTCGTAGTTATGAAATTTCTAAGTTTCAAGGAAAAAAAAAGAAAAAAATGTACAGACCTATAAACACCTGGAGTCGTTTAGATCCTTTTTCTAAAAAAGTTTTCAAGGGCAGATGAAACATTTCTGACGTTTAGATCAAAATTTTGGGACAGAAAAGTATTTTTGGTCGTAACTGTTTCTCATATTTTAAGCAAAAAATAAAGAAATCAATATCATTGTTTTTATCTTTCGAAATTGATTTTCTGCTGAATTTCCCGGCTACAGAGACATCCATTTTATAAAATACAATTAATTTCGCAAAACATCCCACGAACAAGAGAGAAAAACTATCTCAAATTTTATGTTTTAGAAAGAGAGCATCTTAAAATTTTAGAAAGAAACTATTTCTAATTTTAGAGAGGGAAACTATTGAAATTTTATAGAAAGAGAAATTATCTCAAAGTTTTTATAGAGAGAAATTGTTTCAAATTTTAAATTTTAGAGAGAGAAAATATCTTAAAATTTTAGTGAGAGAAACTACATTAAATTTTAGAGACACAAGTATCTAAAAAATTTTAGAGACATAAACTATCTCAAATTTTAAGTTTTCAAAATAGAAATTACATGAAATTTATTAGAGAGAAAAGTTGTATCAAATTGTAAGTTTTATAAAGAGAGAGTTTTGGAAAATTATTAGACAAAGAAACTATCTCAAATTTTAAATTTTATAGAGAAAAAATACTTGAAAACTTTGAGAAAGAAACTCTCTCAAAATTTTTAGAGAGATGAACTATTTCAAAATGTTAAGGTTTAGAAAGAGAAAATATCTTAAAATTTTAGAAAGAAACTTTATCAAATTTCGGAAATATAAGTACTTAAAAAGTTTTAGAGAGAGAACCTATATAAAAAAATTTAGAGACAGAAATTATTCAAATTTTAAGGTTTAGAGAAGTAAAATACTTTGAAATTTTTTTAGGAGATAAACTATCTTAAATTTTTAGAAAGAGAAACTATCTCATATTTAACGTTTTAGCGTGAGAAACTATCAAAAATAATTTAGAGAGATAAACTATCTCAAATTTCAAGTTTTATACAAAGAAATTACCTGAAAATTATAGAGAGAGACACTATATAAAAATTCAAGTTTTATAGTAAAAAATGCCTGAAAATTTTTAAAGAGAGAAAATATATCAAAATTTTTAGAGAGAGAAGCTATCTCAAATTGTAAGTATTAGAGAGAGAAATTATTCCAAATTTTAAGTTTTAGTGAGAGAAAGTACTTGAAGCTTTTTAAGAGAGATATTATCTCAAAATTTGTAGAAAATACCTCAAATTTTTAAAGATATTATCTCAAATTTTAAGTTTTAGAGAGAGAGATAGAGAGAAAGGACTTCAAATTTTTTTGCGAGAAAAACTGTCTCAAAATTTTTAGAGAGAAACTATATCAAATTTTAAGTTTTAGAGAGAGAAACTATTTCAAAATTTTAAGAGAGAGAAACTATATCAAATTTTTAATTTTAAAAAAAGAAAGTAATTGAAAATATTTCGAGAGAAACTATCGCAATTTTTTTAAAGAGAAACTATTTCAAATTTTAAGCCTTAGAGAGAGAAACTATCTCAAATTTTTTAGAAAGAAACTATCTCAAGATATTTAGAGAGAAAGTATATCAAATTTTAAGTTCTAGAGAAAGAAAGTACTGAAATTTTTTAGAGAGAGAAACTATCTCAAATTTAATTTTTAGGGAGAGAAAGTATCTTAAAGTTTTAGAGAGAGAAACTATATCAAATTTTCGAGAGAAACTATTTCAAATTTTAAGTTTTAGAGAGAGCAAGTACTTAAAAATTTTTAGAGAGAAAATATTCCAAAAATTTTAGAGAGAGAAACTATATAAAAAATTTTAAAGTGAGAAACTATCTCAAATTTTGAGTTTTAGATAAAGTATTTGAAAATTTTAGAGAGAGAAACTATTTAGAGAGAGAAACTATCTCTAAATTTTAGAGAGAAATTATATCAAATTTTAAGTCTTATATAAAGAGAGAGAAATTATCTTAAAATTTTAGAGAGACTGAGAAACTATAGCAAATTTTAGAAGGAGAAACTACCTAAATTTTTTTAGAGAGAAACTATCTCAAAAAATTTAGAGAAAGAAACTATCTCATATTTTAAGTTTTAGAGAGAAAAGTATCTTAAAATATTGAAGAGAAAAACTCTCTCTAAATTTTAGAGAGAGAAACTAGATCAAACTTTAAGTTTTATAGAGAGTACCTTAAAATTTTGGAGAAGGAGAAAGAGAGAAACTATATCAAATTTTAGAGAGAGAAAAGTACATAAAATTTTTAGAGAGACAAACTATCTCAAAAATTTTATAGAGAAACTATCTCGAATTTTAAGTTTTAGAGTGAGAAAATATCTTAAAATTTTAGAGAGAAACCATATCAATTTTTAGAGAAAGAACCTACTTGAAATTCTCTAAATTATCTCAAAATATGGAGAGAGAAACTATCTCAAATATATAAAAAAAAATGACATTATAATGAGTAATAAAATAAAAAATATTTACCGGAAAACGTAAAGATAAAAAAAAACCATGAAAATGTTATGCATTCATGTACCCATCCAAACAGCCGAAATCTATTTGATAGGAAAAACCTTTATTGAAATAAAAGTCAAAGGAAATATATTTTCCCATGTAGTCTTTTTCGATGGATCCAAATTCCACCCTGAAGATCTTAAAAATAGATAGTACATATAGTTTTGATGCATTATTTTAGGACCTGGTTTTTTTTTTTTTTTCTAATATCCATATAACTTAAAAGTTGAGATGATCAAAATGAAGGATTTTCCAACATCAAAACTCTTCCCAATCGTACAAGGTTAACACCTTACGTAAACTTTTTCCTTAATTAAGTATACTTATATAACTTATAATATTTAAATAAGTAATTATTTTAAATTTCTAATAAAAATTCTGTTATTATAATTAGATCATTATTAATATTAATAGTATTCACATCAAATTTCTATATTATTAATAAGGGTTTTTTAAGAAAACTCTTAGGAGATGAGACAGTGGACCTTTTTGAGTATGGCCTCCCATGTCCACATGGGCTTCTTTCAAATTCACAATGGACCAATCTACAGTTCTTTTGTTTAGGGATTTCCACATGTTTTATTTTTAATAATTTTTTCGCCATGTTAGTTCTTTCATGGAGATAAAGCCATTCTTTTGTTTAAGGCATAGACTTGCCTCAAGTTCTAGTTTCCAATATTTTTTAATTTTTTTCCCATGAACATGTAGATGGAGATAAAGCCATTCTTTTGTTTAAGGCTTAGACTTGCCTCAAGTTCTATTTTCCAATATTTTTTCCCTCAATACATGCTCTCTAGTAGGGAGGGAGATTTGAGCTAGTGAATCTTGTTGGGGCATTCCTGGAATTATTTGTTTTTTTTTTTTCTTCTTTTTCCAATATTTTTTCCCTCAATACACGCTCTCTAGTAGAGGGAGATTTGAGCTAGTGAATCTTGTTGGGGCATTCCTGAAATTATTAGTATTATTTTCTCAATACACGCTCTCAAGTAGAGAGGGAGATTTGAGCTAGTGAATCAAATCGGCGAGAAGGATATGGTCATTGCAAGAGGAGAGATCGTATAAATGGAGAGGCTATAGGCTAGATCGTGTTGGTTTTAGAGAGAAAAAAGGAGTTTCGAGGGATCGAAAGAGAGGAGGGGTTTGTTTGGGAATAATGTAGGTATTTTAGTTTGAAAAATACTTCCATGTATTTCAAAACAACAATATGATTGTTGTGGTTTTTTCTAAGATGTATTTTGTAGAAAACAAAGCTGAAGTAGAAAGAGTAATTTGAGCATTTTTTAGGAATAGGCATTCTTGTGTGCGTACGTGTGTGAGGGTGAGGGTGCAAAAGGGTATGATGGCACACTTTGCACTTCGCCCTGGGTGCAAGGGCACTTGATGATGCACTTTGGCACGTGAGACGCACCTTACGTCTGAGGGCGTTGGGCGCTTGAGGCGCTCTTCGCACTTCGGCATCCCTCGTCGAGCTCATAGCTCGATATCTTTTTATGACAGCTCATATGGAACATCTAACGATCATCTAGCTATTGAAGAAAATGAAGTTGTGAGACCAACAGTCAAGATTAAAAGTATGCATATAACTTGTGACTGTTGGTAATACATGTAACCACCACGATAGTAAAGAGCAATTTCCTTATAGCTCTATAAAATAGGGTCTCCTTTCAATACACGATAGATACTCGAAGACATTTTTGAGCCTCTCAACAAATAACTTTCTCTGCGAAATTCGCAAAGACTAAACTTATTTCGCAAAGACTAAACCAGTAAACTCATCACTCTCTACTCGTTTCTCTCTCTCTCTCAAACTTCACAAGACTCTGATTTCTGTTGTGGGTTTCCAAGCTCGGGTGCATAGAGCTTCAGAACATCAAAAGAGTCATATGTTTTCCTGTATCTCGAGAAAAAACCACACTTCTTATGTACACCAATGACATTATCAAATGAGAGTACATAACGTCTTAAGATTGTTCATGCATATCCAAAAACAAGAAGATTTTAAGCTTCGATTTTATGTTTTTATACTACTTTCTTGCCCCTTTTTACCCAACCATTTTCCAACAAATAAAGCGTGTGGTTGCACGTGATATCAAATCTTAATCATTTAAACAAATTTTCAATCGTGAAATATTATTTTCCTAGAGATATCTTCAATTATAGAGTGAGAAAGCGAGTTTTATGGTTCTATCTTCACAGAAGAGCTTCCATTAGATAATAATAGTCCAAATATACTTCAAAAATAATTGTCTAAATTAGATTTAGAATTTGCAAGTCGAAAAAGTAAAGACACAAAAAGGAAAAGAAAAAAAAAAGAAAAGAACTAAAAAACTATAATTTCAATTATATTAATTACCTTTTTTGTGTAATTTTTTGAATTTTTTTTTTCTTTTTTGTATTTTTAATTATAATATTTAATAATCGTTATGTACAAATATGAGAGATCTCAAAATCATGACAAATGGTTAAAATATGAATAGATCGGCCGGTCAAATTTCAGTTCAAAACTAATGCAAATCTAAGCAGATCTAACCCCATTTGAATTTGCTGGCAGCGCTAGCTGAAATCTAAACACCAAATAAATCTTTAGAACTAAAATTCTAAATTAAATCAGGAAAAAATGAAATAAATAAAAAATACAAAAATAAATATAGTAAAGAAAACCTAGAATGCTTATATGGGACTCAAAACCTGAAGTTTTGAGCTCGGATCATGTCTCTTTTATGCCCACCTCATTTTCAAACACTTTTGCTTGAGAAATTGATTTTAGAAGCTCTATTCCTTGAGAAACCGAAGTAACTAGGGTTATTTTAACCTACATCTTAGCTAATAATTCCTAAGGTACTCCGGGATTTTGAGTAGAAGAAATAGGGTTTCTCCAACCAGAGACTTCCAAATTAAATTTTCTAGGTTACTTTTCTATTTTCCAAGGTGTAGACACCACATTTTGAGATTGACATTTCTTTTGAAATTCTAAGTCTCAAAACATAGGAAATGATCCCTTAAATGCACAATAGACGCCTTAGAAGAACCATGTAGGCCCCAAGGACCACACTAGCCTAATAACCATAGGACACCCATTGAATATAAGAAAACCATCCTTTCTTCATCACTTGGAGCATCAGAAACCTTAGAATTTCTTAAGCCTTTTTAACTAACCTATTCAAAGTTCAAGATCTAATCGTCCAATTCAGTAGAAAGGAGTTCTTTCAATCAACATAACCTCTGATCGAGGCCTCTTATTCTGGGTGCAGGCTGGTCATAAGTTTAATTTCTTTGCATTTAGCTTATTTCATTGATATATTCTTAGAAGCTTATGCATGTTTAGGATAGTTTATGCATTGTTTATTCATTTTCTAAGTTTTTAGTTCATTTCCAAACTTCGACGTGCTTCACAAGCCGACGCTACCGACGATCTAAAGAGGATCTGATCTCTAATTCGAGATCCGGTCACGTTATGCGTAAAAATTCGATAGGACCCCCATCCATCTCTTGAATAACTCATGAAGAACAGATTTATGCCCCGATCTCAGACGAAATCAGCATCGACTCCTATTGTATATAGTTTGGCACCCACCATGAGGCCTGTTGAGCTAAAAACACATCAAAGTCTCACTTGGAAAGCCCTTGATCAGACAATACGAAACATTCCAGACAACTTTCTGAGAATCAAATAACACCCCGACAACCTTCGGTGAGGAACGGTGCTCGTAGGGTTGATTGCTTAGGCTTTTGGCCCTGAAATTATTAAATATATTTATTTTCTTAAACCCCGAGTACTGGCGTTCAAGTCGTAAGGGGGTTACCTAACTCCTAAGAGAGGTGAGGCGGGCGGTTGGAATGCGCATCAGAGGTGAGTGCCGCTCTGGAATCCTCTCTCTTAAGAGTAGGCCAATAGTAGGCCGATGCTCTATTATCAACCTAGCAGGAATCCTCTCCCTTAATAGTAGGCCAATAGTAGGCCGATGCTCTATTATCAGCCTAGCTGGAATCCTCTCCCTTAAGGGTAGGCCAATTGTAGGCCGATGCTCTATTATCAGCCTAACTGTATTTCTATAACCCAAAAAGTTTCAGGAAAAATTGCATAAAACTCTAAAAAATGGATTTTCTAAGCAATTTACCCCCAACCCTAACCATGTAGCAACTTTTTCCCCAAAACCAAGATTCACAGCAAATGCCCTCCAAATAAATAAATAAAAAAACGAGACTAAAATTCCCCTCCCTTACCTCACACGTTGACCATGGCGGTCCGACGTTTGGAAGAGGCGGATCGACGCTTAAGTCACTGATTTGGAACGGTCAGGTACTTCACCATGACATTCTGAAACTTCGTCATGGCAGCTCAAAGTTTGGAAGAGGCAATCCAACATTTGTTTCTGGATTAATGAGCGGTTTCGGTATTTGTGAGCTACGATCCGGCAAAATTGAAAATTGTGTCTGGAATAGGCAGCCCGACAGTGTACAGTTCCAATCCGACAGAATGGATGGGTACGACAATATACAATCGTGGTTCGGCGTTTCCTTTTTTTGGGATCCGAAAATGATTTGTTATGTACAAAAAGGGTATTTTTGTCAAAAAATGAACTTTTTGTATTGAGAGGGTATTTGCTATAAAACTTGATTTTTGGGAAAAATATGCTAAGAAAATTTAAGGTGGGGTAAAATGCCTAGAAAGTCTATTTTTGAGGGTTTTATGCAATTTTCCCAAAGTTTTACTAGCTTAGGAACACATTCTCAACCCAACCTGCCCATTAGTGACATAAGTCAAATTTAAAAAAAAAATTGTTTTTGATTGTTGTACGTGTAGAATCGACCGACTAGCGGTCACTAGGTCAACGTATCTCACAATCAGGTGTTCCCCCAGAGGGAGTTCGACTTGGAGTCGACCACCGCATCCAAACCTAGCTCTAAGTCAGACCCATTAGTGTACCATACAGGTGGTGTCTATTCGAGGGGACCTGCCCAAGCCAAGACCCATCCCAAGGTGTTGTTTATGTTAAGGTCCTTCTGACCAAGTCAACCTAGATTCAGTATGTCTTCAAGACCAACGGGTCCATCCTCAAAAAACCTAATCGCCAAGTCAATGATCAAGTAGCCCACCCTAATAGAACCACTAGCCAAAAGAGGTGTGTATCGCTAGGACCACTCTCAACAGTTAAAAGGAATTAGACCAGGTGTCATCTTGCGACAGTTAGGGATAGAAACCCAACCCAGCCGTAGGAATCAACTCCACAATGAGTCTATGCCTTGTCCAACAACCAATCCCACCATTCAAACAAACCATACCCTCAAAACCAAAAGGCTCAGGGTTGGGGTAATCGGGAATCTCAAAAATTTAGCGAACCTATCGAAAACCCCTTAGTCTAAGCCCTAGTCCTAATACTGGCTGACCAAGGGTACAACATTCCGCTCACAACCCCTATCTCAGACCATGCTCCACCTAAAAACCCGAGTCAACCCACTCATAGGGTGGAGCATGACTAGGCCGTTGGCTTGGAAGTCCAACCCAGTCAGTCAATTTTGTATGTTTACCGACCCATAGAGGCTCCACTAGCTCAACTTGTGTCCCGAGCCCATCAGTTCGCTCAGTTGCATCACTTTAGACACCTCTAGCACAGGCCAATGACGTATAAGGTTCAATCCTGATCCCAACAAACTATCCAATATACAGGATGAAAACCCTCATTGAGACCCTGGTTAGGTTAGGCATTCATGATGCCCTTCCTCAAAAGGCATACTTCTAAGAGGCCCTAAGAGACATGGAGGATCTTCCATCCACCTTTCTCACCCAAGATTTCGAAACATATTCATCGCGAAAGGAGACATCGAAACTTATGTAAGGCATACCTCCTATCAGTGCCTATGCTAACGAATAGGCCGAACCAACTTAAAGCAATTTTTTCTGACACCCTATCAAGAAACCCCCTTGAATGGCATAGCGACATAATGCAAAATTACCCCATCTTTGATATCCGATGGGTAGAAGGTCCAAAACCCTAGACTCGAGTTGGGTCCAGATCTAGGTTGACCAAACCCATTGCCACCCATAGGTTCTAAGGGTCCAAGCAATCATGCACCACCAGCATACGCAAATGGGTTTTCTTTGGAAGAGAGGGAATGCATATGGTTTGTCCGACCTGGAATAAGCCAAGGATGTGCCACAAAAGGAAAAAAGGTCATGAAGCCTTTTTATGTCAGAGTTTCTAAAAAGTCTTTTTAAGTTTTCAGGCATGTTGAGTCTTTAATAGCCCATTTCAATAGTGGGACAGAAAGAAACAAAGGTTGGCAGCGACGAGTTGTGGGAGAAATAGAAACAAAGATTAGCATCAACAAGAGCCAAGCTGTGGCACCACTACCTCCACCTCGGGTGGTTTTTGAACAAAATGGGACGGTGACGATGTCTGCCGGGGAGTTTAAGGGTTGTCTCCAGGCATCTGGGAAAGAGCCACCTTCTAATGGTGGTCATGGGAGAGTTGCAGAGAAGAGGATATGGGTTTTCGAGAGAGAAAAAGTAGAAACATGATAGGGTTTTTGTATTTCGTAAGTTTTAGGGTTGCAAAATTTTGATGCCATCTACACCGTCGGGCCCAATTTTTTTAGCCTATGCCACAACACAAAAGGTGCAAAACTTTTCCAATGGCCAAATAAATATGCATTTCACATGGAGAAGAATCAAAAGAACAAATATGCACAAGTCATGTAAAACAGAAACCTCCTTGTAATAAACAAAAACTTGTCACAATGCATACTTACACACAGAAACACTGAGAAATCCGTTAAATTGTTACTGTTCATGTGCACATATATGGCTCCAGTGCATATACCCACCATCACATCAACAATAGTAAATACCTTGCTTTTCCTTGTCAACCAAATGACCAGCTTTCAATTTTATGTGATGGTGCAAATGCTCAAGCACCTCTATTGTAACAAAATATGAAACCTTAGCCATGCAAGTGCTCATCCACTTGCCCATTAAGGGGTATGCACCTTGGCCACTGATCACATAGGATCTAGTTGTTGTATGGTCAGGGTTCAACAATTTGACTAAAGGTGGTGTATGCAATAAAACTCATCTCGTATTTTTTTATGAGAACTTACCAACCACAAAGGTGAAAGCACAAAAGATTAAGCATTAGAAAGAAACAATGATAGTTTACGTTTACCGAGAAGGACTCCAAATCTCGGAGAAACATGGATAGTGGGGCAGGGGATGGGAGATGGGGGATGTGAGCCATCCCATTGATCGACAAAAATTAATCTTTCAAATTTCTAAATCTATAGAACCCAAATAATGCCTCTTCTACAAGCTCAATTGAAACATCTTTCAAAAAGTAGCATACAATCCCCTCATGTAATCCACATATATTATGTGAATTTTCTCCAAGAAATAACTCAAATATGCCTCACTAATATAGGTCTCTTTCTTTATTTTCTCTAGCTAGGAGATATCTCAACTTCTACCGCCTTCCCACATGGGAGGAGCTCTCACAAAAATAATCTTTTCTCCCCATATATTGAATTTGAAGAGGTGAAACATGTTTCTCACATATCTTGATATATAGGCATTCAAACCTAGAACAAAGTCCAAATTTAATGCAAATTTTCATTTCCCTTTTGCCAAGTGGAAACTGAAATGGCATATTCCATTCAAGAGCAATAAACTTATAACAAACCATCTACGTGCTTTCTTCTATTTGCAAGACTAGATTTCTTGAATTTAAACATCACTTACAGCCCTTGATGAGGGCAGATCTATTATACTGTTAACTACAAATCAATCAAATAAACATTCAAAATGGCCATGGACCATGGTACATTTCCGGGAAAGAATCAGACCAAAACAAAATTCAATGACTTCAAAGAAGCGTAACCTGTTTTCTATACTTGTTCGCTGAATTGACAATGTATATTAGTTTGCTTCGTATACAGAATGCAATATATAATAGAATGATCATAGAAAATTCATATATATTATCATAACTAAAGCATCATCAAAATCTACAATCCTTAAGCATCACCATCCCAAAATTTTCAGAATACCTAAGATTACTTTCTAGATTGGAAGCTTTCTTTTTGTTCAGGATTATTGTTGTGTTCCAGCATAAGCTGAGGGATCTAATTCCAACAGAAGTTGTTATTGCATAAACTAATGCAAAGTTGTGGCACTAGACACGATCCACTTTCCAACAAGGCATTCAAAAAATTGCAAACATTCCATAGATGTTAAGCATTTGGGCCATACACCCAGATTAACCTTCTTTAAAAGAGGCTTCAGAAGTTCTGATAAACCTCAATATATGACACAATAACTCAATTTGATCCTCAAGAAAGAGGCCTTTTTAAACATAATTTCCTACAACAATCTGGCAAAAGAATAGCAATGAGCCAGATTTAAGGCCACAAATTAAGATCCAAAATGCCGACATGGATCACCAATCAAAAGATAACAGGGAAGCAAGAGGGATCCAATTTTCAATTATCATAAGCCCATAGCAGCATAGCAACGACAATGCCTTCAAACAATATCTTCACAATTATAAAAACCACGAGAACAAAAAAATCATGGATGGGTCAAAAAATATTCAGTAATCCATAGCCGATTGTATTTCGAATCTCACAAAAAACGCTAAATCATCTGTATAATCCGCTTGTTAGCAAATTCGACAAAAACTGTGGTCATATTGTTCATCCACTAATTTGGCCTGCACAGGCCTCATGATACCAACAAAAAGAAAAACCCTATAGTCCATATGCAAAAACTGTAGTTCAATAACCTTAAAACCCAAGCTTTGTTCTACGCCAGTGCCTGCGTTTCGCATTGTACCTGCAAACATGAGAAAACATCATTGATAATGAATCTGCAGAGTCATAATTAAATATCGTAATCTACAAAATCATGATTAAACAGACATACACTTCAAAGAATTAAAATAATAAAAAGTATTAAAAGAACCATAAGAAATGATATGCGCATCATACCTGATTTTGTTATCAGTCCTCATCCTGATCCAGTGGGGAATAGGCCTGTTCTGCCTCATCTTCTTTGCCAACTTCATCTTGATCCTAAAGGTCTTGTGTGAAGGCTGCAAATTCAATTAAACAAAAAACAAAAAAACAAAATCAGATTCACGATACCAGGCAATAACAAAGAGAGATAGAAATCACACAATTTCTAGATTAAGAATTCACTCAAAATACTAAAGAAAGAGAGATTCTAAGATACCTAATCTGTGACTTGAATAGATTGAATGAGAGCCCATTTTTACAGTAGAGAGAGAGAGAGAGAGGGATACCATGTTGAAGTTCTGGTTTGCTCCTGCTCCAAGTGCGTCCCCGTCCCCGTCCTCGTCCTGCCTAAACCCTAATTTCGGCCGTGGATCCCATTTTATAGCAAGAGAGGAAGACAGAGTGCCAAAAAAGCCCCTGCAAATTCAAGATAATGACAAAAGAGTCCTAAAACTTTGACGGTGATATTTTAATGGGAATTTTCGACACAATGACCAAAGAGAGCTAAAACTAAAACGGACGACGGGGAAATTTTGAAGGGTGCTATTTCTATACGGTTGCAATCGAAAGTATCAGAAGTTGGTTGCAGACATTTTCACCCACCGTTTTCGAGGATTATGCACAACGGTTAATGAAAAAGAACAGGTTAACTTGACTTTATGATATCATTTTGACTTTTTAAAAAGGAAGCTCAACCATACCTTTCTTTTTTCTCACTCTAACTTCTGCGTATACCCACAGTTTTATTTTTTTCTCTCTATCACCTTCTCCATCTTCACTAGGTTCTCCTATTTTCCGTAACACTTTTGCACTTTCTCAAACTTCTCTATGGTAACCTCTTTGGCCTTTCATCTTCTCTTGGAGAAGAAAAGCTTAATCTTTTATCAAAATAGAAAGATGAACCAATTTGTTACATAATACTATCTCTCTCTCTAAAATACATAACGGCTTTTTCTCTAGAGTGGGTTTATTTCAAGATAAGATTTTTCTCTATGATTGGAGTGGCTTTATCTAATGGGGTGGTATTCTACTTTGCTCCTGCTACCTTAGTTAAGCAGCTTTGGCCTTGGCTGGATGTCTGTTCAGTCCGTTGTAAATTCCTTCTTTCTTCATGAATGATTTTTAGGCCAGCCCTAAAGGGTGGTTTGCAGTTATTCTTCCATGTCAATGCATGTTCATAACCATCACCATTATAAGGTTTCCCTGTTTTCTTTTTTTCTTTTAATAAAGAGAGGTTTCATTTTCTCATGAACCCAAATAGACCAAAATTTGTGGTCTGTCTTGGATTTTTTTGCTTTTAATTTTTATCCCAGTTAAAAGAAATGATTCAATTGGCATGATAGGATTGATATAGATAACCTGGGTTTTCTTTTATTGACTCCATTTGGGTGTATTTCTCTTTCAATGTCAATGCAAAGTATGTTCATAACCATCACCATTCTAGGGTTTCGTTGTTTTCTTCTTCTTTTTTAATAGAGAGAGATTTCATTTTCTTAGGGACCCAACTAGACCAAAATATGTGGTCTTTCTTGGTTTTTTTTACTTTTTATTTTTATCCCAGTTAAAAGAAATGATTCAATTGGCATGGTAGGATTGATATAGATAACCTGGGTTTTCTTTTATTGACTCCATTTGGGTGTATTTCTCTTTCAATGCCAATGCAAGGTATGTTCATAACCATCACCATTCTAAGGTTTTTCTGTTTTCTTTTTTTTCTTTTAACAGAGCTAGGTTTCATTTTCTTAGGGACCCAAATAGACCAAAAATATGTGGCCTTTTTTGGTTTTTTTTTTGCTTTCTATTTTTATCCCAGTTAAAAGAAATGATTCAATTGGCATGGTAGGATTGATATAGATAACCTGGGTTTTCTTTTATTGACTCTATTTGGGTGTATTTCTCTTTCAATGCCAAATGCAAGGTATGTTCATATCATAACCATCACCATTCTAGGGTTTCCTTGTTTTCTTTTTCTTTTTTAATAAAGAGAGGTTTCATTTTCTTAGGGACCAAAATAGATCAAATTTGTGGTCTTTCTTGGTTTTTTTTTGCTTTTTATTTTTATCCCAGTTAAAAGAAATGATTCAATTGGCATGGTAGGATTGATATAGATAACCTGGGTTTTCTTTTATTGACTCCATTTGGGTGTATTTCTCTTTCAATTTCCTTTTAGGTCTTCGATGCGCAAATGGATATTTGCATATGTCTTGCTTCCATATTAAGATACTTTTTGTGCTCTAGTATGGCCTCCATTTATGTGTATGTCTTTTTTCACTTCTTTGACTTGGTTGAACAAAGGGATGTATCCCTATAAATCCTCCATATTAAAACAATGGCCTTTTAGAGCTATATATCTTTATACAAGAATGGTGAAATGTGACCTTTTTATTTTAGTTTTCCTTCTTATTCTTTTTTTATTGTAGTGAAGAATGGCCCGTTATTGTTACATGATAAATGTTGAAGTAAATTCGATCCAAATGATATGGGGAACGATTTAATTTACTTACTGTGTAACCTCTTGGGAAGGGTTGGTTTGTTAGTGACTTTAAAAGAGATTGTATTCTTAGCTATGAGTATTCATGATGGGGTAAAAACTATTTGGTTTGTCTTTCTTTTCTTGCTAGATTTAGTAATATATTTGAACACAATGGGAATGGGAATTTGGGCGAGGCTGGTAAGTGATAATACTTTTTCCAATTTTGATGTCAAGGAATTCAAATGTGGTTCCTAATGGGCATATAAATGGTTATTTAAATGCTCATTTATTCCCAAATTCTTGTTCAAGTAATTCTACTTATTTTATTTTAATAGTAATTCAAGTAATTCTTATTTAAGAAGACCTTTATTATAAATTTCAAATGGTTAACCTAATTAGTGAATAATTCATTAATTTAGATAGGTTTGCTGAATTTTGATCTTTTCATATAAATATTGCAACTATTCACAATCAAGTTATATGCATTTGTTAAGTTGTTGAGGTTGGCATTGTGAAGTAATTCCTATGTTTTATACTTCTTCTTTGTGTTCACAAGCTTTAAACAGCTATATGTTTCTTTGTGTGCATGTAACTGGTTATTTGGATACTCAAATTTTTTAATTCCAGTAATGTGTTTCTTTCCTTTTGGAAGCCGTTCAAATAATTATTACAAAAGCAAATTTTTGTTCATAATTTCAAGTTGTTATATATTTATCAACAACATGTTGGTAATTCATTTATTCACATGGATGTGCAAAATATTTTGCTGACAATATGGACTAGAAACACTTTTAATTTTACAAAATAAGAGATAACTAAGTAATTTTATTTTGATCCTTTGTGTTGTGTTTATCAAGCCTTTGTGGAGATTCATTCTAGAGGATAAGAATCTGAAGCTAAAGCCACTGATCTTAGGCCCCTCATCAACATTACCTTTTGAGCCTAACTAATAGCCTAAATATGTATGGTAGCATGAGCCTTGAGGATTTTTCAGAATTATTCAAACGGTGGTGGAAGAGCTACTCTAACCAAAGCAAGCACGTCTTTGCCTTACTTGACCATGATTTGGTCAAGATCTCAATATGCAAATGACATGCACAAATCTAGCATGAAGTATCTCCTTAAGTAGTTTGTAGTAAAAGTTAATCGATCGATGGCACATTAGGATATTCATTTGTACTCTTAAGTATATATTTAATCATTCAGGGGTCTATAGTTCATGTTGTTTTCATTTGGTTGTCTATAAGGTAAAATTTTGGTTTATAATCCCCGGGGGGTTGAACAAGAGTATATCCTTTGTTTTGTGAACTTTATTATTCTTATATGTTGAATGTTTCACTTCTTTTTATGCATTTTTATTTTTTGGTTACATAACTTAGGAGATAGAGAGAGATACACAGAGAGAGCGCATTTGGTATCTATCGGGATGAGAGAGAGAGAGCATTTGGTATCAAACGTGATGAAAGAGAGAGTGTATGTGGAAGGATCGACTACTACACATCCCACATCCCAACAAATTTGTTGCATCAATTGTGACCTGAAATATGCTCATTTGTTAAAAAAATGAACAAGACAAGATAGATTAAATTGAGTAGACACATCAACCCAGTACATTAAACCCACTAATATGCTCATCTATATATATATATATATATATATATATATATATATATATATATATATATATATATATAAGGTTAATTGTTGGACAAACTTGCCCCTGATTAAGAAAAAGCTTGGACAAAATATTCAAGCTTTCCTGCTTTAGAAATGCATTAAGGAAGTTAAAGGTTGCATTGTCAATTTATGTAGCAGTAGGTCCAATGCATCAAATTAATTATGCAGCAGCAAGTCCAATACTTCATATTTTCTTAGCATAAACAATGACAAACTACCATGAACATAATCAATAGCCTATGTTGAAGAAAGACTATGTTTTCCACAAAATGTCATCTTCCACACTTTTCCATGCATATCATAAGGGCCCAAATTTAATACCCCTGTTTTTTACAGTGATCGATTCTCATATACATAGAAAATTATCACACACTTGCTTCTTACACAAGTTTCTTACACAAACGTCATACCTTGCAAGGTAACCAACATCAGAACTAAAAAAAAATATGTAAGTAGATATCCAAAAAAATGTGTAATTACATATCAAAAAATCAATTAGATATCAAATTAAAGGTCAATCATTGTTGCTTCTCAGCCACGGTGCTTTGAGTGTTACACATACTCATTGGGGAGTTACTTCGGCCCTTTGACAGTGACGCTCCTGTACCAAAACATAAAAGGAAAACAACTCAATAATATTTGGAGCATCTGAGAAAGCAATTTTCATGTAATAGATTATATTATTAAAATCATTTTTAAAACAATATTTCACAAGTTGGAGCTAAGTAACTAACTAACACAAAATCGTTCATAATCATTAACCTTGAGTCATCAAAGTATTAAAGAAACAATAAATAATACTTCAATTAGCTTTAAAACCTAAACTCACAACTATAAAATATAATTGATCGTACCTAGCATAATTACGCCTATCATGACCTATGACTCCCCAACCACCACACTTTATCTTAATTGTTCTCTCTTTGTACCAAGGTTTGATTCTCAAATGGGTAGGTGGTCGTCCCTTCGGCTTTGCACAAGTTGGAGCCTTGATAGTCACATATGGATTGGAAGCCCCGAAGAGGATGGGATCCACACAAAAGGCAGGTGTTCTTAAGGACGTAGGGCTACTAGGGGTAGGAGAGACTTGTTTTATGGAAGCTTTCTCCTTGTCCACTCTAGCAGCAACCTTGTCGCATGCCTCATCTATAACCATCTTTGAGTATTCATATACACTAGGACTCATGGCTCATTAGCTAATAGCATGTTGCACCGTTGAAATAGATCATTGTAGTGCATGGAATAGGCATCCTCACGATTGGCCCTTACTTGAATTCCAAAACCATCACGAGCAGCCCCCTTTGTTACATCCTTTGTCCATCGCTTCATTATATAGTACTGGGGTAACTCAAGTATATTTTTAAAACAAATACTCTAAGTATATGACTACAAGGGATACCCATGTGCTCATATAGATGGCAGCTACGTGTTACTTTCTCCTCATTATTACTGAATACAATTGTGTGGGCAGGGTAGCATGCCCCATATTCTTTCAAACTAAAAGTGCATTTCATCCCATCATCCTCTTGCACTTCACAAGTAAGATCAGTGGCCTTCATTAACTCTGACTGAAAGAAGTTTTTAAAGATAGTTGGGAAGTAAATTTGAGCCATTTGTCTCTCCACATGGATCACAATCTTCATAACTAGTGTTTCATTGTGAGATTTGAAATCTGTATTGTTTTCCTCATCAAATTTTTTATCAATTAGCTCTTGAAGTCGGCTAACAAATGTAGTCAAGCTAGTATGGGAATTTACGTATGCCTTAACGTCCTTATTCATGGCTTTGCTTCTTCCACTAGTCCTATTGCCAGCAAAGAAGCAATCTTGCAAATATACATCTATCCACTGGTGTCGCATTTCATATAGGGATTGCATCCAATCACTGTTCATCAATTCATATCTTTCTATCATTCTTCGCTACTCATCTTCAAATTCCATGATGATGGTGCAATGGTCAATATACTTGTATAAATCCCCACGGAATGATGGATATTTGCGCTCAACTTGCACCATTTTCTGCTCAATTTTTTATGTAATATGCCATCTACACAAGCGATGTCGGGATTCTAGGAATACATTTTTTATTGCAAGGGCCATTGCCCTATCTTGGTCTGTGATAATTGTATTGGGTTGGCGTCTATTCATCACCTCGAGCCACTTTTTGAACAGCTATGTAAAAGACTCCTCATCCTCTCTATGGAGCAAAGCACATCCTAAGAATATAGTTTTTGTGTGATAGTTTACTCCTAAAATTGGGGCACATGGCATCCCATAGGCATTGGTTTTGTATGTTGTATCAAATATAAGTACATCCTCAAAGAACTCGTAAGCGATCCTTAATTTTGCAACAACCTATATCACATTGGTTAAGCGCCCATCTTCATCAACTTGTATCTTGTATGCAAATAATGGGTTCGTGACACTCTTAGTAGCAAAGAATTCCATCAAACCCTCTGCATCCCCACCTACCAATTTAGAATTTTTTTTCTGATTGTTATATATTGCATTCTTGCAATTTACATCCACAAAAGGGAGACTCCTTGGACCTCCAACCTGTGTAGACATCACTTTTGTTATCTTTGGGGCAGTTAACCGGCATGAGTTATACATGTAGATCATCTCTCTCATGGCCTTCGGAATTGTACGATGTGACCGAAGGAGATGGACTTTGGATGGTGAAGTAAAGGCATGAGAATGATCTTTCTTGTGTTTTGAAATGAACCATATATCATATGCATCTTTCTTGATTCTTAGCTTTGCTTGACACTCTATCCTTGTATAGGGTTGAGATTGATTCCCCTCATACTTCTTTTGCCACAGACCTTGTTTTGAACATACATATTCACGAGCAATGACCGACCCATCTTTTCTTGATCGATGAGTTGAAGAACATCGAACATTGAAACCCATTCTTTTTCCATATTTATTATAAAAATCAAATGCGGCTATAGGAGATTCAAACCGCATACCTTCTTGTGGAACCTCATCATTACATTCCGAAGTTATTAGCTCAACCGTGCAAGTCTCATCCTGACTTACATAAGAGTCGCTGTCATTGTCACCATCCACATGAATAATATCATTTGTTTCATTGTTGTTATACTCCTCAACAACATGAATACCTGAAATACTCTCCACCTCCATGTCAATTATGTTCTTTGCGTCCAGTTTTAGGTCCATCCTATTTTATAGACCCATAAACATGAAAGGAAATTCTAATTAGACATTTATCGACTCTTTTTAAGTCAGAATTATTAAAAAAATTCTAGAGCTAGAATTAAAGACTTCTCATTATCATACAATTGTCAAGCTTCAAGTACTACTCTTTTAACATTCCTAATATTTCTAAGATGGTTATCTTCATCACATACAACAACAACAATAAAACCATGAACACATAAATATCATAAGGGTGCTACCAATATATACATTCTCTCTTTACATACTCATTTATACACATCAAAAATTCTTACCATACAAATAATAGGCTAGCCTTTCTTCCTCATTCATATACAAAAAATATTTAATATTCTCATAAAGAGTAGTGCAATTGCTGCAAATTTACAGAAAATTTGCAATATCTCTAATCGTCAACATTTCATAACATCATCCATATAAAATTCCAATTAATCCATGCATGTAATGTACATTGAAAAGTACATAACACTCATTTATCTGGGATAAATGAGTTCAAAATCGAAAAACAAAATATAAACTCAAATTAATGGGTTGAGAAAATTTTTAGCATTATCTTTTGAAGCATCTCCGATCGCCACCATTTCAAAATCCATTTACCATGCCCAATAGTTTTGGTATTTAGAATTTTTAGGAAACTTATTCAATTGAGTGGTTAAAATCTTTCATTCTTTTTATTTTCCAGACATATTGGTTTGATTTCTTTTATTTGCCAGGCCTGATTCAAATTAATTTAATAGGTGGATTAAGAGATTAGATAATTTGCAGCTCAATTCCAAAGTAAATAACAAAACTAAATCAACCAAATTGTCAATCTTGAATTGAAAAAGATTTTCTCGTAGTTCACACTAATTTGATCACCATTTATCCAAAAAATATTTTTCCCCAAAACAAAATAAAAGAAAAAACTAAAAATAAATTTAGTGACTGAACCCAAGGTTCTTCAAAACACTGTGGACTTTGCTAGAATAAACATCCACTAAATTCAAGCAAGCAATGGATGCATTAATAATAGCTTTACATGGAACAAAATGAGGTGGAAGAAAAATTTAAGGCAAAAAAAAAGAAAAAAAAAGAGCGAATAGCTCAGGTGCACCAGAACATTGATTTGGGCAAAAGAATCCTCATATGGGTAAAATAAACAAAATAACCAAGAAAAAAAGAAGAAGAAGAAGAAAGCAGCTCATATGTACCAAAATAGCTAATTGGGGAAAAAAAGCAAAAAAAAAACCTTGAGAAATTATTCTGGATTTCAATCTGTAAAACCCACAATATAGAGACAGCTTGATTGAGGTGCTGGATTTGCAATGGTTGCAAAGGATTTCGAATGGTAGCAAATGCCAGCAGAGAGAATCATTGAACTTTTTCTTGAACTTTGCAATTCGTTTT
Organism: Amborella trichopoda; assembly: GCF_054954075.1. Classification (NCBI taxonomy): domain Eukaryota; kingdom Viridiplantae; phylum Streptophyta; class Magnoliopsida; order Amborellales; family Amborellaceae; genus Amborella; species Amborella trichopoda. Next base: position 30,892,618 of record NC_142347.1, read on the forward strand.
TGATTGGGCTAATTTTGAATGGCAGCAAATGCTCAGAGGACCATTTCTAACCCAAGCCCTAATGGTCTCCTTCAATCTTCTCTCTTTGTACCTCTCTCTGTCTCAACTTTTCTTCGATGTGCTCCTCATGTTTTCCTCGATCTTCTCTCTGTGTACCCTCTCTCAGTCTTCTCTCTCTAAAGTGTTGGGGCCTTTTCTAATCCTAACCCTAATGCTCTCTTTCCATCTTCTCTTTGTACCTCTCTCTAAAGGGTTCTTGCCATCCCTAGCGATGAACATCTCTCTAAAGGGTTCTGTGATGAACCTGATGGAGAGAGAGAGTCGTCCAAGAGGATATAAAGATAATTTGGTAAGAGGTTCTCATGATGGAGAGAGAGGCATCCAAGAGGATAGAGAGAGAATTTTGAGGGAAATTGAAATGACAACGGAGCTTTCCGTTTACCAATTTCCCGTCTCTCTTTTCTTTTTAAAATATCCACCATCCATTTATTTTATTGGACGGTGAAGAAGATTGCAACCGTAATTGTTGCAATAGGGTTCTAACCACATTAAAACTTTTCCCAATTTTGAAAGTCATGAAATTTTAATGGGAAAATTGTAGGTACCCTTCCAATTTCTACTTTATAGGCAAGCCATCAAGACTTTGATGTCACACTCTTTTATCTTCTTCTTTTTTTGTGTTAACACGTATGGCTATATGGCCCAGTGTGACTTTACCTACAATTGTGGGAGGAATCATATACTTATCACATCTAACGTTCATATGAACCAACGTCTATATAAACGTTGAGCCTTTTTTTCTCCCTATAAAATGGGAAGCCAGTGAGAGGAAAAATGCAGCAAAAAAGAAAGATATACAAAGTTTCATCTGTAAACACAAAACTCATCTTATCTCTCTCAAAAGGGCAAGAAAAATTCAGGCTCTACGATCACCAGCCTCACAGCACCCCTTCTCTGATCTCGGGTTTGTCTTATACGCGCTCCATCAAATTTCACCAACAGTGGTATCAGAGCGACCAGGTTCCATCTTCCCTAATTTTACTCTGAATTTTTTTAACGATAGTGCTTACGTGATTTGTTTGTTACAATCTATGCCCAATTTTTTTGTATTAATCATGCTTCAAAATATCACTTGTTGCTATCTTATCTTGGTTCACAGTGCTATCTTGATTCACAGTGTTAATTTATTAAAAGATAAGTATGTATGCACTCCCTTTTATATTAATCAATTTCAAATTATCTCTGTTCCATTTTTTTTTAGGAAAAATATCCCCTTACCCCCTATTTTTAACTTCTATATCTCATGATATCCAAGAATTGAAAATATTACTTGTAAGCAAAAGATGTCCATATTTTATATCTTACGACCCTCGGAATCCCTTTGACCACAAATCTTTGACCTAAAGAATTAGAAAAATGACAACCTATCCTTCTTCTCCCTTAACATGAGTATTTCGAATCATCCTCTCTTTCTCTCATCACCCTTCTTTCTCTCTCAAAATTCTATTTCTTTATCTTCTAAACAGAGTGACAGAAGTTCTCTCTCTGCATCCTCTCTCTGTCTAAAAATCTATAGATCTGAAACCCTTACTGTCTTGTTGCATCCCTAACCCACCGATCTAAAAACCCCACTGAGCTCTGTATCTTTCTCTACCTCGTCTCTCGCTCTTCCCTCTTCCTTCCTGCAATTAAAAACCCCACAGAGTCCATGGCCGTTATGGATGCAACTTGCCAAAAGAAGTAAGTCTTCTCACCCATGAACTCATTTGTTCAAGAAACTTCTCTTTTGCTCAACAAGTTACTGAAACTTTAACATACATAAAGCTCTTCAACTCCTTATTCACAGTTCTCAAAAAAGAAAACAAAAATTTACAAGTTTTAAGATCGCTAGAGTCATTGCTAAAAAAACCCATTTATTTGATTCTGCAACTTCAGTTCTGGTAATCCATCTCCTTTGTCAGATTAATCAATTAGTGAGGGTAAAGAAAGTCCTGAGCCAATTGAAAAAAAACCCAAACATTTCTTGGTTTTTGTTGTACAATATTGTGATTCACTGTATAGTAAAGGATGGTAGAATTAAAGATATTAAATGTACTTTTGAGGAGATTATAGGAAATGCGTCTTTAGAAAATATAAATGTTTCAACTATCACTGTAAATCTTTGCAACTATATAGAATGTAATTTTGGAATATCATAGTTATTTGGCTTTAATTGGGGGTCTCTGTTAAAGAAATGAGGCCTTTTTAGTTGGAGAGGTCCTTCGAGCCATGGAGCAAATGGGCTGCAAAAGGGGTATCAGAGAGAGAGACAGTGATAATTTATTGTGAGAGAGAAGAGAGAGAGACGATGTAGAGAGGGCCTCTGTACTTTAGGTATCAAAGAGAGAAAAATGGAGGTTTGAGAGAGAGAGACGGTGATTTCAGACTTTGGGTATCAAAGAGAGAGAGAGAGATAGAAGTTTGAGAGAGAGACGGTGATTCCAGACTTTGGGTATCAGAGAGAGAGAGAGATGGAGGTTTGAGAGCGAGAGAGATGGTGGTTCCATAGAGAGATGTGGTTTGTGTTTTTTTTAGAGAGTTTGTGGTTTTATTTGTAGAGAGAGAAAGGAGAGTGACGATGTAGAGAGGGTTAACTTTGGGTACTAGAGACAGAGAGATGGAGTGTTGAGAGAGAGAGAGTGCTTTGAGAGATAGGTGTCATTTTAGCATTTGTGTGGATAAAAAATTAACGATGAAAAATGTACAGGGGGTTACAAGATAGAAAAAATGGAGACTTTATGCTACAAGTAACATTTTTAAACCTTGGGTTTGATGAGAAATAGAAGTAAAAAATTGGGGGTAAGGAGATATTTTCTTTTTTTTTTTTATGGATTTGGTTTAGTGTTTGAATTGTGAGGGTGATTTGGCTCCGGCTACGGTTCTGTTGTTTGCTTTATCAGATAAGTTGTGATATGGATATATGATACTGTATGATATGGGATTGACTACCTAATTTTTTTTATGAGCAAACTAGCCTTGTTCCCTGCAATTGAAGGGAATTGTATTTTTCGTATTATAGAGAAGAGTGTTATAGAGAAGCTATATATGGTGTTTTTAGAGAGTGAGTATAAGAGTGGTGGTAATTTTTGATTCTCGGTCTCCTCCTTGTAGCCCCTGTTTCAAGGATTGCACTCTTTCTTGATGATCATATAATAATCCATAGAAAATTAAATATATTTTCTCTCTCATCCCGCAAACTACAATAGTAGAGAGAAGGAAGCCTTTGCTACTTTCCACCATCAAGGAGATTCGTGATTCCTTAGTTTCCCTGGGTATTTCTAGAGACAGAGAGAGAATGGCGAATCCCCTAATTCTCTCTCTAATTTTAACAATTGTTCGCCCCTGCATATTGGTGTTGGCTATGGGGTCTCTGAAGATAGGCATGGCTCCAACAATATTTTTTTTTCGATGATTCTTCAATGGTGGGGGTCTCTACATCAGTCTTGAAGAAGTTGTCTCTCACTTTCGGTTCACTGGTTGTTATAAAAAATGTTTGGACAAATATTGGGAGAATTGCTAGAGCCGTTGTACTAGACCCACCCAATTCTAAGCGAGAGGAATACATGGACTCACCCAAATCCTTACCTTCTCAATGTGTGATGGCCATCTAGCCTTCTCACCTTTTTTTCCTTCCACAAAAAATAATAATAATAAAATAAAAAATAAAAAAATCATCACCTTATAGACCACCAAACTGCATACTTAACCCCACTCTTAACTATTAACATTGGCTTGCAGAAAGTATGTCTAAATGTTCTCATTCATGGTAGTAAAGTCCTTTTGGGGTCTTTATTTGAAGAGGATGACACTTCCATCGTGTCTCCTAAGCCCATTGGCTACATTGAACTCAGTTTGTACCTGTTTGATGCTTATCGGAGGAACCCAGTAAACATGGGTGATTATCAATAACTCCCTACATTTGCCTCACACTTGAGAGTTTCCTTTGTTAAGATTCCTGAATGAGGTATTCTAAATTCTCTAAGGTATAGCTCTTCAATTGAAGTTGAAACTCGCCAAGAATTGATCGACAAGGCTTTGTAGAGTTACTTTAAAGTTGATAGATTTCTTGCGAAAAGCAATGTTATCATTGTATCCATTAATTGGAATTGCAATTCAGCAACTGTATAGTGTCCATGATTGATTTTTTCACGCCATATTGCCTTGGTGTGATAGAGAAATTGATTTGTCTTCTAAAGTGAAATACATACTTGATATTTGTTTTTTTATTATAAGGGCTTACACACCCATGATATTGCTCATGCACCTCAAATAAATAAAATAAAAGGGAATGAATATTATCTTTGATAATTGTAGTGCTTGGAAGCTTGTCTATTTCATCAAATTTTTTTTAAGGCATCACTTAATAACTGATATTATTTATGAAATAATTACAGTACTCTTTGTACATGCATTGACTACATAATTTTAGTGGCTTATTTAGCTTTTTCAGAACTTAGAAAGTATTAGGTTGCTCACAGATAACTTAGCAAATGGCCAATAGAATTGTAATGGCTGAACTTTCTAGAGTTGAAATTTTGAATGAAAACAATTTTGGCATGTGGAAGAGAAAGATGGAATATTTCATCATCCAAGATAGAATAATATATGTACTAAGAGAATATCTACCAGTGGTTGGTGATAAACCAACTAAAGAAGAAAAGAAATAAGTTAGAAAATAAAACTCTAATTTGTAATTTTATTGGATACCCCGAATGATCAAAGGATATAGATGTTATCATAAAGATAAGGGACTCATTGAAGAAAACTTACATGTAGTGGATAATAATAATCCACTTAATATCATAGATGACTTAGAACCACTACCTACAGTGGATATGAATAGCCCTGAGCAACATGATGATGTTGAAGTACCCACACACCCAATGTTAAGTGGTCAAAAGAGATTTAGAGTTCCTACATCATACCTTGATGATTTCTATGTCTATATATGTGAGAAGATAAATAACCTTATTGATGACCTTGTTGACTTCAATAATGCTATGAAGTCACAAGAATCTAATGCTATGAGACAAGAATTAGATTCTATAAAGAAAAATAAAGTTTGGGATCTATGTGATTTGTCATCAGATGAGAAACCTATAGGTTCTAAATGGGTACTTAAAATGAAGTTAAAATCTGATGGATCACTTGATAAATTTAAAGTTAGGTTAGTAGCAATGGGTTTTACCCAAATAAAGGAAATCGGCTATATCGACACTTATTCCCCAGTTACAATGTTTGTATCAATTAGAATACTTTCGGCAATCATTGTATACTATGACCTAGAACTTTACCAAATGGATGTAAATACTGCATTTTTTAATGGTTAACTAAAGGAAACCATCTACAAGAAGCAACTTGAAGGCTTCATAATTAAAAGTCAAGAAAATAAAATATACAAATTAAATAAATATTTTTATGGTTTAAAACAATCTTCAAGACAATGGTACTTAATATTTCTTGATGCCATCCTACAGATGGGATATGAAGTAAATAGATCGAACCATTGTGTGTATGTCTTGAAGAGTGGGAGTAAATTCACAATATTCTCATTATATGTAGATGATATTCTGATCGCTGGAAATGACTTAAAAATGATTGATAAAACTAAGTCATGACTTTCTTTTCGATTTGAGATGAAAGATATGGGAGAATCATCTTATGTCTTAGGCATAAAATTAACTAGAGATAGAAAATCAAATATGTTGTGCTTGAGCCAAGAGGGATATCGTGACTCTATGCTTAAAATATTTCAAATGGAAAATTGTAAATCATTGTTTACTCATGTTGAATATGAAGTAAAGTTGTATAGGTAGGATTGTCCAGTAGAAAGACAAGAAAAGCCTAATGTTCCCTATGCACAAGCTATTGATAGCCAGTAAGATGTACAATACTAGATTTGAGTTATGCCGTAGGACTTGTTAGTAGATATCAAAGTAATCCAGGCATAACTCATTGGAAAGCTGTAAAAAGAATTTTGAGGACATTAAAGGGTTATTTAGGAACCTAGAAATCTATTACATGAAAATAGATTACATGGAAATACGACATTTCCATTGTTTGGGTACAAATGGTAACAAAATGGAAAAAGATTACTCGAGGGTTCCTAAAAAATCAAGAAATCTATTACGCGTGGTGAAGGGTGAAAATTCTATTACGCTTGACGGGTAATTGAGGGAAATCTTTCGGGCGTGTCTCTATTTTAGCTACCCAAAAATCCCATGATTCACCTCCTAATAAACCACAAGAAAAAAAAGTTCTTCAGCCGCTAAAACGTGGTAGCCCTATCTTCTGCAACCAATAGCTCCCTTACCTCAAAAATCACACAGCAACCCCATCTTCTTCAACTAGCAACTAAAACCCGAAAATTCACACACCAAACCCCATCTTTTTCAACTAACAATTAAAACCCGGCAGCCCCAGCCCCATCTTTTGCAACAATAGTAGCTATTGTTTATTTCCACTTATCTAAGATTTGTTTATTTCCATATATCCAAGATTTATTTTTTAGGTTCTGCAACCACAATTGTAGCTATTGTTCCAAAAAATAAACGAATTTGGGTTCTCACTAAGATCAGTCTGTTTATTTTTTTAGCTTTATTTTTTCTTTGTTGCTGCTATTGTTTGTTGATAAATTTGAAATACTTGAGTTCACTCACAGAGAATCGTCAAATCAGTGTGCTTGAATTTTTGTTTTTTTAAAATTAATTTACCTCTTCAATCTCCTCCAATGCCTCAACATAATTTCTCATCCAATACATCTCATTTAGTCATAAAGCCTTTTAGGTTACCAGCCAAATTTCTCCAAACTTTTTTTTTCTTTTGAATTTGCCCATGGAAGTTTTATGGAGTGAGATGATCGAAAAGCTTTAGCACAAGAAAAGAAAACATAAAAATATGATGGCTTATCATAATAATAGTATGTTATTCCAAAGTGTTAACATCTTGCAAACATGTGATTCCAAGTGAAGACGCAACGTGGCTAATTCTTATGCCTGATGCAATTATAAAGTTTAAGCTACATACTAATAGCGATTGCACGCTCAACCATGGTTTGGGTAATGCATTACCCATATTTCTTCTGGACATAGCCAAACAGTAACAATGTATTTCTTTGGTTGCATCTAAATACTACCCAAACAGTGACAATCCATTTGCAGGTAATGTATTACACAGTAATGTATTACGCCAGTAATATATTTCAAAGACAATATATTTCCAAGTATCCAAACGACCCCTAAGGGCACAAAACATATAAAATTGTGTTTTCAAGCAGATAATCTTGAAGTTGTAGGATATTCAGATGTGGATTTTGCTAGGGATAAGGATGATAATAAATCCACCTCAGGACATATTTTTCTCTTTGGGAGGGGCTGTTGTTTCTTGGTCTAGCAAGAAACAAGGGTGTATAGCTAAGTACATACAGGAAGCAGAATACATTACATGTAGCACTGCTTGTACTTTCACGGTCTGGATAAAGCGCTTCATAGATAACTTGAAGCTGCAAATAATCGACGAACCGATTCAAATATTTTTTGATAATCAAGCTACAATTAAATTAATTCAAAGTGGAGCAAATAGCTCCAAAAGAAGACATATAGATGTTTAATATCACTATATTCAGGATGTAGTTGAGAAAGGTGAAGTAACCGTTAGTTACTTGCCCTCATCAGATATGATTGCTGATCAATTAACAAAGAGTCTAAGTGTTGAATTACTATCTAAATACACTAGCTTAATGGGACTTAAAAATGTTTAAGTCAGTCAGTTTTCTTGAGTGATAAATCTGCATTAATGTGAAAATCTTCATTATGGACAATTGTTATGAGAGGCATATTCGCGAAAGCGTGAGAAAAAACTCATGACAAGAAATTTTCTTAAAGGTCATATTCAAAAGTGGTCATCATGGCCAAGTGGGAGATGTTAACACGTATGACCATAGGCCTAGCGTGACTTTGCCTACAATTGTGGGCTGGGAAGCTTACAATTGTGGGACGAATCCTATGCTTATCACATCCAACGTTCACATAAACCAACGTCCATATGGACGTTGGATGAATGTCCCTAAGATCAAGGAAGACCCTTTCTCAGAGACTGTTGGAAAGATAATCGTTAAGCCATTTTCTGCTCCTTATAAAATGAGAAGCCAGAGAGAGGAAAAACGTAGCAAGAAAGAAAGATATACAGTGTTTCATCTGTAAACATAAAGGTCATCTTTTCTCTCTTAAAAGGGCAAGAAAAATCCGAGCTCTGCAATCACTAGCTCACAACACCCTAATCTCGGGTTTTGTCATATACGCTCTCCATCAAATTTCACCAACACTTTACACCCATTCTTAAGTATTATTTTTTTTGGACTTAAATACCCCCTACATTTTAACCTACATGTTTAAAATATGACATCCAACATATGTGTTTCTGATAAAAAGTGCTAGTCCAACACAAAATATGCCGGACTGACTTCTAATACTAAAATTTGCCAGTCTAACACAAAATACATCTGATTGGCATATATTGAAATTGTATTCGTTAATACATATTCAAGTTGTTTAGCACAATTTGTATTGGACAGGCTTAGAGAAAAAGAGAGAGAGTGAGAAATGTAGGTTAAAATGACGGTATTTTAATCCAAATAAATTGTCGTATCAGAAGTATTTAGGGTTGGGGTTGGGGTGGGTGGGCTTAAAAAGGGCTAGTTGAGGCATCTATAACTTTCCCAAATTTAATTAACCAATTAGAAGCATGGATTGATCAATAACACGAACAACCTATGAACAAAATATACGAATAATAAAATTACAAACTTTTATCTTGGTTCATTTTTCTTTTGTTTTGGTTTTTTTTAGACATAATTTGTCAAAGCAAAAAATGAAGGCCAATGTTAGGGCTAGCAAAAGGCCGGCCCCACCCTAGGACTTAGATCTGCCAATCCCTATGGGTCAATCTTACGAACTGGGTGAAGGGGGTCGTGGCCCTGTCTGAGCCAAACCTACCAAAATGCAAAGCAAAAAACAATTAAAAAAGATCATGGACCTATCCTAGGCTTGAACCTCAAACCGCGGTGGCCCAACCCTTGGGCCATATTTTGTAGCCTAAGCACTAGTTTTTCAGGGTTGGGCCAACAAGACTAGATGGGTCACGCGGCTCATTGCCAACCCTAGCCAAGGTTATCACAAAAGTTATAGATCAAGGAAGAAATGTCGAGAGGTTTGGCGATTGCAAATGTTGGCATTGTCAAGAACTTTTTTAAGAATCATAGATATAGAAGCTAGGTAGATAAGCTCGATATTTGTATCATTTTCTAAAGCCTCTCTAAGCCCCTTTTTATAAAGAAATAATAGGTATTCAATGTTCTCATTCTCTATGTGAGAAATGACGCTTCCAAAAAATAAACTTTTGCGTATCATTCCAACTATATAATTGTTCACCCAAAAAAATATTTTTTAAAAATAATTAGTTTTTTATAATATTATATTGAGAAAAACTTAATTTAAATATCTAACTATGTAATATCTCTCATGGGATTCGTCCCATGAGAATATGATTTGCAATATTGGGATTCTTCCCATGAGAATATGATTTGCAATATTAACCCTATGGCCATATGTACCAAAATCTCGCACTTGACAATGATGACGATCAGTATAATTTGTTATAATGTTTTATTCTACTGTTGAATATAATATCTATGACAACATCTTGTCATAAGTTTTTCTAATGTTGACAAATGACCATAATTTTTATCTTTAGGAATTTCTTGCTGATGTAGATTTTGTCACTTAGGAAGATGATATGACTTTCATATTTTAAAGTCTCATCAAGTTACTGATATGCTTAGAAAATAATCTTATACTTATACTATATATCAATGGGTCTCCAATCATATCAGACGAGGGCAAATGACTTGCAATCATCCCATTTTTCTAAGCCACATTCTGAATTTAGTAGGGAAAGGTCGTCGTTCAAGCAATGACAAAGGCGCATAGGTGAACTCATATCTAGAAATAGAGATGAACGCTATGATTGAAGAGTTTAATGGTTTATCGACATACATTTAGAAGGCTTGAAATATTTTAGTTTTAGCATATTGTCCTTTCCTCTCTCTTTTTCCTCCTCTCCTTCATTCTTTCTGTATTTTGTGACCTTGTCGTACCTTTGTATTCCTTCGATCAATGCAACGAACGGCCTTTCTTTTTATATGCTTGTTCCATTACCTACTAGCTTGCTATCTTTTCTATTTGCTCGACAGTGCAGTGACTTAACTATTGTTCGCAAATCACCCGATCGAACAGCTAACCGTCCAGTTAGGGTGATCAACCGGCATTTTTTTAAAAAAAATGCAAAAATAAGGAATTTGATTTGTAATTTTTTTAAAATATTCTTTACATTATAGTTGTCACACCCCAAGAATTTACAATACTGATATTCCTGAGATGTGACAGACAAAACATATATACATCTATTGATAGGACAAATTTACAGTGGCGAGGTCTTACAAAGTAAATAAAGAAAGCTAGTACAACAACAGTATCTTCCAAAGTTGATCTTGACTAGCACTCAAAATGAATCCGCAGTTATCCTGAAAAAATGTTTACCATAGTTTGATGAGTTTGGCTACTCAGTAAGTGATCATCATAATCCTAAAAATAATCATGATTGAAAGATATCAATATTTTCCAAAATGAGATCTATTAACAGAAATGCATCAACAGTTTCACTTTCAATAAATGCATAATTAAGTATAATCCAAATAATTGAAATGCTTATAACACTTTTAACGGCAGTACATAATTCAAAGGATTTCACAAAATACCCTACTGGCGTCCCAAGTAGGTCACCTATATACCCCATCAGCGTCCTGATGGGTCCACTTAATCCCTATCGGCGTCCCAGATAGGTTCACTTAATCCCTGCAGGTCCACTTATACCTCACAGGCGTATCGGATGAGTCCACTTAATCCCTACCGGCGTCCCAGATAGGTCCACTTATACCGCACCGGCGTACCGGATGAGTCCACTTGCATACTTAAATTATTTCTAAATCTCTTTAAACATTCGAAAGCAGCAATATCATGTACTCAACATATCACTGAAACCATTAATATGAATTTCACTTAAACCATTAATAACAGTTACTCTCTATAACATTTCAAAAATAACCAATCAAAAATTTTGGGCTCAAATTTAGAAAGGTAGCAGTTTGTAAAGGCATTCTAGCATAATTGCCAATTTAATATGTATAGAAAAACTCTTATAAAAATTCAAGAATACGGAATTATCACAATTTATGGAATATCAATTCACAAATAAACATTTCACAACAATACTATAATCAATTGCAAAAATGTCAATTTTTAAATAATAAGGCAGTCATTTGCACATGAATTTTACAATGTCTAAATATTCAAAACAGTAGAAAGAAATATCACAATTTTACTAAAAGCAGAAATATCACATTTATTTCTAACAATAGACAAGAAAAATAAATAAATTTATTTTTCTAATTTACAGCATTCAAAATTTCTAACATAGATAAAATATCACAATTTTTATTAAAAAGATTATTTTTTAAGATAATGAGGTCACGTGCGCATAAAATTTAGCGCACCTAAAATTCATGATAATAAGCAGAAATAATTATTTCATTTTATTTTTAAAAAGAATGGATTATTTTTCGAGACAATGAGGTCACTTACACACAAAACTGATAAAATAAAGATCCTAGACGGAAATATCACTATTTATTAAAAATAGACTATTTTTCAGAAAGACGATGTCACTTACCCACAATTATTTGAGAGGGAGCCTCCGATAAAAAAATTCGGTTCGAGAGAGAAGTTCACTGTGTTTCGACCAGAGAGAGAGAGATCTTAAAATTTTCTAGAGTGGGAGTGCTCACCTCCCCTATTTAAATTCTTGTAACGTATTATTATAATATTTTATTACGCTCTACCTCATACATGAGGTGTCGCGTTTAGCGTCTGCTTTTAACATACGAAAACCACATCAGCTAAAGGACGTGGCGAGCAGCAGGCAGCAAGAAGCAGGCAGCAAAAGCAAAAGCAAAGGCAAAGGCAAAGGCAAAAACTTTTGAAAATAGTGATGGTCCCCAAGGACCATCATACTCAAACAGACCATCACCTATTTAAAAGCATCTTTCCTCTTTTTTTTTTTTTTTGAAATTTTAGGATTGTTACATTCTTCCCCCCTTTAAGAAATTTAGTCCTCTAAATTTGTTTACCTGATTACTGAAAAAGATAGGGGTATTTTTCTCTGATTTCGTCTTCTCGTTCTCAAGTCGACTCTTCTCTTGAATGGTACTGCCATAATACACGGACCAAAGGAATCTCCTTGTTACGCAACACTTGCACCCTTCTATCCAGTATCAAAATTGGCTGCTCAATGAAGGATAGGTCCTTCCTGATCGGTAAAGGTTCATAATTTAAGATATGGGATGGGTCGGGCTGATATTTTCGTAGTGAAGATACATGAAAGACATTATGGACATTTGCCAATTCGGGTGGTAAGGCAAGTCTATAAGCGACACCTCCGATTCTTTCCAGGATTTCAAATGGTCCGATGTAACGTGGGGTCAACTTTCCTTTCTTGTCGAATCTCATAATGCCCTTTATTGGTGAGATTTTTAGGAAAACTCAATCACTTTTCTCAAATTCAAGATCTCTCCTTCGGTTATCGGCATAACTCTTTTGCCGACACTGAGCTGTCTTGAGCCTTTCACTAATTATTGCTATTTTATCTGTGGTTATCTGGACAATTTCTGGTCCCAAAAGCTTTCTTTCACCAACCTCGTCCCAACATATGGGTGACCTGCATTTCCTTCCATACAGGGCTTCATATGGTGCCATCTGAATACTGGCTTGGAAGCTATTATTATAAGCAAACTTAATCAAGGGTAAATGGTCATCCCAACTTCCTGTAAGGTCAATAACACAGGCCCTCAGCATATCTTCCAAGGTTTGGATGGTCCTCTCCGATTGTCCATCAGTTTGGGGGTGAAAGGCAGTACTAAAGGTGAGTCTCGTCCCCATGGCTGACTGTAGTCTAGCCCAAAATTTAGAAGTAAACCGAATATCCCTGTCCGATACAATACTGACAGGAACTCCATGCAACCGCACTATTTCCTTAATGTATAACTGAGCCAATCGATCCAAAGTGTACGTCTGCGAATTGGTAGAAAGTGGGCAGCTTTGGTTAACCGGTCCACAATGACCCAAATGCTATCATTTCCTGAATTTGTTCTAGGCAAGCCAGAGACAAAATCCATAGAGATGTGCTCCCACTTCCATTCTGGCATCGGTAAAGGCTGCAACAACCCAGCGGGCCTTTGATGTTCAGCTTTTACTTGCTGGCATGTTAGGCATTTAGACACAAATAGTGCTACTTCTTTTTTCATATTATTCCACCAAAAGGTTTTCTTCAGGTCCTGATACATTTTAATACTTCCGGTATGTATTGTATAACGAGAATGATGTGCTTCTTCTAAGATAGCTTTCTTTACACTCTCATCATTGGGGACACAAACCCGACTTTTGAATCTTAGCAAATCCTCACTACATATAGAGAATTCATCTCTCTGTCCTTGCTTCACCTCTTCTATAATTGTTATAAGCTGAGGGTCTTTCTTTTGTGCCAATCGAATCTGTTGGATTAATTGGGGTTCCGTCTTAATATTGGCAATCATACTTACCACACCATTAATGGACGGAGTTGGATGCCAATCCACTATTTCCTCTAACAATCGCATTTCTTGGATCATTAGATGAGCTAAGACTCCCGTAGATTTTCTACTTAGAGCGTCGGCCACAACGTTAGCTTTTCCTGAATGATAATGGATTGTACAATCATAATCTTTTAAGAAATCCATTCATCTTATCTGCCGCATATTTAAATCCTTCTGAGAAAAAAGGTATTTCAAACTCTTATGATCCGTGTATATTACGAATTGCTCACCATATAGATAATGCCTCCATATTTTCAAAGCGAATACTATTGTAGCTAGCTCCAAATCATGAATTGGATATTTTTTCTCATATTCTTTCAATTGTTTGGATGCATATGCCACTACTTTCCCATATTGCATTAATACATAGCCCAAACCTTTATGTGAAGCATCACTATAAATCACAAATCCCCCACTCCCCTCAGGAATAGTTAAAATAGGTGCTGAAGTTAATCGAACTTTTAGTTCTTGAAAACTCTCCTCACATTCACTTGTCCACTCAAATTTGACATTTTTCTGTGTCAATCGAGTCAATGGGATTGCGATTCGAGAAAATCCTTCTACAAATTTTCTGTAATATCCTGTCAATCCCAAAAAGCTTCGAACTTCAGTCACATTACTTGGTTGTTTCCAATTAACAACGGCTTCAACCTTTGAAGGATCAATTAATAGACCTTCTTTTGATATGACATGTCCTAAAAATGTCACTTGTTCAAGCCAAAATTCACATTTACTAAGTTTGGCGTACAATTTCTTCTCTCTTAATATTTGCAATACCATTCTTACATGCTGCTCATGTTCCTTCTGATTCTTGGAATAAATTAAAATATCATCGATGAATACCACAATAAATTTATCCAAAAAGGGCTTAAAGATCTGATTCATCAAATCCATAAATGCAGCTGGTCCATTGATTAATCCAAAAGGCATGATTAAAAATTCATAATGGCCATACCTTGTTCTGAAAGCTGTCTTGAGTACATCTTCACTTTTAATCTTAAGTTGATGGTATCCAGATCTAAGATCAATTTTTGAAAACACTTGTGATCCTTGTAATTGATCAAATAAATCATCAATTCTAGGTAATGGATACTTATTTTTCACTGTCACTTGGTTCAACTGTCTATAATCAATACACAATCTCATAATCCCATCTCTCTTTTTGACAAACAGTACTGGAGCACCCCAAGGTGACACACTGGGCTTAATAAAACCTTTATCTAATAATTCTTCCAATTGTTGTTTCAGTTCTTTAAGTTCTGCAGGAGCCATTCTGTAAGGTGCCTTAGAAATTGGTGCTACCCCTGGCAATAATTCAATGGAGAATTCAATTTCCGTGTCAGGCGGTAATCCTGACAATTCTTCAGGAAAAACGTCGGGAAATTCTCGGATAACCGGAGTGGTATCCAAATTCATTTCTTCCTTCCTATCTTCTTTGATATAGGCAAGAAAGCCTTGACACCCTTTTCGAAGGAGGCGATTAGCTCGAATACAAGAGATTAAATATGATGGGGAGTCTTTTTTGACACCATTGAAGTAAAATACTGGTTGATTCGGAATACAATTTTCTTATAACAATCAATACTTGCATGGTATGCAGAAAGCCAATCCATGCCTAAGATTACATCAAAATCTTGAATTTCCAGGAGTATTAAATCAACCAACAGTTCCTTTTCTTCTATCTTTATTACACATGATTTGTACATTATATTGGTGTTAATTGAATCTCCCATCGGTGTGGCTACCTCTAGAATGTATTCTAATTGTTCTGGTTCTACCTTTAAGTGGCATGCAAAGTGTTGTGACACAAATGAATGAGTAGATCCAGGATCAATCAAAACATGAGCTACTTTTTGGAAGATAGTAAGAGTACCTTGGATCACCGATTTTGAGGCCTGAGCGTCTTGCTCAGTAATCGCAAATACTCTTCCCTTCATCTGAGGCTTTGGAGCTATCTCTCCCTGCTTTGGAAGCTGTTGTGTCTGTAAGCTAGGACATTGCTTAATCTGGTGTCCCAATTTTCCACATTTAAAACAGGCTCCGGTATTCCAATAACAAGGGCTTGATCCATGATTTTTCCCACATTTTCTGCATGGTTCTATTGGGTTTTGAAATGGCGAGGGCCTTGGCTTCTTGTTTGGCGTTTCAAACTGTTGTCGATTAGATGATGTAGGTCTAACATGACTGTTCTGATTTTTCGTCTTTTGGTAATCTTCAAAATCTTTTTCGACAATTTGGGCACGATCCACTATTTCAGCATAAGTTCTTAATTTCAAGACTGATATTCTTCTTCTAATAGCTGGCCTAAGACCCCTTTCAAATTTCTTCACCTTTCTTACCTCATTATTAATCATATGTGGTGCAAACCTGGCCAATTCAGTAAACTTGGCCTCGTACTGTGCTACTGTCTTATTTTCTTGGATTAATTCTAGAAATTCCATTTCTTTTTTGTCTCGAATAAAATCTGGGAAATACTTTTCATTAAATGCCTCTAGAAATACTTCCCAAGTCAAGGGTTTATTTTCTTTGACCAATACTCCTTTTGTCATTCGCCACCAGTGTTGTGCCTCACCTTCTAACATAAAAACTGCCAAGGCCACCTTCCTATCATCAGGACATTCCATAATCTCGAATATTTTTTCCAATTGCATAATCCATCCCTCGGCTTCCAGTGGGTTTACAGCACCCTTAAAAGAAGGTGGGTTTAATTTTTTAAATTATTCGATATTGCTCCCACCATTTCCTGTAACTGACTGCCTGGGTGGATTGTTGTTTTCCATCTGATGTTGCATTAGAGCAACCATATTTTCTAAGGCTTTGTGAATTCCTTCTATATTGGCTTCAGCTATTCTGGATCTTGACTTTATCCCGGTCTGTACACACAATAAATGTGATTTTTTAAGTACATTCTTTTTAAATTTCCTAAGGATCTTAAACCTATTGCTCTGATACCATAATTGTCACCGCCCAAGAATTTACAATACTGATATTCCTGAGATGTGACAGACAAAACATATATACATCTATTGATAGGACAAATTTACAGTGGCGAGGTCTTACAAAGTAAATAAAGAAAGCTAGTACAACAACAGTATCTTCCAAAGTTGATCTTGACTAGCACTCAAAATGAATCCGCAGTTATCCTGAAAAAATGTTTACCATAGTTTGATGAGTTTGGCTACTCAGTAAGTGATCATCATAATCCTAAAAATAATCATGATTGAAAGATATCAATATTTTCCAAAATGAGATCTATTAACAGAAATGCATCAACAGTTTCACTTTCAATAAATGCATAATTAAGTATAATCCAAATAATTGAAATGCTTATAACACTTTTAACGACAGTACATAATTCAAAGGATTTCACAAAATACCCTACTGGCGTCCCAAGTAGGTCACCTATATACCCCATCAGCGTCCTGATGGGTCCACTTAATCCCTATCGGCGTCCCAGATAGGTTCATTTAATCCCTGCAGGTCCACTTATACCTCACAGGCGTACCGGATGAGTCCACTTAATCCCTACCGGCGTCTCAGATAGGTCCACTTATACCTCACCGGCGTACCGGATGAGTCCACTTGCATACTTAAATTATTTCTAAATCTCTTTAAACATTCGAAAGCAGCAATATCATGTACTCAACATATCACTGAAACCATTAATATGAATTTCACTTAAACCATTAATAACAGTCACTCTCTATAACATTTCAAAAATAACCAATCAAAAATTTTGGGCTCAAATTTAGAAAGGTAGCAGTTTGTAAAGGCATTCTAGCATAATTGCCAATTTAATATGTATAGAAAAACTCTTATAAAAATTCAAGAATACGGAATTATCACAATTTATGGAATATCAATTCACAAATAAACATTTCACAACAATACTATAATCAATTGCAAAAATGTCAATTTTTAAATAATAAGGCAGTCATTTGCACATGAATTTTACAATGTCTAAATATTCAAAACAGTAGAAAGAAATATCACAATTTTACTAAAAGCAGAAATATCACATTTATTTCTAACAATAGACAAGAAAAATAAATAAATTTATTTTTCTAATTTACAGCATTCAAAATTTCTAACATAGATAAAATATCACAATTTTTATTAAAAAGATTATTTTTTAAGATAATGAGGTCACGTGCGCATAAAATTTATCGCACCTAAAATTCATGATAATAAGCAGAAATAATTATTTCATTTTATTTTTAAAAAGAATGGATTATTTTTCGAGACAATGAGGTCACTTACACACAAAACTGATAAAATAAAGATCCTAGACGGAAATATCACTATTTATTAAAAATAGACTATTTTTCAGAAAGACGATGTCACTTACCCACAATTATTTGAGAGGGAGCTTCCAATAAAAAAATTCGGTTCGAGAGAGAAGTTCACTGTGTTTCGACCAGAGAGAGAGATATCTTAAAATTTTCTAGAGTGGGAGTGCTCACCTTCCCTATTTAAGTTCTTATAACGTATTATTATAATATTTTATTACGCTCTACCTCATACCTGAGGTATTGCGTTTAGCGTCTGCTTTTAACATACGAAAACCACATCCGCTAAAGGACGTGGCGAGCAGCAGGCAGCAAAAGTAAAAGCAAAGGCAAAGGCAAAGGCAAAAACTTTTGAAAATAGTGATGGTCCCCAAGGACCATCATATTCAAACAGACCATCACCTATTTAAAAGCATCTTTTCTCCTTTTTTTTTTTTTTTTTTTTGAAATTTTAGGATTGTTACAATAGTAAACATTAAAAAAAATTTTGGTCAGTAATACTCACTTTTATATTTTCCCATCTTTTTCAGAAAATTTTAAAAATAGCCGTTGGAAAATATAAAATGGGTTAAAATCCATTTTTTTCATTAAATTTCAACTTCATTTGAATGTGTTTTGCTTTAATTATTCTTTCTATGTTTTTTATATTTTAGTTGATTTTTTTTGTATTTTTATTTATTTTTTTCAACACTTTTTTGACCGTCCGGGACTGTTAGAGAGGTTGAATCGACTGGTTTTCCGGTTAGGCCGGTTAAACTGCTTCCTGGCCTATATCTGCTTAACCGTTCCGGTTCGATTTTGCGAACACTGGACTTAACACTCCTCTGCTAGGAGTCGAAGTGATGGAGGGGCATTTCAATTTAGAGTGTACCTTGCATCACTTTGTGTAATTCAGACACCTTGATGGGTTTTCATCTGAATCAAGGGGATGTGCAAAATTTGGTTTTTACAAGCCCCCGGGTTTTTTTTTTAGCACTTTTTCCCATGGCTTTTAAATCATGTCCACTTTCATTTCATTTTTAATCACAATGCCCTTTCGGGTTTTTTCCATACCCATCTCACAATATTTTATTCGTTGTGCCCTTTTGAGTTTTATGTCATTTTCAATCTTCTTTATATATATATATATATATATATATATATATATATATATATATATATATATATATATATATATATATATATATATATTATTTTTTATTTTTTTTCTCTTCTTTTGTTTTGTTGGATGGGGCACCCTTTTAGGTTTTCGCCGCCTTTTAAGGTCATGCAACTAGGACCCAAATGTGTATTAACTTTTGAGCTCATATGATTAGGACTATGGTTGATGGTTTAATGTCATAGGATTATTGGATGGTGTTTTTAGGCCTTCCACACATGTATCATCAACAGGCACGTACAATGATACTCTGGTTTGGCCTCGAGTTTTAACAGTTTAACGTCATACCGTAAGACGATGCTATAAAGTTTAAAGTCATGTTACATGGACCATGTATCACACAATTTAATGTCATACTATAAGAACGTAAGTTTTTGACAATTTTACCTGTGGCACCTTTTTAGGCTTTTACCACGTCCGTCTGTAGAGCAAGTGCCTATAAGGTTTTCACCATACTCCACTAAACATTTTCTTTCATTTTGACACTTTTGCTTAAGACACCCTACAGGTTTTCACATAACATTTTTTTCTTTTTGTTTTTCTTCATTTATTTATTTATTTTTTATTTCTTTGAAGTGACTATAATGGGCATTGCGACCCCAAAGTCGCCTACAAGGCCATTTAGTTAGGATCGTAGTGCCATGTTGTTTAGGGTTTTGCAACTAGGGCCATGGTGTTATTGATAATACTTCTTCAAATATTGCCCAATGATAGGGGGCAATATTTTAACCGTGACATTAAATTTGAGAAGCTTTGTCTCATGAGGTTGAAGGACTTAGCAAATTTGTTTGTTGGTTGAGGTTTTAGCTGAAATCCTACAAATTTTATTACAAAAAGAGGGCCCCTATAAAAATTATCTTTCAAGGTTAGAGAAGAGAGAGGCTCTCCATTGATGAGGAGCGCTTGGGACGAGAATGTCTTATTGTTTGTACTTTGTAGAGATGGAGGGGGTTGCTCTTATTTGTAGACAACTGAGAGAGGGAGGCCTCTTGTCCGTATTAATGAGGGACAACGATCCTCACCAAGAGATTTTCCCTACCAGCTTTTTACGCCTCTTTCAACTTCCTATTTTTCCATTCAATTTTATAAACCCAATTACAAATTCACAATGTAGTGATACCCTTCGACCCATTCAATTTTATAAACCCAATTACAAATTCACAATGTAGTGATACCCTTCGACTTTCAGTGGGTAATGGCACAAATAAACATGTTTTATTCAGGGAGAGAAATGATTTTATGTTTTTGTATTTAGAACGACAAAAAAAAATTATCTAGAGAGACAAATATGAAGTACTATATATGTTGGGCTCTATTACCAATGATTTAGAATAGAGCAATGATCAAATGCAACGGTTATATCATAGTATAATGCAACGACGTTTCTAGAAAACCATGTTTGTGGTATTTGTATGACTTCAATTTTGCACACACACTCTCTTCATCTCAATAATCAATCTCCTAAAAAAAAAAAAATTCAATTTGAGCCCTAGATGTGGTCAAAATGAGTCGTCTCCAAAAACAAATATAGACCATTCAATATCTTAACCTTTATAAACTCAAAATCATTTTTTTTTTCTTTTTTAATATTGTTCATCTAATGATAATAAAGCCATCCAAAAAATTGGAAATGCAAAAATCCTTCTAAGGCCTAGATCTAACCATCTCACCAAAATGAAAGGCCTATGTTAATTAGGCTAAAAAATTACTTTCTAAATTGTGTTTTCAATTTTTTCTTTTTTTTGTGATTGTTCATTAGAACGAAAAGAGTGTATATTTCAAAATTTGGATCGAATAAATGGCCAAGATGGTTTTTTAAGGTTATTGCATCATATTACTCTACAACGGTTGCATGAAATCATTGCCCTTCAGAATAACATTACGAGGGAAATCGGGTCACAGGGAAGCCTACACTTCCTTTTTGAAATTGATGCCTAATTTACACCTTCCAAAATAAATGGACACCATAGATTACTGTAAACCTTGCTTTAATAAGGGCACAAACTTTATAGAAAAAGTGTATATAAGGTTGCAACCTTAAAATGTAGAACTTAAGATGCATCCTAAAAATCCATCGAAAAATGTTATCTTAATGTTGAAAAACCCTCTAATTGAGTATCTCGACATCAAGATGTATGAATATGAAAGAAAAAAGGATTTTGAGTCCCAAAAATAGTGCATCTTACAACACATTATCTAGACCATCCATTTTTTAAATTTTCATATGTTTATAGATCTACTTGATTTTAACCATCTTTGGAGTTTAAAAATTCATAATTAGATATGAAAATAGATTTTGAGATAATCCTAAGAATATTTTACATCAAAATTATATGTTATGATCAAATTGGAAGATGCGCCTTAATTGGATTGTTTAAGGTTGCAACCTTATGGAAACAACATTATATGATAAATTTTTTAAATTGGATTAAAAAATCATGCTATCTTTTATAAAAAAATTTCCATTTATAGATTTTTAAATAACTTCATAGTTGTTATAGTTTTTATTGTTTAAATTTTGTTTAAAGCTACTTTTTTAATAGGAATTACCTGTAATATTCATATTTCTCATTAAAGTTATTACATACTATATATATATATATATATATATATATATATGTGTGTGTGTGTGTGAGGTTTGCTTTTAAACTGTAGCTTTCTTCTTTGTATGAAGGTACCATATTTTTTCAATAATGGATATTTCAACTCTTAGCAAATATTATTTAAATAATTCATAATAATATTATACATTTTTATTCTTTGATTTTTTTTCTTTTCAATGTCTTTGTTACCCTAATTCGTGCAACTCACATACGTCCACTAGAGGCTAATAGGTTGACCTTAGTTGAAGCTATGCGGGAACATTAAAATTATTTGAAGGGGGAAGTTTTTGCCCAAGACAAAAATTGTATAAGTTTGTTTGAGAGCCCCTACCATATAAAAATAGAATAATTAGAATACATAGACATCACGTAGTGGTTCATTCACGCTTAATCCATGTCAAATAGACCCCGTAATTGTGAGAATTTTTATTTCATGACTCGGGAAGGACATTGTGTCACAAAAGATAGAGAATAAAAAAGTGTTGGACTCAAAATTGATGTTACAGATTACAAATTGTCTTTTGTACTCTTGAATGTGAATGTGAAGGGTGAGATGTGCATAAAAGGTTGACGACTAGGTAATCAAAATAACACCTCCAAATGATGCTGTTTTATTGCTATAAATTATTGTGATGGTCTGAAAATTTATTTTAATATTTTATTATTAAATGAGATTGTATATAATGAGATCTTTTAACTTTGATACAAAGTAGTCACAATTTTTTACAACTATTTGATGTGAAATTTGATAGTTTGGATGCGTCACAATGTTTGAGAAAATTTCTTTGAAAGTTTGCATTTGGTCAATGGAATAATTGCAACCACCCAATTTCATATCCAATGGTCAATGTTAATGTGACCACCTCATATAAAAGGTCAATGGTCTCATTCTATACTTTCCCCTATTAAATTTAAAGCTTAAAAAATAGTGTACATCTAGCAGATTTATATACACTTAAAAATCTTGAAAATAGATAGTTCAAATAATACATTACAATACGTACTATTTCTAGGACTGGAAACCTTTTTTTTTTTTTTTTCATTCACGTATATATCTTGAGGTAGGGGATCAATTAAAGATTTTTAATGTTAGAACAACCTTTGAGTTTTGGGTGTGATTTGTATAGGGCCAAGGCCCTAAGCATTCAAAGCAATGCACACCTTTAAATAGTGTTACAAATATTGTTTCAATACTGAAATCTTTGTGATGGCTAGAACTTTATTTTTATATCTTATCATAAAATTTAGAGCTTTAAAATTATCGTAGATCAATAAGATTTACAAATACTTAAAAATCTTGAAAATTCACAGTCTAGGAAATACACTACAAGATGCACCATTTCTAAAACTTGAAATCTAATTTTCTCATTTTTATACATCATTTGAGGACTTTTAAGTATCAAAATAATATCTTCTAACGAATTTTTGGTGTAGGTCTTAATTTAATTTAATTAACTGTTTATGACGTCACCCTTATTTAAAACTTTTTCGTCCAGGTTACTTAGGGGCACCTCACTTCGATAAAAGAGTTCGTTAGCAACTTGTGTAAACTACAAACTTTTTCCTGCGCCCTGCCATGGTAACCAGGTTAGCTTGAGAAAGTGCAGCCGCTGTTGGGAGAGTACGCAACAAATCAGCGTGTTTCGTAGTAGCACGTTCGGTTCACGTGAGATTATTTTTAAAAAAACATTTTCGCATGAAATTTTTTTCTCATGTATTAAACTATTCGCATATTTTCATACCAATTAGGGATTGTTTGGGTACGTTTGGGTACCTAGAAATTTATTACGTGAGAATATATTACAAGGAAATATGACATTTTTAAGGAAATATGACATTTTTAGTATTTGGGTACACTTAATTTGTAAGAAAATGAAAAGGGATTCAGCGAGATTTCTCGAAAATCAGGAAATTCATTACGGTGAAAAATTTATTATAAGAGTGATGGGTAATTTTGAGAAATGTTTTGCGTACTTTTTTGCTTAACCTATCTTTGATTAAAAAATTCTTCTAAACCATCTTTCTTTATTATAAAAAATTTCACATAACATAATATGATCCCCTTTTCCTCATCTCAAGGTATAGTGTCATATAAAAAAAATAATAAAAATAAAATCAGTACAATGATAAATTAAACAACACAATCATAATAAAAAATTTCACACAACATAATCCTTACTAAAATCTCAATTGAAATAACATACCTCTGTAGTCTCCTCCAATGCCTCAAAATTTTATATTGCAATTACCAAACCTTCTAATTTACTAATCAAACTTCTTCTCATTTTTTAACTCGTACCTTACAGATTTTGAATTTAGTATCATAAATTTATTATTTATTTGAAATTATATAGAGAAACATTTGAAAGACTTCTATAAAAAATAAATAAAAATAAGGTTTATCATAATAAAATCATGTTATTCCAATCATATTGTTCCAATGACTTATCATGTTGAAACCAATGTCATGTTAGAAAACATGTGATTGCATATAAATGCCAAAGGCACTTAAAATAAGTAGGAAATAATATCATGACTGTAAAATGGTACAAGTTATTATTAGAAAACCTTTTGGAATGGTGATGATGTTATTATTAAAAATCTTTTTAGAATGGTATGATGATGATTTTAATTCAGCATTTTAGTGGAATTTTGTGACAAAAAAGAAGGAAATGATAATTTTGCATTTTAGTGGAATTTTGTGACAAAAAATAAAGAAATGATAGTTTATATGCACGTGCTGCTAAAATGTTGGTAATGCATTTCCTATATTTATTTGTATTTCCCAAGTTGCATCTAAATACTACCCAAACAGTAACAATCTATTTACCGGTAATGTATTACGCTAGTAATATATTTGACATACAATATATTTCTAGGTATCCAAACTGCCTCTAAGTATTAATGCGTTTTTTACCCCAATTGATGATGTAAAAATATTTTCCACTTAACCACATAACTTTTCATATGAAAATATTTTCGGGAAAACAATTTCACGATGAACCAAACGATCTATAGAGTAAGTTATAAGGGCAAGCTTTCTATACTTCCTCTACAATATAGAAGTTCTATCCTTCCCTTATCCAACTGTCCATTTTGAATGGAGGGCTAAGATTGCCCCAATCACAATGTCACGTCTCTATATTTTTTTTATTTTTAATTTTTTTTGTAAACTACTTTTGACACCAAATTTTGGACATTCATTCATCTATTAAACTCGCACTAGCGAAAAATATAAAAAAAATATTTTCAATAAAATAAAATGATCCCAATACCTTTGAAAGTTTCAAAGGGTATTTTGATCATTATATTTTATCGAAAAATTATTTTTAATATTTTTTATAGGTACACCCCAATGACAAGATGGCAAATACCAAATTTTATATTCATACAATTTGTATAGAAAAACTTAAAATAAAATGCTTTAAGACGTCAAATCTAAGATCAAACGATAAATGGCTCTCTCGATCAAAATTAGACGGTTGGATGGTAAGAGGAGGATAGAACTTCTATGCTGTAGGGGAAGCATATAAACTTTTCCTTTTGGTCATTTTATTTTATTGAAAATATTTTTTTTTATATTTTTCACTAATGCGAGTTTAATAGAGGAATGGGATGTCCAAAATTTAGTGTCAAAATAATTTATAGACCAAATTAAAAATAAAATAGTGTAGAAACGTGACATTGTGATTGAAGCAATCTTAGCTCTCCATTCAGAATGGACGGTTGGATAAGGGGAGAATAGATCTTCTATGCCGTAAGGGAAGCATAGAAAGCTTGTCCTCACCAAAATACCTTTCAAAGTTTCAAAGGGTATTTTTATTATTATAGTTTATCCAAAAACTATTTTTAATATTTTTTATAGGTGCCCCAAAATGGCTCATACTAAATTCCATATTCATACAATTTGTATTTAAAAAGAGTAATGATCCTATGAGATCTTCCCACACTCATGTGTATATGTTTTCAAAGGATTATTATTAAATTTAGTATAGATTTTTAGAAAAGTCAAATTCCATATTTGTAATAATTTTTTTTTTAGAGATGTGTATCAAATTTAATGGTAATCGTTTGAGTTCCAACAAATTTTTTTTTTATAAAATCATTACTTAAACACAAAAAAAAAATAAAAAATAATACTTTGAGAAGACGGGGCTAAGATGACACGGGAGCGACTCTCTTATCGCAAGGATGGTGCGGGGGATAATAGAACTTGTACGCTGCTGGGGAAGCGTAGAAACCTTTCCCAAGTCATAAAACTTAGAAGCTCGAGTCCTTCGCGCCGAGCCGCGCTGCGGCGTACACACAGAGTAGGGAGAGAGAGATGGGAGTTCATGGCCTTTGGGACCTTCTCGCTCCAGTTGGTCGCCGCCTCTCCGTCGAAAACTTAGCCGGAAAAAAACTAGCAATCGGTAAATTCCCCCTTTATTCCACATCTAATTCATCTTTCCCATACTTTCGCTCTTCTCCAACAATTCTGATCAGGTTTCCGGCGCTAAATTTTCTGATCACTGTGCTGAATTTCACGGTCATTCTGATAATTTTCGGGCCGTTTTGCTTACTTTTTTTTTTTTATCATTGTGTCAGATGCGAGCATTTGGATAATTCAGTTTATGAAGGCGATGAGAGATGAGAGGGGGGAGATGGTGAAGAATGCCCATTTGATAGGGTTTTTCAGGCGAATTTGTAAGCTCTTGTTTTTGAGGACGAAGCCGGTGTTTGTGTTTGATGGGGGCACGCCGGCCCTGAAGAGACGCACTGTGATTGCCCGCAGGAGGCAGAGGGAGAATGCGCAGGCGAAGATCAGGAAAACTGCGGAAAAGCTGCTCCTCAATCATGTGAGTTCTTTGAATCCTTCTTCGTTTTGGGTTTAAAAGCTGCTTATTCTCACACTACACCTCTATCTCTTCGTGTTCTCTATCTCTTTGTGTTTTATTCTTTGTTTGCTGCGAACTGCAAATTTGTTATGTCTGTTCAGGAGAAGCAAGAGAAACTATAGCGCGACATTCCTTCTGCAATCATGACTTTTCCGTCAGTTCTACTTGAATAATTTGTTCTGTTGACGCTTCTTAAGTTTTCAGTTAGAATTTGCTACTATAGAGGTGGGAACCTTTTCGGCTGTCGCAGGGGTTTCAATATCAGTTTATAAATATTTGCTATTATTTTTGAGAGTTCATAGTGCTTTGGTATTAGTTTCAATTTTTGAGCCAACTAATGACTTCAATTTACATGCGAGATAAATCCCAGGCTTTGGGGTGTTTAAGATCGTCAATACGCGTTTACAATTGTTTATCTGTCTGTTATAATTATTGTTGTGATTGTTTATTATTATTATTATTATTATTTTGATCTGTAGCTCAAGAAACGGAAGTTAGAAGAATTAGCTAAAGAATTTGCAGTAGGGAGGAAGAAAATTGGAGCAAAGGGAAAAGGGGTTGTGACTGAACCCTCTAAATTGGTGGCAGAGGAAGAAAAGGAGGGAGTGAAAGAAGCTTACAACCAGGACAATGCAGATGCATTGTAAGGTTCATTTCCCATCCTATGTCTCCATCTTTACTAGTATTGATGTATTTTGTTTTTCATCATTATAGTTTTAGTAGAGATAATTATTTTTCTTGCTTTTTTCTTTTATATTATTCTTTTTTGATCTGTGGTTGATTGTTTTGGTATGGTAGAGTAGTCACAAAACTTTCAGTTATTTTTCTCGCTGATGATACTTGAGGTGAAGAAGACCAGATTAATAAATTGAGCATTCCGGCTAAAGATTTCTACCGTGCTTTTAAAAGAAGTACATTATGGTTCCCTTTTCATAATAATCCTGCTTTCAAAGTTTCACATTGCACAGGTTTCCCTGAAAAACTTTGATCCTCTTAATGGGAATAGTGAAGGCTATGATTGACACCAGTTTCAGTTGTGGGTGTAGCATTTATTTGCTGGATTGAGGGTTTTCCCATCTGAAAAGTATATGTGAAGAGTCTCCTGGTTAACCTAGTGTCTGAACCTTTGGTGATATTTTGAGTATCTCAAATTTGAGAATGCATTCTTCAACGCTATGAAGATTCTGGAGGCTAATACTTTTATAGATTTTTCTGGAATTTTGGATTTATCCATACTAAGAGGCATTGTTGATCGTCGACTATGTTTCCCTCACTATTAATCTAGATTGATTCTGGTTTGCACACTTCTTAGTACTTGGCCATTGTTTTGATTATATCAGTGATGTTTATGAGACGTAACTAACCAATGTCTTGTTTCTACGACCTATTGTGTCATCTGATACTTATGCCAACTGAATCGTATGTTTGAAAAATCAAAATTTTTCAGACGATTGCATTTGTATTTGGAAATCTGAATTATGCACTTCCAACTTTAATATTCTGTATGGTATAATGTAGAGTTGTAAATCTAGAATCAACAGAGCAGGCATTGTTTTTCTTGCACATAAGTACCCAAGTGTTTACACTCACATGCTTCTCGACAACATTTTTACAAATCCAAAGCCAATGAGCACAGGCACCACATAGAAAATGAAGCCTATTGTTGATCAATCATTATGCTGGTGCTACACCATAGCCATGTAGCCTTGCTTGTGCACCTAATCACTGTGTCTGCTACCAACTAAATCCATACCTGTGCTTTTTCTTTAGGAGAACATATATTTAGAGCTTCACATTCATCTTTCTCTATATCCGTCTTGCATTGCTGCTTGTTGTGCTAATATTTGTATTTCTTACTTCTTACATTGCTGCTTGTTGTGCTAATATCTGTATTCCCTACTCCTTTTTTGATCGATGCTACTAGCTATGACACTATTCAGTTGATCTGTTTCGATGAAGGTTGGCAGCTTCTCTTGCTGCTGAAGAAGATGGTGCGTTTATTAGCGAGGCATCAACCTCAGCTGCTGGGGTTCCCATTGAAGAGGAAGACAACCTGGATGAGAGTGAGGAAATGATCTTTGTAAGTAGTTGTCTGTAGCATAGTATATTCCATCGCTATCTGTTTTATATCATTTTATTCACTCCTGATTCCGTTGCATATTGCCTTTCCCTTATTTAAATTTTTTGTATGGTTTATCTCAACCACATCAAATTGAGCCAATTTTGCCTTGGTTTGGATTGTGTAGAGAAAATTAAATATTTAGAGTATGAGATGCACTAGGGGCTGTCTGTATCATTGATGTTGAACTTGCAATGCTATTTTTAAGGGTTTAATCTCTAGGCGCTCCCTTTTTTTATGTGCTCCTTGGGTATGGTCTGGACAAAAGTATCTGCCTTTGTTAATCTTTGTTTTTGAATTTGATTATCTTGTTTTTCTTTTTACTGCTAATGATGGAATTGGGTTTAAGAATTTTATTTTGCAAAAGGAACTTCAGAAGCAGGTTTGAAGGTGTGTTAAGCACGACCAAATGGAACTATGAAAGCAAAATACTAAGATTTTGGTATATGCAGCCCACTAGGAAGCCATTCATGAATCCATGTTACCGTGCTGATATGTTATGTTGCAGCATTGATGATTTGTGATAGCACTACTATTATAGGCCCCTTACCATGGATTACTAGTTTGTTCTAAAGATTTTGAACACATGATTTTCGCAAAACGTAGGGGAACTTATTTATCGGTACACCACAGACAATGCACCAACACAAAACTCATACTTATACGCATATATGCATATATATTCATATTATTGGTGTGCTCCACTGCATGCATGTGTTGCATGTATTTTTATGTGCATGCTTATGCCATGTATCAACACCCCCACCATACATATCTCTTGAAAAATGTACTAACAACACGATACTAATGAGAAAAAGATCAATTGCAGTACATTACAAAATGTTGGGGCATGGCAGAATGTGAATAGAAGGAATTAGTAATCACTATATACCATGTTCACTTAAACTTTTAGAGTTTGATGACCAAACATGGTCTTTTCTCTTTCAGCCAACAGGACAGGGAAAAGTTGACCCAGCAATATTGGCAGCATTGCCTCCATCTATGCAACTAGATCTTCTGGTTCAGGTAAGTGGTATAGAGTTCAGCTGGTTACTGAATGTGACTATCTAACTCAAATAAGTTAGTTCGTTTTGAGCTGTAATACTTTTATGTACAGATGAGAGAGCAATTGATGGCAGAAAACAGACAGAAGTATCAGAAGGTTAAGAAGGTAAAATATTCATCTGCTTTATGAAGTAGCCATGTGGAATCCATCATTTTAACTGTGGCTTTTTTGTGATTCTTCATCCTTCTCCTTTTACATGATGTCTTTCTATGGGATGGTTATGAATGCTGTTTTAGAGTAATTACTCTTTTAAGCAATACTTAATTTAGTCGTTTCACACACAAGTTATATTAACTGGAAGGTTATGAGTAAACAAGTTAACCTGGCAAAATTCTGATAAACTAGGTTTTGTTAACTTTAGTTATATGAAATGTCTATGTCACGTTTCACATAAATTAATGATAGTGCACTTTAGGTGGACCTGCTCAGTTGAACTGATGTAGCAATGTAATTTATGGTGATTTTTATCTCTTCAAAGTTTGGATACAATTATTTATGGAAGCTTATAGGAATATTGGGAACTATAATGGACTTTTAGGATTTAGGGATACTGAGCAGCATTATTCTTTGCTGTCATAATGATGAAGAACAAGGCTTTCTCTTTTGCATAACATCATAAATAGGAAGAATAAAATAACCTTGTGCAATACAAATTGTGAAAAAGCTATCCCTATCAAATACAGTATATGCATGATTCAATATATGTTGAGGGAGGAAACAGCACATGAAAATAGGAAATTGCAAATTATGAATATAAAATAGAAGAAATATCTCAACCATCTCAAACCATATGCCTTCTCGCATGCCTATGTAGTTGGGATTCAAAGCATAACTAGCCTTATCATGCTTCCCCTAAGTAGATATCGGTCATATGAGCAAATAACTGTCATTGGGTCATGACTGAGAATCCTTTGTGCATAGGGTTATAAATTCTTATGTAATTAGTTCTCTTTTGTATTCTACCATTGATATAATCTTAAGGAGTTGTACTTGCATGCTATTCCTGGAGGTGAGCACCTTTTTGTGAGTTATTTTAGCTGTTAGTTTCTATAGATGATGGCAAAGTAGAAAACATAAAACCATCAAAGTCGATCATCTAAGGGGTTATATCATCATTTTGCCCCATGTTATTCCAAGATATACAATATACCCCTATTTAATGGGTAGTTTGTTCAACTCCTTGGAATGTTGTTGAGTTCGAGTCGAGTCCGAGTCCGAGTTCTGAGTGTAGGAACCTTGTTCTAACTGAACTAGGTTGTTTTTACCTAAAGTAGCATCTATTAAATAAGATGTGGGATTTTGGTTTGGATCATTTGATTCTCATTTCAATTCTGCATGTTACGATTCTACTTCTGTTTTACAAAATGCAGATTGTGACTTTTACTTCTGGGTAGATTCTTTGTCATCTCTAGAGTTGTTTTGAAATTTTAAAGGGCTACGAAGTGTTATCTGATACCTATTTAGAGCCCAGAAAGTCTGCCCTATCCCTGCCAGCTATGAAGACCTTAATTCATTATAGTTACGACTATCCAATGAGATGGACAGTTTTGGAGGGAGAGTGGGACTCCCAGTAGGGTGTTCTGTCCTGTTCTGATGGGTACTTCTCTCCATCACCATCTAATATTTCATTGGACTTTGATGATCCTGACGGAGTATGATTTTCCATGGTCCACTGAGTAATGCATATCACATTCGTGATGATGTCTTAAAAATAGGCAGAAATTGCATATCCTGTGTTCCTTCTGAATTGAATGCCTTAAGAATTTGACGTTAGCTTATGGGGTGTAGTGTTTCGATTCGTCATATGTTGGGGCTTATAAAGACTGATTTATTGATCCGTTTTCTCCAGGCACCCTCAAAATTTTCTGAGCTACAGATACATTCTTATCTCAAAACAGTTGCTTTTCGTCGGGAGATAAATGAAGTGCAGAAATTTGCTGGTGGAAGGGGAGTTGGTGGATTGCCAGCTTCCAGGATTGCATCTGAAAGCAACAGAGAGTTCATCTTTTCATCATCTTATAGTGGTGACAAGAAGTAAGTTCATTTGATTTAGATTTCTTCTCATTGTACAAGCAGTACACTTGCCCTTAAATGTTTCCCGGCTAAGAAAAATGTTGTCACATTGGTTGCTTTCTTAGACTTGGTAACATTTTTGAACTTACTTTATGGCTTGAATTGAGTTTGGTGACTTTGGACTTTGTGCTGAATGTCTATTGTTTAAGGAAGCAATCCTGAATATTACATGGTCATAGAGATTGAGGCAATGTTGAGACCTTGATGTCAAGCTCCTTGGAATGTTTTGGAATGGTAGATTTAAAACTATGGTTCTAACGAGATATTATTGAATTCCGTCAGGAACATTTGCATGTTCATAATCGTAGTTTTGATTCACAAACTTGAATTTCAGTTCAGTTTTATTTCATTCTCCAAATTGCATAGCACAGATATTTCCTGAAATCCAGTTTATCATCCTTCATCAGAAGATGGTAAATTTCCATTTGGAGTACGGCATACCTTGCTACATCAGATACTTGTTTATAATGTTTTCTTGCATAATTTTTCCTAATCTTTGTACATGTTTATGTTGTCGGTGCTTGCTGACATCTCCAGTTCTCATTACTTTACACCTTTGAATTGTCCTCTAGTGTGCTGAGTACCTCTGGGGTCAGTAGCAGTGGAGATACTGAGCATCAGTTGCAAGGGACTAATTCTAAATTTCAACCTGTGGAATCTATCCCATCTACAATTGGTTTCAGCTCTAACACTAGAGCTGCCATTGATGAATCTGAGAGGGAATTGGATGGTGCAGTAGAGACTTACCTTGATGAGAGGGGACGGGTTAGGGTTAGCAGATTAAGGGGAATGGGGATTCGAATGACTCGTGATCTGCAATGGAATTTGGAAATGATGAAAGAACTTGAGCAAGTGAAGAGTACAGAAACAAATAATATGGTGGGCCTGGTTGCCACCACTGATGATGAAGTTGCCAAGGGTGCTCCCAGTTCTATCTGCCCTAAAAAAGCTTCAAGTTTGAAGGAAAATAATGAAAGAGATTTGTTTGAAGGCAGAAATGGGGATTCAATACAGATGGATGAGAACAATCTTCTTCATACATGCTCTACCCTTGGAGGCACTCATGCCATAGAGATCTCCTTCTCAGAAGATGAATTTGTTGGCCATGGGAAAGATGAGGATGAGTTCTTTACAAGTTTGGTTGCTGAAAATACTGCATCCATGGAGGAGTCGCATCCATCTCAGGTTGAGGCATCAAACGGCAGTGATGAAGGGGAGGTCGATTGGGAAGATGGGACCTGTGATTTACCTGTTGAAACATCTAACTCTCCTATTGAAACTAAGCAAACTGTTTCAAAAGGAAGTCTGGCTGAAGAAGCTGAAATCCAGGAGGCAATAAGGAGGAGTCTACAGGAAAACAGTGGAGGAAAATGCATCAACCTATTTTCGGAAGTGGAGACTCCAAAGCCTTCCATTCAAAGATTTGATATTTGTAAAGAGAGCAATAAAATAATTTCTTCTGAAGATGGTGAGCATAAGATTGATGGAAATTCAGTTCTGTTGGACTTTCCTTTGACTGGGAGCCAGTTTGAAGCATCACTTCATACCAGGATGGGATCTGAACAAGATGGGATTAAGCATCAAATTGCTGGACCTGTCTTGTCAGATGCCTACCAAGACCAAAAACTACAGTCCCATAAAAACTGCTCAATTATGCAAGACGAACTCGTGGTTGACTTTAGGAAACAGGAAATTGTTTCTGAGTTAGAGGGGCCTCCTAATGTCAATTCTGATGTACCTGCTATCATGGCCAGCAATGTGTTTGATGCATTTAGTGGTGATACTCCACTAAATAATTTGCATCATTCGTTATCTTCACAACATCATTGTGATATTGAAAATGCTCCTGTTGACATTAAAGAGTTTTCATCGAAGGAGAAGGGGTTATCTGATGATATAAAGGATAGGGAGATTAGTGCTAAAGAAGCTGATCTTGATCTCAAAATATCTTCATCGAAGGAAAAGGAGTTATCTGATGATGCAAAGGAAACGGAGGTAAATGCTGTAGAAGTAGACCTTCTTGCTGATCAAGAAGATTACCATAAGGATGTGAATGAATTTCAAGACCGTATGGAGTTTCAGGATACATTGGATGAAGAAATATCTCTATTGAGACAAGAGCAGCTTGATTTGGGTGATCAACAGAGAAAGCTTGAGAGGAATGCTGAATATGCTAGCAGCGAGATGTTTGCAGAGTGTCAGGTATGTCTTGAGACTTCAGACCAAGCATTTCTTTTATGATCGTAGATGTTTGTATATTCCAATTACACATGCATAGACCATGTTTTTCTTTTTGATAAGTTATTTCTTTATTAATTGTTTTTGTGTTCAGGGGTAACTGGTCATGATTTGCTGTGTTGGTGACTGATGAATGACATGACTTGCCTTCTCGTGCTCTTTGTGAAATTGACCCCCGGTCACATAAAAGTTCGTTCTTTGTTGACCTGCTTTGGAATACGATACTTTAACTGATTTCTATTTTAACAACATCAATTTATCGTCTCACATAGCATCTAATTTGTACCTTGCCCTTAATGGTGTTTGAAGCATAGATTTATTGAAAACTTAATATATGCAAATAATATAATCTTTATAATAAGATTTAAAGTGTGAGCTTGATTGGTTTTGGTTGAGGTGTTCATGCTTGTACACTACATCCTAAGTAGGCATGGTGATGGGCCGGGTTCCCCAACCTGGCCTGGCTAAGCTTGGCACGGGGCCAACATATGTGCTGTGAAGGGTTGGGCTGGCTCTAAAGTGCTCTTCCCAGATTCGTATTGGGCTGGGCCCTGGTTCGGCAGTTCATGGCTGGGCCAGGCCGGTTCCTGTCTACACATCGATCATCTAAGATGTAATTGGGCATACCGGGCCTGCCCATTGCCAGGCCCTTTCCTAAATTCCAGTGCTGCCACTGTACTACCTCAAAAGAATGTAGTTTTTCCACTTCGTTGGGCCCTGAGTGACTATTGTGGTTTAACTTTCTTATCTCTCTTCTCTGTTGTATATCTTGTTCAAATTATTCTTGATGAGTAAAATTATATTCAATCCTAGACTGGTTCCCAACCCATGTTCCTTCATACTACTCATTGTTGTACTGCTTTTCCCTTGTTGCTATCTCACATGGGTACATGGGATGGATCCATTAAGTTTTAATTTTTAACTATCATACATGTAGAAATAATTGACTGAGTTGCCTCTGATTACTGTTTTTGATCAATTGAAAAGAAGGGAACTAGATGAATGAGAAAGATTCCTTTGAGTATAATCCATCCTTTTTGTTCTACCGTGGGTAAGTTGGTTGTCCCAAGCTCTTAGAGCATTGCCACCATTTGGAACAATACCCAATTTTTGCCAAAGAAAGGTAAGTTCTGTTTTGATACTGGGATTCCCCATGCGAAGCCTGCCTATGAATGGTTTTCATAATACTTTTATTTTATTTGATAACAGGGTAAGGATTGGAAAGAGTTTCTGTTTATAAGCATCTTCTTTCCCAAAATTTGCACTATGGGCTGATCACTGTAAACCTGGACCATCTCTCTCTTCTGTTGATTAATGGTTACTTTCTTATTGTAG
This sequence comes from Amborella trichopoda, assembly GCF_054954075.1. Taxonomy (NCBI): domain Eukaryota; kingdom Viridiplantae; phylum Streptophyta; class Magnoliopsida; order Amborellales; family Amborellaceae; genus Amborella; species Amborella trichopoda. The sequence goes on from NC_142347.1 coordinate 30,928,157, forward strand.
CATGAGAAGTTAATTTCTTTCTCTTTGTTTTGTATCTTGAATCAATTTAGATGACGTAATTTGTCAAGTGCTAGAAATCAGTAAATCACCTGATGTTATTTAGACAATACATTCACCTAAATATGCACTTAGCTTGTTCTATTTATTGACAGGAGCTGCTTCAAATGTTTGGCTTACCTTATATTATTGCACCTATGGAAGCTGAAGCACAATGTGCCTATATGGAGCTAAGTAATCTCGTTGATGGGGTTGTGACTGATGACTCTGATGCTTTCTTATTTGGAGCGCGTAGCATATACAAGAATATTTTTGATGACCGAAAATATGTCGAGATGTACCTTATAAAGGTTGTAGTCTGTCAGCTTTCTGTTCCTTCTCTAGTAGGCTGCTTGCATGTTGCTTTCATCTTTTCTTTGTTTTGACTTTTTTTCCCTTCAAATAATTTATTCTGTTTTTTTGTAGTTTAATTGGTTTCTTTATCCTTTCTACGTGGTGTTTACCGTTGAGGGGCGGTCAGCTTTTTTAACCTTTTCACAGTCATCTATGTTTTCATATTTTTCAAGATCTCCTATAGATGTTTCATACTTTTGTTTTTTTTACCCTGGTATCAGTTTCCATATGCAGCAACCAACTTGCAAATATGTATTCAGTCTAGTGGGGATTTCAGATTGTCCTTTTTCAACTGACATGAGATATTTTGTGGTTAGAAGTTATATGGCACTCATGAGTTTCATGGAGTTTTTGATTAATTTATGCAATACATTGCTTATGTAAGTTCTTTTTTCTTTTCCCTCATAGGATGTGGAGAATGAGCTTGGATTAACCAGAGATAAGCTTATCCGAATGGCTTTGCTTCTTGGGAGTGATTATACTGAAGGTATCAGGTAAAGTTGAACATTGTTTGTAAACCTCTACATTAGTGAATTTCTAACTATAAAATCTTAGAAAAGAAAAAAGAAATTGTGGGTTATAAAGAATGTTTTGAACCATGTGCATTATGTTTTTCCTCTTTTCATGAGTCTTGTGTATATGGAGAGTAATTGGGTTTTTGTAGGAACTTATTTTGATCCTTTCGGTGCTCTTTCATATTCTCTTCGTTTGATAATTCTGCTAGCATATGAAATCCTTTTGAGTATGAAAAAAAATCATATTCTCTTGAGTAGTCATGCTGATGTTATATTACTTGTTCAAAATTTGACTCTGTGACTTTACTTGTCAGTGGTGTTGGTATTGTTAATGCTATTGAAATTGTAAATGCATTTCCTGAGGAGGGTGGTCTCCAGAAGTTCAGAGAATGGCTTGAATCTCCAGATCCTTCCATTTTAAACAAGGTCCATGCTCAAACTGGCAAGGAAACTCGAAAAAAATCATCAAAAGAAAGTAAAAAGGATGAAGATGTCTGTGAAAGCATGGGGGATGTTCTTCTTGATGACAATAGTGATGGGAGATGCAATATTGATCAAGAATCTGAGGATATTGCAAACCTGAAACAGATTTTCATGGAGAAGCATGTAATCTCTGTTATTCTCTTCTCCTTGTACTGGCCAAAAGGAAAAAGCTTTTTAAACTTTCTATTTGGTCGATCTTATTGATAGTTTCTTGACAGTGCTCTTAATTGTCATGCTTTTTTTATCCAGAGAAATGTGAGCAAGAACTGGTGTATTCCTTCATCCTTCCCCAGTGAGTCTGTTCTTTCTGCTTATAAATCCCCACAAGTCGATGAATCAACAGAGCCGTTTTTGTGGGGAAAGCCTGATTTGCTTTTTCTTCGGAAGTGAGTGGTCAATTCTGATTTGTTAACTTTTCAACTTCTTGATATGGCAACAGTTACAGATTTCTGAGAGTAGCTTGTATTTTGGGTTTTTATGGTTCTGGAATGATGTGGATTCTGTTATTTAGGGAATCTCTTTTCTGATAAATGCATACTGTTTATTCAATATACAGAGTAAAGAATTTCTTGAGAAAATTACTGAAATGAATACTTTAGTAACCTTTCTTGCTTAAATTGTGAAGGAACGTTCACCAGGTTACTTTGTCTAAAATAGAAAATACTGGTCAACTGACAAGGTGGGTGGTTCTGTGATTCAGCTTAGAAATCTACATACTCGAAATGGGCATTTATGTGCAATCTTATTTTGAAGCTTAAGATAGGTTTTTCTTGTTTGCAAATTCGTTTCCCTATTTGTGGCTGTCTTTTGAGGGTTTAGAATACTTCCTTCTATGTATTTGTATTACACGATTGGTCATATCAATTATAGAATAATTGCAGGTTATGTTGGGAAAGGTTTGGTTGGCCTAGCCAGAAGGCAGATGAATTGCTCCTTCCAGTTTTAAGGGAGCATAACCGCCATGAGGTAAGACTGTAGTTCTGATTACTTATTGTTCCTGTATTTGTGATAAGTTCGAAAGATGAACCGCTGTTTTAGTAAACTCTTGCATCTTGGATCTGGACATGGAGTCCGCAAGATGATTCTGAAGTTCAGAATTGGTTGTGTAGATTGCTCATCCATTGTTGCTGTATTTGGTATGAAAAACAGGCATGATATGTATAAGATGGTGACATGTGCCATAATATATTGTTCGCAATATACGATGCCTTTGAAGTCTCATAATTTATTTTCCAATCCCCGTAAAGAAACACAAATATTTTCAAGGAACAATAAAGAGAAATAAAGCCAGATCACAAATTCTCCACATTTGGACTATTTTCTGTTCTGTTTGCATTTTGATGGAACCGGTAGTTTCCTGGATTGTCCTCTCCCTCTTAGGATAAGCGGCATCTGTAAGAATGAAGTTCGTACTTCTCATTTTTCTTTTAATTGGATCATTGATCTGCATTAAAATATTCTCAAACTGTGCTGATATAACTTTGCAGTCCTTACACTTTGATTTCTGAAAATTATTAAGGGAAAATTTATGGTCCTCGCCCTTTTTAGACCTGTGGTACCTATTTACAAGAATAAAGGAGACATATATAATTGTGCTATCGAGAGATCAAACTTATTAGCCACACTATGAAGCTTTTGGGGGAGAGTGATTGAACAACGACTAAGGCATGAAATAAAGTGTATCAGAAAACCAATTCGGTTTTATGCCGAGGAGGTCAACAACTAATGCTACTTTCCTATTTGGGCAATTGATTGAGAAGTTTAGAGCGAAGGGAAAAGACCTCTACATGGTCTTTATTGATCTAGAGAAAGCTTATGATAGAGTACCTCGAGATTTGATTTGGTAGGTATTGAAAAATAAAGGAATCTTTTGACACTACAGCGACTTGGTGAGAGATATGTATGATGGAGCGCTAACTAGTGTACGAACAATTAATGGAGAAATGAGTGAGTTTTCAGTGACAATAGGTCTATATTAGGAGTCAGCATTGAGCTCATATCTCTTTGTTTCAGTTATGGACGACGTAACTAGGTACCTGTAAGATGAGGTGCTGTGGTACATGTTGTTCGTGGATGACATAGTTTTAATCGATGAGACCCAAAACGACATCAACACAAAGTTAAAACTTTGGATGGATGCTCTAGAATCTAAAGGTATTAAAATTAGTTGGATTAAGACAAGTATGTGGAATGAAAGTTTAGTAATAATAGGAGTAGAGATGAGAAAGTAGTTAAGATTGACGGCTAGGAAATACAAAAAAGAGCGCACTTTCAATATCTTGGGTCGAAAATCCAAGAAAATTGAGAGATTGATGAAGATGTCACACATAAAATTAGAGCTGGGTGGGCGAAGTGGAGATGTGCAACCTAAATTTTATGTGATTGCCACTCTATAGGACATTTGTGAGACTAGCTTTGCTCTATGGGGTGGAATGTTGGGCGGTCTAAAAACAATATACCCATAGAATGAATGTAGCGGAGATAAAGATGTTGAGATGAATGAGTGGCAAGACAAGAAGGGATAGAATTCGAAATGAATATATTCGGAAAAATTTAGGTGTGGCTCCAATAGACGATAAGATGAGAGAGTAGACTTAGATGGACTGGCCATGTGTGGCGCAGACTCAGTACAACACCTGTTAGGAGATTTGAGTTAGTTCAAGTGGAAGGCTTGAAAAGGGCAAGGGATATACCCAAAAGGACATAGTTGAAAGTAGTGAGAAAAGATATGGGGACTTGTGGCCTCACTGAAGGTATGACCCTTAATAGAGTAGAATAATGGCGGACAAGATTCGTATAGCCGACCCCAGTTAGGTGGAAAAGGCTCTGACGATGTAGTTTATCTTATTTTGGTTCATAGCAATGATAACTTTTTGAGTGGTGTCATATCCCACAAAGACACATTGAACGGATCAAGTACTAGTTTATTCCGTTGAGTACTACTCAACATGACAAAACTAGAACGCCCAAAAACACGTAGTCATGACAACGCAAGTACACCAAAAAATACGCACTGTGGAATCATATGGTCTCTAACCGGTTAGCCGCTTAAGAATTTAACAGGAGAGACATCACCAATAACTTCTGGTAGGAATTCTATTGATAAGATGAAGCCAAAATAGCTTGTGCCCACTAACCACTAGAAAGATTAGATTGCACAGGTAATGCATGAGTGCTCCATAATACGTCATTTTATATGTTATGCAACTCCATTTCTTTGTGGATATGTGGACATACGCGTTGGTAAGATTGGGTTTAGCACTCAAACTTAATGCTGTGTGACATAACATTTAACTCCTGATGTCTTTGATATCATACTTGAACCTTGGTTCTCGATCACGAGATGAAGGTCCTAAGATCCACAAGTAGCATGCCTGTTTCTAAATATCTTGGATTACCAAATTCACGATTTTGATGGAAGGAAAAATATCTATCCTTATTCTTTTTTGTAGATTCTCAGAATTTTAACATGTGGGTACCCGTCCACCCTTTATACTTGTAACTGATTGTTGTTTTCTAATGAATGACAAAGATCATACGATTGTGTTGTTAAATCTCTCTCTCTCTCTCTCTCTCTCTCTCTCTCTCTCTCTGTTATCGAGACATGAATGAGGTGTTGCATTAGCTGAATTATAGAAAAATCATGTGTTCTACTGTTTGTACTTGTGATATGTATGGCTTTGTTTGCTTTATCTACCTGACTTGTGTTTCATTCAACTGCCCTTATACAGACCCAGTTGCGTTTAGAAGCATTCTACACCTTCAATGAGAAGTTTGCAAAAATTCGTAGCAAGAGAATCCAAAAAGCTGTCAAAGGAATTACGGGCAACCGATCCTCGGAGATGATGCATGTGCCTGGAAGTAAAGAAGCTTCTACCTCCAGTGAACCCAAACGAAGAAAAGGGAAGAGCCCACCAAATTCGAATGAAGATGCATTTGCTGAAGTTTTAAATAATGACACCTTTGTTGAGGGAAACGATGAGGAGTGTACAGGAAATCAAGTTTCAAAGCAGCAGAGGAAGCAGAGGACCACCACTAGAGAGAAAGCGAGAAGAGAGAGAGGGAATGGTAAAGGAAGAGGAAGGGGAAGGGGGATGAAAGGTGGCTACAATGCCAAACCATCAGAGACCAGCTCTTGCGATGGTGAAGAATGTAATGAAAAAACCAGATTTGGTCAAATGGAGCTCCCTGTGCTGCGAAGGGTAAGTCATATGTCTTTTGATATGTATGAATTTATTTTCCTTTATAGGTAATGATTGTTTTTTAGTGAGAATAATCACATACTTTTTTCCTTTCTAGTAAAATAATCACTTCTATTTGTTCTGAAGCAACAATTGCTAGATCTTGGAAAGCCAAATAAATTATTCTTGCAAACTATTTAATAGCAGTGCAGCAAAATTGCTTTAAAATGTGCAATTTATGACTCGTTCAACATTGCGACTCACATACCAAGTGCATGAAGAGATAGCACCATCCTACGTAAGCTCTCAAATTTGGGCTAGTTGCTTGATGTTGGGGCCAATAATATTCTTTAACTTTAGTCCTATAAATTACTCTTCATCGAATTGCTTGGGTTAGACTGCAGTGAGTTCCACTATGGAAGGGGTTAGTGAACAAATATTAATTGATATATTTTTATTGAAAATTAAATATATTTTCTTGTCAAGGAGTCTGTGTTGATACATTGATTTAACTTTCTGAACAAAAGCATATTACTGTTTCTTCCGGTCTATTTGTTTAACACATATTATTGGTATGGTATTGCTCATTTATAATTTTTTTTCGTGTTTGTTTTTTCCAGTCAGCGCGGCCAAAGAAGAATGTAAAATATGCAGGAGCTGGGGATTCCCTGAATCAAAGTGACTCTGATTACATTGCGGAAGTGGGACATGAGCGAGATCCATCTTCTTGTGGGGGAATAGTTGGAGCAATTCATAGTATTAATCATGAAGTAGCAGTAGAGAATGTGGACGGGAGTTCCTCAAAAGATTACCTTTCTATGGGAGGTGGATTCTGCCCAGAAGAGGCTGAACCCCGAAGTGACCTAGATGAGCCGGTTCTGGGATGTGTTGATACTATTATTGCTAACAATAGTAACAAATCTCGTTCTCGAGAATTACTTGATGAGGTAGTCTCTTTGAACATTTTGAAACTCTCATTTAGATAAATTTTTAAGGGAATTAGATTGAAGACACTGAAGAAATAAGTAGAATAAACAAGAATATTAGTTCTGTATTTCTTGTATATCAAAGTTTCTAGGAAATTTGTTTTTGATTTTGATCTATGAATATATTAAAATACTCACCTTGTCAATTATGTTTGAAACTCATATGAGGAAATTATCAAATAAAACTCAAAAAATAAAACAAGAAGTCTTGCTCTGTTTTCACCAGGTCTTCCAAAACAAAATTATATATTTGTCGCTATAAATTATATGATTGGGAATGGTTTCAGGCCTTTGGTGCTGCCCAAACTTGGGATCATGAGCCAATTTTGCATGGAAGATCAGTGAGTGAGGTTCAGCCTGCAAATGCAAATGGGCCTCAACAGGAAGATTTTCAGGATAAGGACGAGGAGGAACGCAATCAAACAAATGATAACCCTAATTTTCAGGCCCTGGAGAAGTCAAAATCTCAGCAACCTGAGACAGGTTTAAAAGCAATGCCTACTTTGAGGAGGAAAAGAAAAATGTGAGGATTTGTAGATTCCCGGGACGCTATTGCTATTTGTCAATGTTTTGAGAGCCTTTGGCCTTTTTATTATATTAGCAGCCTTGCTACTCTTGTATGTAAATTTTAACTTTTTTGTACATATACAAATTGCAGAGTTGAAAACTTCCAATTTGTTGATCATGGAAAAAGTATAGGGGCTTAGAATGTTAAAAAAAAAAAAAAAAAAAAAAATGCGGTATAAAGGTATTCAGAGTAGTGTTAAAGAAAAGGTATTGAGAGTAGTGTTAAAGAAAAGGAGATTGTTATGAGTTAAATCAACGAAAAGTATCCATCCGCCTCACGTGGACGGGTACAAGAGTGCTTATGCACCCTTTCAATGGTTGAGATCTCATTTGGCCATATCCAACAACTGAAAATTAATCTTGTATTTTATTTTTTATATAAATAATATATTTATCTGAATTTTGGAGTGTAGAATTTTTATAAAAGTAACTAAATAAAAATGATTACAAAATATTTTAAATAAAAATTGACCAAAATAGTTATTTTGGTCAATATTTTTTATTTAGAATATTTTTGTACTTCTTATTCAAGCTTACTTATAAAAATGAACTTAAAACCAAAAAACTTCATATGAAATATCTTATTTAAATAAAAAAGTAAAAATAAAAAATGAGATTCATTATTGGCGCTTGGATAAGCATTGTTCACACTGAACCATTCCGCAGCATGTGAACGCAATACCAACCCTAAATCAAATAGAGAACCAATTCGTCAAGATGATGCCCCTAATCACAATATTCAATACTTTTCTTTCTGTTATTTGCTGAGAGAATTGTGCGTGTATGCTGATTAATTGCCCCTAATCACAATATTCAATACTTTTCTTTCTGTTATCTGCTGAGAGAATTGTGCGTGTATGCTGATTAATTGCTTAATGAGGTCCAGATTTATTAGTCAATCAGGAAATATGTACTACTGTTGTAATATTTTCTGTTCATTGCTAGCTTATATATTGGTCAATAAGGAGCAACTCTGGTTATGTACTACTGTTGTAATATTTGCTGTTCATTGCTAGCTTATATATTGGTCAATAAGGAGCAACTCTGGTTATTATTTAAATCCAAGATGCACAGGCATGGCCTTCAAAATGCATGAGAAAGTATACAATAAAACCATTTAGTATAAAGTGGCCACAATTAATCTTGCAATTGGATAAATTGGATGGCTGCATTTATTTATTAACCAAGCTCAAAATTCAAAAAAAAATTTCTCTAACACTTTATAACACATGTGGGTTTTATAACACATGTGAGATGGTTGTAAGTAATTGTGTATCAAAAGTACACGGTGTCATTGTATGTAATCCCAACAAACAAATGTCAGATTTGGTAACAGTTTCTCTATCACTAAAAAAAAAATTGCATCAAGTCAAGTAACTCAGAACATGGAAGTTGCCATTAACTCATAACAAGGAAGTTGCCATTGTAACTGGTGACTCATTAATACTGTAATAACTGAAATTGGGAAAAGAATATCTCCTAAATGACAAATAAATGACTAAAATTTCAAATATCATCAAAATTTCACAAACAAGGCCATATGATGTAGCATCCTAAGGGATTGCTAAGCATTAGTTATTAAAATTGCCGACTATGATTTATAAACACTAAACCACAGAAGCTTAATTTGCAGACATAAGCTCATGTCATCGCACGAATGGGATTAGCAGGTATTCCATGTAGAAAAGCTGCAGGTTCAAAGAAGACTTATTAGCTCTGAAGTCCTATAAGAACAAAAACACAAAAAAATAATTACAATCACGAAAAATTTCCATGCAATACCTTCCAAATGAACATATAAAAGGATGTTATTGCCACTTTACTCTTTAGATCAAGAGATCTGGCTCTCAACCAGAGAATCCAAGCTAGTGTACCATGACCCAATACCTAGAGTGAAAATCTTATTTATCAGATTACATTACCAAATGAAATGCAGCAAGACTTATTCAATAACACACACACACACGAGAATAAAATAAGAGTACCAATTGAGAGAATAAGTAGGAATTTTGAACAACTCTCCAAAACTCCTTTTGACCTCCAATATTCCTAATTAATCACTATATCTAAGCAAGGCCATATCTATCATTAATTCCAACCAAGTCAAGTCTCTCTTGATGCCAAAATTTCAAATCTCAGTCGAATTGACACTAATTATTTTAAGAAAAAGTATACAATAAAACCATTTATCTGACGCTAATTATTTTAAGAAAAAGTATACAACAAAAACCATTTATCTTTGGTACATCATGGTCGAAATCACCACTAGTAGTTAGAGTTGATTCACTGGGTTCAATGTCCAGAAAAATGTGTCAAACTTTTGTGGCACACCTTTGGCCGCCATATTTCACATATGGTGGCTAGGGGTTCTTATGACCTTGTATACAAAGCAAACATTCTTATAGTATAAAATCCCTTGTTTTAAACCAAAAAATATTTAAAATTTAAAATTTTAATATTTTGTAATAAATAGATATCTCAAATAAAAAAATCTTAAGAAAATTGTTGAATCGACCATTTGATTATTATGGCACAATTTAGTTACCAATAAATTGAAAAGCATGACAATTTTTGTGCCATTAGAGCTTCATGCAAGGCACTTCTCTCTCTCTCTCTATGTCCAATGCGGTTTTGACTTAAAAACTGCCACAGAACTACGAGAGCCGTGGCAGTTTCCCGTGCTTTTTTTGCATGAAAAAATACTGCCACAGACATGCTATGTCTGTCGTGGTACTGTAATGGACATAGTAGGTTCATTGCAGTCTTTTAATCCACGCTGTCCAAAAAAAATCGGATGGCACCGAGCCTATGGGCGAAAACACTTTTCCTTTTCACCCATAGGCGTTGCGTAGTGACTTCCTATATATATATATATATATATATATATATATATATATATATATATATATATATATATATATATATATATATATATATATATATAAGTGTGTGTGTGGAAAATTATAAGACCTACCCAGTCATGTGCCATCTTGTATGCCAATAGGCCCGAATGATTTCGTGCGGTTGGATGGCCTAGATATGTTGTTTTTTTAATTTTTTCAGGGAATGATTTTTACATGAAATCCCCACATCAAACCAGGGGCTCCTAATAAACAAAAAAGTATTTCAAATAAACAATATTGACCAAAGTACCACTGAAACTTTTATGGCTACTTGGTCAACATTTTTTAGGGAAATTATTTTTAATATCTCCTTAATTTTTCAAATTTACAGAAATACCAAATATTTTTCCAAATTATATATAAACATGGCATCAACAATCCCATATTTTTCTATATTTTTGGCGAAAATTTTCATTTTTTATGTACCCCGAGTTGTATATAAAACTTGGGGCAACTCGGCCGAGTTTGAGTGATGAACTCAGTGAAGTCTCGAAACTCTGGTCAAAACACATGCTACTTTGCAGTTCAAGGAAAACTCATTACAGGAATATTTGGAAAAATCGGTGCATTTTTGTCAGTTGAAAAGGCTAGTATACATGTGAAAACCTAGAACTGCTTTTCCTGATAAATTTTCTTGTTGCTTGGAAGTTCACAAAGAAAAGAAGGGAAACTTTTAAAATGGATTGGCCTTGGAGATATTAGCTTCCTTGTCATTTCCTAGATGGGTGTTTCGTAATAAAAATTTGGGCCTATATTGCTCCTGCAAAAGAAACAATTTCTGTTATGCGACGAAAAAACAATGTTTACTACTGTCATCCCTCTAAAAAATTTTGAGCATTCATGCATGCTTCTGTTTATGTTTACCATTTATTGGGATCTCTCTCTCTCTCTCTCTTGTTAAGGGACATCAACAACTTACTGTCACAAGTTTGGTCCAAACAGAAGAACATGCTGCTCCAACCACCATGGCAACACCATAGGCCACCAGCAACAGATTAATACACAGCCAAAACACCTGGTTCCATTCGCATAAACATAAAATTAATCAGACAATGATTTTGCCTTACCTAGTGATGCTAATGTCAAAACTATGTATTACCCAACATTTGAGTCACTCCACGTTTATCAAAAATGGATATAATGATATCATATGTGTGACAACTGTGCATCAAAAGAAACAATTGATTTAAGCTGAGAAATGTAATCATCTTCACTAACCGGCTTTTGACCCAAGCGAACACTGAAAGACTCGATGCCAAAACTTTGATCTCCATCAACATCAGGTATATCCTGCTTATAGTAGAAGCCAATTACATATACTTGATGGCATATATTGTAAGATGCATGGTAAGTGATTCTAGAAAAGTACTGAGCAATATGTCACAATTGGGACTGTAGATAGGCTTTTGGCGAGAGAAAATTAAAATGAATAAACTCCATCTTGGAGAGAACTAGTGACGTGGGAAATGTTCAAGTAAGAGAAAGAATAGCTTGCCGCTACAAAATTTTGTGCTTGGAATGCTTGGATAAGTATCCTTGGATGCCCTTCACATAGTATTCTTGTATGTGATGGAGATATTTCAGTAATCTGAAAGGTATAGTGGGCATTAAGCCTAAAATAAATTTTAAACTGTCTTCCTTTTAAGTTAGATCTTGGCGGACATATTCCTTAATTATGAGAGAGGGCATTTAAGACATGAGAAATTAGTATACTCATTCACAACATCAACGACAGCAGTTACCACATAATGAACATTGATCATTGATTGAATTGTGTGCTCGGAGCACAGTTTGTCTGTATTATAATGTGCAAGCTTGTTTGTGTTACATCTGTTGCATGAGTACATCTTTATCATTACTACAGTCGCAGTGTCTTTTAATTCATTTAACACCAAGTTAGTCTATGGAACACTGAGGGACTTGTTACTCATAAATGATATTCACTTTTTTAACAGTTTCCCGGTGCGATTGGAATGCAATGTAAATTATTGCAAGAATCGGCTGAACAAGAACGAAGTCCAACACGTGTGGGGGACAACAACCTCCCATTTGGGTCCGTCAAGTTCTTTATGTTCACATTCATGTTACAAATGACTAAATATATAAATATTTATCAAATACACCAGCCATATAACATCGTAAAGTGGATGATGTGGGTGATACTTAGCTCCACTACTCCACTTAGAAACATGTAGGAGCATATCTCTGTAGTTTAACAGGTCATATGATCTAGATCATTCATCATAGAATGTATTCAAGTGCATATTTAAACATGGTTTCTTTAAAAGAAATATCCATAATTAGATCATTGCGTCCTAGTTCATATGTTAGCCATTAAGCATAACAGAAATTTTATGAACTCAATTCTTTGAGAATGCAACTGTCTACAATTTATTTGACCACAACTTTTGCATAAAGGTGTGATGTGAGTGAGACACACTTTGCAGGAGGGAGGTCCAGGGTTTGAACCATATGAAAGACAAGCTAACCTTCCCCCAAAAGTATGGTGTCTCTGGAGAATACGGTGGCATAAAGGTTCCATAATGATTCAAGGTGTATCATATGGTAAATGGACATTTTTCGAAGGTTAGGCAAACACTAAGTAATCAACTGTAGACTTTGAGGCAACAACTATCATTTATCAAAAGTTGATAGGCATGAGAGACCCAAGGAAATGATAAGGGACAGGATAGAACACATGTGATCTACCAAGAGGCATAAACATTTGTACTCTTTAATTGTAGGATGAATAAAAAACAATGTAGATATTTATAAAGAAACGATACCTACACAGTTTATATATTACATGCGTCTTACCTTGAATAATGCTATTACAGTTGTGAAAAAGCACATGAATGCAGTGGCAAACATAAGAGCTCTCGGAAAAACTGCGGGCCTCCCGAGAGTGTATAGCTGCAAATTCATTTACATAGATCATTACATGAAACAAGCCAACAATCTTCTAACAGTTAAAAAAAGCCACAAAATGCTCCTTTCGCACTTAGGCTTTTACAACTTTTTACTACTGCTATTAAAAAAAGGAAGTCATTTTCAGGAGAGCCCAAGTTCATGATATTCAATAGATCCTGAATGGATAATCTGGATTATGAAAATCTACTCTCATAGCATGAGAGGACGATAGGTGTTCACCTGCATATGCATATAAAACGCAATTTGAACAACAATTGCTCTCACAGACAAGATGCAGCTTGCAGCAAGTAGTGCAAAACGTTTCCAGCGTAGAAACGGAAGCTGAGGGACAGGAGAATCAGGAAACCAATTCCACAAAACAAAAAGCAGCAATCCATATTAAAACTATAGTAAAAGGGAAAGGGTATTATAACCCAAAAGACTATGGAAAATAATCCACGTCATCACTGTAAGATAAATGACTGATGGTTATGGAGAGAATCAGATGGATCCACCGTTGAAGTCATGTATGTATCGATGAGACCCTCCCTTTCCATCATCGTCTGTCATTTCATTGACAGTGATGAGCTGAAATGGATCATGGTTTTTCATTGCCTGTCCATTCGATTATCATCTCCTTTCCCATAGTAAATTTCAATAAAAATGGTAAACATTTCGAGGATATAAGTCCATCTAAATCTAAAAAAGAACAGAAGAATAAGTAAGTTGTTTCTAGCATGAGCTAATTGAAAGAACTGCTCTAAAAAATCCTACATTGATGGAATACACACTTCCAAGCAAGAAACTTATGAGAAGGGCCCAAAGTAGTGCTGGGGAACGAATCATCAGTCCCATAAGAAAACTCTGCAATAAAGGAACAAATCAAGAAGAATTACGGAAAAATATTTCAGACAAACACAAGGGTTAACTTTAAAAAACAAACGCAATATCAAGTAAAACACCATTGCCACCACGAATTTCTCCATGCAATTGAAGTTACAAGTATTCTTCATTTTAAACACAACTCTCCGAAAATGGATATTGTGGACATACAAGAAATTCAAACTCTAGTGAATAACAATTGCCATACCATAAAAGCACAAAAAATGACGATTGCTACGCCAGTGCCCATAGAGAATTCTCCTGAAGCAAGCGGAAGATCTGGCTTATTAACCTAGATGAAAGGAAAAGCACCGATTCCTTAGACATCATGGTACATGGTAAGAGAGCATGACTCTTAAATAGAGAGCAAATGCAAGTGAAACACGTGCTAAATAATACACCCAATTCATTGATGAAGGCTCAATACTTCAGTTTTTTGGTTGCAAGGCAATGAATAGGAACATATCAAAGAAATCCCCTTGATATCTGGTTGATTTATTTTTGGCGGTGATTACCTTGTCAATTTCAATGTCAAATAACTGATTTAATCCAACAACATAGATGTTCATAAGAAGTGATGGCACCAGAGCCTGCCAAAATTAAAATGATGACATTAGAAATATGATGCGTAAAAAGCAATCTAGATTAGACAATCACATGAAGAAGCCAAACTTTGTCTTTCAATAATTAAAAAAAAGACCAGCTTCATTTATGTCCAAAGCTAGCTAAGAACAATACCTGCAGAAGTCCTTTGAGAAACAATGGTGAAAGATCAGATGAACCTTCAAATGTAAGAAGAGAAACTGATATTATTCCTATAACCTGATAGGTAAAAAGAGAGAATACTTCATCGGCCTTTAAATCTCACGTTATGATCTGATAACTAAAGAGTCCAGTTAGGCTTTCTATTGCAAAATAAGGAAAAATAAAACAATGTAAGGCAAAAAAACAAAATACCCAAAGATACACACATGCATCAAAACTTACAGTGCCATATACTGTGTGAGGACGAGAAAACCGGTATAAGGCAGTGAAATTCTTCCGAACATAGGACCACCAACTTTTTGAGACGGAAACCTTGGACTCAGATTCAAAAGTGTGCTTTTCTATTGCGAACAAGGAAGTCTTTTTACGAGCTCTCAGATGATCTAAGGGCTTATCATGTTTTTTTACATCAAGAGGTGAAGCAGAAAATCTCGACTTGTGAGGATCCCATGGTTGGTTGGAAGACCGTTTGTGTAGAGTATTATATGTCAGAACTTTTGGTTCTTGAATAGCAAAACCTACAAGTCACAATATTGGCAACAAATTTAAAGGATCAAAACAATTCAAACAAGAAACACTGTATAAAGTATCATTTAAATACATAATTACACGGACCCCAGAAACTAACAAAAACATTATACCTAGAAAAGGAATGCAAAATTAAGATGAAATGAAGAACTATCAAGAGCTCAATTATTTCTCCTAAGGGCTTTAGATTCTTGGTAGCAAGTATATAATTAGGCTATATTTGTGGTAAGCTTGTCCCTTACTTTAAATGGCTGACAACAACTGAACCTCTCCTTGCGCAAGGCGATGTGACCAATTGCTCTACGCAAAATTAAATTTATATAATCTAAGAGATTAACTTTTTTATTTTTTATTTTATCTTTTAGCATTTGACACAGCCAATAATCCCACAATTTTCCAACAATTTATGATCCATGATGATGTTTCCTTTGACAAACTATTTGAAATATGATCAAAAGGATGATAGGCCATTTAAAATTGGATCAAATGAACCGGGTGAAATGTTAAATAATGTTAGTGTGATTTGATAAATTCTCTTTGTTCTTTAAACACAAGCTTTTGTGTTTAAAACGTAATGAAACCAAGGTTTGAATCTTATATGAAAGACTAAGGATAAAAAAGATCAAAGAATAGAGAAGAAATCATGTGAATTCGAAGAGGCATGATTTATATTCCTTCTTGGTATAGTTTTTGGATTGCTGGAGAATTGATACATGAATACTGGTCGATAACTACTCAATGGAAATTAGCTATTGCATGATGTTTCAATATTTGAATTTTGCACACATTACACTAGCAAATCTACGCTAATCACTAATTGTGCATCATTAGGACTAAAATAACTTAAAAAAGATCTAAAATATTGGGTTGTTTTGCATACCATACACTAGTGTTGTATCATGTCTGCTACACCGCATAACTATCTCCGATCCTTTCTCGATGGAGGATAATAATAGTACATAAATAAACCTCCATAGTTTGTCATTGGGATCAGATTGTGGATGTCCCTATGTTTTGCTACAGATATGACCATGTAAGACTTGTTCCCTTGATGTAGCATTGTAAGATAAAGTTTTCATGTTTTTTGCACTCAATTGCTCCTTGATTATGTTATTTCTTGCAAAGGGCCTGGCAAAAGGTTACCTAAACAACAGTGCCACCAATATGAGGATAGAAGCATACATGTAGCACTCAATACTTGGCCCTACACTTTGTTGTCATAGTAGAAGCTAAGTTCAAGCTTCACATATCACTAAAGGTGCGCATATCACCTATGTCATTCACAAACCAATGAACCCATCGTTATTTTGTGATGATGCTAGAGCATTGTGGAGCAGAGCAATGAAAACCCTAGATATAGAGATGGCACTTCCTGGATCTGCAATGTCCCACACTTATCAAAAGCTGGAAGAACATTATGGAGTGTACCGGGATCACCGGTATACTCTGGCACTTATGAAATGAAATGAACTGCAGATGCTTTGAAGGGACAGTGCAGGAATTTGAAAACATTAAGGCAAGGATAATTGCATCAGCTGCGGAAGGGGCATCTTCAAGGAAGGAGCTTTGGGCCGTAGCTAGTCATGATATCATAGTTAACTTTAGGGATGTAGTAAGGGTGAAAAGGATCAAATAAGGGAGTGGTAAAATGGATACCGCCCCTGCCAGGAAGCCTTAAGCACAATTTCGATGGGAATGTGTAATGGAATAGAAGGCATGGCAAGAAGGGATCACAGTGGGACAATTCCGTTAACATACTCAGGGCCAGTGAGGATGTCTACATCAAATGCAGTTGCAATACAAGCCGTGCTTTGAGGATCATGGTTGATACAAGAAAACCACGGCAAAGGATCTTCCCAGGTGATGCACTTGCCAAGTCAGGGTAACAGGCTCATTGCTAGTCGGTAACTAGATGTTGAATTTTGTAATTGATTGTAATGGTTTACGTGACTACAATTTTGTTACAGCAGTCATTGTTACAGCCAGTGTACCACGACTTGGCTGAGTCCACTCGAACTCGGACTCGAACTCGGCCTTGCCCTATGGGTAAGGCGAGTTTAGCTATATACATCCAGGCCTGTATCCATTATATATATAATATTTCTCTTTTAATTCACCAATGTCCAATTGGCCTTTTGTTTAGCACATCCTACTCTTTTTCGTTGGAGTGAGGGTTCCCATCCGCCCATCCTGCACTCCCTTTATTATTTTACCCACAGGAACTAAGTCTTTGTTTTTTATGGACTGGAGCCCAAAAAAATGAAGTATGTGGGGTTCAAACCCAAGCCACAGTGCAAAGCAACATCCTGTAAATGGCAGGCCAAATCAACATGGCCTTTGATGTTCGATGACAAGAAAGTGCGAGGATAGATATATATATATATATATATATATATATATATATATATATATAGAGCCGAGGCTCTAAACAATCAAATTAGAGCCCACATAAAATTTTTTACTAGAAGCGGTTGTTTTGATGCCCAAATATCTTCAAATTGATCATCTCAACATCAAGATGCATGAACATGAGAAAAATGGATTTCAAGTTTTGGAAATAGTGCATCTTGTAACACATTTTTTAGACTGTCAATTTTCAAGATTTTCAAGTTTTCATAGATCTGCTTGATCTAAGACGGTCAATTTTCAAGATTTTCAAGTTTGATAGATCTGCTCGATCTACACTATCTTTTAAGTTTTAAAGTTTATAATTAAAGATGAAACTATACTTAAGGATATCACAAGGATTACCAGTATTGAAACCACATTTCTTGACACTATTTGAAGGTGTGCTTTACTTTGATTGTTTAGAGCCTCGGCTCTATACAAACTGCACCCTATCTATATATATATATATATATATATATATATATATATATATATATATATATATATATATATATATATATATATATATATATATATATATAACTTCTTTTTTTTAGTTAGACCCATGCTGGACTCGGGTGAGTTACTCATACTTGGACTACTCCAAGTGACTCACCTTGGACAAGGTCCCGGTCCCAAGTACCTTGGCTAAGTCGATTTTTGGTACATTGGTTACAACAAGCAATACACATTGCAAAGAGATTTGGTACGTGAACAAAACAAATAAAAAAAAGGACCAAAAACAGAAAATTTCTTGCTTTTGAATTGTAACATATTTATTGAATTGACATTAGTTCTCCTGATTCAAATGTCGAGTAACTTTGTATGAATAACAGTTTGGTCTCCTGATTCAAACTCTTGTATATAGACCTGCATCACGAGTTTGTATTATTGTATAATATACAATATGAGGCATCAGATGTTTGTTTACCCTGGTTTTGAGGTCCATTCCCCTCAATCCTATCAGATGCACATGTTATAAATAAAGTGCCTTTTGAACATTCACTTAGTGCATTAAACTTGGGAATACCAGACTTATGCAATTGACTCAAAAAAATGTCAAATGGCATTCTATCAACTACATAAACATCTAGACATTATGTGGCCACATGACTTTGAAATTCAGACTCACCAATCTAAGACTTGACATAGAAAAATATCATTAGTACCTTTAATGTGTATGCATTATAATGCATCTAGAAAATCAAACTACACCTCGACATCATTTCCTTCACCATAACATAAACCACATTCTTGCAAGCAAATCAATGAAAGAAAGCAATATCCCATGCATCTCAAAAGCAATTGTGCTAATACAAGTTCCCTCTATGTGGTTTGATTTACTGATCAATTAGCAACCCTTGTCAACACAAGGGAAAAGACATTTATACTTCTTCAAACTACTGCCAGAACAATAATAAGTAAACAAATTGAATAAAGGTATTTTTTTACTTACTTTTACAAGTGGTCGTGAAGGCAAGTTTGCCAAGACTCCCATTCTTTATTGATAAATTGAGACCCCTTGAGCGCTCAGAGGAGGCTGCAATACCCAAAAAAAAAAAAAAAACAGAAGTCTCATGAATAAGACCCCATGTAAGAAAGCCTCATTAAAGAGATGAAATGGGCACCAAAATCATCACTATCATTTCTTTATTACTTAAAAATGGGGAGACAGCGGAAAGGTTTTTAGGAAATACGCAATGGTTTACAAAACTAAAATAATGATCATGTCCATCGCAACAATAACTGGAATTGTAACAAAGAGTATATTTATCTTTTGTACATGAGGTCATAATCATTATTGTTTCTTAAATTTCAATGTGAGTGGATGTAAGAATTTCATTGAATAAACCTACAGTTCCAAAAACAAAAAAGTCTTGAAACTCACCCCAAGCAATCAAATTTGCTTGTGATTTATGAGCAAAAGATGAAGGGTTCTAATAAACCTTTTTTTTTTTTTTTTTTTTGGAAAAATTACAAATTATTTCCAACCAAACTATTTTTGCCTTTTTACCCCAAAATATACTTTCTTCGCATAGACCCAAAATAAAAAAGAGAAATAATCCTATGGGATCCTTCTCCATTTCTTCATCTATGTGTGTAGGACCCCAAAGGATTACCATTAAATTTGATACAGATCTATAGAAAAGTCAAGTGTCACCATTAAATTTGATACAGATTTATAGAAAATTCAAGTCCCATACCCATGTGATAACTTTTAAACTTTAATTGTGATCCTTTAGAGTCCTACACACATAAGTAGGAGATGATCCTATAGGATCATTACTCAATAAAAAATAAATAAATTGCCGTCTCTTATTTCGAAAAAGCAGAGCATCCCACGTGAATGTGGGGCCAAAATTAAATTTTTATGGAGAAAAACGGTATTTTTGTAAAAAAAAAAAAAAAAATCCCTTTATTTTTTTACTTGGTGCGGATTTGCTATATATATATATATATATATATTTTGAGAAAAAAAAAGAGAAAAACAAGGTTGATTAGGGCTAACTTGTAATTTTACCTTTTCTTTTTTGGTTGGTGAAATGTGGAATTCGAACTCCCGACGTTGGTTACAATAAAAGTTGCGAACTTTGGATAAGAGAGAGAATAACGTATATCATCTTTTTCGTGGCTTCTACCCGGTGCATATGGCGTTTAAGTATAAGAATATGTTTCACATAATCTCAATATCCAACATGACGGATGGTTGTGATCCTTTTTTGTAGCTTTCGTATTCTCTGCCATGTAAACGAGGCCGATAGTAGTATAATGCTCCTAAAGTGCTAAAGCGACGGTGGAGATTAACTGTGGCTCCAAAATGACGCCCAGTATATATCGTACACACTTTCCCAAGTTTTTATCACTGTAGGTCTGTCAATGACATTAGTGCCCTTGGGAGATTGCTACAGTTATGCCTTCCAAAGAAGGGTATAATCGTCATTTAAAAAGAAAAAAGAAAAAAGTCGGTAACCTGTCTGTTGGGAAAAGTTTATTTAAGGTACACCCTTAAAACGTAGAATCGCATATGCACCGAAAAAATCTATCTGAAATGTTATGAAATGTTATTTTAATGTTGAAACAAGATTCTAATCCATCAACATCGAGATATATGAATCTTAAAAAAAAAAAAAAAATTTTGAGTTCTGAAAATAATACATCTTGCAACACATTATTTAGTCTGTCTATTTTTAAGATTTTCATATATTTATAGATCTACTTAATTTTAACTATTTAAAAGATTTAAAATTTTTTAATTACGTACTAAAATAGATTTCAAGATAATAGAAAATCTTTTTATAACGAAATTGCATAAAATTTGAAGGTGCGCCTTAATTGGATTGTTTAATGTTGCAAAGAAACCGCACCTTAGTCCGTTTCAAAGGATTAATCCAAGAAACAAAAATCGAAACAAAAACAACGAAACAAAAACAGAGACAAGGGAAAATAACAATGAAAAAGAGCCAACTTTGCAAACGAAACATAGTAGCAAGCAACTCTCTGGAAAAAGAGAGTTAGAGAGAGAAAGAGAATTAAACCGCATGCCATTGTAGAGAGAAAGAGGGAGAGAGAGAGCATAAACATTCAATCTGAGGTAAAAAACAGAGAGAGAGAGAGAGCATACCTCTAGTCCTCGTCCCATAATCTGGAGCATAACAAGGAGACAGAGAACCTGGCCTGGAGATCACCATCAAAGAAACATAGGGAAGGGTTGAGAGAGAAGAGAGAGCGAGAGGATGAATAGTAAGATCGTTGAGAAGATGGGTTTTTAAGGAGAGGATTAAGAATAAGATTGTTGAGAAGATGGGTTTTTAAGGAGAGAGAGAAGAGAGAGAATAAGAATGAAGAAGAACATGAGTTATGTGGCAATACAACGAATGCGAGAGAACCAAAACAGGAAGTGCGCCGCATTTTTATACAGAGAAGGAAAGTGTGAGAAATATGGCTTCGCACTTTAGGGTTTTGTTTAATTAATAGTAGGAAATAACAAAACATAGAAAACAGTTATGGGCAAGTAATATAACTCTTGGTTTGAGGTTATTTATGGATTACCAAACCTTATATAAGCAAGAAACAGTTTAAGAAACTAAAGGGCCAATAGAAAGATGGGTCATCATTAAAAAAAAGTTTCCTTTTAATATTAAAAAAAAGGAAAAAAAGTTTCCTTTGTAGTGTTGAAAAAAACAGAAAAATGGAAAGATGGATCAGAGTGGGCGCAATAGCAAAACAAAATGTGTCATTTGCATGCTGACATAACTTTTAGATTCTTTTCAGGGCAGCTGCCACCTCTTATTATTCTTTTGTATATTGACCAAAGTATTCAGAGCTTCTACTGTTATGACCTGACTGTCCTAAACCGCCTTGTTTGACTCCCACTTCAATGTTCAAGAAACATCTCTTTTGGAGCGGTTTGTACACCCTCATTTGTAAGAATAAGGCTCGAATGTTTCGAATTATTTAATTGCGGGTGCGGTTTGTTTAGAGCCGAGGCTTTAAACAATCAAAGTAAAGTGCACATTCAAATAGTATCGAGAAATGTAGTTTCAATACTGAAAATCTTTGTGACAGTCTTAAAATATATAATTTTATTTTAATTATAAAGTTTAAAACTTGAAAATAGTGTAGATTGAGCGGATCTATAAAAATTTGAAAATCTTGAAAATTGACACTCCAAAAATGCGATACAATATGCACTATTTCTAAAACTTGAAATCCATTTTTTTCTCATGCCTATGCATCTTAATATCAAGATGATCAATTTGAGGAAATTTGATTATCAAACCAACCTCTTCTAATGAACTTTTTGAGGTGGGCTAGAATTTGATTGTTTAGAGCATCAGCTCTACATAAATTTTTTTCCCTTTAATTGGATGGTACATATTTTTTAAGATAATATCTAATATTTTTTAAGATAAAGTTAAATCAGTTCTCTCTAAATAAAGTAGATGGTGTGGATTACTACAATTTCATTTTTACGAGCAAGGCTGTAACTTTATATAATTTTTTCCCTTCTCATTCTCCTATATTAAAACAACGTGAAAAGGTTTCTTCTTTTACTATATAAAAAATGGGAAAAAGTACAAAAGAATCCCCAGACTATATTTTCTTTGCAAATTACCTTACTAACGTAACTTTTTCTCACACTTTTTTCCCTAAAACAAACTTTATATGTACATACCTTTCCAAGGGAAAAAGTTCATTTTTTTAAGACAAAAATACCCTTTATGTACACAGTCGCACATTGGACCCAATAGCACATTGCCAAAGTGCACCATCACATTGCCGAAACCCACAGCTGGAGCCCACAAGTGCCGAATTGCCCTAAGACAATTACCGGACCGAAACTGAGCACTGTCGGACCCCATTTACATAGTACCGGAGCTTGGAATCCAATAACATCTACTGCTCGACCGCCCTTTGCAACTGTCGGACCACCCTTTGCAACTGCACTTTACACAATGCCGGAGCCCTACTGCTGGACCACACTTTACACAGTGTCGGAGTCCTACTGCCGGACCACACTTTACACAGTGTTGGAGCCCTACTATCGGACCGCACTTCATAGGATAGAGGAGAGAGATCGAAACTGAGTACTGTCGGACCCCCATTTACATAGTACCGGAGCTTGGAATCCAATAACATCTACTGCTCGACCGCCCTTTGCAACAATCGGACCGCCCTTTACAACTGTCAGACCACCCTTTGCAACTGCTGGACTGCACTTTACACAATGCCGGAGCCCTACTGCTGGACCACACTTTACACTGTGTTGGAGTCCTACTGTCGGACCACACTTTACACAGTGTTGGAGCCCTACTATCGGACCGCCCTTACATAGGATAGAGGAGAGAGAGGCGTGGGTAAGGTATAAGGGAGGATAGTTTAGGTATTTTTTTATTTTTTATTTGGTGAGGGGGTATTTGTGTATTTTGGGAAAAAAAGTGAGAAAAAATTAGGTTGGAGATAAGTTGCATAGAAATATAATCTTGGGGGTGTTTTGTATTTTCCCTTAAAAACGTGCAAACGTATATTAAAATGTGAAAATATTGTTTGCTCTTGTGGGAGCAATAGTGTGTATTTGGTCTCACATGGTAAAACTCATATTAGAAATATTTTTTTGGTTCCCAAAATTTTAGGATTAACATCTAGAACCTACAACCAATTTCAAAAAAGAAACAAAAGAAGGGAATCTATATGCCTCAAAAATAAAATAAAATCAAAGCCCCAATATTTATAAGAAATGTCCAATTTTCAAAGGGCAAGATGTTCAAGTACTTAAAATCGAGTTTTTTTTCTTTTTTTTTTTGTAAATAGCCATCAGATATCTACTTGGATCCCAAAATTTGGGATAAAAAAAAGTCAATCTATTTTGGAAACATTTTGTGGCCCTTTGGGTACGATGAAATTAGGAATTTCGGGGATTTGAAATCCAAAAGAATCTATGAATTTCTAGTATCAAGAACTCTTGTCATGAATTCCTCAAATTCTCTTTTAGTTCATGGATTCCTTATCATCATTTCTAAATCCATTATTTGGTAATGAATCAAATTTTCATGGATTTTCCAAGTTGTACTATTTTTTAAAAGAAGTTGGTGAAAGAAATTTAGCAATTTCATGAAAAATGATTATTAAGTAAGTAGCTATTGTACAATAACTACATTTTCATACTACCACAATCATTTAATAATGCATGACATTTTAAAAAACATGAACATTAATTAAACCAAGTCTATTTAATAAATCATGATTTTTTAAAATATGAATATTTAAAGATGGGATGATTTAATAAAGAAATATTATTTAGTAACAGAACAATTCTTTTACATTACATAATTATTTTATAATGAAGAAATATTGAATAAATTTTTTATTAATAAATAAATAAAATACACTTATTTAACAAACTCATGACTATCGAAAAATAATAAATTTTATTAAAAATAAATATTTAATTAAATATAATTATTAAAAAACAATTGTTCATGCAGGCTGGACCGCATTTCTACAATATGTGGTCAAGAAGTATAAAACATCCATCTTAAAGGTAAATGCAAACGGTGCTAAAAACAATTGTAAATAGTGGTCCAAATGTTTTCTTAATATAATTATTATTTTTATTTTTCAGAATTTATTTATTTATTCATATTCATAAACTCCATGTTAAAAATTATATATTCTCCAAAAATTAAGATAAAAAACAATTGTAAATAGTGGTCCAAATGTTTTCTTAATATAATTATTATTTTTATTTTTCAGAATTTATTTATTTATTCATATTCATAAACTCCATGTTAAAAATTATATATTCTCCAAAAATTAATATCAAATTATATTTAAAAAATATATTTATCCCCTCCATTTCTACAATATAAGGGTTGGCCGCATGCTAACCACGTCCATTGTTTCACAATACAGAATTACTCAATAACATCATATTTATTCCACAATATTCTTGACCACAACCTTCCTACAAACACAACAAGTATTTTATAACATTCATGACCTTCACAATCCCTACTATTCAAACATTCATGACCATTTCATTGCATAGTACTCCATTGCATTTGATAGTATTCATACAATACATAACCGTCACATTCCATAGTATTCACAAAATTCATCGCTTTAACAAGCTTAATAATGAAAAAGAAACTTTTTTGACGTGTATTCTTTAAAAATTTAAAAATAAAAAATATCAAAAAATTATATGTAAAACATAAATTGATTAAAATACTCTTAAATCTTTGTAATGGTGTTTTGGTCAATTTAGTTATTTTTTAATATTTTTATTAGATGTATTTTGATGAGAATAATGAATACCTAAAATTTCATGTGATTTGGATTAACAAAAAAATAAAATTCAAATACGAAATGAAATCGTGATTGTCAGATCAGCCCAGATTCAATTTGGGCCGTTGGGCACATATGTAGCTGTGAAAAACTCTCTCATTGATTATCTCGACATAAAGATGTATGAATATGAAGAAAAAAAATATTTTGAGTCCCAAAAATAATGTATCTTGCTACACAATATCTAGACCGTCCATTTTCAAGATTTCTATATGTTTATAGATGTACTTGATTTTAACCATTTTTGGAGTTTAAAATTTTATAATTAGATATGAAAATTATTTTTTAGATAATCTTAAGAATTTTTCATACCAAAAGTATATGTTATGATAAAATTTGGAGGTGCGCGTTAATGGATTGTTTAAGGTTGCAACCTTATAGAAACCACACCCACTATATATATATATATATATATATATATATATATATATATATATATATATAGGAAAAGCCTTTTCAACATCTATAGGCAAAAATAAATAGTGATTTCACCTACCCTCTTCACCGTCCAAATTTCATCCCGCAGTCATGATTGTCTAGTAGTATTTTATTTTTCATTTTTTTTATACAAATCAGAATGACTTGAAATTTGGAAGATATGTACATATTACTGATACACATCTAATAAAAATATAAAAAAAACTATCTGTAAAACTAAATTGACCAAAATACCCCCAAAACATTTTTAGGATATTTTGGTCAATGTTTTTAATGTAAAATAATTTTTTTATAATTTTAAAAAATTCCCCTATTTTTGATGAATACACGATCTAAATTTTAGGTCATTTCAATTTATAGAAAAAAAATAACAAATAAAATACTACTGGACAATCGTGGCCATGCGATGAACTTTGGACAGTGATGATGGTAGGCAAAATCACTGTTCTTTTTTGCCTATAAGTGTTGCATAGTATTTTCCATATATATATATATATATATATATATATATATATATATATATATATTAATGATCCTAAGAGACCCTCCCACACCCATGTGTGTAGGACCCTAAATGATCACTATTAAATTTGGCATAGATCTTTAGAAAAGTTATCACATGGGTATGGGACTTGACTTTTTTAGAGATTTGTACCAAAATTTAACGGTGATTCTTTGAGGTCTTACACACATGGGTGTGGGAGGGTCTCAGAGGATCATTACTTATATATATATATATATATATGAGCAATGATCTAATGCAACGGTTGTATCATAGTATAATGCAATGGCACTTTTAAAAATCCATGTTTGTGATATTTGTATGACCCAAATTTTGCACACCCACTCTCTTCATCTCAATAATCAATTGCCCCCAAAAAAAAGAGTTCAATTTGAACCCTAGATATGGTCAAAATGAGTCCCATCCAAAAATGAATCTAGACAACTCATTCGGTGAATTTCAAGATCTTGGGCTTTATAAACTCAAAATCATTTTTTTCTTTTTAACAATGTTCATCTAATGATAATAAAACCATCCAAAAAAATTGGAAATGAAAAAAATTCTTTCAAGACCTGGATCTAAGCATTTCACCAAATGAACGACTTATGTTAATTGGGCTAAAAAATACTTTCTAGGTCGTGTTTTCAATTTTTTATTTTTTTTGATTGTTCATTAGAATGTAAAGAGTGTATATTTCAAAATATGGATCAAACAAATGGCCATAACATGATATTTCAAGGTTGTTGCATCATATTACTATGCAAATGTTGCATGAAATCATTGCTTTATATATTGTTTACGATGAAAATCTGACAGATTTTCTGATGAAGATCGCTCGAATTTTAACACCTTAAACTAATTAAAAAGAAGTAAATAAAGTGGTAGAGAAGTTGGGACAGATCGAATTCAGATCTGAGGCCAGATTTACCCAGAAACGAGCAGATCTATTATCAGATCTATGGTAGAGCCAGCATGATCCAGAGCATTAATATGCGATTTTTAAGACAAGTTAACATAAAAAATAAATAAAAGAAGCAAACCATTAAAAAGAAGAAGAATGAGAGGCCTTCGAGGGCTCGCCCGTATCAGAATCGGTCCTCTTTGCCTATTCGATTTGAATGTTGACCAACAGATCTCTGGTATAGAAGGGTTAGATTTAGGTTTTCTCAAGCTTGGGGGTTAGGGTCTCAGGAGGCTAGGGTTTCTATCTTCTCTAGGGTTTTTCAATCTAGGGATTTTTCTCAAGTCATAGGTTTTTTTGGGTCTAGAGGAGAATTTTATTAGTTTTCTAAGGGTTTTGTGATATCCAGACGTTGAATATGAATTCTGAGATTTTCTCTAATTTTTTTTAGGATTTTTGAGGATTTTTCTAAAATTTTTAGGAATTTTCTAAGGGTTTTTTCTAAGTTTTGTATTTTTTGGTAATTTCCCTTATTTTGGGAATTTCTAAGGTGTTTTTTTATCTCTTTTCCTCTCTTTTTGGATTAGGGAGAGGGGGTTTATAAGATTCAATAGGTGATTTTTCTAAACTTTTTGGAGTTTTTTGGATTTATCTTGAAGTTTTAGCTTTATCTAATTAAAGAAAACACATTTACTACATCATCAGATGTGTTAAATGCATCATCAACCTGCGTTTGGGCCTGTCGGGCTCGTTACAATGCAGCCCGCGGCCCAACAGTTCGGTCTCACAAGGACTAAATTGTCATTTATTAAATATTTTTATCTGTAGGTCTGTTTCAGGCAATTCTTGGACAGTTGGAAAGCTCTTGGGCTCTACTTCATATTAGGATAGGACTTGGGTATTTTTAGAGTAATTAAATTGGTTCTATTAGGATAATGTGGTCATAAGGGT
Source organism: Amborella trichopoda (assembly GCF_054954075.1). Lineage (NCBI taxonomy): Eukaryota > Viridiplantae > Streptophyta > Magnoliopsida > Amborellales > Amborellaceae > Amborella > Amborella trichopoda. The sequence continues at coordinate 30,956,295 of NC_142347.1, forward strand.
TCAGAAAACCTTAGAATTTGCTAGATTTAAAATGGGATGTCTACAGTTGCCCCTCTTTGGCATTCCCTGTCCTTCGAGGGACAAGTGAGTGGCAAAGAAGTTGACACTTTGGCATTCCCTGTCCTTTGAGGGGCAGGTGAATGTCAAAGATAAAGCATACATTTTAAATTTCTTCTTGAGGCTACGTGGTCAGGGGGCACACCAACTATCCCTCTAAGTCATTGTGCTCACCGAGCTCACCCACCTAAGACATTTTTCCTCCTAGGGTTTTCGGTGTGAGATGTCGGTGAGTTACACATGCTTGAAACTCGAGTTGGATTTTCTAGCCATGCCAGTTAACTTCAGGAGTTTTGTAGTTTGAATTTTTAACCTTGGCATTCTCTTTGATCTCCTTAGGGTTTCCTAAGGCTGTCTATAGGAAAAGGCTTTCTATAAGAAGAGACTTGTTTGACAGAATTCGAAGTGAGAGATGAGGCAGCAACGCGGTAATCGCGGCAACGCGGTAATCATCATATACGGGTGTCCAAGCGGGGGAGATTTGAAATAGAACCCAGAGCAAAGACATGTTACGATTTTAATAAAGAAATTAAAGTTTTTGGAAAATACAAGACATATAATGGAAATTTTGAAAAGAGAAAGATATTTCGAAAAGCAAGGTTGGTTAGCAGTTTTAACTCCTACAACCATAGAGCCATCTAAGCAGTTTAGCGTCATGCAGCGATGGATTATACACCCGACCCTTTTATGTCAATACGAGGATAGACGGAATCTATCGAACAGGGTGGTTGTGCCCTGGATATACCCGACCTTTCACGTCATACGGGGATAGACGATACCTACCTCTGCTCTTTTGCATTGCACGAACTTGACATTTTTTCTGTGAAGGTGGGCGATTGTACCTTGGATACACCTGACCTTTCACGTCATACGGGGCTAGATGATACGTGTCTTGGCTCTTTTACATCTTACGAGTTTGATGTTTTTTCATTGAACAGGGTGGTTATGCCTTAGATACACCCGACCTTTCATGTCATACGGGGATAGACGGTACCTGCCTCGGCTCTTTTACGTCGTACGAGTTTGACGTCTTTCCATTGAAATAGGGTGGTTGTGCTCTGAATACACTCGACCTTTCACGTCATACGGGAGTAGACGACATCTGCCTCGGCTTATTTTACGTCGCACGAGTTTAACGTCACACAAGTTTGATGTTTTTCCTGTCTTTAGTCTTTAACGTCGCACAAGTTCGACGTTTTTTCTTGTCTTGGCTCTTTAACGTTGCACGAGTTTGATGTTTATCCTGTCTCGACTCGTTAACGTCGCACAAGTTTGACGCTTATCCTATCTCGACTCTTTTACATCATATGAGTTTGACGTTTATCATGTCTTGGCTATTTAACATCGCACGCATTTGACGTTTTCCAAATTGGACTTTGGGACATCGTACGCATACACGGGGATGAGCTTGCCTCATTTCACCTTAGGGGATTCAATCGAGAGAAAAACACTCCCAGATTAGCCAATATGGTTATTTGGTAGTTGGTAGTTATACTCATGCAACCATGGAGTGCCTGACTAGTTTCAGACCTTTATAATAGGTGTAGGAAGTTGGCTTCGAGAACGAGGCCAGATCGACTAACAGTTTAACCTCTTGTAGTGATGGAGGAAGTCGTTTTTAAAAGGGTTTTGAAAATGGAGGGTTTTAACAATCAGATTGAAAAAATTCTTTTAAAAGGGATATGCCTTATAGTTTTGCCACTTGTGGCCCCTTTGATGATCATTTTCTTTATTATATTTTACCCAAAGATGATGAAAGGATTCCTTGTGGAATCGTGAAAACTCAAAAGTTTCGAAGTTATCTTTTTACCTTTAGAGCTTTCATCCTGTGCTTCGTGAGTCCATGAAGAGTTCTTTGGATTCTAGCTGAGCTTCCATCTTAGAGAGGTCTCGATGTTTTTCCAGGATTCGTCGAAGTCACTTCAGTTTTCCATTCATATCACGCTCTCGCATTTTTCTGAGATGGTTATGTTAGGAACCTGTAGGGTTTAAGAGGAATCTTCATCCTTAGGGTCTACTTGTGTTGTATTGTTGGAACTTGCAAGTACTTGTTTGTACTTGAGTATTTTTGAATCAGAAGCTCCTTCTTGGAGATTTTTATTTTTATTTTTTATTTTTATTTAACCCATAATACCCTTTCTAGTTTTCACGACGTTCACTTTTTTTTTCCTTTTTTTTTTTTTTTTTGATGCATTTTTAGGTTTTCGCCACTCTTTTGAGGCCGTTACGGGTAGCATTTTCTGAGATACATTGTATTGATGGGGTCGTTGAGCTCGCACCCCTCCTGATTCTTGATCTTGTAAGAATTGCCTGCATGCACTAGGGTGACCACGAATGACCCCTCCTAATTAGGTTTGAACTTTCCAAAAGGGTGTGGGTTTGCAGGAGTGTGGAAGATTTTCTTGAGTACCATATTCCCTTCCCTGAACTATCGAGGAATAACTTTACTTTGGTATGCCCTCTAGATTCTACGCTGGTAAGCAACAATATTTTGTGTTGCTCGTAGTCGTCTTTCATCCAAATTAATGTGGGCAGCGATTTGCGCTTCAATCTTTTGTTCCTCATCTGAACCTTTATAAATAAGCACTCGGAGAGACGGTATCTCAACTTCAATGGCTAACATTGCTTCCATTCCATATACCAATGAGTACGGGGTCATGCCAGTAGGAGTCTTTTCAGTTGTCTGGTAGGCCCATAGCGCGTCATTTAGCTTTTCATGCCAATCTTTACCACCTTCTATTATTTTGTCTATAAGTTTGAGAAGTCTTTTGTTTGTAGCCTCTTCTTGTCCATTTTCTTGAGGGTAGTAAGGGGTGGAGAATTTCTACGTTATCCCAAATTTTTTGCACACCTTAGAGACCTTTTCATTTTTGAGATTGGATTCCTTGTCAGTAATGATTGACTCAAGAACACCGAACCTGAATACGATATTGTTCTTTATGAAACGAGCAACATGTTGTCCCTCAATTTTGACAAATGATGCGGCCTCTACCCATTTGGTGAAGTACTTTGTAGCCGCTAATATAAAACGATGACCGTTTGAGGCTTTAGGTGAGATCATTCCGATGATATCAAGACCCCAATTGGCAAAGGGTCATAAAGGCGGTGTTGAGTTGAGTGGTATGGACAGTGCATGGATGAGGTCTCCATAAAGCTGACATTGGGACACCTCTGTACGAACTTTCAACAATCTTCAGCCATGGTGGTCCAGTAATAGCCTTGGCGCCTGATTTATGAGCGAAGGCGGCTGCTCCAGAATGACCTCCTTCATTATGTAACTCTGACAGTACTTGGTCGATTTCTGGCTGATCAAGACACTATATAATGATGTCATCGAATGACTTTTTGAAAAGGAGATCACCTCTTACTGAGAATCCCATAGAAAACCTTCGAAGGGTTTCTTTATCCTTTTTAGTGGCTCCTTCAAGGTATAACACATCTTTCAGCAAGGACAAAACATCATGGAACCATTGTTTTACCTTAACTAGCACATCTGAAGCCATGATAGATAGTTCGCCATCGTTTTGATTTCTTACTCTATTTCTTCTTCGATCCTTGGTGGGGAATGATCATGTTTGTTCATGATGTAGAATGACATCGTGGTGATTTCTGGAGGAATATCAACCATTGAAGCAAAGGGCGTCGACGAACCGATTATTTTCCCTAGTTACATACTAAAAGGTGATTTTCTTGAAATATGGGATCATCTTTTCCACCTTTACTTGATAGGGCTTGAGCTTTTCTTCTTTCACCTTCCAATTCCCTTGAACTTGGTTGATAACGAGTAAGGAGTCACCTATCACTTGTATTTGTTGGATTTTCATTCCCATTGCGTTATCGAGCCCGGGTATCAAGGCTTTGTATTCAGCAACATTAATGGTACATGAGAAATTCAATCTGATGGCTATTGCCATTAAAATCTTCTCAGGTGAGCATAATATGACTCCTATACCTGACCCGTATTCATTCTTTACACCATCGAAGTATAGCTCCCAAATTGATTCCTCGATTGTGAAGAGGTTCTCATCAAGGAGATCCGTGTTGATGGGAGTGTTATCTGGTAGTGCGTGTTCAGCAATGGCTTATCCTGTGATCGATTTTGAGTAACAAATTCGATCTCGAAATCGTTTAATAGCATTCTCCACTTCACCAAGCGTCCGTTCAGGACTGGTCTCTCCAATAGGTACTTGAGTGGGTCTATTTTTGAGATAAGCTTGACTGAATGAGATAAGACATAGTGTCTTAACTTTTGCATGGCCCACATAAGCGTCAAGCAATGGTTCTCCATATCCGTGTATCTTGTTTCATAATCCACCATAGTCTTGCTGATGTAGTATATCGTTTGTTCTTTTCCATGGTCATCGTATTGTCTTAACATTGCCCTCATGGTCTTGTCTCTCATTGACATGTATAGGAACAAGGGTTTGTCTAGACTAGGAGGACTAAGGATGGGAAGTTTAATGAGGTACTCGATTTGGTCAAACGCTTCTTGGCTCTCATTATCCCATATGAATGGGGTGTCTTTCTTGATTAGTCTATTAAACGACATGCACTTGTCTGCTAGTTGTGAGATGAAACGCCTTATGGCTTGTATGCGACCTTACAGCTCACGAATTTCTCTAATGTTCCGAGGAGAGGGCATTTCAGTGATGGCTCGTATTTGGGACGAGTCCACCTCAATGCTTTGTTGGCTTACTATAAAGCCTAGTAATTTACCGGATTCAACCACAAAGGCACATTTTTGCAGATTGAGTTTAAGTTGATTTTTCCAGAGCTTTTCGAAAATTGTTCTTAGGTTGGTGAGATGATTAGGCTTGGTCTTGGACGTGACCAGAATGTCGTCGACATAGTCTTCCATGCTAGTATGCATTAAGTCGCGGAAGACGCTAGTCATTGCCCGCTGATAAGTTGCCCATGCATTTTTGAGGCCGAAGGGCATGACTTTGTAGCAGTAAGTTCCCTATTGCGTTATGAATGAAGTCTTGGTCTGTTCTTCTTCTGCCATGAAGATTTGGTTATAACCTGAGAAGCTGTCCATGAATGCCAATATATTGTGCCCTGCAATGTTGTTGACCAAGGCATCTATGTTTGGTAATGGAAAATTGTCTTTTGAGCATGCCTTGTTGAGGTCTCTATAGTCAACACATACTTGGATCCTCCCGTCTTTCTTGGGTACGACCACTATGTTGACCAACCATTCTGAGTAATCGACGGGGATAATGAACTTCGCTTTGAGCAGCTTGTCAATTTTTTCTTTAATTTTGAGCTCAAGGTGGGTCTTTTGATGTCGGAGTTTCTGCTTTACAGGCTTGACCCCTTCATTAAATATTAGGTGATGTTGTACCAATGTGGGATCTAGCCCTGACATATCATCATATGACCAGGCGAAGACATCTCCATATTCCTTGAGAAATAAAATCATATTTTCCAGCTCCTCAGGAGATAAGGAGGTTCCAATATTGGTTAACCTTAGATCTTTCTCAGTTCGTAGGTTTATGTCGATCGTCTCTTCGATGATAGCCGTTAGGTCACCATCGAACATCTTCTTGAATTTCTCAACATGAGAAGTGAGTTCCTCTGGTTGAGAGATTTCTTCAGACTCTTGGCTCTCTTGATCTTCGTCTTGGTCATCCAATTTGTCATTTTGGGTATTGTGCACCGTTATCGGGCTATCTTGAGTGTTCGCCGTTTTTGAAAATTCTTTTTCATTATTATCAGTTTTATCATGTTTTGATTTTTCAATGGTTTTTAAAATAACACAAGAGGTGTCCCTTATGGGACTCGAGAGAGAAATGTTGGAGACTGAATGGGCTGGGTGGTTAGATGGTCACCCTGCGCCTATCCGTTTTTTGACACAAGGACTTGAAGGTGCCGCTGGTATACTTCCAACCATTCTCGAGATAGGGGAGTGATCGACCAATTTCGTTCCTGGGTTTGAATCGATGAATGAGCATGCTTGGCTGTGTTTGCGCCGATTGTGTATACCTTCAAATCCGGGTCAACAAAAAGGTCTTCAATTCCCAGTTCTTGTGTATACTAAGATGTGGAAGAAGAGTTATTCCCCATTGGGGATTCAAGGATCACCTTAGGTCATTTTGAAGGATGGGCATCGAGAGGATCGAGGCTTTGAATGCTTCTAGATACAAAGCCCGGATAGCTTGAAGGCTTCATCTAGCTTTGAAATAGAGTGAGAGAACACCTGAGACCTCTTCGATCCCCATTTTCAGATTTAGCTTGGAGTGATTCAGAAATTGCCTCCGTTACGTCTCGCCCTTGATTCCCTAAGCCTTGGCCTGGTTGGAAGCCTTAGGAGAAGAGCATGTGCTCAGCTTCGAGGGACCTGAAACCGTATCGATGTTGACTTTGGATAATGTCATCTATCGATGCAGAAGTTGGTAAATTTTGAGGAACAAAGTCACCGGCCTCTAGGCATAAGGTGGCACAATCGTCTTGCTCGAAGGAAGCGAGCGAGATTTCTCCAAGCTCGACTCTTATAGCTAGCTTCCCGTTATGTATACTAGAATTGATAAAAGCAAGGGGTTCAGCACATACCTTTGCGACGCCATTTATAGTGGAAAATTTGAGGCATTGATGGAGTGTAGAGGCGACCACGAGGTTTTCATGCAGCCACGATCTTCCTAATAGCATGTTGAAAGAAGGTTTTATGTCCAAGGTATATAACTTTATCACTTGGACGGTAGGGTCGATCTTGAGTGTGAGAGGCCATATGCCTTCAGCTTGTCTTTTGGTTTCGTCATATGCAGCGATAGTTAGTTGACATGGCTCGAAGTCATATGGGCTTTTGCCTATCTACTTCACTGTTTCATATGGCATATGTTTCAGGATGCCCCATTATCTACAAGCACTCTTCGTATCTCATATCCTTGCATGAAGATGGTGATGTGCAAGGTTGGACATGAAATCGGTTGAAGCTGGCTGGGATGTCATCGTCAGTGAACACGATTGGTGTTGGTGCCATCAACTGGTTGATCATTTCGCACAACTCATACAGCTGTGTGTTGCTCGGGATGTGTGTCTTGGCAAGGACCTTCTCAATTTGGGCTCTATGTGTTATTAATTGGCGAGTAGCTCCAAGATGGAGATTTGAGAGTAGATCTTCCCGAGATGAGTTGGTAGATCGTAGGTGGTTGCAAATCCTTGAATTTTCTTGTTTGACTCATGATTTATGACCCCCGCAGGTTGTTTGGCTTTTGAGGTATTTCTCATTCTTTCATTGAGAGTATCGGCCATTAATTGAAACACTCGGCCTCTTCAGGTTAAGGAGTCGACCTCGCCAGCTTGAAGCTCGATAGGGTCAGCCCTAGCAAAAGTAATAGGAGACTTTGAGGTGTTGGCCCCTTGTTTGGAAGATGACGCATTTTCATTGGTTCTAACCATATAAATATCTAGTGTGTCATCTTCATCATATCGGTCCCATGTGGGAAGGTTATCGAGGTTTGGAGATGAAGGGCTTCCTCTTGGGAGGCTCAAAAGATCTTCTTCAGTTTCTTGAAAGTGATGATCACAAGCTAACATGAACTGACTGGGATCCTCTTCTTCGTCTCCACACTCAATCATGTGAATGACAACGTTCTCTTTCGAGTTGTCTTGAGCTCCCGGCTTTTCGATCGTTGTGACCATATTATTAGAGAGATGATTTGTGAACATACCCATCTTTTGATTAGGCTCTTCGACAGGTTGATTTCTAGGTGCGATAGTGATGTTCCTCCTTATTATGCAGTTTTGAGTATCATGAGCATGGTTTTGATGCTGAGGGGTGTCCCTCTGGCCCTTTCATGTCGTGCCACCCGCTCAATCATGGAGTCGAAGGAGTGGGGGATAAGACCTTGGCTGAAGAAAGTCTTGTACTCTAGAGCAGCATTCTCTAAGACTATGGAGATCTTGGCTGAGTCTGTAAGTGGACATTCTATGACCCGCATTTGCTGCTTTGCGGAATCGACCAATAAAATCCTCGAAGGATTCTTGATGTCCAGGGAGAGAGGTCTTGATGTCGACCCACGGTAGTGAGAGACGAATAGGTTGAACATTTCATCTGGAGTGATGTGTGGTCGAGCAGATTGTTCTCCGATGCTAGTTCAAGGCCTCACTGGTCAATGTTTGTGAAAAGATGGCTTTCAGTTGGTTAGGTCTGTCTCGCAAAGCTCGAATGGAGAGGAGGTATGTGTTGACGTGAGTATCTGGATCGCTCAGCCCATTGAACTTGTTCCTAAATTCTGGGATGACAAATCCCAAGGGAAGGTCTTCCATGCGTTCAAGGGTCTCATGAAATAGGCCTTCGGGGGTAGAATTTCATGCATGCCCATCCTTACAAGCTCATCCTGCATTGCTTTTAAGGTGTCTTCATGTTGAGTATTTGGCATGGCAGTAGACCCACTGGTTGGTGGGTTCCTAAGTATAGACTGATAAGTTGAAACTTGGGGTATATGTTGGCCTGCATGGGTTTGAGATTGATGAGTCACAGTCACTGGGGCAGTCTGATATATTGGTGTCTGAGGGGCGTACCGACCCATAGGTGTCGCACCGGTTGCAAAAATTGCATGGTTTGTTGGACTGGATGAACCAGAAGGACCGATTGAAGAATCGACTGACTCGACTGTGCTAAGAGTTGACGTATACCACTAACTTGGTTTGAGAGTGGCCCCTAAGCTGGAGCATGAACAATGTAACCTAGGTCAACTAGACTTTTGAGGGTAGCTTAAAAGCCTATCTCGCCTAAGGGTTGGTTTGAGTCGACACATTTGTTTCATACAGTGTTCAGGACATCATGAGCTGTACTATGGTGGCTCGAGGTTAGGTTAGATCCCTTAGACCTAGGTGGGTCTTAGTTTTGAGATCGCTGCACCTCAGAGTTATCTCGGTTCGAGTTATGGGAATTGGCTTTAGATGTTGCATGAATTTCTTCCCTCACTCGTCTTCTACTTTGGTTGCCTAAAATCCCTTGTAGGACGACGCCTAGTCCGACTCCCTGACTATTCAACGTTTTTTGGGAGGAGCCAGCTTTTTGGGCCACACAGATCTTAGGATTAGGAGTGGATGCTTGGGACTCTGCCTCTAATTGAAGACTTGGGCATTGGATAATGGATCGTCTTGGATCTATCGAAAACTCTAAGGGATTGCTGCATACTGGTCCTTAGG